>NC_083338.1:429202-1629202 GCF_019175385.1 Lycium barbarum | reverse complement strand
TATTGAAATTGATGTGCAATTTGTTTGTTTTTCTGTACTCTAGGACGTCAAGTGCCAGGGTTGCTTTAACATGTAAGTTCTGTTTTTCCTGTTGCTCATTTTTCTTAGTTGTCGTTTGGACATGAATTGATAAGAGATTTGAAAAAAGTAGTATTTAAAGTTAAGTTGAAAAACAGTATTTGGGAGTTGAAGTTGTGATTTGATAGACATTTTGAGTTATTAAAAAGTTGAATTTTGTGCTTTAAAAACTGGTCAAAACCAATTTTCAGATTTGTAGAACTCGTGTTAAATAATTAATGTCCGCCTTTAGTGTTTGATGTTTGAACAAATATATGTGCAGAACGACGGTGTTCAGTCACTCGCAGACAGTGGTGGTATGCGGGAACTGCCAGACAGTGTTGTGCCAGCCGACTGGTGGGCGTGCAAGACTCACAGAAGGTTGTTCTTTCAGGAGAAAGGGAGACTAAGTGCTTTTAGAGTTGAAGTGAAAGTGAAAAGTTTATATGGGAAACAAAGTCAGTTTTGGTGTATCCTGTTTTTGTTTATGATCTTTTAAGAACAAGGATTTTGAGTCTACAATGGCTGATGATGTTTTGTTTTCAATTAAATTGGGTTTCACGCTTGGATTTTGAATTTTGCTATATATTAGTAGTTCTATGTGGCGATTCCTGAAATTCTCCATCAAATTCTTGAACTCTTATGCTTGCTGTTTGAACTCCACTATGAGTCTGCTAATCTTGTTAGCATGGTTTTTTTCGGTCTGGAGACAGCATCTTCTCCAGCATGTTTTGTACAGCTGCTATGATTGGATTTTAGAAGATTTGTTATAATAGTCTTAACTAGGCGTTATAAGGTTATGTATCATCTACCAAATTGGAGTTTGCTCAATTAGCAAAAGTCGATGTCTTGTTTGCAGTTACGAGCTCGAGACTTGTGCCAAACGATTTACGTTTGATATTTAAGTGGATAAGGGTAAAGGAATATGGCATTAGAAGGATTTCTTGTTGTATCATCTACAACCATGAATTCAATCTATGCAGAAGTGTCCTTCACTCGTACACTTTGTTTGCAATGGAAATAAAAGAAAGGAAAGGCTATGGTATTGTGCTTCCTGCCGGTCTAAGAAGATGTAGGGATGTTACCTTTTATAAGATCATTTGATTGATAATAATTATGTTTTCGAAATGAAATTTGTGATTATTTATGTGATGGTAAAGACGTTTTCAAGATCAAGTTTGTGATTCGTGGAAATTACTATATTGTTTCACTTGCAAGTATAATACATGTACCAAAAGTGAAGACCAGTATTTAGAACATTGTGACAAGTTGAAGCAACTCAGTAAACGCGATGATCTAGCTATTATGCAGATTAAAATGTTATTTTTGTTGTAGCTTGAGTTGTTTAAGGTGTGATTGAATGGCTTATTGACAGGCTGTTTTTTATCTAAATACGTTAACATTAGTTTGAGCCCGTTTGGATTGGCTTATAAGTTGCCTATAAGTTGTTTTCAGTTTTTTTTGAGTTTTTGACTGCCAAGCTTAAAGTCATTTTGTGTTTAAAATAAGCTCAAAAAATTAATTGGACCCGTTTCGCTTAGCTTATCTAAAGCAGCCTATAAGCTGCTTTTTTTAAGCCCATCCAAACAGGCTCTTTAACCATTATCTTTTAACCACGACAATGACAAAAAGGAGATGACAATTAGACCTGAGGCTAGTGTCTTTAGCAGAGGGTAAATAGATATGTCATCACCCGCCACCCATATTTGACGTTCTTTAACATCGTAGTGCTGACTTAAGCCAGCCCAAAAAGCACTCGTAATATAGTATATATTGTCCTTTAGACCATGCCCGGTTTTCCTCAGAAGAGACCTCACACCTTACATGTAGCTTACTTATCTATTTAGCAACTAAACTAATGTGTAACTTGCGTCATCAAAATTCATGGGCTATTTGGAAATTCACGGTGTGCCATCCACACCATCCAAGTTTTAATGGCTACTAAAGCCGACGGACTTCTTTGTGTATGCATCTTCAACGTTATGGATAAAGGTAGCAACCCAGCCCCTAAACCAGCAAAGGCACTGATCCGGGGCCTTGCCATCACCGCTATACTTGTCTCATGAAAAGGCCTTACGCCATTAAGGGTATTCTTACCCCTTACATGTAGCTCCAGCTACCAATGTAGGACTTTGTCTGCACACCCAACAAAAAGTTCAAGAAGGACTAAGGTTCTCTCAACTTTGACAAATATCAATCAATATATACAATCATTACAAATTACAGAACCATTTAGGAAGGCTCATATACATACATTTTAGCAATTCTAAGTAGCAATACATTTTTTTTTATGTTACATTTTCAAAAAGAAAAAAAAACAAACATACATTTTGGCAATTCACTTCAAAAGTCTCGGGCCCGAGTTAGAGTACATCCATGATGTTATGGTCTCCACAAGCATATTCAAGTCCTTCGAACTCCCAGAGTTAAGAATAATAGAGTCTACGCTACCAAGTGTATTTCCTACTTCCTTTGTGACACTTTCCCATGGTGTTCCCGCAGTCAAATTTGCCAATAGCTCGCTGCTCCTATTAACAGCGTCTGTCATTCCTGGAGGAACATCTGGCAGAGCCTGAAAGTAGGAAAAACGGTAAGATATAGTACATTGCTTCAACCTCTGAAAAAATGCACTATTTGTAGCACAAATTGGACATGCATAAATCTGCCAGCAGTGTCTCCTTCCGTTCCGTCCCAATAATGTGATGCACTTGTACTGCCATGGACTTTAAGAAAGAAGGAAAAACTTTTGAAACGTTATGTTCTAAAATTAACATTTGATATATTTTTACTATAAATTATCTCATTAAGGGTAAATTGAGAAGTTTAAAGTTAAATTGCTTCTAAATATAGAAAAGTACCGTTCTTCTGGGAGAGTCTAGAAAGGAAATTGGATCACATAAAATCAGAGTATTAGAATCAGAAACTAGGTGAGATGGGAGTTTCATTTCACAGAGTTCCATAGTTTAGGGGGAACCTGCTGTAGAGGAAGCGCATGATCTCCGGGAATAGTGCGGATAGACATATCCAGCATTGAGCTGATGGCAGAACCTGAGCTGAGCACCTGAGCTAGTGTTGAAGTTTCGTCGATTGTATCATCTTTGAACTTCACTAAGAGATTCCTCGAAATCCCGTAGTAGGACCTTATCTGTAATATACATTAGATAAGAAGGCTAACATAATTTTGGACAATGAAAATATACATTTTGTTTAAGCTACTCTGTCCCATTCTCTACAGCATAATTGCTACGTATTTTTTTTGAAACAGGTAACATCGGCATAGTTGCTAATTGGGAAAGTAAATTATAAAAACTGCAAAATCTATTCCAAATCGCGCCAAAATCCGGACCTGCCATTCTTTTTGGAATGGGGGAATTTTGTTGTAATATACACAAGGCAATTGAGTTATGTAAATCTGATATGCTGCATACATAACAGTTTTAAGTGAGCAGAGAACTACTAACATTTGTATAGCACATATCTGACAGGGATAGAATACCAAAGCATGAAATTCCAAATATTTAGAGGACTGTACAAATTTGATATCTTATGATATTTTACTCGTATATAGTGTTGTATACCCTGAATTAACAAATAAAAACTCCAATAAACATAATAAATTATGTCTACACGTGCAAAAACACACATCCATCAGTTATATGAAATTCAACATCATAATCTACTTTCAAGTCACCCAAGATCATAATAAATTTAAGAAAGCATCCAAAATACATTTCACATGAAATGCTACTAATCTAAATATCTAAATCAAGCTCTTGAAATTATTTATCTCATGCATAGTGATTAAATTATTATCCAGTGCATAACTTTTGCAACACCAATTGACTCAGAGAGGAAGAAGTAATCTATAATTAGGAGCCAGGCTGCATAGCATCAAAATAATCAACTCATACCAGAGGAGAAAGGATATGTATTTGTTCCGCATTTGCATAGCAGTAATTGAATTGGTCATACAAATAAACACTACATAGGTTCTGCCAGTAAATAGCAACAAAGTAAACTAAGATGTTCATGCCAGTTAATGAGCACTAAGATCTTAAAAATTTCCATACCAGCCTCTGAGTTTCTTCTGGTCTTGGAGTAAAGTTTTCTTTTCCATTAATCAAGTCCGTGTACAGAGAAGTCAGTTGCTCAACCAGTGGAAAAACTTGCTTCGCAATTGAGGGGCTAAGGTTCTCTATTTGCTTCATAGTCATCTCTGCCTGCAGATATAGAACACATGAGCAGAGTAAAAGAAGGTATCCTCTTATTCAGTTCCATGTGAAAGTTCATGAGAAAGTGACATAATGTTTGCACCTACATAACCAACATTTAGTACCTATGCCTAGCACTACAGCATCCCACCAAAAAGTGAAGGTCAACCAATTAGGAAAGGTGAGCAGAACATTCAAGTCAACTCAGTTCAGCAAAACAAAATAATTCAGATAAAAAATCAATTGGGCAGCATTAAGAGTTCAAAGAAGAGGATACGAAGGTTAGGCAATTCCTTTCACCTCTTCTACTGTTTTGTGCTCCTCTGAGAAGGAGAGTAATTGAAGATGCTTTGAATGAAAAGTTGTATCTGTCCTTATGTAGTATAATCTCGAGTGTATATGAAGCAGACACACACTTTGAATTCCTAATCAGTACAGCAATAACTAGGAAAAGTTTTGGCACAACTTTTGTCCTCTCCCAGCATTATTATTATCAGTGGTAGCAATATCAGCCGAAAATGACTAACCTGCTCAATCCACCCGCAATAAAACCATAGTCAACTCACCTGTTCAAAGTATGGGTTCGTACGGATTAAGATGGGTTGAGACGGATTGGGTTATAATGTTTCCATTTTCATTACTAATCCGAATAAAAGCTTCTTTATGCTTCCTGGGTCATGAAAGTTACCAGACTTCAATTTTCTCGGGCCTGTACTCTCCCTTCCCCCCTATCGCTCTCCCCTTCGGATATAGCGTGCCTATCTCTCTCAATGTCCCTCTTGTGCGCTCAGCAGGGGAGACACAGAAGAAAACCTTCCAGTTGTCGGCACAGGAAAACTCACAATTTTCAGAAATCAATTTTTTGACGAGGATCCAATTTTTGTTGGCCTGCTCAATCGATTTTTGAGTCATTTCATTTTATGATTTGGGGCTGTTCCATAAATCTTGATTCAACATTTGCCAAGTTCTCAACATGGCAGACCAGGATTATGCGTTTCAGCAAATAAGTGCTGGTGAGAGTGCCATCAATAAGCACTTTTCCAAGATACAGTTAAGTAGACATGGATATAAGTTGGATGTAAAATTCTAGTAACAAAATCTATTATCGTTTGTGTTTTGAGCAATCACACAATTACGTAGAGGAAATTTTACTGCTCTTGGCATCCATTCGTCTGATGACTAAATTGGTCAAAAATGGTCTTGATCCAACCCGTTTATCCAGGAAAAAGAACATCTATAGTGTCACATGTGAAAGTCATCTAACAAGAATAATCAACAGAAGCTTGTAGTTGGTGAATTGAGCTACATACCCCACGACGAATGGTTGGAGATGATGTGATCTGCGATAAAACTGGTCCAAAATTTTGCATCACTGGAACAAGAACAGATGAGAACAATGGCATTGCAAGGCTGGCATCCTGCGAAAACAAAGCAATAGGAAACTTTTTAAACAGTTCCAATGAGCATATGCTTAAGATGATGATGGGAGGCCGCCTGGCTTCCGGACACAAATATATTATTGTGCACATTAAAATGTTCAGCAACGGAAACTCCTAGTGGTATAACAGGAGTAGACCTAAAACATATAAACGTATTGCTGTTTTCACTTGCATGAATAGCTAAACAATTTTATTAATGATAGGGAGACCCCCATATAACAAGCCGTATACCCCCCCCCCCCCCCCCCCCCCCCCCCCAAAAAAAAAAAAAAAAAAAAAAAAAAAGAGAGAACCTAAAATATGGTTCTCCACAAAGGAAACCCAATAAAAGAAGTAACTTGGATATCAAACCTTGGTTCTTAGATTAAGATCTTAGCAGGAAGCCCTCAACGAACAATATTTCAGAAAACCATGTCAAACTTGTGAAGTGTTCATAACTACAATTTGCAGGTCTACTTGCCATAGCATTATTGTAAGCACCATGGACTAACAAAGAGGGCAGATAGGATGGGCACAAAAACCATGACAAAGTAATAAATGTGCAGGAAAAACATTTAACAACAACAAACACATGTAGACATGTATATATATTTTACATTGTGCTCACATTCATAAGATGAACTACAGGGAAATCATACTATAAGCATAGATTTAGTAGCTAGAATCTTCAGTAGTAGTCCATTGGTAGTTACAAGGTTACGTTTATGATATCCACACTATAGCCATCAGAACATAAATTCATGCAGTCGACCATTGGCCAATATGAGTCGGAAAACTCTCTTGAACACCTTAAGCTGATCTCTGAAGTGAGAGAAAGAGCACCAAAAGAACTGTCTCCAAAGTTTCCCTCACAGCCTATATTTTTGGGACACTTCCCCATAATTTTTTTTTTTTTTAAACCTCTACATATCTACCTCTCCTAAGCTTCCTGTATTTGTCATACATAGATATCCCCTGATAGCTCATTAAATAAGAGAGAAAGAGTTTGGTTCAACCAATTAAAAAATTCTTCATATCTAGTTCCATAAAGTACACTATTTTCCTTTATGAGGTTTGGAATTTAAATGGGAACCATGGACAATGCTGATTCATATAGCCAAGACCAACTTGTTTGGACTAAGGAGTAAATGTTATTGTATGAGTTTTGAATTCAGAAGTTCAAACTAAGGACAAGGTTCCAACTAATCAAACATGAGAGAATTGCAGCTATTTCCCCTATCTATGATAAGCTAACTAAAAGCAAACTAAACATAAGCTTCCAACTCTTCCTCAATGCAACTAAAGCACAACGAACTCTGAAGAAGCCTCATCTCACTCAGGATGGATGACTCTACAATCATGTAACGGGGTTGAGGATAATTCACACATTTCAGGATGTTATACCTAGGTTTAGTCTTAAAGCTAGAAATTACATAAAGGGTGTCACAGGAAAAAAATAGTTTTGACTGGTAAAGATTATTCCTGCAATTCTGAAGAGACGTACAATTATCCCATATCACTTATAAACATGCAGCAACTTGATCAGCCTGAGCTTATGAAGCTGAATCTAATTTGATATGTTGCTTGTATATTCTACCCTATCCCACCAACCAAAAAAGAGATGAAAAAAGAACAAGATAAACAAATGAAAGCAAAAGGTGGGAAATAAAGCTTGAATACGTCAATTCCATTTGTATCTGGCTTTGCATCCCTAAAACCGATTTTAAAGTTGTACGAGTTCAGGATAAAGCTGAAAATAAATCCATCGAGTACCATGTTGTTGAAAGCCATCAATACATTCCCACTTCTTTTCACAGCATACCTTGATCCTGATATCAAGCATCAATGTGTCAAACACCGTGGACCAAGTTGACCAAATTTGCCTCTATGTAATAATATTACTGAGAATACTTTAACTAACCAATCAAAAGGTGAATTACAGATCCCAAAGAGTGTCCAATGCCAAATACAGGAAGGTCTTCTACCTGTATCACTAATGGACATTCATAAGAAACAAAGCATGATAAAACAATCTCATCTTAGGCAAAAGCTGAAACTCACTCTATCTTGGAGAAATCTAAGGCACCTATCAAACTTAAATTGCACTTCATCTGCAATGTAGAAATGGTCAAATCCACTAGCATAAGGTGTAGCAATCACCAAGACATCCCTGTTCTCACAATGTAATAAAAGTAAGTTGTAGCAAACAAGAACATATTCCCATCTCACAATGTAAATAAAATTAACCACTATATTTACCCCACTTAACAGATGAGACAAAAAAGGGACAAGAATTATAGACTCAGATATTAGCAGGCTATAAAACCGCTGGAACAGGCATCTGGTATTCTAATACAACTAGTAGCACAAAACCTTTGCTTCTTATGTCTGATTAAACAGTTGGAAATCCCTTTACCAAACTACTAAAGTAAAACACGACCACTTAAATTATAATAGCGGCCGGCATGGGCTATAAAATGATACTGCTGGAACGGACATCAGGTAGTCTAATACAACTGGTAGAACACACAGCTTTGCTTCTTAAGTAACAGTTGGAAATCCCTTTACCAAACTACAGAAGTAAAACATGTAGTATATACTACAGTTAGCACCTTAACTAGCAGAGGATAAAGTTCATGTAGTATATACTGCTACGGGAAAGTGGATAGTCATTACTGAAGTCTGAAGAGATCTAGCAAGATACTATTGAAAAAGTGGACCTCTGCTCATGCTTACTGAAAATCTGAGAGGTCAACCTTCAAGCGTTAAATACAGCCTATGAGGGAATGGGAATAAATATATAGTACTGTCACCCCATTGGTACAGTGATTAGTTAAAGCCTTTTACTTCTCTTTTCCTGCTTATAAGTAATGCAAAAAAGAGAGAAAAACTAACTATAAATCAGAATGATTCCAAGGTGCACATATGTCACAAGTATAATAAAGAAGCAATGCTGCTTTCAAATAATAAGCACACAACTTTGACTCAAGCATCAAGATCAAACCACTCACTTTTCTCTGAGCCGCTCCAGGAACAGACGGTAAGAAAGCTGAGGAGCAGCCCCAACAAAAACACCTCCAACAAAATGTACAACTAACTTTGGCTTTGAGGTTTTCGGTTGCAATACCCATGCTCCCTGGAATAGCAGAGTGAGTCGATTTCATTGATAGTTCATCAAAGCATTGCTACAATTATATAGAATGTAGATATGTGAGCTACCCTCATTTTCCTTCTGAAGCAACTTACTGTCTTATTAACTGTTGAGTCATAATAGAGATTGTATCCACGTCGGTTCCCGACACCCATTATAATGACTCAACATATATATTGATCCAACATTAAGTTGTTTAAAAGTTACAATCCAAAAAATGGTTTAAGATACTCAGATTTGGAAAATTAGGGAAAGGGATAAAGGAAGCAAGATTCATATCAATATGCACTTGTAACTTTACACAAAAAGGAAAGAAATTTTCTTGTTTCAATTCTTCTGAAACTACAGCACGTTTTGAGGGAATTCCTTTAGTAACCTCGATTTCATCCCAGTCCTCTGAACTTCCCCAACCTTGAGATTGCTTCACCGTCTCTGTGAGTACTCTGTGAATAAACATGAGCAATAGTTACGTCTAGGTTTAATGAGCAAAAAAGACACTGTTTAACTGACAACGCTTAATCAAGAATCACTAGTCTTGTGATTAGAACTCCAAATTCACAACCATATATGGTGGTGGATAATTGACAATTATGGATAGATTAGATTAGACAAATACGACAATTCATAGTGATGAATTTATACCTTCAGGGTAGCTAAAAATGTAAGTTCAACAGTCTCCCCACATTCCATCACCGAGATTACAATTATACTTATCCAATTATTGGTATAGTAACTCATTCCATTTCTAAAAATTATTCCTAATTAACTTTTTTCTTTGATAATCCTGATATCGGGGTCATCTTGCGCACAACTCGACTAATTCTACGTGGCACCTGCTGCTTCCCGCCAGCACAGGTACCGGGTAACTCTATCCACCATGGCTCGACTAATTCCACGGGATACCTGCTACCTCCTACAAGCATAGGTAGCATAGATACCAGATAACTATATCCACCAAAGCTCAACTAATTGCGCAGGGTTTATCTGCTACCTCTCACCACACCTAGTAATTGGAATTAAATTTGAGACCTCATGATTATCAACCCACTTTATTAACCACTAGGACATAACCTTGGGTGCTCCATGCTTATATTAACTAAACTAGTCACACTTTGCATATTAATTTTGATCACTGCTTTTTCTTTTTTCCGATAGTACTAACCCCCAATGTTACACCTCAACCAACCAAAGGCAAATTACACCTTTTAAAACACTTCCCAATACTCAAACTGAATCCAAGAAGGAAAAAGGTGTAATTTGCCTTTGTTTGGTTGAGATGTAACATCGGGGGTTAGTATTATCTGAAAGAACAGTGATCAAAAGTTTTTGATAAGCAAATATGTAAAACAAGTTTTTTCATATGCCTTATAAATATTCTGAATTGTCAATTATAGTGACTTATAGTACCTTTTACATAGTTTCCGAATATGTAAATTTTATTTCAAAAACTTTAAAGATTCCATGTTCAAATTCACGGTCAAAATTGAAAAGCTTGACTCTCAAAATACGAATTATGCCACATAAATTGAGACAGAGAGAGTGTTAGTTTAGTTAATAGAAGCACCCAAGGGTGTGGCACAGTGATCAATAGAGTGGATAAATCAAACTTTGATCAATAGAGTGGATAAATCAAACTACTTAACTTCCACAAAGTTGGAGGTCCTAACAGGCAACAACAACATACCCAGCGAAATCCCACATTTGTTTGGGGAGGGTAAAGTGCACGCAGACCTTATCGGTGGCGAAATCAGGATTTTCATTAAGGGGGTTCAAAATATGAGAGGTTCAACATCTACTATATATATACATAAAAATAATTTTAACGATGTATAAATAGTGTAATTTTCCGCTGATGAAACCTTCCTCCCTCCACCCCTGGCTCCGAAAGACCCTTGGCTCAAGAGAAAATATGATCAAAGTGAAAATAGTGGCTTATTAGCTTTCTATGATTTTTTTTTGGGGGGAGGGGGTTTCTAGTTGAAATAAGCTTCAAGGATACAACTTTTTCTATTTCTCTGCAAAATAAGCATATGGGGGTGTGGGGTTTGGGGGGTGGGGGTGGTTTCCAGTTGAAATAAGCTTCAAGAATACAACTTTTTCTATTTCTCTGCAAAATAAGCATATGGGGGTGTGGGGTGGAGTAGGGGGTGGTTTCCAGTTGAAATAAGCTTCAAGAATACAACTTTTTCTATTTCTCTGCAAAATAAGCATATGGGGGTGTGGGGGTGGTTTCTAGTTGAAATAAGCTTCAAGAATACAACTTTTTCTATTTCTCTGCAAAATAAGCATATGGGGGTGTGGGGTTTGGGGGGTGGGGGTGGTTTCTAGTTGAAGTTCTCTTGGCTCAAGAGAAAACACTACAACAAAGGTCAGATAAGTACAAGCAATTCAAAGCTGTAAAAAGCCATGATAAAGATTCTACAATAATACTCACAGGAACTAATCACAGACCTTTCAATATCTCTATAAAGTTGGATTCCAGTACTTGTTGTTTCCTGCTGATTATTGTTACTGCTACTTCCAGTATTTTTCAGGTCACATCTGATTCTGTTTGATTTTCGATTTTTGGCATGGAAACGGATACTGTGATTGTGTAATATAGTAGAATTAGAGTAGAAGGAAATCGGCGAACAGCCAAAATTGGCCTTAGGAACAGTTACGGAGTTCATTTTACAAGTTGAAAGTAGAAAGAAATGATGAATACGCAACCGTGCTGTTCTTTACCTTTTGCTTACACTCTGTTTGTAATTCTAGTTTTATCTGGGTCGCTTTCGTTATTTGCTTTTCGTATCACTTTAAATTTCTTAGCCTTATTTAACCTTTTTTTATACTTTTTATTAAGCTGAATATCTTTCGAAAACAGCCGTCCTAACTCTACCCTCCCCAGACCTTACGTTGTGGGATTTCACTGGGTTGTTGTTGTTGTTGTTGTCTGTTTGGGTGGATTTTATATATTACTCCCTATGTTCATTTTTACATGTCTAATATTCTAAAAATAAATTTTTATTTTTACTTATCACTTTTAGCATATCAAGATAAGACGATTTCTTTTTTTCAATTTTAGTCATAGTATTAAATACTAGCTTTAAATTATTTTTCATATCGAATAAAAATATCACCAATTAATATGAATATATTGATAAATTATGCACTTTATTTATTACTCCTCCCGTTCACTTTTACTTGTTCAGTATTCTAAAAATAGATTTTTTCACTTTTACTTGTCAATTTTAGCATATCGAGAGAAGACAATTTATTTTTTCCTATTTTACCTATAGTATTAATTACTCGCTTCAAATCAATAAAAATATGCATCAATTAATATGGGTACATTGATAAATTATGAACTCCATTTATTATTTTTTAAACAGCGTGAAAAGTCCAAAGTGGACAAGTAAAAGTGAACGAAGGGAGTATTTCATAATATATTTATTATATTATATTGTAGTGTATTTCATAATAGTTTTGATAAATCTAACTTTTAGGATAGATTTTCTCGGGTGAATTGATTAAATGATCCTCTACAAAATATAACATATCGCCTTTGTGTTATTTCAGAATTGCTCGTGTATACAAAAGGTCATATACCTATATTTATTTTTGTAAAGACCCCTTTTAACTAATTTCCTCTCTGTGATTATATAGTGGCACACATCAATAATTTGAAGCATAAACCTGTAAGATAAATTAATTACTGAGTAGAACTACCGTAAAAATGTGGGAAAAAGATAAAAGATATGATTATTAGATACTTCCTTCGTCTCAATTTATGTGACACCATTTGATTCGACACGAAGTTTAAGGAAGAAATGAGACTTTTGAAATTTGGTGGTTCAGAACAAGCCTTAGATATTTGTGACCCTAAGTATCACAGGAAGATAAATTATTTCTAAATATAGAAAGATGACATTTTTTTGGGACAAACTAAAAACGAAAGTGTGTCACATAAATTGAGACTTATGGAGTGGGAGTAATAATTAAAGATAAAATGAGGAAAATAAATAAGATAACAACATGATCACACTAAATCGACCGTTACACAAAATGACACGTTTCGCCCTTACATAACAATGAATTTAAAAATACGATACAATAAAATTTGAGTAACAATCAAAACAAACATTATATTTAAACTAACAATACAATACAATGCAATACAAGTGGTGACAACCATCCAAACAAGTTGTTATTAAGCAATTACGTGGGATAAGTAACAATCGGTAACTGTTACCAGACATATTGGCGGGTCGGGTACGTGTTCTATTAGAATGGGCTTAAAGTCAACTCCCCTACTTTGTGATTTTGTTAATCATCCTTTAATTATTATTGGCTGAAAACATCACAATCTCATAAATGTGTCACTAAAATTCATTTGGACACAATGACATTAGCATTAGAACATATACAAAGTTTTCCTATTAAACACTTTCGCCTAAAAAGTTTTAGAAAAAACTTTTTGTGCGTGTTCTCAAAGTCTGAGAATCACGATTTATTTGAGTTAATGCGTATAATTAAAGGACATGATGACGTATTGTAAGTGGACAATTTATTTACATAATAAGCAGCGAAAACACACATAAACTTTTTTCAAAATCAAAAGCGTTTAATAGGTAACACTTTATAATGTGCCTCGGTTGTTCTTCCTTTTGCTTAAACACGTGGGATAAGTAACAACCAATAACTATTGAACAGGCATATTTGGCGGCTCGGGTATGGATTCTGTACCAATGGATTTATAGTCCAGTCACCTAACTTTGGTAAAGGGTTTATAGTCAAGTCACCTAACTTTGGTAAAAATAACGCAAGCTTGTCACTTTTGGGGCATGTAAAGGAAATATAATCACCGGTTGAAATGTAGTTGAGAATTATTATTTGAATTGTTGAATAAAATTATCCACAAGTTAAGGTGTCCTAAAATTCACACAAGCTTTTTGTAAGTTTCGAGCCGTAGTCATGTTTGTTTGTTGAGTTTGTAATATTAGAATGCAATAATATTTTCTCAGGTACTACTAGTGAAATAATGTTACATTACTTTGTTAAATATCAAGAGTGAAATAGGCACCCTGAGTGCAATAATGTTTAAGGATTAGTTTATGATAATGGAGGGATAAAAACTTGCCCACACCAGGTGAATATACCAATCGGTTAAAGCGTTTGTGACAAATAAATAAACTTCACATCCCAAGTGAAATTTAAATTCAAGATTAAGCTGTCAAGCCCTCCAGTTCACAGTTGAAAGTACACTATTTGCATGAAATTTGTTGTTACACGCATATTGCAATACAAATACAAGTTAAATTAACTTTCGTGTCATGTCATACACATTTGACTCGAATGAGGGGTAAGATGCCCCATTGTTTTGCTACAGAAAAGACAATATGATTCGCAACAATCAGTTCTCGGTGGTCTTCGAGTTTCAGGTAAACATCTTGTGCCTCATCAGTGAACCCAAAGCAAACAGCAACATCTGTTACTGGTGCCAGTTTTGAGCCAATATCCAGAGCAAAAAAACTTTACATAATTCCTAACTGCAAGCCAGAGTGGGCGTTAAACTGTAAGTGTTATCCACTGAATTACAGGCAAAATGGGATGCTGCGAAGAACTAGACCTCAGTGGTTAGAACGTCCAGATCCTCATCAGCACCAACTTAGAGCCATTGTCTACTGTCCCGTTGTCATTTCTCTATCTCCTCCTGAACATGACCATCTGCATTAAGAGATGAAGTTGGATAAAACATTGATGGCAACTCAAATACGACCAAACCCCAAGCCTGGAAAAAAAAAAATTAAACTCTAACCAGGAAGCTCAACAGCCAGGTTCGCCTGTTGATCTGCATCACAGTTTGATTCCTACCAAAACAAGAGTCGGGAAACTATTACTTCTCCAGAAAATCAGCAAGGTTGAACTAGCTCGGTAATCGATCAAACCATAATGAGGGCTCTAATTCAGTTATGGTGCTACTATAGACCAAGTTTGTGAGTGATAAACTGAGACAAGAATATAAACCAAGAATAAAGATGTAGAAAAGATTATTAAATTACCCGAAGAACATGAATGATGCGGAAAGAAAGAAACCTATCCTTCAGCTGTTTTGCCTGCTGATATAGCGTAGAGATGTTTTGATTTTTAACCTTCCACAGACCCTGGATCTGTTTGGAAAGATATACACTTAAAATGAATCAAAATGAAGCAGATAAAGAAAAGAAGAAACCACATTAAAAATTAAGCTCAGACGTAAAACAACTTGTCATGAGACCCAACTTTAGAAGCTATAATAGAGCATCTCGGAGTTATAACTATGCCCGTCAAAGACTTCACAGAATTCACAGAACGAGGAAAAGTATGACGATTATATTTTCCATTAAGAGAATCTTCTTGCAGACAAGAACTATTTCCAGCTTCGACCTTTTCCTTCTCTATCTTTACCCAGTAGCAGAAGGAATCACTCTTTTTTGGTTGGTCCAACTCAACCAACTTACTGTAAGACTACACCAATGGCGTTGTCGCTAAAGCATGCAGCCATTACTTGTCTAGGGGCATTTGTTAAGATCCCCATTACCATGAAATACTCAAAGAAGGTCGGCTAGCACTAGGTAAAACTGAACACAGATGACAGGGGACCTGATATAGCCATTATCAAACTTACCAAACTCATATTCTTTTGCACCCAAGAAGCTCAAGTCAAACTGAATATGAGGAGGAAAGTTAGATCGTTGTCCGATCTTTATCGTCTAATCCCTAAATGTGACGACCAAGAGGAGGAAGATATTTCCCAATAGAGGTCCTCCTTATGTCAAAATTATAGACCAGGTGTTTATTCCTTTCCTTCAAGTTCTACTGCACCCAATTAATTGTTACTAACTAACAGACCAGAAGATCAAAATAAATTGTTGCTTTTGTTCCACCCTAGGGGTTAGGGTTAGCTCAATTGGCAAAGGTTGAGGAGCTTGTGTCTTAGGTCCCAAGTTCAAGCTCCTGGGTGGGGAACTACTCCTTTGATGGGTGTCGCAATGGCCTTATTTGCGGTATTCGCGAACTAAGTCCAGTATTTTAAGTGGAGAAGGGTAGAGCGGTGGCCCATCATCCCCGAGTTTCGAAGGTTGCGGTTGGTCCAAAGGGATGGATCCAGACCAATTCCTCGGTCATAAAAGAAACAATTGTTTACTTTTGTTTCGTTTTTGGTGTTGAGAAGAATTCCTAGATGATCTGGATCCACTTTAGACATAATAGTCCTTGGAAGAAGAACAAGGATATACTTTCACTCTTTTGACATGTAGATGTGGCTACTAGCACAGCCTTTTGTGCTAAAGATACTAAGATTGTTACCTTTTAAAGAAAAAAAAGTTAATAGTTACTACTTACTACCTTATCCTAGAATGATCATGTACAATATAAACGTTTATCCTATAGAAACAATTTTTTTTAGACGAAGTGACTTGAGAAATGGGTCCACGGCTCGAAAAAAATTGTCAGACGTCCTTGACCTTAAAAATAAACAAATAACGATACCATTCATCTAGCTGAAGTTGAAAAGACCAAACAAAACTTTGCTGGAAGTATATTATCCAGGTACAACTTTGATTGTGCAGACACACAAAAGAGAAGCGTGATATCAAGAAATAAAAAGAACAAGAATAAACAAATAATACGGAAAACGGACCTGCATACAAACAAGTTTGGAGTCACCCTGAGCACGAATACTTGTAAACCCTTTGCTATGTGCATATTTCAAACCCAAGATAAAGCCTCGATATTCAGCAACACTGGTTGTTGCTATTCCTAAACCTTCACGTAGCCTACAGATCTATTAATTGCAAAGTTGTACTATAAGTGCGACGAAGAATAAGGAAAAGCAAAAACAAACACAAGAACAGTAATTATTACCAGACTTCCATCATCAGCTCGTACCACAGCTCCTGCACCAGCTTGTCCCGGGTTTCCTTTCGAAATACCATCAAATTCAAGAGTACAAGATCGCTGCTGAGTATAACCACGATCAGCTTCTTTCAGTCCAACACCATAAACCTTCAAGAGAATTTAAAAGAGCTCAACCTGATAGTTGCCGCAAATTCATCATAGATTCACTAAATTACGATTTATTAGCTTCGCTGACTTCCCATCAAGTATAAAGACAATTAATTTTGTTAATTAGATATACTGAAAGCATTTATGTTTTTTTGAATAAGAAGTCATCGTCTTAACAGCCACTCACACCAGATGATAGAGCTTGGTCACCCTTAGGAGGTTCTAACTTGATATGCTTTCTTACAGGATCATACGGAATAACTGCTGATCCAACAGCATCCTGCAAATAAACATGTCAAATAAACACGACAGATTCCAGAACTGTGGCAAGCCAAACAGATCGTACAGGGTGCGAACACAAGAAACTAGTATTTCATTTTTGTAAGTAATGCAAGCAACTAGTACTTCTTTCATAAGTGTAAGTATTCAGTACTACTTCGAGCCAAAATTTACATAATATACCTCTCCAAGAGCCAGATTGTACAATGCAGTACAGCAACAATATATTGCAATGAATATCGCAACTTTATGTACTTCGCACACAAAAGATCTCAGAATTCATCAAATTATAACATTTAAACAACCTATATATGTTTCTATCAACCAATAGGTGGTAATAGTTCCCCTTTAATGATCAATGCAAACTTTGCAGAGAGCTAACGTAAATACACTTATTACTCATCCAGTCATCTAATGAAAACACTTGATACACAGGTCACACGTAATTCCAAATCTAGAGGTAGACCCCCACAATGCTAATAGCATGTTGTTTGTCAATTTATGTGAGAAAAAAAATTCTGACAGGAAGGATACGACATCTCCTTTTATTGTTCCTTCCATATTACTGATGTTTCTCATCAGAATAACTTATTGTAATCTGTAATGGGAAAAGACACCTTGAATGTGTGCTATCAACAAGAGCACACATATATTAAAATTTCTATCCTGAATAAAAAAAAATAAAAAAAAGACACATTTTACTAGAAATATAATTTTCAGATCTCTAGCTACCTTCACTAGGATGTGGCTCCTTGAATAGATTCTCAGAACTATATAGTCCTTTGTAATGAAGTTCAATCTTATAAGGTTCACTACCTTACATTTCATTAAGAAATAGAAAGAAAACACAGATAACAACAGAACTTGTTGGCAAGCTACTTTTCTTATAAGCCACCAAGCATGACCTATTTTTATTTTTACTGAAATACTACTATTATTTTTTTGTAAGCAGCCAGCACAATCTATTAACAGCCTAAGGCACAAAGCCCCATAAGATAGAGCCAAAGAAAAGCACAACTACAGACAGGAGTTGACAAAATACTGTTCTTATAATCGGCACAGTATGACCTATCTTTATTTTTATTCTTATTCACACACAACTACAACAGCTACTGAAAATTGTCAACAACAACTATTGCTACTGCTTATCGAGGTACTACAACAACTGTGGAAACCTATTAACAAGCTACCAGTATTCCCTTTAAATAGATTTAGCTCATTAACAGGTTCCGTATTGGAGACTTTCGACCTCATTACATAAAAGGTCTACCGAGACATAACAGAAAAACAATGATAGTTCCCAGAATGGATTAGTATCCGATCTTCAAATTGAAAGAAGATCAAGTGCCTTGCAGCTGAACAAGTAACTTTCTCATGTAAGTTGTAAGATCATTGATTATGGCATCTCAAAGAAAGTTCAGCAAACAAGCCTCTAGTGTTATAGTCATGCTTCTATATCTAGAGAAGCAAATAGAAGAATGTACTCACTTCGTTGGATAACCAAAAACTGTTGACACATTAAGTTAGCTCTCACTGTAGAACAAGAATGAGATATGCCTCAAAGGCAACTGCTACAAACGCTGAGCGACTTATACAATAACCTAGTATTTATATAGCCCTAACTCACCCCATATTCTGACCATGTTGCTTCCTGTGACCTCTTCTTCGGCATATGCTCAGATGCTCCACCTTTGGAAGAAGATTGCGTCTGCAAAAGATTTAGTGCTGATAAACTTGCATGAGGGTTCAAAAGAAAAAAGAGGAAAGAGTAGATATGTTATTTCTGGTCAATGGTCATCACACTTTACTACTACAATCAGCTTGTTCACGATGGACTTGTTATCACAGAACAGTGCGGGGAAGAAGAAAAGGAAGAATAGATACAGCGAGAGGGGAGAGAAAAATAAAATAGCATAATTATCGTGATGTAAGCATCTTTCACAATTTATAAGTACTACTGATAACAGGAGTATTCACATCAATAAGGAAGTAGGAAATATAACTTATGTACAAATAAATTACTGAATCAGCTGCATTTAGTGATCATCTTTGATAATATTGACTATGTAGAAGAATAGCAATGTGGTATTTGTCACATGTATAATGTAATTTACAGAAGTACACTTTCTCCCTGTAACATTCGTTCATATGATAAGGGATCAATACAAAATTAATAATCCTTTCCTTAATAAGGGATCTGTGACGACTGAGGTAATGTCTCTATAGTCTATCCCTTCCATCATAAAGGCAGAAGTCATGTTTTAAAGTTGAAAGTATTTTCCCAATGCAAGCACCATGCACCATGGCGGGACTTCGTGAATTCTGCTTATGACATCAAGTGCTAAACTTTTTTCTTTAATAGACAAAATCAGCAGGGAATATCATGATTTTACTTCCCAAGATGAGTTGCAATTAATACAACAGAATCCCAGCTTTTCTCTTTTGACTTTTGCCTCTATTTTAGGATTCTTTCTTGGGTGGTATAAACTATATAATAAGTGGAACGGAGAGTTTTTAGTAATCAAGTAGTTTTAGCAAGGATCATGCATGTTCAGATTTGTCTTGCATCAAACTCACAACATGAGCCATAAGTAAAAAATTGGATCAGACAGACAAATTAAACTCTTTTCTTCTTTGTTCCTTTTTTTTTTTTTTTTTTTGGAAGTCTTGTGTGTCATCCTGGAAAGATAAACATACTGTGTATAAGGACTGCCTTTGTCCAAAAGTTCTGAGATGAAATACCTTACTCATAAAAGATAAATAGACAATTTTTACACACAATTTAATACAATATCTGACCTGAAAAGGGCATGGTGCTAGAGCCCCAAAGAGACCTTCGGTCAGATCTGCAGCTCTGATAGAATAAAGTGCATTTTTAAGCCCACAAGATAGAAGATATTCCTCTGTGTCTTTTGGCATGGAGTAGCCTTTATACACACTAACCGGAGGATCACATATCTGCCAAAGAAAAATGGGAAGAGAGGGGGAGTCCAACGGATTAACACACTGTGCGTTTGATATATTTTGCTTTTTCTCAACATATAGAAAACATAACTGCCTTTATGGCGTTACCACCCATATTCTGTTAGAGAATTCCTATACTACTATAACAGTATCTTTATCAGACAAACTACGATAACTATCATTAATCCAGAAAAACCAAGCTGAAGCTGTAACGAATTTTTTTATTTTTGTGACTAGCAAATGATGTGGTCAATCTTTTTTATGAAGTTCTTGTGGTGCAACTACCTCTGCAGATATTGACGAGGAAAAGAACAGACAAGATAAATTTGATGTAGCATTTGCCTATACATCTTGACTACAACTTCGCAAGTGAAGTTGATCCAATGGCAAGAGCACTCCAGTCCCAACCAATAGATTGGGAGTTCAAGTCACCAAGGGAAAAAGTGGGAAAAGTATATACACACACACACATATACATAAAGGTATACACACATACATATATACATGTAACTGCAGATTAAAATTCCTCAAATAGTTACCGAGGATCCGACTTGAGTCTGGCAATCACCCAAGTTTCTGTAGACTCCAACAAGATCTCCTTTCTTAACTACAAAGAAACCATCTCTCTCTTCCTTCATTATTGGAGTAGGATCAATCTTCCGTGAAAGAGAACTATCCCCTCTACACTTGTTAGATGCTAATTCTATTCAGAAACAAGTCAAAAACAACTTTCTAATTCGAGCTTGTGCAAAAGCTCATCTGCTAAGAAAGCACCGGAATTCCACAAATTGAACTCTTCAAGGAAAGACGTGTAGTGCTTGTAATATTGCAACAAAGCATGCATGAAACAAGCTATTCATTAAACGGGACTTCGCTCAGGCTCGATGTTCCTGCAAAACCAAAAACAAATAAGAAAACACAAAAAAGTATTTTTTTTAACTCACTGATCCATGCATGTATATACATAACTTCCCTAAATATCGTAGGGGAGAGATACAAAAGGAAAATATTATCTTGTACACTATTCTCTTTGTTCCACTACTACAATCTCAACATGACCAACTGAAACAACAACAACAACAAACATTCCCAGTGTGATCCCACAAGTACTAAATCAATTTTTAATTAAAGCCATTTTCCCAAAAAAAAAAAAAACAGGAAAATGTTTCCGACATTTGGTTGGTCCGGGAGACTATTTTCTAGAAAAAAAAATGTATATTAAAGTTCATCAATAATATTAGCAAGCGAAAAGTGTTTTCATTAAATTGTCAAGTTTTAAAGATTGAAGGGGAGCCTTGGCGTAACTGGTAAAGTTGCTGCCATGTGACCAGGAGGTCACGGGTTCGAGCCGTGGAAACAGCCTCTTGCAGAAATGCAAGGTAAAGGCTGCGTACAATAGACCCTTGTGGTCCGGCCCTTCCCCGGACCCCGCGCATAGCGGGAGCTTAGTGCACCGGACTGTCCTTTTGTCAAGTTTTAAAGATTAATTATAGGAGCTAATTGGAGCAAGTAACCCATACACTAGAAATTGGAAAATGACTTCCATCATAACAAACACAGCCTAAAACAACTCCAAATTTTGCTCTATTTTCAGATAATACATTCCTTTTTCCCCATTGTTGAGCGCAAGAAACCATAATTTTTTTGGGAAACTTACATAAATGTACCCTTCGGCCAACTAGTTTACAAAACATGGCCGAAGTATACACTACCTATACACTTCGGCCGCATATGTTGTGTATAGGTTTGTATATTATATGTATAGTATATGTATATTTAATATAAACTATACACTACCTATACACTGTGTGTACATATTTTGTAAACTAGATGTCCGAATGATATTTGACTGTAATTTTCCCTATTTCTTTTTTTTTTTAAACTTTTGAACTGCTTATTATTGAACAAAAAGAAAAATAACTTAAATCCAGCTAGATAATTGGATAATCAAGAATGTTACACTGTATTCTTCTTCTTCTTCTTCCCTTTGCCTTAAAAATTCAAACTTTAAGTAAATACCCTGCAGTAAAAAGTTAAATTCAAACATAAAAATGGAGGAAAAAAATTATGAAAAAAGAGTAAAGGAGTTGAATGAGAGCTAATAAATCGAAAATGATGGATGAAATTAGAACCCTAATTTGGAAAATTAAAAAAAAAGTGGGTAGTTTAAAATTGTTGTGTTTTTAGTTAATATGCATAAATGAAAATGAAATACCTTAAATTAATTGATGAAATTGCGCCAAATCTTGGAAAACATGAACACAACAAGTGTAGAAAGAGAGGAGTTATGAAAGAAAATGGGGTTGGCGTGGGAAGTGGGGTGGGGGTGAAAGGGAAAGTGGGGTGGGTGGGTGTATAGACAAAACAATATGTGAAAAAAAATAAAAAGTAATGGGTGCGTTTGGTACGACAAAAATGATTTCCCGAGGAAAAAGCGATTTATTCTAGTTAGTTTGTTGTGTTTGATAAGTGAGTTGAAAAATGTCATTTTTAAAAGTATTTACGTATATTGAAAATAAAATAAATTTATGAAATCAGAGTGCAACTTATGATGGCGGGGATAGGCGAGGTGGGGGTGGGGTAAGCAAGAGTACGTGGGCGAGGGGGTGGTCGCAGTAGGTGGAGGGGTAGGCTGGTTTGGGGGACCGAGTAGGTTGAGGTTTAGGTGGGGTGAGGTTAGGTGGGTGGGGTAGGCAAGTGAGGGTGGGTGAATAGTGAAGGGTAGGTTGGGAATGAGTTGTGTATTTTTATTGGTCCGGAAAGTATTTTTCCTCAAATTTTTAAAGAAAATATTTTTTAAAATATTTAGTGCAACCAGCTAAAAAAAATAGAAGAACATTTTCGGAAAAACATTTATGTCAAACCAAAGACACCCTATATGTGCTCATATATGATCTTTTAAATATGTTAGTAGAAGGTTTATAACATTAAAATAGAGAAAAAATCAAAATGATACACGAAATTAGAACCCCAATTTTGGAAAATCAAAACAATGGGTAGTTAAAATTGTTGTTTTCAGCTAATATGCAGAAATGAAAATACTAACACTCGATTAGTTGATGAAATTGCGCCAAACCTTGGACAGCATGAACAAGAAGGGTGGGGGTGAAAGGTATTGGGCGGGTGTGTATACACACGCAACATATTTTGTAAAAAAAAAAAAAGTTATGGGTGTGTTTGGTAAATGTTTTCTAAGGAAATATTTTTTTCTCGGGAAAAAAAATAATTTTTTTACTCATTTTCTTGTGTTTGGTACTCAAGTTGTATATTGTCATTTTAAGAGCTTTTGCGTATTCAAAGCAAAACACTGTGAGATTTTTGAATTCCCAGTGCAACTTCAAAATTGGGGGGGGGGGGGGGGGGTAAGGGAGCTGGAGTAGGTTGGGGTGGGGGTAGGTGGGGCAGGTGGGCGTGGGGCTTGGGTTAGATAGGGGTAGGATGAGCTAGGTGGGGTAGGGGTGGGTAGGGTAGGCAAGTAGGTGGATAGTACGGGGTGAGTTAGGGATGCGATGGTGTGATTTTATTGATCCGAAAAGTATTTTTTCTCAAATTCTTAAGAAAACATTTTATACTATTTTGCGGAAACTATTTTTCATCGAATGAAATTTTTTAAGATATTTAGTGCAATAAAACAAGAAAAAAATATGAACCATTTTTTGGAAAGCATTTTCCGTCGTACCAAACACACCGAATATAAGTAAAAAATTTATATAAGCATATAATATTGTTTAAATTTTATATAGCATATATTTATGGTGCTTGCTTGACTTTTTCAATTGAAGTTAGTTATTAGTAATTTATTTTATCTTAATCACCAAGGTTTAGGTAAGTCCGTGAACGTATATTAGTATGAATGTAAAGCTCATATATATCTTTTCTGATTTTGTTATGTTACTTTACAGATAATTCTTAAAACATACTAATTATTTAGGTTTTATATTGAGCTTTGCATTCTATATTTAAAAAAAAAAAAGTAGAAGTCATTTATTTGTTCTTTTTAATTATTTAAATTTGGTTAAACTTAAAACTATATATGAATGTTCATTTGTTGTTGGATATAATCCAAGGAGAAAATTTATCACACAAGAATATTTCAACTTCTTATAAGTTCGTCTGTTTGTTTATTTCTGGAGACTGAAAATTTTGACTAGATTATCTGGACGATTCATTATTTGTGATTAGACAATTTAGTGTGGTAAAGTGACTCAAGAAAGCGATTAAGGGGTGGGAGTAATTAAAAATGCACGAAAATAACTTGATTGCATGGAGTATATTCTCTCTCTATATGCTACTTATAAAAGGAGAAATTTGTTCCTAATAAGCCATTATCTAATTATGCTACAAATTCTATCTGTTCCGGTTCGCATTATATTTGAAGTTGACAATTTCGCTTTTGATGTAGTTAGTAAAGTTGAGTTTTGTTTTTAACTTTAACAAACCTGTGACTGCCTGAACAAACTAGTCTACGCTTAGCAACCATTGGGACACAATGTAGCCTAAGCGGTGTGATGCGCTATACTTTCGGCTAATATTTTTGCACGTCGCTTGATCATTCAGTTGATAGTACTGTTTATCTGGCGTTTCTTATTCCCCTATTCACTGTGAAACAATTACTTGATTGAAATTTTGTTGGAAAAATAAGTAGAATTTTGTTCCTGCGAATTATAAGTCGAGACGCGCACAAGTTGATTTGGATACCACCGTTATAAATTTTGTTACAGTAACATATATTCGTCAATCTTCATGACAAGCATGATATAGTAATACAAAATCAAGTCAAAACCTGCTATATAATTAGTTAAATTGGACTCTCTAACAATTTTGACAATGTTAGCATAACAATACGACTCAATGTGTTCAAATTCTTTTTATTGTGGTTGATATTTACTAGTTACAAATGAGACAAAGACGAAATATTATTATGATTCTTCGAACTGAATAGATGGTAATAGTATTAACCAAATATCTAGTAAAAAAAATTGATATATCTAGAAAGAGAGTAATTCTAATGCAAAAAAAAAAAAAAAAAAACATAATTAATATTCTCATTAATGGGTTGTACTGTTGTAGTACAAGAATTGTCACTTAACGAGGCTAAAGAATATTGTTTATACGCAGAGAAGAATAACAAGTATTTAGCATAATACAATCATGATTATGAATTTAGGATATTAATATTTATACATAATCATGCAGTCACGACTTCTATATTGCCACTGTTAACCGTTTAAAAAAAATACTAATCTACAGACACACGTTAATTTTCAGCAAAGAAATTAAATTTGCACGTATGCCTTTTAGCCGTTCCTTCTCATTCACATGCTCCAATACCATCTCGTCTTGCCTAATAGGAAGTAGTGTGTCGTAATGATGAAAAGCTCTCGTGACCCCCTTCGAGTTTACACTCATAGTTTGAACACCACAAGTATTAACACCACTTAATGAAAAATTCATTGACAATGCCTTCAACAACAATGCTTTAGCTTCTTCTTCATTCATCCCTTTCTTCCATTCTTTCTCCAAGAAATCGCGCAAATAAGTAACCCCATATCCACCAACATCAAAATTAGACTTCTCCATAACCATTCCACCATAACATATCTCATATAGTTTACTTCCTCCACCAATAATAAGTCCGGTTTGTAGCATGTTTTTCTTGTTGTAATTATATGAGGACAACATTGTACCTATAGTCCCAGCCGCGACCATAGTACTTTCTTGGTCAAGAATAAAATTGCGAGCATCTTCCAAAAGGATTTCTGTTTCTAATGCACAATTACACAACATGACATTAGCAGTTAACTGTGTGATTGCGTTAGTGGAACCAAGATGATGGTGGTGGTGTTGGAGGGGTGGGACTCGTTGGAATCAATGATGAACAAGGACATACTTCAAGTGTTAAAAATTGATCAAGCGAAATAATCAAGGAACACAAGCAGTAATGAGAAGATGGATTCAACAGAGGGGCGTTCCTATATATAAAGAGTAACTATAATTACTAAATTGGTTAGGATTAGGAAATATAGAGATCTCTTAAACGGAATAGTAGAACCGTAGTTTTGTACTTTTGTTATAGTTCAAGCGGGATTATGAAGAGAATACTAGTTCAACTAGGATTATGAAGAGGGAAAGTTTCCTAATTTTTTTCTCTCAACAGTTTCCTAATTTGGTTAAACTTAAAAGTGTATATGAATGTTCATTTGTTGTAAGATATAATGAATGGGACAATTATCATGTTCCAAGGAGAAAATTTATCACTCAAGAATATTTTAACTTCTTATAAGTTCGTCTGTTTGTTTAATTCTTGACAGTGAAAACTTTGACTAGATTATGCACGATTACTAAATAGTGATTCGACAATTTAGTGTGGTAAAGAGAAGTTTGGTTAATCTTTTATAATTCTCAAGCTTACTCAAGAAAGCCTCGTGACTAAACGAGTTACAAAAAGAACTTTTTGTAGGAAATTGGACTTAAGCTAACATTGGTTGATTTAAAAATCAAGAACTTTGTGAGGAATGTGGTTTAAAAAAGAAAAGCGATTAAGGACTGAAAGTAATTGGAAATGCTTGAAATAACTTGATTGAATTGAACTTGATTGCTTGGATTATATTCCTTCTCTATACTAGATATGCTACTTATATACGGAGAAATTTGTTCCTAATTGTGCTACAAATTCTATTCCAATTCGCATTATATTTGAAGTTGAAAATTTAGCTTTTGATGTAGTCAGTAAATTTGAGTTTTGTTTTTAACTTTAACAAACCTGTGACTGCCTGAACAGACTAGTCTACGCTCAACAACCATTGGGACACAATATAGCCTAAGTGGTGTGATGCACTATACTTCCGGCTAATGTTTTTGCACGTCGCTTGATCATTCAATTGATAGTACCGTTTAGCTAGCGTTTCTTATTCTCTGATTCACGGTAACAATTATTTGACTGAAATTTTGTTGTAAAAATAAGTAGAATTTTGTTCCCGTGAATTAGTCGAGGTGCGCACAAGTTGATTCGGACACCACCGTCATAAACTTTGTTACAATAACATAAATGCAAGATATGATTGCGTACAATAGACCCTTGTGGTCCGGCCCTTCCCTGGACCCCATGCATAGCGGGGGCTTAGTGCACCAGACTGTCATTTCCTTTATATTCGTCAATCTTCATGACAAGCATGATATTGTAATACAGGAAACCGAGTCCAAACCTGCGATTATTAGTTAAATTGGATCAACTGTGTAACAACTTTGACACTGTCAGCATAACAATACGACTCAATGTGTTCAAATTGTTTTTATTGTGGTTGATAATTACTAGTTACAAATAAGACAAAGACGATATATTATCGTGATTCTTCTAACTGAATAGATGGTAATAATATTAGCCAAAATATCTCGAAAAAACTTGATATATAAAGCATCCATCCTTCCTCTGCTTCCACTGAAAAATTATGAAAAAGAGAGTATTCCAATGTTAAAAAAAAAAGTAACTAATATTCTCATTAATGAGTTATAGTAAAAGAATTGCCACTTAATGAAGTCCGGCTCAAACATAGAAGAAAATAACAAGTATATATAGCATAATACAATCATGATTATGAATTTCTGATTCTAATATTCATATTTAAATCTTGCAGTCATGACTACTATATTGCCACTATTAACTGTTAGAAAAATACGAATCTAAAGACACACGTTGATGTTCAGCAAAGAAATTAAATTTGCATGTGTGTACTTGAGCAGTGCCTTCTCCTTCACATGTTCCAATTCCATCTCATCTTGCCTAGTAGGAAGTAGTGTGTCGTAAGGATGAAAAGCGCATCTGACCCCCTTCGAGTTTACACTCATAGTTTGAACACCACAACTACTAATACCACCTAATGCAAAATTCATTGACAATGCCTTCAACACCAATGCTTCAGCTTCTTCTTCATTCATCCCTTTCTTCCATTCTTTCTCCAAGAAATCGCGCAAATAATTAACCCCATGTCCACCAACAGAAAAATTAAACTTCTCCATAACTATTCCACCATAACATATCTCATATAGTTTACTTCCTTCACCAATAATAAGCCCGGTTTGTAGCATGTTTTTCATGTTGTAATTATATGCAGACAACATCGTACCTATAGTCTCAATCGTGACCATAGTACTTTCTTGATCAAGAATAAAACTATGAACATCTTCCAAAACTGTAACACCTCGTAACTTCGGACGAAAGTTTGACTCATAAGATGATAATATAATGGAACCAATATGAGGATTATAGGAAGTGTTTTGATAAATATAATTTGATTTCCTATTCAGATGAACACCTTGAGTGGGTGACAGTCCGGATACATCCGAATGTGTGTTAGAAACCAAGGGCTTAAGTTAATTTCAGAGTTGAGTGATTAGTGGAAGAAGAAATCAGCTAAGCCGTAAAAGAGCAAACTACAGAAGAATAGCCTTTAAGAGTTGTCAAAAAGGGGTTGCCCTAATATTTACAGTGTGAGCAGAGTTAAGTCGTTAAGATGAAGTATGCTAGTTATGAATACAGTAGCAACCCGTTCATGTAAGTAAATTTAGTTTTTCCCCATGAGAAATTGCTCAGATGTGAGTCAAAAAAAAAAAAAAAATCGTCAGTGTTGTAGAATACAAAGAAATTACAGAAGATAAGGAATGTTAATTGCAATCCCATCAGAAGAGAAGAATTTATAAGTATAAGATGTTAGCCTTGGTCTAAGGGGGAGATGCATAAATCGCTAGTAAGTCCAGCGAGATAATGGAAGACCTGAATGGTTAGTATGAGATATGAAGAACCTCAGTTAAGTTAAGTTGGTATAATGAGACAGTCTCCATAAGGAATATGCCTCATCTTAGAGGAAACCCGAAGTGAGTAGAATGATCGTCGAGCGAATCGTGTCAAGTTCAATTACTATCGATTAGGCGATCACAGAAAAGCTATAAGATCATACCCAGTTATGTGTCATAAGGGTAGTGCCATTGCACAAGACTCTAATCTTTAAGGTGCTCGCAAAAGACTTAGCGTACAACCGTACTATGAGTATTTTAGGAAGAATCTCAAAAAAAAAAAAAAAAAAAAAAAATCAAGTATGGGAAGTACAACTCATGATTTAGGCAGACAAGAGAACTAAGGTGAAAGAATTTCACTATTTCTCCAAGCTAGGAATTCGACTTTCAGACTCCGAAGTGGGTGGAGTTATTGCTCAGAACATGACTTATTCCTCCTTAGTCATCGAAGTTAGAGAGAAGCAGTTTGGTGATTCCTGCTTGCTGCAGATGAAAGAGGGGATTCACGAATAGAAAGCCTTAGCTTTTGAACAAGGGGGAGATAATGGTACTTTGAGATACCGAGGCAGATTATGCGTTCCAGATGTAGATGGAATCAGAGAGCTAATTATGTCAAAAGCTCACCATTCTAGGTCTACCCCGTTCAGCTAGGAGACATGATTTAATTTCGGTGATTGTGGACAGACTTACGAAGTCAGCGCACTTCTTGCCAGTTAAGACCACAGATTGAACAAGAAGATTATACCAAGTCATATGTTAATGAAATTTCCGGATTGTATGGGACCCTAGTGTCCATTATTTCAGATTTTGGTGCTCAGTTCACAGCGAACTTCTGAAAATCCTTTCAGAAAGGATTTGGGTACGGAGGTGAACCTTAGCACAACTTTTCATCCTCAGACAAATGGTCAGACAGATACGCTATTCAGATCTCATGTTATGATATTCATGTTAGTTCAATACTCAGATATTTATGTCAGCTTAGTACTCAGGTATCAGTCCAGTACTCACGTATTCATGCCAGCTCAGTATTCAGCTAATCCAGCATTAAGTTAGCTCAATATTCAGTCAGCCAGTCTTCAGTTAGTTTAATAGACATTCAATTTAGTATCTCAGTAGTTTAGTAGTCATGTATTCATTCAGTTCAGTAACCATGTGTCCTTGATTTCAATGGTAATTGGGATGACCACCTGCCTCTTATTGAGTTTACTTACAAAAATAACTACCATGCTAGTATTGGGATGACACTGTTTGAAACCCTTTTTGAGCAAAGGTGTAGATCACCAATTGGTTGGTTCAAAGTTGGTAAAGCAGAGTTGTTAAGATCAGATTTGGTTTACCAGGCTATGGAGAAAGTTAAGTTAATACAGGAGCGTTTGAAAACGGCTCAAAGTCACCAGAAGTCTTACACAGATGTGAGACAAAAGGGACTTAAAATTTTCAGTAGATGATTGGGTGTTCCTTAAAGTCTCACCCATGAAGGGTGTCATGAGATTTGGCAAGAAAGGCAAACTCAACCCCAGATATATTGGACCTTATAGAATTCTACGAAGGATCGTTCTAGTAGCTTATGAACTTGAGTTGCCACGAGATTTAGCTGCTGTACACCCAGTGTTTCATGTATTTATGATGAGGAAGTGTGTAGGAGACCCGTCGTTGGTTGTTCCTACTGATACTAAAACAGTTAAGGATAGTTTGACGTATGAGGAGATCCCCATAGCCATTCTTGACCGTCAGATTCGCAAGTTGAGGACTAAGGAAGTAGCTTCAGTGAAAGTCCTGTGGAAGACTCAGAGGGTTGAGAAAGCTACATAGGAAGCTGAGGAGGATATGAAATCCATGTACCCGCACTTGTTTCAGGCTGCAGAAGAGATTTATGATGAAGCACCAAGATTTTGAGGTATGGAAGCTTTCTTTTCATGTTTTTGGTCGTGTGTGGCCAATTTATAATGCTATTGTGATGTAGCCCTGTGAGGCAATGATATTATGGGTTTTTGTGACAGGTTGGTAGTGCCTTATTACAGGGGAAACTCTAGCGAAATTTTTGTAGAATCCCGAATGGTTATCATTCGAGGACGAATGATCCCAAGGGGGAGATATTGTAACACCTCGTAACTTCGGACGAAAGTTTGACTCATAAGATGATAATATAATGGAACCAATATGAGGATTATAGGAAGTGTTTTTAAAACCAATTAAGTCATAAGAAATGTCTTTGGGCAAAGCAAAGTTGAAAACCATTCTACGGAACATGTTTGCAAGAGAGTTTATAGAAGGTCATACTTCCAACGATTTTAACCCCATTATTAATTTGGAATTTGGGAAAACATCCTTGATTAAAGTTGTAGCCCTTTGAAATATCTTTCCAACAGTATATTATGGAGGTCAAACGGACATCTTTGCAAAGCGTTATGCCCGTTTTACTGAAGCCTGTCTTCGCTGGAAAATGGGTGACTTCGACGGGAAGATCGACGGTTCGTCGATCTGATCGACGGTTCGTCCTTTGAACCGTCGATTGTGCATTGTTCACTGGAAATTTGACCAATTCGACGGAGCAGATCGACGCTCCGTCGATCTGATCGACGGTTCGTCGTTTGAACCGTCGTTTGGTCCGTTAAGTACGTTTTCGGGTCAAAAGTCGGGTTTACGCGTTTTCTTGTTATATTTGGGGTTGGGGTTTATTTCCCCAACACCCCATTCACGAAAATTCTCTCTAAACTCAGAGACAACAAATCCCAAACCTCAAGATCTTCCAAGGTAAGTTTTTATCATGATTCTAAGTTGAATTTAAGTCCCTAATCCCTTTCTAACTTGAGTAAAACTCTTCTAATCCATAGAGTTAGGATTGGAACATTTTTGTTGGATGTGGAAACCCTAGAACCCGAATTCAAGAGGATTGGACTTCAACAAGGTAATGTTTTTATCCCTAATCATTTATAGTTGTGAATTGATGAATTCTTGGGAGAATAATATTTGGGTTGGATGAAGAGAATTATATGAACTATGCTAGAGTTGTTGGATTGTTGATTTGGGATTGTTGTATTCATATGGGTGATGAAGAATGATGTTAATTACATCTAATTGAGATTTTAGCATTAGCTAGAAGTAAAAGAATGGAGATTGGGTGAAGAAAACACCATTAATGAGGGTTATAGAGCTTCATGCCCACTAAGTGTTTGATAAAATGCTTAGATGAACAAAACATGGATATTGTTGCTAATATAGGATCCCTATGACTTGTATTGCTATAGATTGAAGTTGAAGGGGTTGAAGGACATTGTGATACGCTCAAAAGCGGAAAGTTAAGGTATGTAGAACTTCCATCCACATGTGGGAATCTCTACGTTCTTCCCCATGATTCGTTTCGTAAAATATATGAAGTTCAAATCCTAGGGCATTAAACCCAACATATTGGTAGCCCGTAATTATGTATGTATGTACATGAATTTTGTATCTATGTTCGTTATTGTATTCCTAATCTTCCATTACGGATATTAGGAATCCTAGCTAAATCCATGAATCATGAATTCTTCCTCATGTGTTCTCATTATGTTTATATGAAACTTTATGATTTCATCCAGCAAGTTACAAGCATGTTTTCAAGTCAAGTATATATATATGATTATGAACTATTGTTATTACTCATGCATCAAAAACATGTTTTGCAAGACTATGACAAGTTATCTTATGAAACTATATTTACAAGTTATGATTTATGAAAACCATGTACAAGCAAGTTATGATTTATGAAAATCATGTACAAGTAAGTTATGATTCATGAAAACCATGTACAAGTAAGTTATGATCATGAATACCATGTACAAGCAAGTTACGATTCATGATATACCATGGGCAGCAAGTGCCACTATTTTCATGTTCATGTTTTGGGAGTTGCATTAATTACCGAGGAGGGCTTCAGATAGCCTCAAAACTACGTAGCCACCGTAGGATGAGGATCGCTCCACCCATGTCCCGGACGATCTCTCATAATGACTGGATCCTTTCATATTTTATTAAATCTCATGTTCCCTGGCAAGGACTGAGTGTTCTGCTGGCGGGACGCAAGCACCAGACCATGGATCGGTTATAAGTTATTGCTCTCCCTACTTATGATATTTTTACCATGTTTTATATATATATGTATGCACTCATGTTCATGTCCAGGTTTTCAGTTTCAGTTCTTATCATGTTATTCCATGTCCCATGTTATTTCTTTCAGTTGTTTTACATACCAGTACATTCAATGTGCTGACGTCCCCTTTTTATTGCCCGGGGGCCTGCATTTCACGATGCAGGTACTGATATACAGGACGACACATCTGCTCAGTAAGACAGCATTCGTATCAGCTTATTGGTGAGCCCCATCTCATTCGGGGTTTAGTCAACTTTTGTTTTATGCTTAGTTATGCATCTGAAGGTACGCTGGGGGCCTTGTCCCAGTAAGTATGTTTTCCAGTCAGACTCATGAAAGAGGTTTCATAGACTAGACAAGTCAGTTACGTTATGTCAGACATTCGGAGTCGTATAGCCATTTTTGGCTCATTCATGTTATTTCCGCACTCATGTTTAAACAAGTGTTTTTATTAAGTATTATGACTTACTACGTTTTATAAAGGCTCATCATGCATTCACGTTATATTTCCGCTCATGTATGTATCATGATGATTCAGCAAGCCATGTGGTTCGCTCGGTCACACGCAGTCAGGCACCGAGTGCCGTGTTACGTCCAGGCCATGGTTCGGGGCGTGACAAAAACGATTCCTGTTTCTAATGCACTATTACACAACACGACATTAGCAGTCAGCTGTGTGATTGTGTTAGTGGAACCAAGAATGACACCATCGTCTTAAGTGACTCCGAATCAGGGGCGTATGCAGAATTTTTTGCAAGCAGTGTCGATATTTAAAGAATTTTAATTAAAAAAAAAAGGATACTCTTAATAAGAGGCCTATACGTTTTTTCATACTTTTGTTTATAGTGTATATCCTTAACAACATAAAGTCTTTAATTTCACTTAATAAAGATATCATTTATATTAGTAAGTATACATTCAAGTTAATAAGATGTTAACCATGCGTTAGAAATACAATCTGTAGGATATTATTGTATAAAATCTATTTACTAATATGAAGATGTGAGTAGTCTAATGCAAAATTCTGAAATATTTTTATAATAAAAGTAGAGAATTTTTATTTTTATTGTTTACTTTTTTATATTTCTACAAACTACAATATTGTTTAAGCGATGCTCAAATCATGAAATTTACAATTAATTAAAAAATTGGAGCCTAAAATTTTTAGGGGCCTAAAGCGAAGGCTTCACTAGTCTCCCCCCTTGAGCCACTTCTGAAGTGAACAGATGAATAAGTCACTATAACGACAACATAATTTAGAAAAATACAATTAAGGTGTTAAACTACAACTCTCCTCGATGAGCTTCTATTTTTTTGAAACGTATTCGTAATAAACTCATTACAAATATTACTAAATACTTTTTTTTTACAAGTCACAAACTAACTACTCAGAAGCTTAGCAAAGACAATAACTTATAAATCACTATAATGACATCATAATTTAGAAAAACACAATTCAAGTATAAAATTACAACTCTCCTCGATGAGCTTCAATTTTGAAACATATCTATAATACACTCTTTGAAAATATTACTAAATAATTTTTTTATACAAGTCATAAAACAACCACTCATAAGCTCATCAAAGGCAATAACTTATTTTTGGCTGCAATATGAATTTGATGGATGTTGGTTTACTTGGTTTAGAAACTTTATTTTTGGGTCGGCGTCAAATGATCAAGACCCGACTTCGATAAATTTTCTGAACAATGCTATTTTTTTTTTAAAAGTCATTAGGGCTGACCAGATTGGAACACTCGACCTCGATGGTAAAACTAAAAGCTTAAACCAGCGCGCGGATGGAAGCACTTTTATCGAGCAGTGTCATTTTATTTATATAAAACCGGTATATCTTTTGATTCGCTAGATTATTTATGTAGATATAAATAAAAAATATTTCCGGCCAAGACACCGCTTGGTGTCATGTGCCTCCGCCCATGACTCCGATGATTGTGGTGGTGTTTGAGGGGTGGGACTCGTTGGAATCAATGATTAACAAGGATATACTTCAGCTGTTAAAAGTTGTTGATCAAGCTAAAATAATCAAGGAACACAAGAAGTAATGAGAATATGTGTTGGTGAATTCAACCAAGGGGTGTTCCTATATATAAAGAGTAACTAGTATTACTCAGTTGATTTGGAGTAGGAAATATAGAGATCTCATAAATGGAATGGTTGATAGTTTTATTACTAGTTCAAGTGGGATTATGAAGAGGATACTAGTTCAACTAGGATTATGAAGAGGGAGAGTTTCCTAAATTTTCTCTCAGTAGTCTCCTAAAATTGAATTATGGAGAAATTTCAAAAACCCTCTTCTATGCTTTGTCTTTGTAACACTTAATTTTCCTCGTGGATTAAAAATTAAATTCACGTTTTTTCATATGAAAACTTATTTAAATGATAATCTGTGACTAACTGAATAGACAGTCTACGGTCAACCAATATTGGGACGCAATGTAGCCTAAGTGGTGTGATGCGCTATAATTCCGGCTTATATTTTTGCACGTCACTTGATCATTCAGTTTGATAGTACTTCTTAGCTAGCGTTTCTGATTCCCCAATTCAAGATGAAACAATTGCTTGACTGAAATTTTGTGGTAAAAATAAGTAGAATTTTGTTTCTATGAATTAGTCGAGGTGCGCACAAGCTGACTCAGACACTACCATTATAAACTTTGTTACAATAACATATATTCGTCAATCTCCATGACACCAATGATATGGTAATTAGTTAAATTGGACTACCCGTTAACATAACAATACGACTCAATGTGTTCAAATTCTTTTATTGTGGTTGTTATTTACTAGTTACAAATAAGACAACCAAAATATCTTGAAAAAAAAAATTGATATATATATATAAGCTTCCATCCTTCCTTTGCTTCCACTAAAAAATTATGCAAAGGAGTGTAATTCCAATGCAAAAAATATAATTAATATTCTCATTGATGAGTTGTAGTACAGAAATTGCCACATAATGAAGTCAGGCTCAATCATATTGTTTATACGCAGAGAAGAAAATAACAAGTATTTACCATAACACAATCATGATTATGAATTTATGATATTAATATGTATACATGCATGATCTTGCATTCGTGACTACTATATTGCCACTGTTAACTTTTAGAAAAATACGAATCTAAAGACACATGTTGATGTTCAGCAAAGAAATTAAATTTGCACGTATGTCTTTGAGCAGTGCCTTCTACTTCACATGTTCCAATTCCATCTCGTCTTGCCTAATAAGAAGTAGTGTGTCGTAAGGGTGAAAAGCTCTTGTGACCCCCTTCGAGTTTACACTCGTAGTTTGAACACCACAAGTGCTAACACCACTTAATGAAAAATTCATTGACAATGCCTTCAACAACAATTTTTCAGCTTCTTTTTCGTTCATCCCTTTCTTCCATTCGTTCTCCAAGAAATCGCGCAAATAAGTAACCTCATATCCACGAACAGCAAAATTAGACTTCTCCATAACCATTCCACCATAACATATCTCATATAGTTTACTTCCTCCACCAATAATAAGCCCGGTTTGTAGCATGTTTTTATTGTTGTAATTATATGCGGACAACATCGTACCTATAGTCTCAGCTGCGACCATAGTACTTTCTTGATCAAGAATAAAATTGCGAGCATCTTCAAAAACGATTTTTGTTTCTAATGCATAATTACACAACATGACATTAGCAGTTAACTGTGTGATTGTGTTAGTGGAACCAAGAATGACACCATCGTCGTAAGTGACTCCGATGATTGTGGTGATGTTTGAGGGGTGGGACTCGTTGGAATCAATAATGAACAAGGACATACTTAAGTGTTAAAAATTGATCAAGCTAGGAAAACAAGAAGTAATGAGAAGATGTGTTGGTTGATTCAATTGTGGGATGTTGCTATATATAAAGAGTAACTATTATTACTAAATTGATTCGGAATAGGAAATACATATAAGGAGATAATCTAAATGGGAAGTAGAACCGTAGTTTGTTACTAGTTCAAGTGGGTTTAGGAAGAGAATACCAGTTCAACTAGCATTATGAAGAGGGAGAGTTTCCTAATTTTTCCTTTCAACAGTTTGCTAAAATAGAATATGGAGAAATTTCAAAAACCTTATTCTATGCTTGTCTTTGTAACACTTAATTTTCCTCGTGTATTGAAAATTAAATTCACGTTTCTTATTTTGATCTTTTTTCTGTAAGAAAATTTATTTACATAATAACTTTTTGATTTGATTATCATGGATAACAAGGACTTCACTCGTAGGTCTGGTTTCCATTCCAATTATCATAGTGATGATAAATCTCCTCATGATATGCCGTAAGAACTTGGAGTCTCTATCATATTGATGACAAATCTCCTTATGCTATGCCAAACCACAAGCACCGCAGGAGGTGAAAGCCTGGGTGAATGAATTTAATAAAACAAAATTAAAAAGAATAAGTTTTTGTGATCAAACGTTATAGATTTTTTTTCTCAATATGTTAGCATATAATTTCTAGCCATAAAAAATTAAAAATGATGTATAGACATATTCATGATGCTTTCCCGAGTTTTCTATTCTTCTACATTAATAAAATTAATTAAGAATGATTTATTTATTGTTTTAATTATCAAGATTAGGTAAGTCTAAAAACATGTATGGTGTAAGCTCATATATCGTTTGATGTAGTTAGTGAGAAGCTTATCTGTTTTTAGCTTTAATGTGATTGTCTGGGCAAACTAGTCTACGCTCAACCAACATTGGGACCAATCTAGCCTAAGTGGTGCGATATGCTACACTTCTGACTAATATTGTTGCACGTCGCTTGATCATTCAGTTTATAGTATTTGTTTAGCTAGCGTTTCTTACTCCACAATTCACGATACCGAATTTTTGTGGTAAAAATAAGTAGAATCTAGTTTACATGAAATTAGTTAAGATGTGCGCAAGCTGATTCGAACACTACATTTATTAAAAAAAAAAAAAAAAGCTCTTTCATCTGTGTCCTTGGCCATGGGCTACAAGCTATAAGTTGAGGCATTCAACTAGCTCACTAGGCTTACAGGTTGAGCTGCAGTTTATTTTGTAACTCACTTGTTTGACAGCATGACATTCAGAATCTTAAAGAAAACAACAACGTATTACTTTAACATCCTGGTATTAATTACAGTCAATCGAATTGATTATATAGATAGAGCAAATACGTAGATTCTACATTTCTTCAAAAATCAAGATTCTCTATTCTTTCACATTATTCTGTCCTAGCAAGAAAGGATCACACTGACCACTAAGGAGTGCGACGGGATTGATGGGATTCCTCAACCCTTAATCAGATGTTTCGAGTTCTAGCTCTAGGAGAATGGAGAAACTCTTGGTAGGGAGCATGTTCCCCTTTATGAAGCCTACACTATGCAAATATGAATTAGTCGGACTAGTGACCTCTAGATAAACTCTAACAGTCATTGATAGCCTCTTTCTTGGGCTCTCCAAGGGAATAAAAGAGAAAATACCCAATGGACAGAAATCTGGAAAAATCACCATATCTACTAAACTTTCTTCACTCAATTAAACTGTTTCTTGATTACTTGCAGCAAAATCTCGTTCCATGTATCAATAGGCCCTGGCAAACACCAATGAACACAGTCGTTCTGCACGCGTTCCTCAATCCCATTAGCAAATGGAAAAGGATGCATATAAGGTCCGGGATGACCATCTGGCCTTAGATATGCCAATTTCGTCACGTCCACTGCCTCAAATCTAACATTATGTGACATGTTCCTCTCACGAGCTTCCTTTTTCGCAGCGCTCACTTGTTTTATCGCTGTTTCCCTCATCTCCGCATCCATCCATTCGAGCTTCTTTTTCTCCTCTGCATCATAAGGCTTTGTCTTAGAACATGCCCCATACTTGTCCCACTCCCCTTCAAAATGTGCTGGTGAAAATGTTGTCATAATCACATCAAGTGGTCCAACATTTTTGCCTCTCCTCTCAATTATTGTCTTAAAAGTAGTCTCAAATGCCTTGCCATAAACATCATAAAATCCAACCTCAGTGTAATTCAAACCAGAACAATAATGACAACCTAGTACTTTGTCCCCGTAAAAATAAACTGCTGAATGCAAGAACCAATGTCCAACTGAAAAAACAACCAGATCCATTTGGCCTAAATCAGAAGCCCATTTCTCATCAACAGAGTCCAAGAACAAAGTGTTATAGTTTTTCTTGTCTGATTTTTCAACCCCTTTAACAAGAAAAGGTGACCAATATATTGATACATTCACATTATGTGAAGGAAAATGCCATTTCCTAAACTTGTTGTCCTCACCATGATTGAAAACTAAATCATGAGGACTAAAAGTGGATAACAAACAAAGTAAAGACTCCAATTGATTCCTAGCTAGTGAATCACCAACAAAGGCTAAATTCTTGTTCTTGAGGAGTTGAAGAAATTTTTTTGGGTCAAATCTTGGAAGTTGACAATTTTTTGGCTTCCATCTCCAATAGAGATAGTCATTATCAGGCCTTCCATGGGCTATGCAATTTTGCCCATCTTTGACTGTGCCACATTTTGTGTACAAAGGGCCTAACTTGTCATGAACCCAATTGCCATTGCTATAGTCACATGAAATTTCAACATTATCATTTCCTATTTCTGCAAAAAAGAATAATCTTTTGATGTGCAGCATTATCAACAAATGTGCATGCAAATCTGGAAAAACAGTGACTGAGCCAGAAATGTATACAAGTTGATTTTAAAAAAATAGTGAAATACCATACCTAAGCTTTGAATTTGTGACACTAAGAGCCTGTTTGGATGGGTTTATGTCTATAAGCTACAAACAACTTATAAGCTAAAAAAAATAAGTTGGTAGTCTAACTTATTTTTTTTTGGCTTATAAGCTGCTTTAGATAAGCTAAGTCAAATGGGCCAATTATTTTTTGAGCTTATTATAAGCACAAAATGACTTTAAGCTGGCCAGTCAAACACTTAAAAAAGCTGAAAACAGCTTATAAGCAACTTATAAGTCAATCCAAACGGGCTCTAAGACAATTTTTGAACTCCCTTTACCATTACACAAGATCTTTTTATGTCAAGGGGATTAAATAGTTCATATATAACATAAAGAATTATTTTCATCCTATTTGGATTGTACAATTTTCTGGTGAAGGGGATTCAATTGAACCTCCTTGACTCTCTTTAGCTCCGCCACTTCTTGTATTAGCTATAGTCTCAAACAAGTTGGGATTAACTATACAAATCCTCACTAGGAATGTTGCTCCACTTAAACTCATCTCTGGCAATTATTATACAAACACAAAATAAAGTACTAGAAGTTCTTTATATTCTACAAGTATAAATCTTTGAAAGGCTAAATGACGCCTTAAAAGCATATGATCTATTTAAATTCATCTCAAGTCAATATTATACAATACAAATAAAATTTACTAAAAATTCTCTATATTTTTTGTATGTATAAACCTCTGATAGGCTAAATGATTCCTGAAAAGCATAGAACCTACGATAAAAGTGCTAAAACAACTAAAACATGTTTTCAACTAATAGATATCGCCGGTATAAATCTTGGAAACACATAAAACAACAAGAAATTCCCTTAGTTTTTGCATTGTACCTTTTGATGGAGTTGAAGAAGAGGTGGTGATGATTAGTGAATGTTTAGATTGAGAAGGAGAAAGAGGAAAAGGACGGGCAATTAAGTGAAAAATTGCTAATATAGGAAGAAGAGCATAAAAAGCCCAAGGCAATAACTTCCTTAAGGGAATTGAATGTGGTTGGTCTTTGAATGGATTTGTTGTATCCATTTCTCATTTCCAAACCCTTTTTTTTCCTTCCTTTCCCTCAAAGAATAGTTTGCATAAAAGTGGATCAATATTAGTGCATTTTGGCAATAGGGTGGCAAGAACAAAGGAAAAAGATTTTGGTTACCAGTAGTTTTCCATTTCTTTGTTTTTGTTTTTGTTTTTGGAAGGGGTGATGGTGGAGGTTGAAAGATAGAGTATTTTGTGGATGATTAAGTCAAAGTGATGATCCCACTATATTTGGTTGGCCAACCAATTTCTTTTTTTGATAATGTGTCACCTAAGATTCAAACAAGTGATACAACTAGCATTTTCCATCCCTTTTTGCATCTCACATTGGAGTAGTTAGTGCCATACCAAATCAATAAAAGTGTGTTGAAATTTATCATAAACAATTGATATGTCTAGGAAAAACATGTAGAGAAATACTTCTTGGTTGAAATCATGAAGATATCATCAAGGTTCCTTTATAATAATTTGGTATAAATTTTAAAAGTACATTTACAAGGGGAATGACAAACGATTGAAATAGAATGGTGAAAGGAGTTTTATTTTGGAAAGTGTACTTAGAAAATTACAAAAGATATTAAAAATAAATAATAAATTTTTTTTAGTCAAATCAAAGTGTCTATAAGCTAATTCGACTTAATTCGGATTATAAGCACTTTTAATAAATATATGTCCTTTTAACCCTTTTACAGCCATTTCGAATAATAATGACCACCTTCCATTTTTTTTTTTTGTATAATGAATAAGCTAATTTAAAGTTAAAATTATTGTCTCCTTACATTTGTCATGCAACAAGAAATTACTACTACGATAGCCCCACATAATTGTTACTATGAAGAAACATTTTGCTCAAAACTTATCTTAAAACTCAACAAAAGAGAGCTAAAATTCAGCAAAACCAGTATTACCCCCACAGCTTTCTTAGATTTGTGAATTTCATACTAATCCAACTAACCTGTTTCTTTCCCCAAAATTATCTACCATATAGGTTAGAATTGATCCGGTGAAGAAAAGAAAATTTAATCGATAACGACGTTAAGTCTGGAGAAAGCATCTGATCACATATTCCAAAACCTTCAAGGATTAGGCATAAATAGTGTAATTTTATGAAGGTAGCAAATTTAGATGGAGAAATCATTATCCACAGATCAAATCATCAACAAGATTTTATTGCACTTACCCGTGAAACCTCTCATTCGATTTCGATCCGTTTGTAAATCATGGCGTTCTCTAATCAATGATCCAATTTTCATCGATGCACATCGAAAGAAAATGGAAATTGTTAGCGACAACTTGCGTCTATTCCAAATTGTGTACCAATTATATCCCAACGAAGGGCTTCGATCGTGGTGTTACGCGGGAAGCCCGAGCAACGAGTTAATTCACCCGGGCTTCCCCATAATGAACACGAAGCCATGTACCTATGAGTTGGTAGGTTCGTGTAACGGATTAATTTGTTTCCTCACGAATTTCTTACACGGTAAAAAAGAAATCAATTTATGGAACCCGTCATTGAGGAAATACAGGACGGTGCCCGCTTCCACCTTCTCCCCGGAACGTCAGAGGCACGCGCCTAGTTATGGGTTCGGTTTTGATGGTAGCAACGATCACAAAATGGTAAAAGTTACTTACATTGATGATAGAATATTAAAAAAACCAATTGTCGAGGTGTATAGTTTAAAACAAGATTCATGGAAGACCATTGGGGACTGTTTTCCTTCACAATATTATTACGTACGAGGTGTCACGGTTTTCTTCAACGGGTGCATCCATTGGCTTACGCAGCGCGAATACGGAAAAATTCGACCTAGGAGGTTGCCTATAGTTTCTTTTGACGTGGAAAAAGAGGTGTTTCAAGAATTTTGGCTCCCCAATCCTACAGAACGGGAAGCCAATTGTATAAGCCCGTTACATGGATCACTATGTGTTTGTGCAAAATCAACTTCACCAATCGATACAATTCTCGATATTGAGGTTTGGTTGATGAAAGAATACGCAATGGAGAAGACGTGGACAAAATTGTATGTGACAAGGTTGGATGAAGAGTTGTCCGGGCCTATAATTCCTTTGAGAGTGTTGGACCATTTTGCAGAGGCAATTGTGTACATAAATAAGAATGTTTTTTTATATGATCATGAAAATGAAGAATTTGAGGATTTTGGTATTTGGGCTAATGGAATTGGAGTTCCTTATGTGACTTCTTTTATGGAGACTTTGGTTTGGGTTGAACCAATTATAGTTGAAACTACTCGAATTAAAGAAGAAGTTAATTTTACAATTGAACGTATGGAAATTGAGAATGCAAAGCTAGAGAGTACAACTAGTAAGAAGGAAACTAAGGAAGTAGGTGCTAAGCAAGATGGTAATTGTGTGATCCTATGATACAATTTCCTCATTATGTTGTCTAGGGACACTTTTTCTTGTAATTTTGTTGTTGTATTATTAGGATTAATGTTATTGTAATGCATCAATTAGTATAATTCACAGTTAGGCTTTTGAATATTTCTTTTCCTATATGGGTGAAAAATTTCTTTCAGAGAAATCCAATCTTTTTTTATGGTCAATTTATGTTTTAGAATTAGGGGTTTATCTTAGTATAAAATTTGGCATTAAATTTGTCCACGGTAGTGTTTGGTTGTGGACATTAAACTAAAACTAGGAAAAAATTTATAATAATCCTCTTATTATAATCGCGGGATAATCTTGACATGCCGAAATGAGTTCTCTTTGATTCACGTAAAGCTGCACGAAGAATATCGAAGGAAGTTATTGCTTTTGCTATCAAATCGTCCATTATCCCCATAGTGCATGGTTACCGGCCAGATACAGTAAAATCAAATGAAATGTGAAAGAATTTCACATTCAAATCTATAAAATTTAAATTCTAAATCCATCTCTGTATAAAATGAAAATACGTTAACATTACATTGTGAAAAAAACAAGCAATCACCAGAACCAGAAGGGGCGAGATGTGGATGGTCGATCATTGCTCCTTGGTTTTCCCCACATTTGCGTCTCTTTAGGACTATGAAAATAACAGAATAAAAAAGTAAGAAGACAATCAGAAATTTTTCATAAGACAAAATTTGACGTAGCTAATACTATGTGGTCAATTCATTATTTGACATTGACAACGTAAGAACATAAACATAAGATAACAATGCATATAATGTTGGAAAGAAAATGAAAGTACAAAGTCATTCTAATGTTTCTCAGAAAAAACATCCTAAACGAATAATACTAGTAGTAATTAACTACGTAGTAATTTTGGGATGGTGACTTTTTTCGGATTTGATGTTTTTGTCTGTTTTTCTTTTACAACACAATGTGATAAGTATTGAAATAACAATAAAAAGAACTGAAAACCCATGTGCTAAGACCTTCAAATTCAGCCATTCTACCACAGTAAACATTTTTTCTTTTACATGTTCGGTATTCATTTTAGAATTTACGTTACATAAGGTCTATTAAAGGGAAAATGTTTTTTATTATAATTTTTTTTATTCACAAGACTTGAACTCGAAATTGTTGATTAAGGATGAAAGAATTATATTCATCTCACCACAATGCTCAATAATAAATCACTTTTATTGGTTAGGAGATTCCAACATAGTTTAAATTATTATATAAGTTTACAAATGGATCATACCTCACTATAGCGAGCCTCCTCATCTCATGATTATAAAACCTGCCACACAGACAAATTGCACCAACAAAATAAATGAGTATAAACAAACAATATGACTGTTTGCACTTAAACCTTGTTCTTTGTTAAATCTGTATAACACAAATTATCTATGTCAAATGTGTAGGTTCAACGATACTATATTCCAGAAAGAACATAAAGGTTTACAAAGAGCAAGTCCTCACAAAGTAATGCCCCAAATTTTATTGTAATGAGAGACTTATCCTCTATTTTTGTTAATTTTTATCAGTTTTTGGTGTCTAATGTAATTTTTGCTGTACAATTTTTAAAATTTGATGGGGCTTTTCTTGTGTTTCTTGTTAATTTTTTTCCCACAATTTCCATAAATCTAACAGTCCGAATTTGTAAATATTTGATGGTGACAAATTTAGAGTACCAAACTTCTCAAGAAATATGTTTAGGAGATATTTTGAACCTACTGTCAAACATAAAGACCATTTTTATTATTATTTGACCAATTGAGCAGATAATAATTACATCAAAATCAGATTAATGTACTTAAGCAAATATCACAAATCTGCTTTGAAATGTTTTACTTAAACCGAGAGTTTACCGAAGACAACCACTCTATCTCTCTGAAGTAAGGGTAAGGACTGAATACACTCTACCCTTCTCAGACTCCACCTGTTGGGATTACACTAGGTATATCGTTGTTGTTTTGTAAGCAAATATTATAAGTAAATCAAAAACTGTAACCAAATTTATTAATGATAAAAATGACCCAAGTTTCCATTTAGTTTTGAAAATAAAAATGTATTTAAAAACCACATGAAAATATTGTAAATCATAAGTTAGTTATATACAAGGGAAAAGGGTCAAAAATACCCTTCTACTTTGGAAAAAGGGTTAAAAATATCCTTTGAATTTATTTTGGGTCAAAAATACCCCTCTCATCCTTAAAGTTTTCAAATATACTCCTGTTTTGACGGAAATTATCCCCCAAAATAACCCGAAATCATTATTTAAACTCGTTCCATCATTTAAACCCGACCCAACTAAATAATAACTCATAAGATCCTCTTATTCCCCCAATTCCCTTAAAATTCAAACCTACGTATTGGGGGAATAAGGGGATTTTATGGGTTATTATTTAGTTGGGTCGGGTTTAAATGATGAAGCGGGTTTAAAAAATGTTCGGGTTATTTTAGGGGATAATTTTCGTCAAGACAAGGGTATATTTGAAAACTTTAAGGATGGAGGGATACTTCTAACCCAAAATAAGTTCAAAGGATATTTTTAGCCCTTTTTTCAAAGTAAGAGAGATATTTTTGACCCTACTCCCTGTATACAAAGCAGATAAATGAGAGAAAAGAGGAAGTTTACCAGCGTCCAGTTCTGTACGCTATATAACCTGCTGTAGTATACACTGGAGCCATAATAACTGTCATAGCATTCAATTATCGCGAAATTAGAATTTTCATTAAAGAGATTCAAAGTATAAAAAAATAAATACATAAAATGTCAATGAAATTCAACAATTGTATAAACATTATATATAAAGAAGTCAGAATTCAGATCAATAGCATTTCATAAGAGTGAACTTACGGGTACGTATTATATTTTTGATGAGATTATTTCCAAAATCAGCCATTTTCAGAGCTTTACTCAGCTAACAAGAAACAATGGAAGTGGAGAAAGTGGGTGGAAAAAAGTGTGGTGCTTTTTCGACAAGGAAATTAGTGCAAATAAGAATAAAGATTAATAATATTTATATTACAGCTAGGAAAAGATTCCTTAGTAAAATAATATATACTCTTATAAATAAAATAATATCTCACGCGTTTCACTTTACGTGACAAGGTTTAGAGTACGTGTATTGAAGATTTAAAGTACATAAAAATTTTGTATGAATTCGGATATAAATTCTTCAGATTTTGGAAATAAAAATTATGCATTTAAACACTCCAAATTAAAATATTAAATAATTCAAAGTATTTTAAAATGTGGTTAACGATGACCTATTTTGGCTCACCAGACAATAATATTATGCCATATAAATTGAAACAACCGCGAATCAATGATTCATGAAGAATAAATAATGAGCAGAAACATCAAAGAAAGAGACGGTATGATGTTGAGAACCATCCTATTTTGTTGGAAATTATTACTGTTCTTTTATTTTGTTCATCTGCCCTTTAATATGATTATTCCAAAAAAACAATAAACAAAATAAAGGTAATGAGAAAACAGAAAAGTTTAGATCAAATACCAGACAACTGTTCATTGGCATTTTAAATTGAAACATGCAACCCCATGTGGAGCACATCATTTACTATATGGTTAAAAAATATTTTATTCTTTATAAAATGAAAAGCCAAAAGCAAAAGGACAAGTATCTTCCACTATTTGTTACTAGTTTATTTGATAATTTATCATTCTTTGCTTAGGAATTAAAGAGACTTTAGTCAACATTGGATTTGCGGTAAGATGGAGGTCTTCTATTATCCATTTTAATTAAACGTTCAGGCTGGTTGTTATTAGCATTCCAAAATGGACCGTATGACCAAACACTATGAATATTATAGATTAGCATATATAGCTAACGAACTAACGACTTCATCATGCGATAAGAAATAGATTTTGAACTTAATTTAATTTCAAAAGTTAATTCATAAGGTTAGCATTGTCTAAGATAATTAAAAATACCAAATAAGATTATTTATTGAGTTTAACTATAAATCAATCGTTCATGTAATCATATTCGGCGTTTTCTTGTCGATTATTCTCGTGAGACTGAATTTAGAAAGAATTAGCTGTAACTGGGATATTCTATCAATTAATTGCATAAGGTACCAAGAATAATAATAAAAAGTCCAAGTGAATTTAATAGAAACAATAAAATTGATCAACGTAGCAATAAGGGAAATCATGACCTAGATTGTTTTCCGTTCATAAATAATTCATTTTTTCTTTGATTCTTTTATCTAATTCATTCTTTGTCTAGTTATCGTTCACTATTTATTCTTCGATTTCAGATAAAAGGGCGATAATGTAGAAATTATCATATTTCGTTATGAATAGCCCAATCCACACTAACAACTATTGGGCCAAGAAGTAATAGGGTCCAAAGATTTTCACAAAAAGCTTATTTGGGCAGGCCCATTTAGCAACTAGTTAAAAAAGACGAGGAGTTAGAAAGAGCGGTTATGCGTATTGTAATGAACAAATGAGGGTTGCTCAGTGGGTAAAGCATCTTCAATACGATCGGTAGGTCCAGGGTTCGAGTCAAGCAGGAGGGAAAGTGTGGAAACAGTATAGAACCTCCAAAATGGGAGTAAAATTAAAAAAAAATTGTATCTTAATGTTTAAGAGTTCTCTCTCGCTCGTCTCTGTATCTCTGAGTTTCCACCCCTTCTGTATCAGTCTCCTTCTGCTATTTCCTTGTAATTCTGTTTAGTAATTGCAATACTACAAGTCTGTTTCATTGTATGTGAATTGATTTTTTCGGGTTTGTTACATTGGTTTCTATGAGACCTGTTAGGGTTTTGCCCTGATTTTCTTACCATATTTGAGTTTTACTTTTCTCTTGAAGGAAAGTCAAAGTATAACCATAATTGTTTTACTTTTCCTGAAAGGAAAATATAATTCTATTCCATATTTGGCTAATCCTTTTCTTGGAGGAAAAGGCTTTGGACCTCTATATATTGAAGAATCTCTCTCATACAACAATGACACTATAGCATCCACAATGTAGTCATTAAAGAGTCTTGCTTATGGGGAGATAATTCTCTCAATAGGTTTTATGCTTTTATATATTATTTTTCATATGTAGGTCAATTGATCAAACCCTATTAGAATATTATGTCAGTTTAGTATACTTTTCTTTGTCGTCTTATTTATCGTCGTTCAATGTTTGCAATTGTAAGCTTCCGCATGATGCCCTGTTATTTCGATCCCAACAAGATCGAGATTTACATACCTATCCAGTCACATACTTAGGTTTAATTAGTCTAGTGTTTGCCTAGTTTTATTCTTTGTGATTAATTTACTTGGAACTTGGCAATTTTATGATCAAATATAGGAATGAGGAACAAGAAGATTTCTCACTTTCAATGGCAATTCAAGTTGTCTTAGGAAGAGCTTTGGGTTTAATTTCCGCAGTAGTCACAAATCAATATTCAAAGGTATCTATCCCAGAAGGATGATAAAATATCATGTTTATATACATTATGGAATATGTTATTGGATATCTGTCCACCAAACATTGAATAGATGGAAAGAAATCACTTAATATTTTTGTCAACTTGCATTCTTATTGAGACAATAACTCATAAAGAAGAGAATCAATTTATGGATGGAATCAAATATGCCCTTTCAAAATTTAAACCTAAAATCTCATAATTTTTAACTATTTTATTGATCACTAGATCATAACCTTTAGTGCGAACTTAGTTCCATCTTTGAATTCTTTTTCATGACTTGCTTGGATCACTCGATTTGTCCCCCCAAAACTAATGTTTTCTTTTTAGCTTCTTGTTTGACAATAACTTCAGTCACACATTAGTTAGTTGGCTTGAGCATTAGACCCTTTGACTTAATTGGCTTCCCGCTATTCATAAAAAAATTTCCCTATCATTTACGCTAGAAAATACTGTTGGCTAAAAAATAAATAAGTTAAACCAAAAAGTCAACATCAAAATGAGATTGAGTTGCGTAGACTCCATAACCTGTTTGATTCTTAAAGTTTCTCTTTGCTAAGAAACTCTGCCTTGCTTCTCAACCCCATCACTTAATACAACTCCCAATTAATACTTCTCACGATTGATTAACTTATCCGCTTAATAAACGCTTGACAATACATTCACGTATTAGTATTTTTAAAATATGAGCCGAAAGTGTTTAATAAAAATAAATATTACGTGTTCAGATGTACAATTGAAACAAATAATCAATGTTGTTCACTAAAATTATAGGCTAAATATATCAGAAAAACCCATAAATTTATAGGTACATTTCATTTAGATATTCGAACTATGAACACGTAATATGTGTTTCTATTAAACACTTTCGGCTCATATTTTAGAAATACTTATATGTGAGTGTATTGACAAGCGTTCATTACGTAGATAAGTTAATCATATAAAATATGTCTCGTCCTTTAATTAGAAACATGAACATCAATTGGAACATGCATGAAGTTTTATGGCTTACTGAGGCTAATGCGTTTAATCAAAAGAAGATAACTCATTCTAAGCGATTAACTTATCTACTTAATGAGCGCATATGAACACGCATAAAGCCTTTTCAAAATGTTCGTGTCGAAAGTGACTAATAGAACACTTTATCTTGTATTTACAGATGCTCAATTAAACAAACCGTAATTCGAATATTTAAATAAAATTTACCGATAAATTTAAGGGGTTATCATTGTAACGAAAAAAAATATGAAAAGATTAAGAAGGGCAGAGATAAGTCATCATCACATAACCAAAGGATGTGATGCAGTGGATGGGGCTGGTTCGAGTCCTGAGTATAGAAAAATTCTGGGTAGGAAGAACTTTCTACCGAATGAGGCCCTACGCGGCGCGAATCTGAATATAGTCAGGCTCCAATACCGATACCGAACACCGGGTGAGAAAAAAAAATCGATCATCACTGAGCTCTGACTTTCTTAGCTGCAACGCCAAATACAAATTCTTAATTAATACTCCTTGAGTTATAATAATGCACAAATACTATTGACTCGCCATTACTATGTCGTTCCTTTTTCTTCTCGTTCTCGATTTCCAATTATTGCCGCCCTCATCCCCTCCACTATGCTAAATATCTAATCCTATTTTATTGGAGTATCTTTTTCCTCACTCATTCCTCACATGGGCCATTAAATAAAGACTTACACCTACCCAATTTTATATTAAATCAAATAATTTAATTTTTAATAATTTAAAAGTAAATTACTAATACATCTCATTTAATCAGAATTAACTGACTAGATAAATGAATGTAAGACACATATTTTACATTTATTTATTTGATATAAATATTGGAATGTTGATGAAAATCAAGAAGCTATATTGGGCTTTTGTTATTTAGGGCATCAACAACAAGCTCTTGTGAACCCAAGAATTGGTATATGGACTTGTCTTCAAATTCAAGAAGCCCAAGGATGATTTCAAGCCCAAGAAGCCAAGTTAAAATTATTTCCTTCTTAAATTAGGATTAGTTGTTTTCTTTGTTCTAGTAGGTTTTACTTTCCTCTTTCTTTGTAGAATAGGGATTTTAATTTCCTTGTTTTTAGCTATTTCCTTTTTAGAGTAGAATAGGGAGTTGTAGTCATCAAAGAAGAGACTCTAAGCCTATATAAAGTGTTCTTATTCTTTGTTAAACACTATTCACGTTTTTAGCATAAACCTAAATTTTGCAATAGAGTTATTCTCTCTATTTCTTATTCTTTATCCTTATTTTTGGTTCCAAGCAAGGTGGTGATAGTCTTTACCTTGTTTTGTTTTTCAGTTGCGTGTGGTATTTCTTTATCACGTTAATTGATTTCAAGTGGTGACTTAGGAACTTTATTTGTTCTTGATCATTCAAGAACGCGTTTCTTGATTAAAATTCGTTCTAGTTCATACCCAGAACCTTAATTTCCTTTCCATCATTTTGCCCTCAATACTTACTTGATTTAAACCATTCAATAGTTATTTTTATAGTTCAAATCATCATCTTTCACATAGCTTTTGAATCACTTTAATCCTACACCTACAACTTGAGATACATCCGTTTCTTAAATCTGTCCATCAAACCGCCTCAAGAACAGAAACTACATAAATTCTACCTCAATTTTTATAGTTCCCGTCAAATCTAACAAATAAGGTTAAGTAAAGATTCACGTAGACCAAAGTGTTAAAGTACATACTTAAGGGACTATTTTGAGCATATTCTCAAACACAAGGGACCATTTTTACTATTTTCTATCCTACAAAGAACATTCAACTTCAGCTTATCCATCACAAAGAAGAAAAAGAAAGAAAAACAAACCAAGAAAAAAAAAAAGAAGACAAACACCACCGATGGGTGCAACCACTGAGATCATCACCGGCGATACAGAATCCACGTCACTACTCCAAAACCCAAACCCTAAAAAAATCCCAAAAGACAATTTCCACGTGGCATACATAATCTACTTCACACTCGGTGTAGGTTATCTTCTCCCATGGAACGCATTCATCACAGCCGTTGATTACTTCACTTACCTTTACCCAAACGTAATGGTAGATCGCATATTCGCTATTGTTTACATGATCATAGGTTTAATTTGCTTGCTTTTCATTGTCGTTTTCGGTAATAAAACAAGTGCTTTCGTAAGGATTAATGTCGGAATGTTGTTGTTTGTTTTTGCGCTTGTTACTGTGCCGTTAATGGATGTGTGGTATGTTGATGGGAGAGTTGGTGTTTATGAAGGGTTTGGTGTTACGGTGTGTTTGGTTGGGATTTGTGCAATTGCTGATGGGTTAGTACAAGGTGGTGTTATTGGTGCTGCTGGTGAATTGCCTGAAAGGTATATGCAAGCTACTGTTGCTGGTACTGCTGCTTCTGGTAATGATGATATTTATTGACTGAAATTACTTTTTTGCCCTTTGACTTTCAGTATTTTGACCTAGATTGACTCTGTCTGTGGTTAATCTGAATCTGATGTTAATAGTTGCTCTTCTGTTGATATGAGAAAAGTTGCCGCTTATAGTATTTTTCGTGTAGTTTTCAAATAGATAAATTTTAATATTAAAATATGGAGTTAAACTAGTGTAATTTAGCTTCAAAGTTTAATGATTATTTTGTTGAGTGAAATTACTATTTTGCCCTTTTGACTTTCAGTATTTTGACTATTTCACCGATTTTATACAAAATTTATACAGTTATATAGAGATGAAATATCGGAAGCTGCTTCCGGTGTGATATTTATTTGCATTTTTGTTTGTTTAGGAAATTACTCTTTTGTCCTTTGACTTTCAGTATTTTGACCTAGATTGGCTATTTCTGTGGTTAATTTGAGTCTGATCTTTTGTTTGATGATTTATGTAAGAGGTGATGGTTAAAAGCACACCTGAACGATCGCCTTTTTGCGATTCACCCCTTTTCCTACCTGAACTATCATCATCTGTATATTGAAACGCACCTGAACTATCAGTTGTTCTCTTTTCCTATCTGAATTATGACCATAGTTCAGGTAGGAAAAGGGAACATCATATAGTAGGGATGTGAAACTCGCGACAATGTTACAGTTAAGGTGTGTTTTTGACCATTATCTATTTATTTAATTTTTCAATAAAGACTTTAGTATGTACGGGGATAATGTTGGTGTTTTTTTTTTTTTTTTCCCCATCTATGGATTTTTTCCCCTGATTCAAAGTTCTGATTGCACTGGTGCTTCCGGGAAGCTATTTCGACTGAAAATTCCTCGTTTTTGCTCGTTGACTTTTATTTTGACCTAGATTGGCTCTCTTGGTGGTTAATTTGAGTCTGAAGTTAATTAATGGTCACAGATTTTGGTGATAGCATATTTTGTTTTATGATTTATTTAATTTTGAGATAATGGTAGAAATATACACCTGAACTATTACTTTTCGCTAATTCCATACCCTAACTATCAACTGTTCCCTTTTCCTACCTGAACTAATCACCATCTATGTATTAAAACACTCCTAGTTGAATAGATGGTGATAGCTCAAGTAGCAAAAGGGAACAATTGATAGTTGACCTAGTCAGCTTCGAGGTGTGTTTTAATACATAGATGGTGATAGTTTCGGTAGGAAAAGGGAACGACTGATAGCTGAAACCTCCGAAAATGTGATAGTTCAAGTGTATTTTGACCACCCGCAAGTGTGGCTCAATTGGTTGAGCATGGGGCTTTCATAATGGAGGTCTTAAGTTCGAAACCCCCTGCCTATGACAGCAGGGGATTTGCCTTCTGGGTCGAGCTCGTCGCACGGGTCTTGCCTAGTGCGGGTTATCTCTCCTGTGTGGTTTGCGAGCTATTACACAGGGGCTGGTTTTACCCTGTGCGCACCCGAAGGGTAGCGTCTGCGGGTTCCCGTGTCATAAAAAAAAGTGTATTTTTGACCATTATCTCATTTTTCAATAAAAACTTTACTATGTACTGGGATAATGTTTGTTTGCTCTTTTTTTTTTCCCCCTCCTCATTGGCTTCTGTTTATGTGATTAAAGCTGGCTGGTTGCGATTGATTTAGATGTATTGGAATGAAATTAACCTGAATTGACAGGTGATTCATATAGGGATCTCAATTTATTTGGGGTTGAGGCTTAGTTTAGTAAAGCCACATTTGATGCATCTCAATGTTATCTACAACCTATGTCTTATTCTTACCAAGTGTTATTCATGTTAAAGCTACATTAGAGGTTCAAACAGTTGTTCAGGGGAAGTATCTGCCCCTGAGTCAATGTGATATCTTCACTAGTCTTGCAAATGAACTTTACCAAGTGTTATTCTGAATGTTGCTAAAACTTGTGTTTCTAATTGTCCAACCTGTTATCTTGTCTTGCAGATCTTCTCTAATTCTCTATTCATTCATTTGCTACTTGAATAGGATAATTCAATTGAACTAACATCTCGTAGTCCCACATTATCCTCACCCTTGATTTAGATTTAGTTAAAGCTGTAGCATGTGCTGTAGAGTAGCTAGTGAAATATAAGTCAGACCCAGTTAATATTTCAGACTCTTTAGCTGATGAATTGTTCTACTAGGCACTATATAATCTGTCACAGTGATCTGATATCATTTGCTTGTTAAGGTGGTAGATAGGATCAAAATCTTCTCACGACTTTGTAAAGGAAAAATTTGCTTTAACCATTAAGTTGTAGAATATATTTTATTGCTCTTCATGATGAAAGATGGCATGCGATGAACAAGAACATGATGCTAACTATCGTTCAGCAAGTACTATTTCTTGTTGGGTATCTCTGAGCTCCTTCTTGTAGCAATGTCATGCTGGAAGATATTGCATGCAATGTCTTGTTTTTAGCAAGAGATTCTGATACCATATGAAAAGAGATAAATAAGAGAAAACGTTCTATTGCGATTTGGAAACAATATACTGGAAGTTCCTTATATAGAAGTTTCAGACTATTAGAGAAAAAGGAAAGTGTAGACTAGATGAATTAACGAAAGTAATTATAGGAGGGATATCTAAATACTGAGATTCCTAATTATAACAGAATCATGAAGAGTATGGCATTGCATGTAGCCTAGTGTAGCTGGGCATTAGCCTTGCCGTTGACAATGTGCTGGGCATTAGCCTTGCCGTTGACAATGTGCTGGGCATTGGTCTTGCACACACCAAAAAACCTGTCGTTGTGACATATTGGCATTTTCTGTACTAGTAACCAAAACATAGAATGAGTATAGAACATAACATTCTAATTACAACTGCTCCATTCTCTTTTTTTTTTGTCTCAGCACATTAAGATCAGAAAGTTCTGATGTAACAATCTTAAGACTCTTCTTCTATGTTGCAGGTGTCCTTGTTTCGTTCCTGAGAATTCTAACCAAAGCTGTATATCCACAAGATGCTCATGGGCTGAGAAAGAGTGCAAACCTTTATTTCATTTTCAGCATTGCTGTGATGATTTTGTGCATAGTCTTTTACAATGTGGCACATAGGCTTCCAGTAATTAAATACTACAATGATCTTAAAACTCGGGCTGTGAATGAGGAGAAAGAGGATAAGGGCGACTTAACTCCGGAATTGTGGAGATCAACTCTCGACATTGTTGGGACAGTGAAATGGTATGGATTTGGAATCCTCAGCATTTATGTGGTCACCTTGTGTATATTTCCAGGATATGTCACAGAAGACGTGCATTCTCAACTTCTGAAGGATTGGTATCCGATCTTGTTGATTACTGGCTACAATGTGTTTGATATGGTTGGAAAGTGTCTGACTCCTCTATTATATCTTGAAAACGCCAAGGTTGCTATTGGTGCCTGCTTCGCGAGGCTGTTGTTTTTGCCTCTATTCTATGGTTGCTTACACGGGCCTAAATTCTTTAGGACGGAGCTTCCTGTCACGATACTAACTTGTCTACTGGGATTAACTAACGGCTACCTGACTAGTTTGTTACTGATGTTGGGTCCAAAAACTGTCCAACTGCAACATGCAGAGATAGCTGGGACCGTACTTGTTTTGTTCTTGGTGATAGGTCTGGCAATTGGTTCTGTTGTATCATGGTTCTGGATTATATAGTTTCTCAGCAGCTTGTAAGATATTGGTTCCGTCAACTAATTGTCACTGGAAAACTGTCGAACTTTTTTATTCATTCCATTTCAGATGTGTATCCTGACATCATGTAATTTATAAAGCGTTGAATCGCATTGTTAATGTATATTCATGTGAATTTTACAAATTTCTGATGATACTTCCTTCTCTACTTTATGATCACACAAATTCAGATTCATTTTCGGATAGGCAGACAGGTAAAGAGCAAGGGCGGAGCCAAGTGGTGGCTAGGGTGTTCACCCGAACCCCCTTCAGCGAAAACTTATCATGTATAAACAAGGTTAAAATTATTTTTTATGTATAAATAGTAGATGTTGAACTCTCTCGGCTTCTTCGTTTCTTACTCTTTTATATTCTTGAACCCTCTGGTGAAAAATCCTGATTCCGCCACTAGTAAGGAGGCAACATCTTAACTATGGTTTCTATTTTCGGAGAGAACAGTCAGAAACTTCTTAAAAGAGGTCTCGGTACAATGTTGCTCAAGCTGCCGGAGTCTGAGTTGGAGACTTGTTGCAGATACCCGAGCTTTCTAAACTTAACTTAGTTGCGTCAGTCAATAGAGATTTTTGAAACTTATCGTCTAAAATAAATTATAGACGGAAGATTCTTAGTATTATTTTTTCTTGCGGATAAACAAACTCTCTTCGTGCTGATTTCTCCAGTGTCTTCAAGGATCCTTTGCAACCATATTATCCGTGAAATTGCTTTAGTTGTTGCTCATACGTGAACACACAAACGTTGAACATGCTGAGTAAACAAAACCATGTGTATGATGGGGCCATAAGCGCTAAAGTTTGGTGATCTGTCATTACGACTTTTACCAAAATGTCTAACACGGTCACACACCACTAAAAATACCTTTACACTTTATAAATAACTTTTTTCTTTTCAGTTATCCATATATCCACTAGGACCCAGTTATCAAATTTTGACGATATATATAACTTAAACTTACAATGTAACCACTTCCAGAAAGAACCATACTTTTTTTCTTTACTATTGACTTCACTCTGTTAAAATTTATAAAAATAATCCTAAAAAGAGAAATTAAGAAAAAGGTAAAGATATAAAAACAATTCTTTTAAGTTGAGTGGTGTCCACCAAAGGATGTAGTGCAACAGATGTGATTGCTTTTTCTTTATTTCAGGTTCGAGCCCTTAGTATAGAAGAATTCTTAGTACAGAGTACTTTTCTGTGAATGACACCCTATTCGAAGCGAATATAGATATAGTCGACCCTATTCGAAGCGAATATAGATATAATCGAGCTCCGATACGGATATCGGGTGAGAAATAAAAAAGAGAGTTGAGTGGTGGCATACCTTCTATCCATTTTCAAACGCGTGGCTTACGTACTCCAATAACAGTAAACGTAAAATGAACTTCACAAAAACTCAAAACAAAACGTAACTCAAATTCATTTGACCCAACAAAAAAAAAAAAAAAAAAAGGAAAAAGAAAAAAAGAACAGAGCTTGAGCCAATTATCAACTTGATAAGCTTGAATTTGCAATAGGTGAGTTAATCTTTTCTTTATAGCCCTTTTGTTAGAGTTTTGAGTTAATTATTAACCATACTTAATTGTCCATTTTTTTTTTCTTGTAATTGATATTTCTAAATATTAGCTATCTAAATTCATAAGACAGTTGATTTCTTCTTTAAATTCAGCTCGAGCTATTTGTAATTATCTTTTTTCTTATTTTTTCATTCTTATTTGTTTAACAATGTTTCTCTGCTGTGGGTAGTGTGGATAAGGTTATTCACATAGGATCTGGGAAGCCAAAAAGTGCTTTTATTTTTATTTTTTTAAAATATAAAGATATGGTAATTTTAGAGAATTGAGATGCATGGCCAAAATTTTAGAAGAAAAAGATTTTTTTTTTACCACCAAAGTATGTGGTGGGTGGGTTGCTCCTTCCTTAACTAGAGGTCTCGGGTTCGAGCCGTGGGTATGGAGCGCTTCCTCTTGAATGGGGCCTACGCGGTGCGAATCCGGATATAATTGAGCTCCAATGCGGGTACAGGATACCGGGGTGGGAAACACCACTTTTTTTTAGAAAGTTGAGGTGTTTGGCCAAACTTTTAGTTGCTTGAGGATTATTTGAGAGAGACAATTTGGCTTTGTTTACTTTAGGAGCATGGTGATTCCGAAAACTTCAGTTTTTTCCAACTCCAAAATGGAAATAAGAAGTTTGTGAAAGAATGTATCTTGTGTCGATGTGGTAAGTAGGCGTTTGGACATGAGTTGAGTGATATCTGAAAAAAGTATTATTCCAAATTGAAAGTTAAAAAATGGCATTTGTGAGTTGAAGTTGTGTTTGGACATGCATTTCACTTGAAAAAGTTGAAATTTTGTGAGTGGCAAAAATCTTCACTTGAAAAAATGGTCAATCATCTTCAAACATTAAGCAAAAGATCATTCTAATGTATAACCAAACATAGTTTTGAAAATATTTTTTGAAAAAAAGATAAAAAATTCTTGTCCAAACGGGCCCTAAAATCTGTCGAGACTGAGTACAGTATTACCAGCTTTCTTCTTTTAGGAATTGTGTGGCTTGGTATTGGTTTCAGTATAGAATACAACTTTGATGAAGAAACATGGCTAGTGAAGGGTTCATATAGCTGACCCAACTTGTTTGGGATCGAGGGCAAAGTTGGTGTTGTTGTATGGAATACAATTTTGATCCGCTTTGTCTGTTTTTAGGAAGTGTGGATTCCACGAGTTTCAGTTTTTCCAACTCCAAAATGGAAACAAGAAGTTTGTGAAAGAATGTTTCTTGTGTCGATTGGTAAATATGTCGAGATCAAGTACAATATAAACCTGCTTTCTTTTTTTGGAAATTTTGTGGTTTGATATTTATGGAAAAAAGGGTCAGTGAGGAACCGAGGATTCATATAGCCGACCCTAATTTATTTGGGAGTTAGGGATAGTTGTATGCCAAATGGACTACAATTTTGATCAACTTCCTCTTTTTTAGAAAGTGTGATTCCAAGAGTTTTGGTTACACTTGCAATAACAATCTGTTTTTATAATTGAAGCAACTACGTATTTCACACAATTGGTCATCGCGCCTGGTTGAAAGCCAGTTGCGCGAAGCTACCGTGTGTTGGATTATGACTGAATGCCTCCAAGTCACCCAGGCTAGAAGCGATGCATGCGCCTGCCATCCGCTTGCCGACCCACAGTAGGAGCCTTTGACTCCCAAGGGCATGTGTCGTTGGCTAAGTCATCGCGGCGGAAGAGTCGTGGTGATCGCCTTGAAGTACCAAAAAAAAAAAAAAAAAGAAAGAAGAAGAAGCACTTACGTATTCCCCAATAATTGGAGAAGTTGCATTTCTTAGTTTATAAGCAGTGATACAAATTAAGGCACTTTCAACTCAATGTAGAAACGTTAGCATTTTGTTGTATATGATGATATAAAAATGTTGCAGAAATTAATGCTTGCAATTATGCAGGCTCCGATTAGCTCAATGAAGACAGAGGGTCAGGGCGTAGATATAATGGAGAATACGAGCAATGTACATAATAGATTGCCTCGTCCAATGATCCAGTCTATTTTCTCAGGATTCCAGGAAAAGGTCCAAGAATGTGTTAAGGTTTGTTCCTTCCTCTTCGATATGTTTTTTACCTGTTGACTTATATTTTATCAGTGTGCATTCACATATTTTCTTTGTTGCTGCAGTCAAATTTCAAAAGATTGAAAACCAATCATGATAAATCAATCTCATCAGTCATGAGAGGTAAGAAGAGAGGAGCATCTGCAATCATAGGTTTGGATAAAGAGAAGCAATTACAATCTTGGAAAGAGAATCCGAGTTGGGTTGATCCACCGCCAAATGTAAAGGTAAATACTCAGTGAAATTATTCTTAGGGTGTAAAATTCCGATTGAAAATTGACCTCCCGGTTTCTTGTGCTATATCTGGAAAGGATCATTTCAACATTTCAAATTTAAAATTTCGTCGAATAGAAATTTTCCTGATATCTTAACGTTACTATTTTAGGTCCATTAATGCATTTCTCCACCATTGATCTTCTTTCTATTAACTTGTTCAATCTTGTTTTATAATGAAAGACTAGGACCATTTCTTGATTTGTGCATGTTGCTTTTGAGCAGAGGCCATGTTAATCTTCTCTTGATAGTTCCAATTTTATCAGACTCCTGAGGGTACTTATTCAGTTTTACCAAGGGAGGAACAGAGGAAGTAACGGAGGATCATAACGGATTGATTTTTTCGTAGTTTGTATTTCACCTGAGAAGTCACAAATTCAGTCGGACCACCGTGTCTGTTGTACTTATAGAGCTTAATTGTGTTGGTTGAACCTCTTATGAGGCCTTATGATTTGTGAACTTAAATCCTTACAGGTAAGTGTACCCAAAGGTTCTCTCTGCAACCTGAATGTGAAAGTTAATATTGGATTGCCCCCAGATACTGTGTATGACATTGTAACCGACCCTGAAAATAAAAGAGTCTTCAAGAATATCAAGGTAAGATATCTCATTAATATGTTAGAAAACCTCGTCTCATCAGAATCTGAGGGCATCAAAGTTCCTTTCCTTTTATATCTCTTCTGTTATTCTCTTCTTCCCTTAAGCTTTATTATATCATATGCCTTTTCACTTTGAAATCTGATAAAAAAAATAGCAGAAACTACAAAAAAAAATTGATTTATTTTTGGAGTGTGCTGCATCTTTTTGAGGTCTAATTTCTGATGTTTTCCAATTAAAATTCTTTTTAGTGTGTACTGCAGTTTTCTGTATTGTATATTTTAGGTTTTGATGGAACTTTCTTGGCGTTTATGGTTAAATTATTTTTTTCTGCTATTTCCGTCAAATCTAAGCGAACATAAATTGTTAAATATCTGATAGAGACTAAAAATGTTAACTTTTGGCAAACTTAAGGGACCAAAATTGTTAAGTGCATGTCATTTTCTCGCTCTGAGGGCATCAAAGTTTCTTTCCTTTTATATCGCTTCTGTTTCTCTCTTTTTATCATAAGCTTTATTATCATATGACTTTTCAATTCTAATTCTGATCTAAAGTTTCTACATATATCAGGAAGTATTATCAAGGAAGGTGTTGGTTGATGAAGGTTCAAGGCAAGTGGTGGAATTAGAGCAAGCCGCAATATGGAGATTTCTTTGGTGGTCAGGAACAATATCTGTTCATGTATTAGTGGACCAAAACAGAGAAGACTACACGGTAATTACTAACCTGATCACTGATTATTTGCTACGTATTTGTTAGACCGCACTGCCTGTTTTTTTTAATATTGGGTCATGAATTAAAGGAAAAGGTGAGAAGTCAAAGAGCACATTTAGTGAAACACAATCGATGATGCAAGATTAAGTTTGGCGAGTAGTAGTTGAACTTTCAGCAATCCATTAAATACTTTCTTTAAGTTTTGATGCTTAAAAAACTATCAGGTTGCTGATCTTGATATACCAATCTGTTGGACCAAGTGGCAGCTTACATAAGTGACTACACAAGTTGGAATCATTTGTCTCACCTTGATATATAGCGAACCAATATCTGATTGACAATTAATAAGATAATACCAACACTTGTATGCATCATCGTCGTACTTTTCAACTTTATCTTGAAGAGAAATAAGCTCATCATCATTCATGGAGGAGTTGTCTACTTTGTTTGGATTCTTCTCAGTTAAGATGTAAGAAACACTGAGAAGTGAGAAGATTTAAGTGTAAAATTATTTTACCTTCATCTCTTGAAATGAGTACAGTTGAACTGAAATGGCTTGTTAAGATCTCCCAAATTGCAAACTCTTGTTTTTTCACTCTTGAGTAATTTGAAAGTAGATTTGAGCCTTTGACTGTAAATGCAATCATAGTTACAGACTGAAAGAAGTACTCGGGAGCAGTGCTTTTAAACAATAGAACTTCTAAAAGTCTCTGGAAATTACTGCAGGTGCTTCAGTTGCAGTTATACTGGTCACCAGAATATTATTCCTATAAATTGGTGCTTATCTATGTATTAAAACTAGTTTAACTTTATACATTGTTTGGTTACAAAAATGGAGAAAAATAATCTCCAATCTAGCATAAGTTGTACGTGTTTGGATGGTTTTTTATCTTTTCCACATAAAACATAACATTGCTAATATGATCTTTGGTTCATGTTTCTCGTTTCTGCATAACTAATACATGTACAAGATATGAGGGAATCTATGTCGTATTTTATTTAAGGTAGAAGATGGAATAACTAATACATGAATAAGTAAACTCTGCATTTCTAATTCCTGCAGTACTAATATCTGCATAACTAAACCTTGCAAGTGCTTCTTTCAAAGCAACATTCGTATCTAACTGTGACTGGGCATCGTGGTTCACCATACTTCAAACAATGGAGAAAAATAATCTCCAATCTAGCATAAGTTGTACAATGTTTGGATGGTTTTTTCTCTTTTCCACACAAAACATGACTTTGCTAATATGATGTTTGGTTCATGTTTCTCTTTTCTGCATAACTAATACATGTACAAGTTACGAGGGAATCTATGTTATTTTATGTAAGGTAGAAGATGGAATAACTAAACTCTGCATTTCTAATTGCTGCAGTACTAATATCTGCATAACTAAAACCTTGCAAGTGCTTCTTTCAAAGCAACATTCGTCTCTTACTGTGACAGGGCATCGTGGTTCACCATACTTCTGTGTGATGCCAGTTTTTAATTATCCTAAACTGCCATTATATCGCGTATAATCTACTGTACTATCAAATGTAGATTTTTGTATTTCTCTACTTGCCCTTTGATTTTTTTATGTCTGTTTAGATGAATTTCAAGCAAGTGAAAACTGGATTCATGGAAAGATTTGAAGGTCACTGGAAAGTGGAACCCCTGCTTGTTGATCAACATCTTTGCCATCCCTTCAGACCTAAGACGTTAGCGGATTACATATCATACACTAAAGGAAAAGGCAGGATTGGATCAACGGTTAGCTTGGACCAACTCATTCAACCAGCTATCGTACCTCCTCCGCCCATTTCTTGGTATCTTAGAGGAATAACTAGCAAGACGACCGAGATGATTATAACAGATTTGGTTGCTGAAGCAGCTAGAATACGAGGATCTTCTGGCACTGATGGTCACCAAGGTTTGCAGGTAAATGAGGAATCTCCTGCTGAACCCCAAGTAGGCGATATTCGTGATATAAAAGAAAGGTGGGCGTTGAGAAGGAGAACTGCAAGGCATCATCGAAGATTGTCTTCGATTGTCAAGTCATCATAATCTCTATTTTGGCAGTTTAATTGTGTAAAGCACATTCTTTGTTGTAGTATAGCTGACAGAATCTACTCAAATAAAGTGTGATTGAACACATTCTTTATTCTGAGTTCAATGAATGATACTATGCAATGAGAAACCAAATATGACCTACAAGTGGTAATTACTCCTCCATTTTTAGGGAGCAGATTATCGGATTTTTCGACGCGAATTCAAATTTAATTAAGCCCCATGCAGATACCGAAAATCGAATTAAAAGGAAAAAAAAAAAAAAAAAACGAAGTATGAATTTAACATTTTGGATTGTGCGGGTATCAATTCACTTCGTCGATTTCTATTTTAAGCGTTGTCATAAGGGCCCATTAAATCCTTTGTATCTTGTGGAAAAAAATAATCTTTAATCATAACTTAGTACAACCTATAGCTAGAAAAATCGAAAATAATCTAATGGAGTAAAATCAAGCAAGATAATTCAATGTAAAATAAGGAACGAGAGGGTTTCCGAAACTATTTTTAAGGCTAGCTTCTATTATGCGGCGCAAATGGTTAAAAGGAAAAATTTATCACCTTGATATAATGTCTGTTATACCCCATTTTAACCAGGTTGAAGCGGAGTACAACATATTGGAGATTCCTAAATTGCTTTATTTTAAGGAGTCGCCACCTAATTGACTTTAAGGTGAATTAGGGCACCTAATTATTAACTAAGGTAAAGCTAACTAAACCTTCGTTAATAGTCTGCTTAATCAGTGTGATTCTAGGTAAGGGTTCTACATTATCCTAAAGGGAAGGGGTTAGGCATCCTTTAGAATCCGTTAACTACGGTTATCCGGCCGAACTTAGGTTAATTAATTAATGCTAAATAAGGTGCTTTGAATTTTAAGAAAAAGGGCTAAGAAAGGTTGTTAAGGTTTTTAAGGAAAATATAAGAATGTTGCTTAAAATAAGATTTAGAGAAAATATAATAATTTGCATAAAAGAAGACTTTAAATAATTTTAACATAAGAACTGAAACTTAGGGAATTAACTATTGGTTTCTCCTTTAAATTTAACTACCCGTTACTACTAACATTATCCCTACTAATCCGCTGGGATTCATCTAATGTTAAGAAAAAGGAACAAGGCAAAGCGTTAGTCATTCAATGCCAAAGCAAAAATGCATAACGGAGCATAAAATAGAGGAGGAAAGGAATTAAATGGATCGGCCCATTTCAGGCCAATTGTTGTGCACTGTTGCTGCTGTTATGGGCCTCGGCCTAGAATCGTTTTACACAGCTGATGGGGCTGACTCGATAGAATGTTTCGTTGGGCTTTGGCCCAACATCGAATGCAGAAGAAGACGAGTTCCTCGGACTCGCACGCGGTGGTCATGCATAAAAAAAAACAAAAGGAAAAAGATTAGTATGTAATCGATAAATATGGCTAAACACGTAAGATACAGACTCAAAACAGATTGGTAAATTAAATATATATACTGTGTATATTTAAGTATATATACACAATTCGGCCAACACAAACATTTGAAATACGTGACAGAGTCAACATAAGACAATATCAAATCAACATATATCTCGATCCATGAAGCAGGGACTAATAAGAGAAATTTTCTGGTCAAATTGGGTTCAATGCCTATGTATCAAGGCTGTCAGGTGCTCAAGTATGTTTCAAAAGACATCTTTAGATTGTTTAAATCTAAAACAACATCTAATCTCCTTAAGATGATATAAACCACCCCAAGAACTGAAATTGATGTATGTTAATAGCTCCAAACAACACATCCATTTTATCTTATGCTAATTTTAAACCAGATTTATTTATCTTATCCACAAGCCATCATTCTTATCATAGTACAAACTGGATACGTTTTCTCTATGTTACAATTCCAGCCCTCCATATTACTATGTCATTACTAAATTGCATTAAACAATCTTGTGTTATAATCAGGAGCAAACAGAAGTCAATCACAGACTTAACTACTAGTCATGCCTGACCTAACAACAAACACTTAAACAAGCTCAAACATCCTACTAACTAATTGTCCAGATTTATACGACGATGTGCAACTTAAACCAACTAGCATGATTAACTCATACATCTGAATCGACTGAAGCCAATCTATCACACATAATATATGTAATTACGTAAGCAGAGCCCAACTCGATACTTAAATCATCACACAAGACTGATTAGGTCCGAATTAATATCAACACACAAACAGGCTTACCAAGCTAATCTTAACTAATTAGCATATTTTAAAACCTAACGACGATTAAGAAAGCATAGATTAAGCAGAAAGTAAAAGGGAAAGGGGAAATTACCTTCTTCGGGTGCAGCGAAATAGGTGCGGGGGCCTTCGATTCACGTTCGAACACTATCAAATTTGAGCTTGCGATGCTCGGATTCGAACCAATACCCAAGGACGAAAGAGGGACAAAATATGATCTGGTATTTAAAGCACAACCGATGCAAATGAAAACAAAAATGACTGGATTTTGACTCGATATTCAGAAATAAAGTTGATGCACTAATATTGCTTAGGGGATTTTGGCCGCTGAAAAACCTAGTTCTTGGGGAATTTTCTCAATCAAAAGAAATCTCCAGGTTCTTGGGGGGGGTTTCCACTAATAAAAAATCCTCCCTTAGACGAACACAGCCACGATTATTTATAGCATTCCTTTGGGTTTGAGATAGGGTTTTCGTTTTTTGAAGAAGAGAGAGGAGCGGGAAGAGGAAAGGGAGCGGGGGGACAGAGGGAAGTGGGGGTGGCAGAGGCGTGGGGAACAGGGGCAGAATGAACGTGGGAGAGAGGAAGGGCGTGGAAGAGAAGGAGAGAAGAGAGAAGAAGAGGGGCGGGAGCGGCGGTGATGATTGAAGAGTAGAAGCCCTACTCTTCATTTGTTTTGAATGAGAATTGGGTTGGGTCGGGTCGGTGCAAATTAAGCGGGTATGGGCTGCTGATTGTTCAGATAATGAGCTGGGTTGAATATTAAAATATGGGCTAGGGTGAATAATGGGCTAATGGATTAAAACAGGGACTGGGCATTGAATAAAATGTGAGCTGGTTTCACGAATTTAGCCTTAGCCCAAATAGTTTTAGGATTTAATTATGGACTGAACTAATAGAGACTAAAATATTACTTAATGTAAAATATGCAATTATTAGTGCTCAGATAAAATTTTTATATGACGTCGTAATAGCCGTGCGATAATATTTTGAAAATCAACAGTAAATAAATGCTATTATTTAATTATACGAAAATAAATGCGATGCGTGTGCATAAGCTGGTAAGAATGCTGAAATGATAAAAATGTGAGTTATAATAATACTGATAACCATAATAACAAATAATAATAATAATAATAATAATAATAATAATAATAATAATAATAATAATAATAATAATAGTAACGGTAATAAAAATAGAAGATAATAACAGTAGTGACTTCAACAGGATAATAAAATGCCAGTAAAAAGTTAATAATTATTGTAAAATATGAATAATTATTTTTTAAGTTGCCAAAAAAAATATTAATAAGGTAAATAGATATTTCGGAGGAAAGGTGAGACAAAATTGGGTGTCAACAATGTCTACTTCAAAAATCAAAATTATACTTTTTGATTTCTTCTACCACAAAAATCAATCCAATATGAAAGATAGAATTCCGGACACGAAGGATTTTTTACAATCCACTTGATACACATTATCTTGTTACATAGCTAAGTACGATATATTAAGAACAGAGCTAAGAAGCTTAGCTAAGAAAACAGGAAATAATTATCAGATTATGTAATATCATATGATGTTCAATTATGTTGCTCAGACTTTTCAAAAAATGTTATTGTCCCCATGTCAAGTCGATCCTCAAAACATATACTTCTAAAAGTTTGACACCTGTATATCGTTGTTTTTAAAGAATTCGAGCAATGTTAAAATGCTTTTCCAATCAAGCAGCAGAAGAAGCAGTAATAAAAGGTGTCAGTCTTTTAGGAACTCTACTATCTTGTTCATCATCATGAGGGCAAATGTAATCAAGGGAAGCATCATTGTAAATGTCCCACCATTTCTTGACTAACATCTTTACGTCTTCCCTGTCCATGTTTTCTTCTTTTCCAGTATATCTCCACGGCTTTGATCCCTGTGTACGTATTATATACCAAAGAATATGTTCCAATTATGTGAATTTATTTGACCGGCGCGAAATTTAAGAAAGAAGTAGATTTGAAACTTGTGTCATTAAATACGCCCTCCCTCCTATCCATTTTTACTTGTTCATGTTTGACTTGGCACACTCCTTAAAGAGCAATAAATAAAATGACAATTTTATTATATCACCCCTAATTATGACATATCATCTAAATAATTGAAATCAATCAAACATATTTTAAAAGTTGGGCAACCACTAACAATTTCTTGAAGTTTCCAACCCAATAATTAATAATAAGGTAAAATATGTATGAAAAGGTAAACTATCTCTTGATTAACCAGCTAAGTAAAAAATGAACATTTGTTTTTAATATACTGGACACGTAAAAATGGACGGAGGGAGTATAATATTTGTATCTATAAAAGCTACTCATTAAGGATAAAAAAGTACCGCAGAAAAAGAAAAAATAATGAAGGACAGTAAAAATATGTCGCTAATCCTATTAAACGATTGATTAGTCATGAATTATTAAAAATTCGTGTTAGCTATAGACGATTTAATGACAGATTCATTAACCAAATTTGGTAGTTAATTTCTATTTTTTTTTTTTGTAGTGAATTGAAAAGTTTAAAGATAATTTTTTCAAATAAAAAAATATTATTTTAAACAGACTTAAAAAAAAATAGAATTACATAAAATAAAAAGAAGGGAGTAAAACTTACGGCTGCACAGTAGTGAACCACTTTAACTTTGTCGAGGTCAACGTTTTCAGGGTGGTGCCACAGCATTGCTAGTACCAAGTTGTATACCAGAGGAATTGGTTTGTATACTTCTTGGAAATACATGTTCAAGAAATCCTGTCATATTTTGCACATGGAGGGAAAATCCTGAGTAATGATACCCTCTTATTTTAGTTAACTTAGATAGTGTAAAAATTATTATACATATACTTTAATTCTCATTTGATATCTGTTCCCAGAATCCAAGACCCTAGTTAAGGATGGAAGAATATCTATAGCACAACACTTGGTGATTATGTTGTAAATTTAATATGTAGCAGTAGGGGGTGACAAAATTAACCAATGAAAATATGACCTGACATCCGATCCAAGTTTAGGTTGGTCAAAGCCCATCTTGACCCGCCCAAATTAAACTCATCTAAAACCTGTCCTAATTTGGACAATTTGCTAAAATTTTCAGTTTGATCAAAGTTAATTTTTTTTTTTGCGCGGATTATCCTTCATTTGGGGTGGTCTTTAAGTTTTTCCCTTCGCCTAATACCCCGAATGTGAATTTAAGATTCTAGTAGTACTAGCTTTATATTACCTGCTCTGCAAATGGAGTAGGTGGAGTAATTTGGACAGCTTGAAGAAGGTTATCATAAGTAACACGGCTAGGCTCAAACACGAGCATGCCAGCATTGAAGTACAAGGCAGGAGCTGATGAACCGGCAGGCCAAGTGATCGCTTTCTTTTTATCAGGACAATGTTGTTGGCAATACCCAACGGAATATTGAATCGAATGGTTCCATTCCTTCTCGCAGAAACAGTCCATCACAGCGTACAAGTATCCATTTGGTGTGTCGTCTAAGAGATGATCGATGTTTTCGTATACTTGAATGTCTGCGTCTAAGTATACCATCTTCTCGTATTCCACAAGCTGCGATATACCATTAAGATTATTTGTAAATTCACATTGAAAAGGTTGGACATGTGTAAAAATTGGCCTCAAAGTTAAGGAGTAAACTATATAGTATTCTGCTTTTTTGTTTTTTGATTTATTTTGATACTTTAACGCTCTTCTTTTGAGCGAGGGTCTATCGGAAATAAGCTTTCTATCTCACTAAGATAGGGATAAGATTTGCGCAGATCTTACCCTCCCCATATCCCACTTGTAGGATTACACTGGATATGTTATTGTTTTTGTTTGATACTTTGGAGTAACTATATTTTAAAGGTCATGTTCGTTGGCTACGGCTGACTTCCTTATTTAATCTTTAAAGAAGACTCTTGGAGTCATTTCTTTAGAAGACGTTTGACTTTTGTCTTCATGTATCGAAGATTAACAAATGGAAGATTGCATTTAGAAATTTGATTTGTTTTAAAATGTAAGAGTTAATTAACTCCCGCCCCCTTCCCCACGAGAACATTACTAATTAAACAATAATACTTCCTTTTACTCAATTTATGTAATCTGGGCATAGACCATGGAGTTTAAGAATTAAAAAAAAAAAAGGATTTTTGATACCTTGTGGTGTAAACTATATCATAGATTTTTATGTGCTTATAGTTCATTTCATTAAGGGTAAATTAAAATTTTTAAATAAAATTATTTGTAAATATATAGTCTTATTCTTTTTTAAGACAGACTAAGAAGGAAAAAATATAATATAAAATGAAACAAATAGAGTATCGGAAAATGAAAAGGCAAGACTAATACTGATTAAATGTATTTGCATATATAAACTTACATTCCATAAACGGAGCTTGGAGTAGTTGATGACATAATAGGCCGCAACAAATTGAATTTGGTGCTTAGGAGGATAAATTGGCTCAATTTCACGAACAATGCAACCTTGTTTGCGTATGATTTTCCGGTGCTCCTCCGGCACGTCGGGCAAGACGGCCACCACAAGAGGGTACACACTCTTCGCCTTTCGCAAACCCTTTGCCAATCCAACTACTCCTTTCATGTAATCGCCATTTCCAGCCAAAAACGTCACGTACGCCTTCTTAGCGCGACTCGTGTTAAGAGTTGAGACGTTTTTAGAGTCGGAAAAGATATCTACAGATAATGCTTCAGCCATTTATAAGAATTATGGAAGTGTAAAGCTTATAGCAATGTTAAGGACCGGTTGATGGCTTTAAATAGGATCGGAAGAATGGCACATGCATGTCAAATGAACACCAAATGAAATGGAAATGCAACTTCCCTTTCATTTCATTTTTCTAAATAAGTTGGTTTGTTATTCCATCTATTTCAATTTATATGATATGGTGAATTATTAAAAAATCTAAGGAAAAAATGAATATCTTTTTAAGTTGCGGTTTTAACTGTGTCAATATTTGTGTGTTTATAAGACTTTTGAAACTTGTAATTTTAAACATGTCATATTATTTATGTAACTATTAAAACTTCGTCTCGTTAGAAATAATACAAAAAATTAAATTAAATTAAATTATTCACAAATATATAAATGTATCATTCTTTTTTTGAAACGAACGAAGGAATAAATAATGTCATAAAATTGAACAGATAGGGGAGAAAAGCATGAGAAAGTGGGGAATAAGGACATCACGATAAACCGTCATGTGTTGAGAAAATACTCAAAATACCCCCCAACGTTTGACCAAAATCCCAACTACACATCTAACCTTTGCATTGATCCTATTACCCCCTGGACAAATTTTTTTCAGTATCAAAATGCCCCTTTTTTGCTGATGTGGACAAGAGCGTGAATGCACCGCTCAATGGCGCGTTATAGCCTTTAAAAAAAGCATCTGACGTGTTTTAAAATGCCAACTGGACTGCCACATAGATGCCACATAGATAAATTTAAATTCCCTCCATTTTTAGGCTACTTCATCTTCTTCTTCACCCTATTTAATACCATCTCCATTTTTTTTTTGTCAAAATAATACCCATTATAAATTCATAAATTAAACTCCGTTGCTACTTGTTGCTTGGTTGGAGATTCTTTGAGTTGATTTGGAGAGAAAATTAAACTCCATTGCTAGGAATTTGGAGAAAGCCATGAAGAACACCAAGTGGGTTTCTTTAAATTCTTGATTGTTTGATCAAATTAATGGATGAACTTTGTTCTACTTGGTGTTAGGAAGCTTCCTTTCACATTTGGGTTTGTTTGGATCATATTTGAGAAAGTTGGTGTGATTTTTTTTTTTTCAACTCCTAATGAAGATGATGATGATGTTGATGAAGATGAAGGAGAATTGGGTATGGGTTTTCGGATCCTCATATTGAAAATGGAGTATGGAAAATTGAGAGATTTTTTTTTTTTTTTTTGAAGAGTAGATGGATGGAGGAAGGGGGGAAATTAATAAAAAATGGGAGGAAATTAAAGATGTGGCACGTGGGTCAGGCGCGTGTGGACAAGCGCCTGTTAATAATTGGGAGTTGTTATATTGGACTGTCACATCAGCAAAAAAAGAGCATTTTGATACTGAAAAAATTTGTCCGGGGGGTAATAGGACCAATGCAAAGGTTAGGTGTGTAGTTGGGATTTTGATCAAATGCTGAGGGGTATTTTGAGTATTTTCTCTCATGTGTTCGTCGTCACCTTAAATTATTTTAGGTTTATCACTTGAACCAACGACTAATAGGAGATTGGTAAAGGTTATAGTCATTTTAAAATATAATGGTCGTCACCTTAAATTATTTTAGGTTTATCACTTGAACCAACGACTAATAGGAGATTGGTAAAGGTTTTAGTCATTTTAAAATATAATGGTCACGATGTTGATTGTTTTTTGTTGTTATTGTTGTATTTTACTTTTTAAACTATTTTGTAAATCTAGCTAAGTGATGAAGGAGAAGGAAAGACTGAATGTCTCTATCACTTGGAATAAAAAAGGATTTCTTCGGTAGTTAAAGTGAAGCTATCCTACCTTTGCAAAAAAAAAAAAAAGCTTTTGTCCTTTGAATATTGAATTGAATTACTCGCAACCAAAATCCATCCATCAATTGGATTTATTGGAAGTTTATGTTTGAATTCCAAATTGTGCATTCTAATATGTTTGGATATCTTCCCTTGTTTATTACGGTCAAATCTCTCCATAATGGCAGCATTTGAAGTTTTGATCTCACCTAGCTATTATAAACAAAAATACGCAAAAAATTATTTTTCTATACTTTTTATGTTATAAATGAAAACAAAATACTTATTAATTTTAAAATCTCAATTGATTTTCATATTTCATTAATTAAGAATTGAAGTGACTAATAAATCCATAACTAGTTATACCGTATCGATAAAGAATTAAAACCTAAGGAATATATGCATTTAAAATTAATTAAAAATTTAAATATTTCAAGTAGGACGTAAGAATTCTACAATTGTAAGTCGATTCGTGAATTCCCGTCTCTTAGTGATAATATAACGCTTGAATTGACGAAGATTTTTGTCCAAACTTTCAACAAAAATGAATTCATAGCTTTCCCTTGATGATTACCATAAATATTTTAATATTTTATTTTTATACATGATATATTTCTTATACAATACTATTGCACTATATTTGAGTATGACGGTTATAGAGAGGTAATTTTACAAAGAGTGTACCGCTATAATGAATGTCACTGTTGTTATAGAGAAGTAAAATATAACATGAAAATCGATTCCGGAGAAAATCAGATTGTTATGATGAAATGTTGTTATAACGAATGACAATTATAAAGAGGTTTAAATAGTATATATCTCTAGCAACTTATTGTTACCATAATTTTACATTTTGTCGACCCTAGAAATCAGCTCGACAAACACAGGGTCTAGCTCATCCAAAGGCGAACATTACTAGCCAAATGCCACGTGCCAGGCTCAAGTCAAAGGAAATCACTCCCACAAAAGTCAAAAAGTTATTGCACAATAAAGATTATAACCTACCCTTCCAGAATCTGCAATCTGCATATTCTGAAAAATATTTTTCTTGCAAAAATGCTTTTTAGTAGTCAGTGTTTGATTAATCAACTTAAAAACCACTTTTACTAATGTTAGAGTAATTTATATTTTATTAATTAATTTTAAATTAATTTTTATTAATGTTAGAATAACAATTTATGCTTGACCACGATGTTCCAGAAAAGGGTTCTAAGGGAAAATATATATTTTATCACCTTCTATTATCCTCAAACCCACTTTTTCTTTTCTTTTAAAAGCTTGAGAAAACATCTTAACTTTTTAAAATAAATAATATTATTTTTTTTATTTAAAAAAAAACACTTTTGACTTTCGAGAAGATATAGATTTTTGGAGACAAGAAAGGTTGGTTGAAAGCTACCTTCAACATGATGATCAGTCGACGTGCAATGTTATGTAATTAGCCGAATATGCAAATGGCATGCACCGCTTCGATAGATCGTGTCCTATCTTTAGGGATATACTCTTTTGTCTCATAATAAGTGTCACCTTAATAAAAAAATATGCATATTAAGAAATCAATAATGCAACGTGAAGTTTACCAAATTATCCCTATATAATAAAAATAAATTATTTTTTTCTCTTGATTAGATCATGCACAATTAGTAAATTTTTTGATATTGGGAATCCAACTATACCAAATTACTATGTGACTTTTTCAACCATCATTTAGGTGTTACTTTAACTTATCAGTTTTTGTCTAAGAGTAGAATTGAAAAAAGTTAGCCAATTTATGTCTTGATTTCCTAAGATTACACTTATTATGAAACAAATTAGTTTTGCTAAAATGACACTTATTATGAGACGGAGAGAGTAACTTCTAGTACGATTAGATAATGGGTTCAAGCTGTTAACTAATCTCTTATCTTTGAATAATTAGAATAATTTATGTAACACACGACCAAACAAAAACAATAACTATGCTTTAGCCCCAGACGACACAAAACAAATCAGTCAAATCTTTCGGTCATTTTTCAAGCATTCCTTAATATTTTTAGCCTTTTACTTGCTTCCTTTTCCACATGTTTTTACTGTTTTCTTAGCTTCTAAACTAGTTAATATTAGTCTAAGTCCACTTTTCACACACAAGCTTTTATTGACGACTTGTTTGACTAGGACATTTTCTTGAGAACCTACAATATTGGAGAACCAAAGGCCAAGGAAGAAATCAATAGCATCATGGTAATCTCTCAGGTGGAACCAAAGTCTATCCATCCAAATGGGACCAATCAATACACGTGAGAACCTTCTTTGATACTAAAGCAGCTTGTTCACACAACGAACTCTTGTTCTTCCAAGGAATAGGAGCTTTGGTACAAAAAAGATCATTGGTCTTTGCAAACTTAAGGAGATATTTCAGTGCAATGAACAAAGAGTGCAAATAAAAAAATGGAGCACACATAAAGGGTGCAAAATACGAAGAACTCCAATAAAGAGCTAGTCTTTGTTACAAGTTATAACATTATACTCGAACCTAAACAATCAGCAATTACATACATCCATCCAACCATTGTATTACAAAAACATTTCCAAAAGGTCCTACTAAGAAGCAAATAACTGTCAAGGGATATTCATAACCACACAGATTCAGAGAATGACAAAGAAAGAAACCAAAAAGAAAAAGAAACTAGATAAAAAACCGCCTGCATCCAGGGATCAACCCGCGACAACTCTACTTCAGCTTAGGCCTGTAAATGGAGGACGTTAGACAAAAAGTGAAAAGAGGAAATTCAATCGTACACAGCAAATTTGCCAAATTATCAAGTACCTTATTGGCAATGTTGTTAGAAAGCCAATCAAGCCCCTCATAAAGTCCCTCTCCAGATGTTGCACAAGTGCTCTGGATGTACCTGAATATAGCGAAGGGGCAAATATTTAGCATGTCTTTAACAGAAAGGGATGCTTGTCCCGTGTTATGGCAGAGAGCGCTTTACCAGTGACGCTGCCTGAGTGAGTGGAGTCCAAGCTTATCAGTTATTTCAGCAGCATTCATTGCATTAGGAAGATCTTGTTTGTTAGCAAAAACAAGCAGCACAGCATCCCGAAGCTCATCCTGGGAACATTTAGGAACAACATAGGTTAAACTCGATTCAAAGGATCATGAAATTCTTTTTGCACTTTCTGGTCTAGTGAATAACGGAAAGTAGATAACTGCCAATAAGAAAAAAAGGGGGTGTAAAGCAGCAAGAGAACTAGGACTGTGGTTTTTAAAAATTCAAAGCAGACTCAACTGTCTTTACCTAGAATGAAGCTCACATCAAATTGAAAATTCTCAATCTAGAATTTTACAGGAACATTTTGAAGATCTTTTTTTCTTAATGAACTTAATTCTTCAAGGTCTCATCATCAACTCAGGAGTTCTAGCGTTCAAGAGGATGTGACAGTGAGAGTCATAAGCAGTAATCGCTTCTCTTCTCAGAGAAGATGGCATCAGCCTTTAAAGAATTAAGTGGTACATAATCAACGCGGAATAACAACTACCTACACCCAAGAATATCAGATTGGTAGTAGCTTAGAAAATAAATGATGTGTTGCATACCTAAAGCAGTGTTGTCAAAAGCGCGCTTAAGCCCTAAAGTGAGGCTCAAACATGTTGAGCGCTTTGCCTCGCTTTATGTGCGCTTCAGTGTCATCATCAAGGCTCTAAGACATACTTTACCTTGCCAATGGGCCTCTCTTGAAGAGGTGACACTAGATAATTGATATTTCACTTTATCGTAATGTATTTACGAATTCTTTGTCCATATATTTGTTATTCGTGCTTATTATTATTAGTCTTGGACTAAACATATGTATATTTGTATTTTTGCACCATTTGCACCTTTTTTCATGAAACACCACGCTTTATTTGCGCTTTGCGCTTAAAGCCCCAGCTGATCTTAGAGCTTTTTTGCGCTTTTCGCTTTTGATAACACTGACCTAAAGCTGATCTAGTCAAACTTAATAGATTAGAGGTTATATTTTATATCATCCAGTATAAATATTACACTTGTAACTGAAGTATTTTAAGTAAAGTTTGAGACTCATTCACATAACTTCATGTCATTTAGCTCAAAAGTTGTAGAAGCCAAATTTGACGCCAGCAAGAATTACACAAGTTACAAAGAGAGCGAGAATTATTACCTCATTCAACATCCTGTGCAATTCATCTCTTGCCTCCACAACACGGTCTCTGTCATTGCTATCAACCACAAAAATGAGACCCTGAGTGTTCTGGAAATAATGCCTCCACAATGGACGGATCTGCCAAAGCAAACATAAATAAGCTAGATCATTTAGATAATACTCCATGCAACATAAATAGAGCTAATAGCAAAACATAAATAAGAGTGATAAAGAGTGAAGAAGAGAGGCAGGACTAATTTTGTCTAACAGAGACCAAACTTTATGCCGAGTATAAGTCTTTGGATTAAAACAACAAGTATACCTTGTCCTGACCCCCGACATCCCAAACGGTGAAGCTGATGTTCTTGTATTCAACAGTTTCCACATTGAAACCTGAAAATTATCAATTATTGTTGATGGCTCATCTTAGCAGCTATGTTATCGAATCTTCATTAGAGTTTATACTAAGCTGATTAGCTGAACAAAAGACAGCAACACAAGACATAGATGACACTTCAAAACGCTTTTGCAAATCAGAGCAGAGAAAGAGAATCATTAATCATAATTAATGCGTCCCTTTTTAATGCATTTTAGAGGAAAGTTCAGAGAATCATAAACAGCATGCATATTAAACAACCAAACACAATTGCATTAGAAGAACATATATTGGTCCGATCCTTACTTGTCCAAAGGCAAGGGGTAGATTTGCATCATTGCACCAGAAAATGTAGTCTTAATCAATATTATTTAAAAGAAGATTCACGAGAAATCTTAAAGAAATAAATGTATGATACACAGCTAGTTCTATGATAAGAATAATCCAAGCTTCAATTTCAGGAACTTTTACATTTTCATACTTTACAATCATAAGAGATCAGCACACAAGCAGTCATTCGAGACCACATGTAAAGAAGTCAAAAATATTATTTGATTAGACATTGCTTTGCCTAGACCAGCATTAAGAATACTCCTATCAAAATGCTTGGTTAGTCTTTTGGGTCACAATTGCAGCAGAATTTTCCACACTTATCCAACTAAAAACTGTAGAGATGTTATTGCCAAATGCCAGTAAAGTACATACCAATAGTTGGAATGGTGGTGACGATCTCGCCCAGCTTGAGCTTGTACAATATGGTGGTCTTACCAGCTGCATCGAGTCCAACCATGAGAATACGCATTTCCTTCTTGGCAAATAGCCGGCTGAAAAGCTTGGTGAATGTAAGCCCCATTTCTCTACCTTCTTAATGATCCCTGTATACATTAGCCCAATTGAATTACGCAAATCAAAAACCATCATTTCTATCTAAGATCAAGTGATGCAACAGGAGAAAAGATGCAGCAAAATGAACAGAAAACCCGACATTCGGATGGTTGTTAGTTGTTACCTATTGTATTGTCTTGTGTTGTTAGTTTAAATAAAATGTTTGTTTTGATTGTTACCTAAATTTTATTGTATAGTATAGTTAAATCCATCGTTATGTAACAGACGAATCGTCCCATTTTGTGTAACGACCGATTTGGTGTGATTGCGTCGTTATATTTTTTTTTTCTCATTTTCTCTTTACTTATTATCTGATAATCTTATTTATCTTTTACCTTACATTTTATAGTAGCTCTACATGCACCCTACTTTTCCTATAGGTTTATCCCTCAAATTGTTGATATGTGACATTATGTAGCGACAAAAAACGATATAATCTATCCAAACATTGTGTTCATCAAAACAATACAGTACGATACAATGCAATATAATACGGTACATTATGAAACAATACGTAACAACCATCTAAACAGAGTGTAGAAGACGGACATCAATCAAATAAACAAAGAGAAAAAATTGGTAATTCTGCCCACCAAAGCATAAGATCTAGATCAAAATTTCACAAATCAAATCACTAAATAGTACAACAATTTTACGGAGTACGAAGCAGGTCTAATTGTATCAATCTTATGACCACATCATAAAAACAGAAAAAAATCACAGCAACATTCAATCAAAATTTCATGAATCAAAACATTAAGCTATCGTTTGGCCATAAATTTTGGATCAGATTTTGCAAAATTATCTATTTGTCTATGAAATTTGATCAGATTTTGAAAATTTTGGGAAAAATCTCACTTCCACTCACAAAACTTCAAATATTTTCGCCGCAAAATGCATGTCCAAACACAACTTCAAAATCTATAGCTAAACAAGACATAAATCGTACAATTTTACGGAGTACGAAGCAGGTCTCATATATCAATCTATTACCACATCATAAAAACAGAAAGTCACAGCAACATTCAATCAAAATTTCATGAATCAAAACATTAAGCTAGCGTTTGGCCATAGATTTTGGATCAGATTTTGAAAAATTATCTTCAAATATCTATTTCTCCATGAAATTTGATCAGATTTTCAAAATTTGGGAGAAATCTCACAAAACTTCAAAGCTTTTCTCCGTAAAATGCATGTCCAAACACAACTTCAACATCTATAACCAAACAGGACATAAATAGTACAATTCACAGCAACATTCAATCAAAATTTCATGAATCAAAACATTAAGCTAGCGTTTGGCCATAGATTTTGGATCAGATTTTGAAAATTTATCTTCAAAATATCTATTTCTCCATGAAATTTGATCAGATTTTCAAAATTCAGGAGAAATCTCACAAAACTTTAAATATTTTCGCCGTAAAATGCATGTCCAAACACAACTTCAAAATCTATAGTCAAACAGGATATAAATAGTACATATATCAATCTATTACCATATCATAACAAAAAAGAAATTCGATAAAAAAAAATAAAAAATTGAAACAAAATCTAATAAAACTAAATCTGAGATCGATAAATTGAGATTAAGATTAAAATTTACCTGAAGAGAGCTTTTGGAAAAAAGGGATCTAGTGAGAGAAAGCTCAAAAGGTTAGAGAGAGAAAGATGGAAACCTGAAAATAACGCATCAGAGGCTATAAATAATGGGAGAAAATGATAAAAGTGGTCCCTTATCTTTGCTAATAGGTTTAAAATAGTCCCCTAAGTATTACTGGAGCAGTTTTTGATTCTTTAAGGTTGTCAAAAATGAACGCTTTTAATTTTCATTGCGTATTTTCCAAATTTTGATCATTACTCCTTGTAATCCAAAATAATTAAGGTTTTAAGATTGAACATATGGATTAAGAAATTCACTAAAGTCTAAAAATAAAGAGGAGTTTTGACTAAGATTTTCTGGTTGATGTAATTATTATGGTGATATGAGAATGTATTTTTCGCAAATACGTTCTTGATTTTGTGGAACATTAATATTTTTGGACCGATAAAACCTTATTTATTTCGGATTGAAGTTATTTATTTTGGATTGAAGGAAGTATATTTAACTAGAACTGTAAAAAAATAATGTAACCACCATGTACGTCATACACAAAATTGTAGGTATTTACACACATGAGATTGTAGGTTTAGATTTTATAAAAATCACCACCATGTGTTTGAACTAGCATCCTATACTTTCTACTAGCCTTGGAAAAACATAATGTTTCCAGTACTTTTGATTTCTCATTTTGGTCATGAAAAGCAACTAATTATACCATCATAAGTTGAGCTTAAATGTAATAGTTATCATTCATATAGCCGACCTCAACTTGGTTGGGACTGAGGCACAGTTGTTGTTGTATCTAACTGCTCAATCATGATGATCTAGTCTGCTTCAAGAACACGAGGCGAATTAATGCTTATGATTTTCACACTTTCATCATCTGGGGTAAAAAGAACTGTGAGATAAGTTGGCAATTGAAGCAGAATCGCCTTCTCCAAGCGAATACTTCTCCCAAGGGTCATGAAGTTCCATAGTTTTCTCATCAACAAATGGTGGATTGGTAGGTAGCGGCAACTCTTCTTCTTTCTTGACGAACATCCGTAACGCCTTAGATATGGATGGCCTTAACGCCGCGGTCTCTTGAGTGCACAAAAGTCCGACATGTAAAACTCGCTCTACCTCATTTTTCACATTGATTGTGTGGTAGTTATGCAACATGAGATTCGGATCGAACAGTTCCTCCACAGTCTCGCGTCGAAAGTGCTCCCATGCCTGTTAATTTTAAGATCAATGAGCAAAAAGTTTTTCAAGATTGAAATTTTTTCTTCAAGCGAAAAGTGATTGATTGCAAATTACAATGGAAACTAAGCTGACTGTATATTCGGCATTTTTGCTACTGTTATTTTGTCTTCCAGTAACAATCTCTAGTAGAAGAACTCCAAAGCTGTAAACGTCTGCTTTTTCTGTTAATTGGCCATGTGCTAAGTATTCTGGAGCCATATATCCTCTGCATAAAAAGGGTAAATCATCCATTATTGGACCATATTAGTCTTTGCGTTTTTGTGTACTTTTACGCGAAAAAGTAGAAAGTGAGATGAGGATACACTGACAATGTGCCAGCTATGACAGTGCTTATGTGACTGTTGTCTTCTTGGAATGACCTGGCCAACCCGAAATCAGCAATCTTTGCACGGAGCCTCGAGTCCAACAAGATGTTGCTTGCTTTTATGTCTCTGTGTATTATTCGTCTCTTTGTGTTCTCGTGGAGGTATACCAAACCTTCTGCGGTCCCAATAATTATCTCAAATCTTTTCTCCCAGTTTAGAGTTTTACCTTTGACAGGATCTGTCGATTTTAAGATTAGAATCAAGATTCGTGACACTCATTCTGGTGGTTATGCAGAACACACAATATAGTCTTAATGCAACGCCGGTTACTTACCAAATATGAAGCGATCAAGACTCTGGTTAGGAAGGAACTCATATATAAGAAGGCTTTCCGGTCCTGAGCAACTGCATCCCAATAACCTTATCAAGTTTTTGTGCTCGACGCTACTGATTATGTTAACCTCGTTATAAAATTCTGCAGCTCTGTGTTTGTTGTTAAAGAACAATCTTTTGACAGCGATCTCTCTCCCATCTGCCAAAACACCCTGCAACAAATCACGCCTCAGACTTGGTCTAATAGCATACACTTCTAGTATTGCATTGCTGTTATGGACAATCGATGAATTCAAACATCTGAATTGCACTACATTCAACCATTCCATACCTTATAAACCGTGCCAAATCCACCTTGCCCGAGCTTGTTGGCCTCATCAAATGACCCCGTGGCTTTGTCAAGTGTCGAATACTTGAAGTTCAAGCTGTTGTCATGAAGGATCTTCACTAGTTTCTTAGCATCATTTGCACCTGACAAGTTCAAAAATTTCCAGGAAAAGTACGATTGGATCATATTGCCTCTAATAATTATTTTAAACTGTTTTCAGTAGAGTTGAGTGCAGATGATCACGCGCTAAATGCTCAGCTAAAAATATTGGTATTTTCTGCTTTTACTGAACCAAATTTTAGCATAAAAAGCCAACTATATTCTCATTATTGATATCCTAAAGAATTTTATCACTAATTTTGGCACAAAAGGATTTACGGGTTGATTTCCGGACGGTCACTTAAGTAACTGTAATTATCTTAGAAAGTCACTTTTTGCAACATGATGACTTGCATGTTGCAGAAAATTGACTTTCTGAGATAATTATCATTAGTTAAGTGATTGTATGAAAAATCAACTCGAGGATTTACCTTTCCTCTTGTTCCGGATTTGTTTGTTCTTCCAGACACAAATGCCAATGACAACACCTACTCCCAAGACGACCACGGAACTAACAGCAACAATGACAATGACTACAACTTTTCCTGCATTAATATGGACATTAGAAAGTTAAAACAAAAAACCATTTATCAGCAAAATTACTTTTTAAGTCGATAAATAACAGGCAAACCAGGACGAAAGAAGAGTAAAGGTTACCTACTGATGACGAGCCTCCACCGGTAGAAATAACATTGAGAAAATTTGTATCAGAATACCTCATGAAGCATCCGGTATACAGAGCTCTACCTTCTGACAAAGGTAAGCATCCCAGCATTGAGGCAGATGCGTTTTGCAGACATGCTGCGCAGGAATTTGCGCTTAGAGACTTCCAACAATCAGCGAGAACATAAGCTGTCTCCTTGAAATGTCCAGGCACTGACACTTGAGCACGCGCGTAGCCATTACTACTTGGTGCGTTTGCAACTGCTTGCTGAACGGCTCGCCTAGCATTCTGTTGGAACAATGAACCCTTTGTGGTCCTGGTTCCACATACACGCCTGTCCTCTGGACCTAAATACTCCTCATAGAACGTGTAATTCTCCACTCGCATAAAGCAGCCATCAAGATAAATTCGCCCTCCCATAGAAGGGAAGCACCTGGGCAGAGCAGCTCGCGCTTCAGCGTAGCATAAGACGCAGTCGGGTAAAGAAAGATCACCATAGCATTGGCATAGTCCATAGTTAGTATCTGGTCCAGTGCCAGTAACTGCTACTCCATACCCTGTAGTTCTCGTTTGTTCACTTATACGTTCCATTGTAGCAACAAAATTTGTGGCGGAAACCGCTGTTTCATTTCCACATATAATCTGGACTATCTGAGATCTTGGTTCAGCCACTGACGTGTCTAATAGAAGTAGGATCAACACAATAACAAAGTGACTACATAAAATTGAAGGGGTTGCTCTCTCCATTTTGCCAGATGTGCTGCACAACATAGAAAACAATGTAAAAGGACTATCTGAAGTACTGTTAAAATGAGAAAATAAGAAAGATATTGGTTTGAGAATTATGAATACAACTTTCCAATTGAAATGAAATTTACAAGAAGAGAAACAAGCAGCAAATTCAATTCATAAGGTTAGAGGTGTTTCAATGAAGGCAGTTATATACAGCAGCAAAGACAATTCATTCAAATTTCAGCCATTAAAAGCGTGTTTTTAGTTTTAAATCTTAATCATTTAGATCACAATTATTAAGTATTTTATTTTTCTATTATACCACCACTTAATAGTCTGAATAGAACTGAATGATCAAAATATTAATCTATAGCAAAGTTTTAATAGCATTAGAATGTTATCCATTCAAGAATTTCTGAAAAAAGGACATCTCTACTATTCCATCTTACTTTAACCGCTGGTAGACATGTGACTTTTTACCCTCTCAATATTTTACACTGTTTTGTTCTTGGATTTTATTTCTAAAGCTCGAACTTGAGACCTTTTACTAAGATTGAAGAAGTACTTGCCATCCGTACACACCATAACCATTGAAAATTTTCTCTTTTGTTCATATGCTCTTATCAAAATTCCCTTTTTTTTTATTTTTTATTTTTTAAGCAAAGCCACCAGAAAGGTAAAAAAAATTCCTTTCTTATCAAAATTCCTAGTAAGCTAAAATAGAACAAATAAAAGAAAAAAAAAACTGGATAATTGTTCTATGCTGAATCTAAGACATAATTATTGTATCTTAGTGAAACAGAATAAGAAGCAAGAAGATAATAACTCACAAAGTCCGACTGATCAGCTGCTGTTAAAGTTGTAGAATCAGAGTGATGAGGCAGAGAGTAGGTGGAGAAAATGAAAAGTAATAAAGAAGGAAATATTTTTGTTATTGATCAATGAATCAAACTTGAAATGTTAAGAGTGGTTTTATTAATGGGTCGCTTTGTGAGACGTCTTTTTTTATAATAATTATTATTATATTAGTATCCACCCGGTGTTTAATATCTGTATGAGGTTCGACTAAATCCGATGAACTCGTGTTGGGAAGTTACACATCGGGAGTAAAGTGTTCCTTAATAAAGATGACTCTCTATCGAACAAAGCTTAAACTTAAAATTTCTAGTTAATTAAAAATGAAGAAATACTTATCACGGCCTCACAATTTTTTGTTATTGTTGATGTTGGTGTATTTTTTGTAGCGAGAAGTCAACAAGAAGAAAGAATTGTGGAGGGGTACTCGTCTATGGTCAAGTCGCGTGGGAAGTATGAGAATGACATATTGATGACTTATAGAATGACACATTGATGACTTATAGAAATATCTATCGCTCTTTATTTTATTTTAATTTATGTAAGCCTATTAATTTATGTCAAAAAGAATGACTTATTTTTATATTTAAAAATAATTTATCTTTATATATTAATTTATAGGCACTCAAAATATATGTGACTCATTTAACACCGTAAATTTAAACGTCTTTTTATTCTTTCTTAAACTTAGTGTACAGTCAAATAAATTCACATAAATTGAAATGGAGGAGTATTATGAGAAGTATAATGACATAAGGTGCATATAGGAATTTCCATTATGGGTTAGAGCTCTAAAATTTTACTCCCTTTGTCCCAGAGGCGGAGCTAGGTTGGGCCGAGGGGTTCACCCGAATCCCCTTCGATGAAAAATCACACTATGAAGATAAGGTTGAAATTATTTTTTGTGTATATATAATAGATGTTGAACCCCCTTGGCTTCTTTGTATGTTTACTTGTTTATATTTTTGAACTCTCTTAGTGAAAATCCTGACTTCGCCACTGTCTTTCCCATTTACACGACACACTCTCCTTTTTAGTCTGTTCCGAAAAGAATGTCACCTTTCTATTTATAGAAATAATTTAACTTTATGAGATGATCTATAGTCACACAAATAATTAAGGCGTATTTTGGACCATAAATTTCTAAAGTATTCATTTTTTTCATAAACTTTATGTATAGTCAAACGATGCTACATAAATTGAGATGGAGAGAGTAATATATTACAATGAATACTTTAATAACCTCAGAAAATTACAATTATCAAAACTAAAAGTCATTCTATTGTTGAGGAATACCACCCAAATTATAAACGATAGAGTACTTGAAACTGTCATTGATTGGAGTATAACCAGAACACATACGATCAAGAAATAGTAACAAACGTTGAAAACAAAATTAGTGAATAAGCTACCATGCAATTAGTAATGCAAAAAAACTTTTTAAGGATGAGCGACATCAAAATTTTAGGTTAATTTTTTACAATTAAATTTCGTTAATGATTTTATATATAAAGTAAGTACATATATTATTCTAGTTTTAACGTCAATTTTTTTTTTTTTTTTTTTTTTTTTGTATAGCCTTCATATTATGAATGTTGTAGGTTTGTTTGTGAACTAGTGAAGTAGTCCGAGTTTCGCGCGGTACAATCGCGACATTAAAATATAATGGATATAATTGATACTGTTATAATTTACTTAAGATAGAGTAGATTAAATTTCTTATGTATATACATATAATATTTAATCTTATATTAAATGAAAGTTACGTTATAATATATTTTATTAAAAGTAGACTTAGATGAACTGAGTTTTTCATTAGAATTAAAAAAAAAGATAGATAAATGAAAAAGTATACGTATATATAAATTTTATAGACATTGCTTATTTAAAAACTATTTTTGGCTTCAGATCTAAATAGATCAAAAACGTTTTAAGGTTAATTTATTTCTATCACTTACTTTTATATTTTTCTCTATTTTTCATTCTAAACTAATAAAAACAACAATAAAAGAAGAATGAAAGGAAAGATAAAATTAAAAGTGAACAAATATAATTTGAAGTTCACTGAACTAAACCTAAGAATCTCGTCTATATTTAGGCCTGTCATTTTTTTTTTCTCTCTCTATTTTTCATTTCTTAATTAATTCTCTATCTGCTCATTTTTCACAAAAACGTCAAATACGCTTATGCACAAGTAGAGGAGAGCAATGTCGGTTCAATATATAATTACAGTTCTTTTATTGTATTGATGTTCGGCCAAAAATGCATATATTTAGTTATTATTGTCTCACATGTTAATACTTTTAATTGTCTTTTGAGTATAAACTATATTGTTTTGTGCTTAATATTATATTTTTATGTGTAGAATAAAGCGGTGTGAAGATGAAAAGATTTGGAGCAAAATTGAATAAAACGCGGAAGAAAAATTAACAAAACAAAAAAAGGAGAAACATACAAGAGAAAAGGAAAAGACATAATAATTGGCTCATCATGTATACACTCACAAAAATACTTCTTAAATAATTAGATACTAAAAAATATTTTAATTGTTATTATTCAGTTATACCTCTCACACAAGGGCATGCTTGTCTGTTGTCTTCTCTTGGAATACTCTTGATGTCTTGTACTTTTAGTTTATAACTATTTTGAGAATACAATTGTTTGGATTAGTTTCTTAAACAAAATTGAAAAATTTAAGTTTCTTTATTTCAATTGGATATTTTTAGAAGATAAAATCATAAATAATCACTATTTTACTGAACCATCATTTAAACCTAAAATATGATAAAAGGCATCATCTATGACCGGATAATTAATTATCTCAGCATATACATACTATCAAATTAAAAGGTCTAATCATAAATACATTGATTTAAAATTTTAAAAGAGTGACATAATGCTTTGAAAAAAGAATTTTGAAGCAAATTTTCAAGCCTTCCATTTCTACAACCTCCACCTTTTGTCTTTCTTATTCCATTATTTTCTTCGTTGGACAATTAATTCTTGTCTTTAGATATATAGAAAATAATTAAGAAAAGAAAATATGGGAAACCGAATACCTTAAAGATAAAATCCCTCTCAACATTCCTTTTGAGCATAAAATTATAGGGAATCTACATAAAGATGAAAAAGAATACAACTAAATACAAAATTGCATTTGTTATAACTTTTTGAGACTATAATAATACATCAAGGACCTCAAGAGTTGTCTTGTTTCCTCCGTCTTTTAACAATATTTTACTCCTGCTTGGATCACTGGAAAGCATGATCTGGTACATAATATAAATTTTGATAAACGGTAGAAGAATCGAAACATATTTAATTGAATCATAGTTCCTAGACTTTTGTTAGGGAAAGAAAAAAAAATACAGCAAGCTAAAATTTGCAATAGCACAAAAATTAAACAAAAAGACCTACGATAAAACAAGCCAAACTAATTATATTAGAAACAAAACAACAATGTAGGAAAACAGAATAATCCAACAAAAAATCAATAATATTACTCCCTCAAATTGTGAGAAGAACACAAGAACATAATATTACTCTATCATACGCAAGAATTTAATTTGATGAACAAAGTGAAAATGATAGATTGTTTGAAGCCTTCTTCTTTCCGATTTAAATAGTAGAAGAATTTATGCTCTATTGATTAAGAAATTAAATAAAACAGTTACAAATGACTTTATTAGTGAAATCTAAAGACAACAAAAGGACAGAGGTGAAGGAAAATGGATAATTAAAACAATTAAGAGGTGTAATTAATTAGAGAATTAAGAGAATGACTTTTGAATTATTTAATAGGTAGCATATTGATTTTAAAATTAGAGAAAATTAAAAAAAAAAGAGGAGAAAAAAAGATAAATGATATTCTAGGCCATAGAGAGGTGCCACATCACCTTGTTTATGCTTAGCTTTATATTATATATAGATAGATTTGATTTTATGAAGAGTGATGAAGCTCAACTTCAAATTAAGACTTTTGACCTTAAAAGTTTATCAGTGCGGCAAGCGGGGTCAAAAGTTCAAGCCCACTCATTTTCAAAAGTATTTAGTGTAATTTTCTGATTTCAAGCCTTCTTTAAAATTTATATATATAAAAGATTTCTTGTGAAATGTATGTATAGAATGTAGTACTGATTCAGCATTCTATTTATAGAAGAAAAACAACTGTAAGACTTTTTAGGAAATTGATGTAAGGCAAGCCTTTTTAGAAAGTTGTTACAATGCTTTTCAGGACGTTTTTTTTTTGTGTGGATTGCCCTTCAAAGGCACTATCTTTAATTTTTACCCCTCAAATTGGTGATTTTTAATTTTTGCCCTTCGCCTATTACTTCAAGATTTTGGGTTCAAGCTCCAGCTCAGTTAAAAAAAAAAAGGAATTTTGCAAGACAAAGGTTTGGATTCGCAAGGCAGATTTGCAAAACTCTACCTTAAGGTAGAGTTTTGATTCAAAACTATGCCTAAAGCCTAACTTTGGCCCCAGTAGGCCTAAATTTGCTACAAAACTCTGGCTTGTGATTTTTTTTTGACTGAACCGAGATTCGAACTCCAAATCTCATGATATTAGATAAAAGACAAAAATTAAAGACCACCAATTTGAGGGACAAAAATTAAAGACCAGTGCCTTTGAAGGGTAATCGTGCAAATCACCCTTTTCAGGAAGCTGCCTGCATGATATTTGCAACCTACTTGCTTGATTGCAATTCAGAAAACTGTTATAAGACTTTTCTTGCATCCTGCCATGCATGGATGTTAGAAACTAATGAAGGTTAATTAATACAATTCAGACTAGAGAGTTATATTTTCAAAGTCTTCCACTTTAGGGCTTTGGATAAGTATATGCTCATTTTTTGAAAGTATGTATTACGCTGCCGGTCCAAATAAATACATATGATGTAATTACATGTTGCAGAAAGTCAAGTTTTTGTTCATAAAGTCAAGTTTCTTTTATCAACTTAATTAACACGGCAGTAGTAGGTGATATCAAATTCAAACTTTTTAATTTTGATAGTAGGACATCGATTTTTTTGTTTTGTTTTTTATAATAAAATATATATATTTAGTAACTACGTAAAAAATACTTTAACTTATACTTTCTAATAATTTAAAACATTGAAAATGCATATGACAAAATTACGATTAAACAATAATTCGTTCGATTCTCGAAATCTAAACGCCGTCACATAAATTGAGAAGTAATATTTGTTAAAAAATTTGAGAATTCACTGATATTGGGCATACAGTAAGATTAGTTCATACTGAAGATAACTCAAAGGTACTTACCCCCACCATCATCTTTGGTAGTTTTTTTTTTTTTTTTTTTAAATTAATCTCCATTGAGGTGGCAGGGGTTTGAGTTAGACTGCTAACTTAAAATTCAAAAAGCAACAACTTATATATTAAAATTTTAAAGCAAATACAAAAGGGAAGGGACATAAAACCTAACCTCCACAAAATACAAGTGAGAATTGGACACTTCCAATTGATGAAATCTTGTTAGTCGAAACTTTGGGGTGTGGAATAACCAAGTACTAGGTATTTCCTAGGATAAAGATACTAACAATTGTAAGGATATTCATCTGCAAATATATTTCTTGGACTGTCTGAATGTGATGTTTGAAAAAGATACTAATAGTATAGTATAATTTTTCGATATGCAAAACATTAGAGATAGGTTTATCTCAAGTTACAAACATTTTTGTCCAAATACTATTTGAGAAATTCAATTTGAGTTGTTTTAACAATTTATAGGCTAGAAAGAAAAAAATGCTTAGTGGGATTATTAATGTACAAAAGTTATTAAGAATCACCAGAATACAAGTATTTACACATCAAAATTGTACCTTTAGATTCTACAAAAATTACCACCAGGCGTTTGAACTAGCTTCCTACAATTTCTACTAACCTTGAAAAAACATTGTGCATTCTAGTATTTTTTACTTCTTATTTTAGTCATGCAAAGCAACTAACTGCTTGATCATAAGTTGAGCTTAAATGGAATATATAGTTTTATTTCACATAGTTAATCTCAACTTGTTTGCGCTCAAGCGTAGTAATTGTATCTAACTACCCGGTCATTATGATCAAGTCTACTTCAAGAACATGAGGCGAAATAATGTTTTATAATATTTACTTCGGTTTCATGGCAGTGGAATATCATCATCTGGGATAAAAAGAACTGTGAGATAAGTTGGCAATCGAAGCAGAATTGCCTTCTTTAAGCGAGTACTTCTTCCAGGAGTCATGAAGTTCCATGATTTTCTCATCTACAAATGGCGGATTAGTAGGTGGCGGCAACTCTTCTTCTTTCTCACAAACATCTATAATGCCTTAGACATGGATGGCTGTAACGTTGGGATCTTTTGAGTGCACAAAAGACCAACATGTAGAACTCTCACGACCTCATTTTTCACATTGGTTGTCTGGTAGTTATGCAACATGAGATTCGGATCCAACAGTTCCTTCATTATCCCGTGTTGAAAGTGCTCCCACACCTGCTAATTTCATCCAATATAGTTAAGATCAATGAGCTAAAAAATATTCAAGATTGAAAATTTTTGTTCAAGAAAATAGTGATTGATCAGATATTACAATGGAAACTAAGCTGACTGTATATTCGGCGTTTTTGCTCTTGTTATTTTGTCTTCCAGTAACAATCTCTAGTAGAAGAACTCCAAAGCTGTAAATGTCTGTTTTTTCTGTTATTGGCCGTGTGCAAAGTATTCCGAAGCCATATATCCCCTGCATATTAAAAAGGTAAATCATATTAGTCTTTGCGTTTTTGTGTACTTTCATGCCACAAATTTGAAAATGAGACGAAGAAATACTAACAATGTGCCAGCAATGGCAGTGCTTATGTGACTCGTCTTCTTGGAATGACCTAGCCAACCCAAAAACAGCAATCTTTGCACGGAGCCTTGAGTCCAACAGGATATTGCTTGCTTTTATGTCTCTGTGAATTATTCGAGTATACCAAACCTTCCGTGGTCCCTATAATTATCTCAAATCTTTTCTCCCAGTTTAGAGCTTCACCTTTGACAGGATCTGTCAATTTTAAGATTAGAATCAAGACGCGTGACAAATTCTTTTTTGTGGTCATGTGAAATCACCATTTGGTTTTAATGCAAAGTCTCTGCTAAACCGAAAAGTATCTTTGAAGGAAATATGAACCATTTCTCGCCTTTATATAGTTGTTCCTGATTAATGTTCTTTGGACTAGCCTTTGACATATTTTATTAATTGAATTAGCATACACTTAATTAGTTAATGGCTCTGCAAATTCTACAATTTTTAACTTTTGATAAATAGTAATTGCCTTAATTATGTTGTTAAGCCTCTTTATATGCGTGTTCAATATTAAGGTGTTATTCTAGCGCTGTTTGTTATTAATAATCTTGAATTAATATCTATATTTAACCAAAATGTGATGATGAACATACACTGAATGATTTTATACTTTAATATCAGACTACTATTTAATTATTTGTAATAACTTTTTACATTCTGCTCATTATTCTCGACCTTCAGGTGCAAACTTAGTTTCCGCGATTCACAAATATTAATTTGGATTATTAGGCAGGATAAGTGCACAAAAAATTAAGTTGACTATTAATTTGGAAGCCAAATAATGGCTACATGACTGTTGCTTTAACAAAATACAATGTACTCCAAAAATCTTACATTAGCTTTGCTATTGATTTCCTGTTAAATATCTGATTCCTAAACGTTTCACTTATCCAAAAGTCATTTGGTTGAAAGTAAATTTGTTACTGATTTTATTTAATTTTACCTTTAGTTTGTGTGGGAATAATGCATGCTGAGTGGGTAAAAATGTCCAACATTTTAAGGTTATTAATGTCCAACAACAATTTAAGGTTATTTCGGTAATTCAACTTTTAGTTTTGTTGCTTCCCATGTTTAGTATGATATGATACTCCCTCCGGATCAGAAAGACACTAAACCGTTTTTTCTAGAGTAAAAAAGAATGTCCACTTAAACCTTTTTCTTTGAGTAAAAAAGAGTGTCCACTTATTGAATCAAGAAATAATTAACCTTATTTTTTTAGATTTGTCCCTACTAAGTGTTATGTGATCAAATTTCAATACCTATTTAATTAGGGGCAGTTTAGTTAAATTATCTATTTTTGTCTAGAAGTTAATATTTTCTTAAAGAGTGTGCAAATGACTAAGTATGATTTAATAAATGTATTACGTCACTTAAATATGGTTAATATTATGATCTAATAAATGTATTACGTCACTTAAATATGGTTAATATTATGATTTAATAAATGTATTACGTCACTTAAATATGGTTAATATTTACACATTCCCAAAGCAACGGTTACACTTCCAAAAATATGGTAATGCAGAATTCACTTTATTATAAGTTACTTCCGGATCAAAAAGAGAGTTCACTTAGCCACTAGCACATTCCTTGAAAAAATACTAACTCGTAGCAAAAATAGTTAAATTTGTTTAAACTACTTCTAATTAAATAAGTATTGAAATTTAATCACTTAACACTTAATAAGGACAATTTTAAAAAAATAAAATTAATTATTTATTGATTTAGTAAGTGGACACTCATTTTGATCCGCAGAGAGTAATATTTAATGTTGAATTAAAAAATCCAATAATGTTACAACGAGGATGAACTCACCGGCTTCAGTAACATATATGTAAAGAATTGGAAGGGACTTGAGCCATACAACGTGATCATTTAAATGTGCCAAACTAAATGCTTCATTGAATACAACTACTACAACAACAAGCCCAGTATAATCCCACTATGTGGGGTCTGGGGAGGGTAGAGTGTACGCAGACCTAACTCCCACCTTGAAAGGTAGGACGGCTGTTTCCGAAAGACCCTCGGCTCAAGAGAGGAGACAAAGAGAGGAAAAGACAAAAGGTTAGATATGATCAAGCGTATCGAAAACAATATGAAAGCAAGGAATAACAAAGCAAGAAAGTCATGGTAAAAGGAGAATTAACTGCTATAGATAACTATGAAAATGAAAACAATAAAAGTAAATAAGTCATTATAAACCAACAGATACTCGCAGAAATCAAGAGACAAGAAACTATAGAACAACATAATTACTCTTAAGGAGGATAGACGGGACTACCTACTATCCTTCTACCCTAATATGAGTCCTCCATGCCCTCCTATCTAAGATCATGTCCTCCGTAAGCAGGAAATGCGCCATGTGATGTCTAATCACTTCCCCCCAATACTTCTTCGGCCTACCTCTACCTCTTCTGAAACCATCACCGGCCAACCTCTCGCACCTCCGCACCGAGGCATTTTCATCTCTCCGCATCGCATGCCCAAACCATCTCAGCCTCGCTTCCCGCATCTTGTCTTCCACTGAGGCTATTCCAACCTTGTCTCGGATAACTTCATTCCTAATCCTATCACTCCTAGTGTACCCACACATCCATCGCAACATTCTCATTTCCGCCACTTTCATCTTCTGAACATGAGATTTCTTGACTGACCAACACTCCGCCCCATACACCATAGCTGGTCTAACCACCACTTTGTAAAACTTGCCTTTTAAGTTTCGGTGGCACCTTCTTGCCTTTAAATGCTTCATTGAATTTGGTTAGAATTTTAAAAATGATCAGCTATTTCTACCATAATTAATAGAAAATTCATTATAATTTAATGGCGATTTTTATTTTCTGAAGTGTTTTTACAATTTTGTACATGAATATTGAAGGAATAGTTCATGACTACAACAACAACAATAAGTCCAATATAATCCCACCATGTGGGGTCTGGGGAGGGTAGAGTGTACGCAGACCTAACCCCCACCTTGAAAGATAGGGAAGGAATAGTTCATGACTAAAGGGTAAAAACGTCCTTCAACTTTTAATGAATATTTTGGTAATTTAACTTTTCAACTTAGACTATTTCCACTTTTAGAATAGCATGATGATGATGATATGATGATGTTTTCCCAATCGTATTTTCATGAGTAAAACTCACTGTAACTTTTTCTGTCTTCACTGGTGCGATGTTCGGAAACTTCACTATGAAAAAACATTTCATCCAGTGTATCTTGATCTTTGAAGATTACATTCTGTACTGAGAGACCTGGATATAATGATACGTACACATGATCTGTGAGCATGAAAAGACATTTGCAGAAGCGATGCAGATATCCTCTTTCACTGTGTTTTTACTTTAAGAATTCAATCTCTCCAGGCATGATAGTATCAAATTTAGTGATGTTATAGTTTGTTAATATCAACCACATTAATATCCAAAAAATAAAAATAAAGATCCTTTTGATAGGATGCCTGTAATTCATCAAGTATATTGTACCATTTCAAGCAAAATAAAAAGCATAACTGATAAAGACATTGCCAAATTAGGTGTCTCTTGACATCATTATCATTCTAGTGTCGTTTGAAAATACGAATATATATATATATATGTGTAGAAAAACTTTAATGTCTTGTATTACATGAAGCCACTCAAAACTCAACAACAACAACATACTCAGTGATATATGATTGTTTTCCTAGCAACAATGATAGTCCTGGAATTCCCACTTGCAAGAGTCCAAATATAGGAAGCTCAGCTTAAGCCTTCTGGATTGTTTGCCAGTAGGAATGCCACGTTCATTCTTTCAAATTGTAGTAGTACAAGGGGAAAAATAAAAAGACCTTCAGACCTACTATAATTTACTACGTTTTTCTCTGTATACTAGTTTCTTGGTGTCATGATCTTCCAGTCAATTTAGTAATAGTTATCCCATTCACACTTTCGCGACTCCTGCTACTGTTCTGTGGATGTGAAAACCAACAGCTCTGCATTTGTCACAACTACTCAGAGAGCGAGTTCTTCACCAATCATTTGTTCAACCAAATGATCGTAATCCTGCTCAGAGAATTAAGGTTTCAGGGGCACAAAATTCAACCTTGACATTCCGCTCTCCAGAAGGCAAACCGCCTGAACCATTGAAGGTCTGTCTTGGGCACGACGTTGACAACACAAGAGTCCAACAAGGACGCATCCTAAAACTTCATTCCAATCACCTGGTTTTTCTATCATTGGATCCAGTAGTTCTATGCCATTCCTTTCGTTCCAAATTCTCCAAGCCTGACAATCAAAAAATCATACATGTTCAATGATTTAGCACAAGGTGAAACTTCTATGTAACCAATTTAAGAAAGTGAAATAGTGATCATAACCAGGGGATGATAACTTACATAGCCTACAAGATCTATTTTAACGACTAAGTTTTCGTTCATGAGAAATAATAATCAAGCCAAAAAAATAGAGACAAAGAATAGTAATTTGTTTCAAAGATTTGTACGGGGGTTACAAACTTTATAAAATCTTTCTCTTATTCTTCTTCTCACCACCGTCAATCAAGGGCTTTGTTGGAGGTATGAAGACTTGCGGCTCACCACTTGGAGACACAGACTTCTTAGTTTGCTAAAGACTTGTAGGTCACTTTTGGAGCTGAAGCTTCTCTATGTATTTTTTCTTGATATATTTTAGCTTTATGAAGACCCCTATTTATAGTTGCAAGGGAGAACTAGGGTATGTATATGATTGGTTGAACCATGTCATTCAAATACTTGATGACATTTGGTTGGTTCTTCTATTGACTTGACATGTTGCGTTACTTATGCACGTGACACAATTTAATTGGTCCCTAACTTGAATTGACGCCCCGCGTCATTTGACACATGACATGGACCTTGGGCTAATGTAGTGGGCTCATGTGAAGTCCAAAAAGATAGACTAGCACAATTGAATTGCTCTTTCAATTAAATCCATATATGTTAGACTTAAGAGATAAATCCGATTATATTAGCTCATATATTTGTTTGGACCAATACATCACGAATTTTGAATATGATCCAATTAATTTTAGATTTAAGGCCGACTAAATTTCAATGCGTATACCTATATTATAGATCAGGTTCCGATTATAGGAACAATATCAACAACTTAAGTTCATATATGAACAATATCAACAAGCTGATTTCAGATTTGATTAGATTTTAATGATTGTAATTTGTTAGAATTAGGAATGAATCTTTGTAGTTTAATATTCTTCCTTTAAGGTGATGTGTTCACGACAATCAAACAAGTTTGACCAATTGGAAGCATCCACGTGGTTGTTATTCGCCATTGCTTCTATTTAAGGACCCTCATCAAATTTGTGAGAATTAGTTGTACACATCAATCCAACAAGTTTGATCAATTGGAAGCATCCACGTGGTTGTTATTCATCACAGTTTCTCCTTAAGGACCCTAATCAAATTGTCAGGAATTAGGTGATGTGTACACGTCAATCCAACAAGTTTGACCAGTTGGAAGCTTTTAACGTACTTTTTACGTGGTTGTTATTTTATAATACTTTTTACATAATTTTCAAATATACTAGTCTTTGGGCATGTGCGTTGCACGTGTATCCCATATCAATTTTACATTATATATATATATATATAAATAAATAAAACAGTTAAATTTTTTGCATATATATTCTAACTTTTAATTGAAATATAATTAGAAATTAAAATATCCCAAAAGTTAACATATTACATATTCTTAATACTTTCTATGAATGAATTCATAAGTCCTGCTGTTTCCCAACTCCATCTTTGTTACAATTTTCAAAGATAACATTATCAAATTACAAATTAAATTCTGAACAATGGACGCCATTACTAATTATATTTTTTCACGTACGTGTCAACTAAAATTTGTTCAAATAATTATTCAATACTATCACGCCTTTTCTTATTCGCATGCAACTATTAAAATATTTTTCTCCTACAATAATGATTTAGTAGGATAAACAATTTAGAATTACTATGTGGATTATGAAAAATGTATAGTATACAAAAAGCTCATCCTTGCACACATATTCATTCATGCTCTAAAACTTTATTTATGTTGTGAATAAATTGGTGGATGACCATGTGGGCCCTTGCACTATAGCAAGTCATAGTGCCCAAGTTTTGCAATGTAGCAAGTCATGGTGCCCAAGTTACTCTAGGCTTATAAATAGCCTCCAACTTCAATAAGAATGGTACACCTCAAAAAAGAGGAAAGGAAACTTACTAGTATTACTTTGTGTTTCTCTCTCCCCCCTCATTTTTGCTACTTTACTTTATTGCATTGCATTTATTTTATAACACGTTATGAGCATAAGACTACCATTTTGAACACTTACATCAATTTAATTTCAGGTTTTGGAAGCAGTTTAAAGAGAAGGTAAGAATGAATCTTGTTGATCAATTTTTAATTATTTAGTGTAATTACAAAGCTACGGAGAAAGAAAGAGATGGCAGGTATACATCTTTCTGTTACGAAAAAAGTATAAGATATCAGTAAAGGAGTTTTTTCACCAAGCCATATAAGGGCTCTTGGTGTGAAGAGCAATAATTTTTTTCCTATAGCAGGTGTACGTTTTTATGGGTTAATATTAAGAAACAGGTAAGTATTGAATTTGGTTTGTTTGAAATTCAGTTTTGTAGTATTAGATGCAGTTTGACCAAATAATTGCTACGAGCTGACACAAAAGTATTATTGTTAAACTCATTCATTGTCCGAAAGCATGTTCACACTTCTTCATGAGGTTTGTAGCTTTATACATGCAAGATGGCTTTCTCTACACTCTTCATCGTTTTACTATATATACATATAAAGTGTATTTTTTCATAAAAGATACAATTAAACTCCCATAGTGTTTGTAGAAGGAAATATATGACCACTGTACGTGGTAGTATTTTCGAAGCCTAGTTATTACTAAATTTAATTATGCTTGTAACCACCAGAAGTGGTAATATTTTCATAAGTTTGTTGTGGCAACAATTGAAGATATTTTAAGGAGAAATATTATTTATATCATGTCACAAAATTGCTCTCGAAGAGCAATATAAAAAATTCGAGAGATATTATGACATGATTTTTTGGTCCACTCTGAACTGTAATACAGGTTACAAGAAATGTTCGACCACAAGAATTGGTATATTTCATTTCGGTTAAGCGTAAAATCATAAAGTTGTACTTTATTTAAAAGACTCTAGAGTGAGTCTCAGTGCACTTTGGCCTATTATGCTATTAGTTTAGGGTAAGACAGTGGAGTCAAGTCCCATTACACCAAAAGAGTAAGACATCGAATTTGAGTCCCGGTGCACTATGATGATAATATAAAAGTTGGGTTCAATTCCCATCGGATTATGACTTAAAACACCTTTATACAAATAAGACATTGGATTTAATTCCCAAAGCACGATATTGATGATATGATTATGACCGAGAAAATTAATATGCTCTTGCTAAAATTGTGGAGCCCGTCCCACTCACTTTGCTCCATTTCTTGAAGTGAATGTAGTAGCAGTATATGATAAATCTGAAAGATGACAAAATATTTGTTGTGGCTATATGAATGAAAGTGGGCATGACAAAATACAAAATAATAATAGTCATCATTATGATAATTATAAAAGCGAAGAACATTATGGGTTCTCAAAATGGTCCTTCAAAAGGTGAAGATAATTTTTTATCATCAATGTGATATGAAACGTCATTGAGCATGCAGTTGTTGTGCGACCTGATTTAATAGATTTTATAAATCCTCCATCAAAATAAAGAAATACAAATTAGAGACGTACTTGACCTTTCAAAATGATGTTGAGGTGGATCATATAAATATGATAAACATTAAGACATGACAATGAGTTTATATAAAATTTATGAAGCATATATATATATATAATTATAATTCATTCCTTTAAGAGAATGTGACTTATGATAAGCAACGTGAATGCTGACCTATTCTTGAAAGTGAATGGGGAAAGATATGATAAAAGATACGGATAAATATGTACTTATGTATGGATATGCTTGTACCACAACTCACCTCTAGGGGAGGTTTGATAAAAGTCGTTATTGTGGAATAAGTAGTCATTGATCATGTTGTCGATTATGATTATTGAAGGGAAAAGGTTAAAGTAAAAAATAGATCTTGCCTATAATAATTTTGATCATGGCCGAAATGATATAATTTTCTCCTTTAAAGGATATGTTTACCATACTGATGGTGTTATGAAATATGTGGTAGTACACAATTAATTGGGAACTCTGGAAGAGCCAATTTATTACTGGTTTGGAGGAGTTAAATTGATTATCAAGAAAGTATTATACTATAGTATGTCTCAAAGAAACTTATTGAGTTTCAAAGGTATTCACCAAAGTGGTCATTCATATTGAGACTATAAATTATGAAAAGATTTAATATCTATATATTACTATAGTCATATAGTGGGTAAGAAATCTAAATGTGAAATGTTACCCTGCTTCTCTCTTGTTTATACTACACAAATACGAGCATGATGATGGAATCACATGCGATGGTAAACTAGAAGTTTATTGAAATAAATATCAGTTGGCATGACCGGTTGGCCATCCCGATTCTAATGTGATGCAAATATAATTGAGAATTCACATTATTATATATTGAAGAAATAAAAGATTCTTCAATAATTCTCTTGTGCTACTTGTTCTCGTGATAAATTGAACATTATACCAGCTAAAGATGGGATTGAATCCCTCAATAATTCTGGAACATAAAAAGGTGAATATAGGGCCGTTTACCTGCCATGTGGACCGTTTGCTATTATATGATTTTAATAGATGCATCTATGTTATGGTCACATGTGCATTTGGTATCAACTTGCAATTTATTTTTTGCGAGGTTGTTTGCTCAAATTGTTAAATTAAGAGCCTGGTTCCAAACTATGAAATCACATTGATAATGCCGGTTTATATCCAAGTTGGTTTAGCAAAAATTACACGCCTTTAATTAGTTGCTAAAAAATTGATTATGAGAACAAATCTCCCAAACAGGGTTTTGGTATGAGATGTGTTATTTAATATGTAGCAACTTATATGTATCAAGCCAATAAGGTTCCCCTATTACAGTTAGTTCAAGGTCAGGAACCAAATAATTCCCATGTGAATGTGCGGTATATGATTCAATTGCTCCACTATAGCGCACAAAGATGGGTCCCCCAAATAAGGTTGGGGGTAAATTTAGATCTCCTAACATTAGGGGGAGATATGATAAGAAGCTAGAAAAATAAATTATATATAATGAATTATCACTAGTATGATCCTCGTTTAAAACACAAATCAAGTTAACTGCCAAACACATTTGTTGAACAAAGTGAAAATCATATTTTAGCTGCAAATGCTCCTACTATAATTAAAGTCCTTGAAAGATAGAGTCTATGGCACAACGAAAGTATGATAGACCAATCGGTTCCAAAGGTAAATCTCCTTGAAGAAGGAAAGGAGCAAATGATCAAAATGGGTATAATAATGAGGCAAGTTCTTTAAAAGAGAAACACGATATAACACTTCATGAAACATTCGGAAAGGTTTAGGTACCTGAAAGTGATGAAAAATGAAGATATCTCGATAAGTTATGTCGCCTTGGAATCGATCTCAAATGACCGCCGACAGTATCTTTGATATAATGTAGCGCTCAATATTATAAATGGTGATGAGGATCTTGAATTCAAATCTGTCAAGAAATGTGGACAGATAGATGACTGGCCAAATTAAAATACAAAATTTAAGTATATTTGATTTCACATGGTAAATATGAAATATTTTGGATTTATAGTCTAAACATTTGAAGATATAATGTCAGTGGGGTATAAAGAAACTTTTGAGCGAAAAGTGAAATGAATTATTAATCCGTAAGATATAAAATACGGCTCGTGCATTGTGGTATAAAGGTTCTTTTCGCAAAAGTCCTGACATTATTGTATGGAGATGTGTTCTCTAGTGGTGGATGCGATGAGGTTTCATACAGTTTGGCAGTACATGAAAAACTTGAATGCGTATAATGAAATATTTTCATGTCTAGCTAGACAGTGAAGTTTATATGAAAATTCTTAAAGGATTGAAAAGGCCTTAAATCGATTTCATAATGTGACGTTCTACGTGACAATAAATTATTGATACTTATTCAAGTCCTGCCAAAATAACGATGACTTGTAAAGCAAGTCAGGAATGTATTTGGTTGAGAAATACAAGCGAATATGTTCACTAAGGCATTGACAACCTCAATATTTGAGAAGCTAATACACAAGATTGGAATGCATCATTTTTGAAACATTAAGTGATGCTTTCATCAGGGGGAGTACTCCTCATTAAGAGATTACTAGTAAAATACGCGTTGCACTCTTTTTTCCTTAACCAAGGTTTTGTCCCATTGAGTTTTCCTGACAAGGTTTTTAATGAGGCAGCAAGCAATGCGTATTATGAATAACTATGTAATACTTTCTTTCATTAGATTTTTGTTTTTTTCTTACACGGACATCTAAGAGGGAGTGTTGTGAATACTGTAGCTTCAATAAGAATCGTACACCTCAAAAAAGAGGAAAGAAAACTTGCTAGTATTACTTTGTGTTTCTCTCTCCCCTCTCATTTTTGCTACTTCAATTTATTGCATTGCTTTTATTTTATAACAATTTTTATAACCGGGTGTAATTATCTATTGATTAAACAAACGATCAACTTGATAAATTCCATAGTCAAGTACCAACAACAACAACAACAACAAACCCAGTATAATCCCACCATGTGGGGTCTGGGGAGGGTAGAGTGTACGCAGACCTAACCCCCACCTTAAAAGGTAGGGCGGCTATTTCCGAAAGACCCTCGGCTCAATAGAGGAGAAAAATAGAGAAAAACAAGACAAAAGGTTAGATAGGATCAAGCATATCGAAAATAATATGAAAACAAGGAATAATAAAAGCGAGAAAGTCATGGTAGAACACTTCGAAAAGAAAGGAGCATTAACTACTATAAATAACTAAGGCCACCAAAGTACAACGACCCAACAAATATAAGCAGCAATCAAATGCACAAATCAAATGGAAATAAACAAATGAGCAAAACTACAACTACTAAGGTGAAAGGATTGGCCACCTAGCCTTCTATCCTAACCTGAGTCCTCCAAAACCTCCTATCTAAGCTCATGTCCTCGGTGAGCTGACACTGTGCCATATCCTGTCTAATCACCTCTCCCCAATACTTATTTGGCCTCCCTTTGCCTCTCCTGAAACCGTCCATAGCCAACCTCTCACAGCTCCGCACTGGGGCATCTGTGTCTCTCCTCTTCACATGCCCAAACCATTTCAGCCTCGCTTCCCGCATCTTGTCTTCCACCGATGCTACTCCCACCTTGTCTCGGATATCTTAATTCCTAATTCTATCCCTCCTAGTGTGCCTACACATCCACCGCAGCATTTGCATTTCCGCGACTTTCATCTTCTGAACGTGAAATTTCTTGAATGGCCAACACTCCGCCCCGTATAATAGGGTCGGTCTAACCACCACTTTGTAGAACTTGATTTTAAGTTTTGGTGGAACTTTCTTATCACACAACACTCCGGAGGAGAGCCTCCATTTCATCCACCCTGCACCAATATGTTATGAGACATCGTCGTCGATATCCTCATCTCCCTGTATAATAGACCCAAGATACTTGAAACTTCATTTCTTTTGAATGGCCCGGGTACCAAGCCTCACTTCCTCGTCGGCCTCACGCGGTAGGCCACTGAACTTGCACTCCAAGTATTCTGTCTTGATATTACTCAATTTAAATCCTTTAGACTCCGACGTCTGTCTCCAGCTCTCCAACTTATCGTTAACTCCGTTGCGAGTCTCGTCAATCAAGACTATGTCATCTGTGAACAACAAACACTAAGGCACCTCACCTTGTATTTATCGCGTCAATTCATCCATCACCAGGGCGAACAGAAACGGGCTAAGCGCTAATCCCTGATGCAACCCCATCATAACAGGGAAGTGCTTCGAGTCTCCTCGTACCGTCCTTACCCTGGTCTTAGCTCCATCATACATGTCCTTTATCGCTCTAATGTACACAATAGGTACGCCTTTAGCCTCCAAGTATCTCCATAGGACCTCTCTTGGCACTTTATCGTAGAACTTTTCCAGGTCAATGAATACCATGTGCAAGTTCCTCTTCCGCTCCCTATACTGCTCCACCAATCTCCTTACAATATGAATGGCTTTTGTAGTCGAGCGCCCCGGCATAAATCTAAACTGGTTCTCTGAAATAGACACACCTCTCCTCACCCTCATTTCCACCACCCTTTTCCACACTTTCATAGTGTGACTTAGCAGCTTGATACCTCTATAGTTGTTGCAGCTTTGAATGTCTCCCTTGTTTTTGTACACGGGAATCATTGTACTCCATCTCCATTTTTCCGACATCTTCGCTGTCCTGAAAATGACATTAGACAACCCAGTCAACCACTCCAAGCCTACCCTGCCTGCATTCTTCCAAAATTCCCCAGGAATCTCGTCAGGTCCGATCGCTCTTCCCCTGCACATCCTACGAACAGGTCCCTTAACCTCCTCAACCTTTATACTCCTACAATATCCAAAGTTGCGACGCCTATCCGAGTGTTCCAAGTATCCCAACACAATATCTCTGTCCCCTCCTTCGTTCAAAATTTCATGAAAGTATAATTGCCATCTCTGTGTAATGTGAGATTCCTTTTCCAACACTTGGCCATCCTCGTCCTTGATGCACTTCACTTGATCCAAGTCGCGTGCCTTCCTCTCCATCGCCTTGGCGAGCTTAAATAACTTCTTATCCCCACCTCTGTCCTCTCGTTCTGCATAGAGTCGCTCAAAGGCGATCGTTTTAGCCGCTGAAACTGCCAACTTCGCCTCCTTTCTCGCCATCTTATACTTTTCCCTGTTTGTCCACTTCTCTTCATCATCCTTGATATCTAATTACTTTACATATGCCTGTTTCTTTGATTCTACCTTCCCTTGGACTTCCCCATTCCACCACCAATCCCCTTGGTGCCCACCACGACGGCCTTGTGAGACCCCCAATACCTCACTAGCTGCTTCCCTAATGCAACTGGTCGTCCTATCCCATATACTGCTCGCATCCCCCTACTATCCCACGCTCTACCATCAACTTCTCCCCCATCTCTAGGGAACTAGATGGGGTCAAACTTCCTCACCTGATCCTCAGACGGTCATCCACGACCCTCTTCTTCTTCTTCTTCTTCTTCTTCTTCTTCTTCTTCCTTCTTCTCTCCAAATCCATCACCAATAGCCTATGTTGGGTCGTAAGATTCTCACTCGGTATGACCTTGCAGTCCTTACAGAGACCTCTATCGTCATTTCTAAGAAGCAAAAAGTCTATTTACGTCGCAACCACCGAGCTACAGAAGGTTAGCAAGTGCTCCTCCTTCTTCGGAAAGGTCGAGTCGGCTACCACCAATCCAAAAGCTTTTGCGAAATCCAGGAGTGAGACTCCTCCACCATTCCTGTCCCCGAAGCCAAATCCTCCATGCACCTCATTGTAACCCCTCGAAGCAGACCCAATGTGCCCATTGAAGTCTCCTCATTTGAATAACTTCTCAATAGGCGGTATACTTACCACTACTTCGTCCAAGTCCTCCCAAAAGTGCCTTTTTACCTCCTCGTCCAAACCCACTAGTGGCGCGTAGACACTAATAATGTTCAAGGTGAACCCTCCAACGACTAACTTAATCGCCATCATCCTGTCATTGATCCTCCTAGCCTCTACCACCTGATCTCTAAGATCACCATCTACTAAGATCCCTACCCTATTCCTATATCTCGACTTGCTCGAGAACCAAAGCTTGTACCCGTCCACCTTCTTAGCTTTAGGTCCTACCCATTTAGTCTCTTGGACGCAAGCTATATTAATCCTCCTCTTCTTAAGAATCTTAACTAACTCTATGGACTTTCCCGATAAAGTCCCAATATTCCAAGACCCTATTCTCAACCTAGAAGCTCCCTTAACCCCCTTAGCCCTTTTAGCCCCCCTAACCCTGGGCCTCGATCCCAACTGAGAACATGACCCTAGTCTACCATCCCTCACCAAAGTCAGTAAAACAAATATACGCTAGTGAAAGGTTAATCTAAGACAAAAGAAGGGTCAATACTAAAGCACACATTAGCAATAGTCTATAAGCAGTGAAATATGTGGAGCAGGCAAAATTTATAAGGCTAAAATACAGGAAATGGGCTATTGGAGGTACGAACTCCAAGTAAATAAAATAAAACCTGTTCACCACTGAGAGATCTTTGTTCGCCGCGGAAAATACTGTTCACTGCCAAAATCACTGTTCACGACCGGAATCACTGTTCACCTACCTTTGCAGAAACCTTAGTCAAGTACCATATAAATAAAAACTATTTATCCCTCAATAAAGCTGAAGACTAACATTAAAAAATAAATAAAAAAGATAATCTGCCTAACATCAATTTTGATTTCTTTGTTTATTAATCTTAATCTTGGTAATTTTTGAATTGTAAAACTATCTGAAATGTAAGTCAAACTTAACCAATAAACTCAAACTTTTCTGCTATCTAGCATTGCATGTAAAATCCAGAACTTGTAAACATTAGATATTACCTGAGCTTACAATTCCAATACGTTAAGAATCAACTGTCTCCTCAAACAACTGCACATACATGTAAAACAATCATCTAAGCTCAACTAGGTGAAATAAAGAAATTATTTTGCTTAGTGACAGTAGATATTACCTGAGATGACAAAGAAAAGGCATACACAAATACCTGAATTTTGCCACCTCTAGATGGAACTATCCCAAAACCCAACTAAGATTTATATAAACAGGAGATATAGATAACACAAAAATGCTTAACCAATGGCTAATACATGTGATTAATCAGAAGATGCGAAGATGCATAGAGACTTCATGATGTAATAATGAATTTTAAAGTCCATTAATTACATTTATTTGATAACGTAAACAAAATTTTAAATTAGACTTTCCTTGTTTCATACTTCCTCCGTTCACTCTTACTTGTACTTTATACACTTTTTAGAAAATAATAAATGAAGTGCATATTTTACCATAATGCCCAAATTAATTGATGTATAATTGGATTGGATTTAGAAAATAATTTGGAATGAATAATTAATGCTAAGGGCAAAACAAGAAAAATAAATTATTTTTCTCTTGATATACGAAAGTGGATAAGTAAAAGTGAAAATTTATTCATGGAATAATAGACAAGTAAAAAGTGAACGGAAGGAGTACACATTTTCCTTAAAGAAAGCCAAAGGTCATATTAAAAGATAGAACTATTAGTAAAAGCTAATCATCTCTAGAGATTTCACGTTTATGGCCATGTGAATGGCTCTTAGAATTCTCTTTATTATGATTTTATGTTTGTTAAGCCTTTTTTTTTTAATAGAATATGTTTTTACATTTTTGCACCCAAATGTTCTTGAAATAATGTTTGGTTGAAGGGCAAAGTAGTCATCTAACTTTTGATGAATTTTTTCGTAATTCAACTTTTGACCTAGAGTCTTTCCACTTTTAGTATGGTATGATAATTGCGAAAAATAATAAGTATCTCTGAATTTGTCTTGAATCTCAATTACACACATGTAGTTTGTCTTAGTATTTTCTAACTTTTCTAAATGTGAAAATATAGGGTAATAAGACCATGGGAAAGTAAAAGCATGTAACTGGAATTTCAAGATAATTTCAGGCGACACTAATACAACAACAACAACAAACCCAGTGTAATCTCATCATGTGGGGTTTGGGGAGGGTAGAGTGTACGCAGACCTAACCTGTGAGGACCCACAGCTGGGCGCTAACCATGCTGTGAACCTCTGGGTATCTGACCCCATGAACATGAACATGAACATGACATACTTGGGTATTGTGTGAAAGGGTGCTTAGCCAGTTCGATATACGCTGCAGCGGCTGGTATCGAACCCGCGACCTTGAAGTCACCTTTACATTCCCCTGAGGGAATCACCTCTTACCAATTGAGCTGCAGCTCAATTGGTAAGAGGCGCTTCCCTCTGTGGAAGACAAAGGGCTTGAGGTCACGGGTTCGATACTCCTGTAGCGCTGCAGCGTGAAAAGGGATTAAATGGGGGCAAATCCCTGTGCGATCCGTCTGTTGACCCAAGTCATACAATGTTGCAGTGTACATGCAAGTCATGGAGGGCAACCCGCAGCATGCATGGGTAACACCTGCGAATCCTCAAACACAAGACGCCTTTTTTGTGAGGATCCACAGCTGGGCGCTAACCATACTGTGAACCTCTGGGTATCTGACCCCATGAACATGATCTACATGACATGACATACTCAGGTATTGTATGAGCAAGAGACACAGACGATTCGATATACGCTGCAGCGGCTGGTATCGAACCCGTGACCTCTCCCCTTTTGTTCTCCCAAAGGAGACACCTCTCAACAAAAAAGGTTTTTCAAGATTGAAAATTTTGTTCAAGAAAAAGAGTGATTGATCAGAAATTACAATGGAAACTAAGCTCTTTGTGTATTCGGCATTTTTTCTCCTGTTATTTTGCCTTCCGGTAACAATTTCTAGTAGAAGAACTCAAAAGGTATAAACATCTGCTTTTTCTGTCAATTGGCCATGTGCTAAGTATTCTGGAGCCATATATCCCCTGCATATTAAAAAGATAAATCATATTAGTCTTCGCGTTTTTGTGTACTTTCATGCGACAAATTAGAAAATGAGACGAAGAAATACTAACAATGTGCCAGCAATGGCAGTGCTTATGTGACTCTTGTCTTCTTGGAATGACCTAGCCAACCCAAAATCAGCAATCTTTGCATGGAGCCTTGAGTCCAACAGGATATTGCTTGCTTTAATGTCTCTGTGAATTATTCGAGTCTTTGTGTTCTCGTGTAGGTATACCAAACCTTCTGTGGTCCCTATAATTATCTCGAATCTTTTCTCCTAGTTTAGAGCTTTATCTTTGGTAGGATCTGTCAAATTAAAGATTAGAATCAAGATGCGTGACAAAGTCATTTTTGTGGACATGTGAAATCACCATTTAGTTTTAATGCAAAGTCTCTTATTAGTTAGACCTCTCTATAATAATCATCCTCTATAACAAACATATTCTATAACAACATTTCACTATAACTGTCAAGTTTTCTTTGGAACCAATTTTCATGTTATGTTATATTAAATGTTATCTATAACAATATTTCCCTATAACAACAAAAAAATGTTCAGACAAACGATGCCTTTACGGGGAGGTTTAGCTTTAACCTATTTTCACTTTTGTTTTTAGTTGATGTGATGATGACATGAGTTCACCTTAAATGGAATAGTGAGGATCCATATAGCCGACTCTTAACTTGTTTGAGACTGAGGCATAGTTGTTGTTGTTGCAAAGTCCGGTTACTTACCAAATATGAAGCGATCAAGACTCTGGTTAGGGAGGAACTCGTAAACAAGAAGGCTTTCCGGTCCTGAGCAGCTGCATCCCAATAACCTTAACAAATTTTTGTGTTCAATTGTACTGATTATGTTAACCTCGTTATAAAAATCTGCAGCTCTGTGTTTGTTGTTGAAGAACAACCTTTTGACAACAATCTCTCTCCCATCTGCCAAGACACCCTGCAATAGATCGCGCCTCAGACTAGTTTTAATGCGAACACTTCTTGTATTGCATTAGTGTGATGGACGATTAACTTCCAACATATCAATTTGCACTACATTCAGCCATTATGTACCTTATAAACCGTGCCAAATCCACCTTGTCCGAGCTTGTTGGCCTCGTCAAATGACCCTGTGGCTTTGTCAAGTGTCGAATACTTGAAGTTCAATCTGTTGTCAAGAAGGATCTTTACTAATTTCTCGGCATCATTTGCACCTGACAAGTTCAAAGTTTTCAGGAAAAGAGACCGTAACGCCTCAAGTTAATTCTTGGTTGTTTTCATTAAAGTTGCGTGCAGCTAAAATTTTTTGCTATTTTCTGCTTTTACTGAACCAGTTTTAGCGTAAAGACACAACATATGTTCATCATCGATATCCTAAATGACTTCTATAACTAATACTAGCACAGAAGGATTTACCTTTTCTCTTCTTCTGGATTTGCTTGTTTTTCCAGACATAAATACCAATGACAACACCTACTCCCAAAATGAGCATGGAACTTACAATGACGATGACAATGAGTGCAACTTTTCCTGCAATATGATCAGTTGAAAGTAAAAAAAGACCATTTATCAGCAAAATTACTTTTTCAGCAGTGTTATCAAAGCGAAAGCGCAAAAAAGCTCTATGGTCCGTCGGGGCTTTAAATGCAAAGCGCAAATAAAGCGTGGGCCTTAATGAAGAGGGCTCAAATGGAGAAAAAATAAAAGTATGTACATGTAGTTCAAGACTAATAATTATAAGCATGAATAACAAATATATGCAAAGAAATTGACAAAAATTATGATAAAGTGAAGTATCAGTTGTGTAGTGTCCCCTTTCAGGATTACGCTCACTGGCAAGAAAAGATATGCCTTAGAGCTAGAGCCTTGATGACGACATTGAAGCGTCCGTTAAGCGAGGCGAATAGCTTAACATATTTTGCGCCTCGCTTCAGGGCTTCAGTTCGGTTTAAGCTTGCCTTTTGAGAACACTGTTTTTCAGTCCATAAATAACAGGTAAACCTAGACAAAAAAGCGTAAAGATACCTCCTGATGACGAGTCTCCACTGGTAGAAATAGCATTGAGAAACTTTGTATCGGAATACCTCATGAAGCATCCGGTGTACAGCGCTCTACCTTCCGACCAAGGGAAGCATCCCAACATGGAGGCAGATGCATTTTTCAAGCACGCTGCGCAGGAATTCGCGCTCAGCATCCTCCAACAATTAGCAAGAACATAAGCTGTTTCGTTGGAAGGACCGGGCACTGACACTTGAGCACGAGCATAGCCATTATTACTTGGTGCATTTGCAACTGCTTGCTGAAGGGCTCGCCTAGCATTAGAAGTGGCAAAGTTAGCTCATGAAAATATGAACCGCCTAACCTGCCCAAGCTTGGGCTGGTAATTGACCCCCCCATTTATTAGCTCAACCCATCAAAAAATTGGGCTGATATGAAACCCAAATTGACCCACGAGAAATCTTCTCAAAAATATTGCAAAAGATATTTTTTTGTTTGATATGTTATTAAAAAAAAAAAAGTTTTATTAGGGACTAAAAAATATAGAAGAACCAACAAAGAAATTAAAATTTAGCAAGAGTTGGGCTTGGTTGGGTTATGACCCACTTTTTAGCCCAACCAATTTCAAACGCCCATTTTGACCCGTCAAAATTCAGCTCAATTCGCTCATTTGACACCCTTACCTAGCATTCTGTTGGAACAATGAACCCTTTGTCGTCCTGTTTCCGCATACATGCCTGTCTTCCGGACCTAAATACTGTTCATAGAATTTGTAATTTTCTGTTCTCATAAAGCAGCCATCAAGATAAATATGTGTTCCGTTATAAGGGAAGCACTGGGGACCAACAGTACGCGCTTCAGCATAACATAAGACGCAGTCGGTTAACGAAAGGTCACCATAGCATTGGGCAAGTCCATAATCACTATCTGGTCCAGTTCCAGTAACTGGTACTCCATATCCTCTAGTTCTCATTTGTTGGCTTATAGTTTCCATAGTAGCAACAAAATTTGGGACGAAAATCGTCATGTTATGCTCGCGTTGGTTTCCACATATGGTCTGGACTGTCTGGGATCTTGGTTCAGGCAGAGATGTCTCTGGTAGAAGTAGGAACAACACAATAAAGAAGAGACTACAAAAAACTGAAGGGACCGGTATCTCCATTTTGCCAAATGACTGTACAACATAGAAAAGAATGTGAGAGGACTAATTGAAGTACTATTAAAATGATAAAAGTAAGAAAGATTGAATGACTAAAAACTCTGAAAGATTATAATTTGTTCATTGTGAATACAACTCTGCAAATGAATATTAACCTACAAGATGGTGATAATTCATGTAGGAAAAGAGAACAACAAATTTTGGGTGTGAAACTCGCAAAAAAGTGTTGGTTCATGTGTGTTTTTTAAATTAACTCTTTTTAAAAAAAATCATTGATATAGTATTAAATTAATTAATATCTTTTATTAATTTTTAAATATAGACAAGTTTAATATGTTCAGTGGTTGAGCAAACTAACAGTTTTAAATATCTATTATTCAGATCTTAATACTTATAAATATATTCAGATTCAGACGTTTTTATCTATCTTAAAAAAAGGAGACTTAGCCCACTTAATCGAATGGCATAATACTTCAAGACCCCTAAATTTGGCACCATTTATTTGAAGCACGCTCAAATTATTTTTTTATCCTAATTATCTTCCTATAATTGACTATTCGTTAGTATTTACCCCCTAAATGGATACCTATCACCCATCACAACGTCGATGATTTTCTCTTCTGTTCATATACATCTTGCAAAAATTTCAATTAAAAAAAAAAAAGAGAACAAGACGGATAACTAATTAAAAAATGCCGCTAGACACGCCGTCCAGTGGTATAAATTCATCTAAAAGAGGTTGAATAACCTTTCTGCACTAGAACTCAGACATAACTTGAATCTCAGTGAAAAAATGATACGAAAAAAAAAGGAACACTCGCTGAGTTTTGAGTCGCAACCAGAGATCGTCGGGGCAAACTGATGAGCAGCTATTGTCAAAGTTGTAGAAACAAAGTGATGAGACGGAGAGAAATGGGAGAAAATGACGGAATAAATAAGATGATTCAGCTAAATTTAAGTGCGTCAAAATGAATTGAGATAATAGATAGGTAGATCAATAAGACAATAACCTACACAAAAGTTACTTGGGTTGAAAGAGAAATCTTATTCTCCTCTATTAGTTACTGCCCGAACCAAAAATAAAAAGGAGAAGAAAAAGGATCTTCCATTCATTTTAATTAATAACATGATACAATTTGATTCGATCTGAAATTTAAAAAGTAGCATTCTATCATAATATTTTGTGTGACAATAAAACTTTCGAAACTTATGTCTTTAAACATGACATAATATTGGTGTGACTGTAAAAATTTCTTATGTCTTCTTACTAGTAAAAAAGGAGCTCTTCGACCAAGAAGACATTCTGGAGGAATCAAGGCCAACTATTACATAAATAGCCATTTGTCTTATCTAAACGTTCAATATATTAGTATGGATATTTCTCAATTAATTATGTCTCTAACACACCTTTTCACGTGTAAGTAAACGTTTTTCTCACGGTTCAAGCAAAGACAAATCTCTTTTTGTTATGCAGCTTCAACACTTATATCTGCTTTAATACCATATTAAATATGTATATCATTCATTTAAAATTTTAACTTTAAGAAGGTACCACTTTTATTTACACTAGTTTCTGGACACGTGTATTGCACGTGCATTAAACGCGCGTCTCATGTCAATTAATATATACTTTTTATGACGGTATAGGTAATATGAAAATTACAATATAATGAGTAATGATAAATTTGAAGGAAACAATTATAATATCAAAGTGATGAACAATTAACTTATTCGAATGACTTTATCATTGTATATTAAGTGTATAGTAAGTGACTTAGATCTTAAAAATATTAAATTTCGAATCCAGTAACTCAAATGATCAATTAATTCAATGGCATCTCAAACCCATAAATTTGTAGATAATGTAGAAATAACAGGCGAATGATCCACTAGATGGAAGACACTAAGGGGTCGTTTGGTAGAGGTATTAGAGAAAATGATACTGGTACTAGCTTAGGTATTATTTAATCCCTTCTTTGGTAGTGTTTTCAACCTATGTATAACTAATACACGTGTGGTTATACACCCTATTCAGTACTATTCTTATACATAGTAAACCATGGCATTAACAATATCAATACTATTCCTATTTTAATGTACATCCTATTCATTTTATACAACAAACCAAACAGTCGATAAAAAATAATGCTAGCATAACTAGTCTCTTCATTGCTGATGTCAGCATTACTGATACACCCTATTTAGTGCTATTCTTGTACACCCTACCAAACAACCCTAACAGCCAAAAACAAAGAGGGTGAATTGGCCCTTCTTCTTTTAAGTCAACCTTATCATAGGTAATCAATATTTTTGCAGTTAAAGTAAGGTAAGGTCTAGCCTCACTTGCTTGTACGCCTCCTTTTTGATGATTAGTTTCTATTATTATTTAAAAGGCCACTAAACGCTCACACTCTGTCTAGCGGTGTAAATACATAGAAAAATAAGACCAGTGAACTTATCTATCGGTTTTCACGCAATGGAGATGCTTTCTCTCTCTCTCTCTTAGAGTTTTCTTCTCAACAATACTCGCATTGGAGCGCTGACTAATCCAAAATCTTATGAGGGAGTCCCACTTTGACTAAAGAGCTCACTATCAAAAGAGACTTTATTTCTAAGACTTGAACGCGAAATTTTTGGCTAAAGATGAAGGGGTGCATATCACCCATCACAACATCGATGATATACATATCACCGATCACAATGTCGATGATTTTGTCTCATGTTCATATATATATATATATATTTTTTTTATTTTTTTTTTGTTAAATTGTTTTTATTACATAGGGGGTAGGGGAAAGGGAAATGGGGAAGGGGATTACAATGTAGGGATTCGAACCCTCACCAATAAGGTGAAAGTTCAGGTAGCCAACCAACTGTGCTACTAGGTCCCTACGTTCTGTTCATATATTACTTACCAAATTTCAAGTAAAATAAAAAAAAAAGGAGAACAAAATGGATAACTAATTAAGAAAAAAAGTCGCTAGACACACCGTCCAGTGGTATACATTGGTCAAAAAAGTTGGATAACTTTTCTGCGCTGGAACTAACTGGAATCTCAGCAAAAAAAGAATAAGAAAAAAAAGGAACACTCACAAAGTTCGATCCTCTGAACACTGAACGCTCAGAATTCGCCGAATTTTGAGTTGCAACAAGAGATCGTCGGGCCAAACTGATGAGCAGCTGCTGTCAAAGTTGTAGAAACAGAGTGATGAGGCAGAGAAAAATGGGAGAAAATGAAGGAACAAATAAGCTGATTCAGTTAAATTTAATCCCGTCAAAATGAATTGCGATAATAGATAGCTATATCAATAACTCACACAAAAGTAACTTGGGTTGAAATGAGAAATGTTATTCTACTTTATTACTTAATGCCCAAACCAAAAATAAGAAGGAGAAGAAAAAGGATCCTCCATTCATTTTAATTAATAACATGATACAATTTAATTCGACATGAAATTTAAAAATAAGTATTTTATAAATTTGTGATTTTTAAACATGTCATAATATTTCATGTGACAATAAAACTTTTGAAACTTGTGTCTTTGACCATGACATAATATTTGTGTAATTATAAAAATATCTTATGTCTCCTTACTAGTCAAAGAGGAGCTCTTCGACCAAGAAGGCATTCTGGTAGAATTAAGGATGACTATTACATAAATAGCCATTTGTCATAGCTAAACATTCAATATACTAATATTGATATTTTTCAATTAATTATATCTCTAACAGACCTTTTCACGTGTAAGTAAACGTTCTTCTCGTGGTTCCAGCAAAGATAAATCTCTTTTATAATACAGCTTCAACATTAATATTTGCTTTAATACCATATTAAATTGTATAGCATCCATTTAAAATATTAAGTTTAAGAAAGTACCACGTTTATTTACACTAGTTTCTGGTGACGTGTGTTGCACATGCATCGTACATTCGTCCCATTCACTTAATATATATAGTTTTTACGACGGTATAGTTACTATGAAAATTACAATATAATCAGTAATGGTAAATTTGAAGGGAATAGTTATAAAATCAAAGTGATGAACAATTAGCTTATTCGAATGGCTTTATTATTGTATATTAAGTGACTAAGATATTAAAAATATTAAATTTCGAATCCAATAACTCAAATGATCAATTAATTCAATGGTATCTAGAATCCATAAAATTCAAATCTTAAATTTGTCGCCACACAGGTTAGAACTTGATTCTACTTGATATTGTAGAAATAATAGGCGAATGATCCACTAGACGGGAGGCACTATGGGGTCGTTTGGTAGAGATATTAGAGAAAATGATACAAGTATTAGCTTAGGTATTATTTGATCCCTTGAATCTCAGTGAAAAAAGAATAAGAAAAAAAAAACAAAGGCACTCACAAAGTTCGATCCTCTAACCGCTGAGCGCTCAGAATTCACCGAATTTTGAGTCACAATGTGAGATCGTCAGGCAAACTGATGATCAACTGCTGTCAAAGTTGTAGAAACAAAGTGCTGAGGCAGAGAGAAATGGGAGGAAATGAAAGAATAAAAAAGAAGTAAATGCATTTGATGAATGAATGAAACTAAGAGTGATTATATAAATAAGTTTGTAAGAGAGAAGTCAACAAGAGGAAAGAAGATTCAAATTGATTATAGATCTCATCAAAAAACAAAATATCCGGCCTCCAGATTCAAACCAGCGATCTGTGGATTTCGGCACACACTATAGTCCTTCGCTCTACCAACTGAGCTAAGTATTAAATGTTAAGATTTGAATTTTATGAATTCGAGATGCTATTGAATTAATTGACCATTTGAGTTACTCAAATTGAAATTTAATATTTTTAAGATCTAAGTCAAAAATATTGGATTCGGTTGAATCCGTAGTTAATACAATATATTCGCCCCTAGTGAGTTGGTTGAGTTTTAATTTCTACTCTACTCACGACATAAAAAGTACTTACATAAAAAGTTTTAATTCCCTCCTAGTTTCTGGACACGTGCATTGCACGTCTGCTACTTGACAGTACTCGCATTGGAGCTCAGGCTAATCCAAAATCTTACTGGGGAATCCATTTTGACTAAAGAGCTTACTATCAAAAGAGACTTTATTTCTAAGACTCGAACGTGAAATTTCTGGCTAAGGATGAAGGGATACCTATCGCCCATCACAACGTCAATATTTCCTCTCGTGTTTATATATTCTTACAAAAATTTCAAGCAAACTTAAAAAGAAAAAAAAGGAGAACAAATTGGATGACTAATACAAAAGGCAGCTAGACACACCGTATAGTGGTATAAATTCGTCATAAAAAAAGTTGGATAACTGTTTTATGCTAAAACTAAGTCATAATTTGAATCTCAGTGGGAAAAAAAAAGGAACACTCACAAAGTTCGATCCTCTGAGCACCGAGCATTCAAAATTGGCCAAATTTTGAGTCGCAACAAGAGGTTGTCGGGGCAAACTGATCAGCAGCTATCAAAATTGTAGAAACAGAGTGATGAGGCAGAGAGAAATGGGAGAAAATGAAGGAATAAAAAAGAAGTAAATGTTTCTGATGAATGAATAAAACTGGAAATGATAAGAGTGATTATATTAATAAGTTTGTGAGAGAGAAGCCCACAAGAGGGAAAGAAGTGGATTTGTTGGAAAGATTATTTGTGTGAATTTCTTCAAAAGATAGACTTACAAAAACAATAACAGCTACGAAAGACTTTAAACGGACGCGCCTGTTTTAACAGAAACTTGTCAAATAAACGAGTTGGATTAAATTTAAATTGGTTAAAATGATCTGTGTTAATAAATATGCGGATCAATAATCCACCCAAAAGTCACTTGGGTTGGAATGTGAAATTTTATTCTACTTTATTACTTATTGCCCAAAACAACAATAAAAAAGAGAAGAAAAGGGATCCTCCATTCCTTTTAATTAATAAATTGATACAATTTGATGCGAGATGAAATTTAAATTGAGTATTTTTTACATTTGTGATTTTAAACATGTCATAATATCTTGTGTGACAATAAAAATTTTGAAACTCGTGTCTTCCAACATGACATAATATTTGTGTGACTATAAAAATTTATTATGTCTCCTTACTAGTAAAAACGGAGCTCTTCCATTAAAAGAATGCATTCTGGTAGGACTAAGGCCGACTATTACATAAATTTCCGTCCGTATTTTCTAAACGTTCAATATACTAGTATGGATATTTTTTAATTAATTATGTCTCTAACACGCCTTTCACATGTAAGTAAACGCTTTTTTCGCGGTTCAAACAAAGATAAATCTCTTTTTGTAATATAGCCTCAAGATTTATATTTGCTTTAATACCATATTAAATATGTATATCATTCATTTAAAAATTTAACTTAAATAAGGTACCATTTTTATTTACTCTAGTTTCTAGACGTGCATTGCACGTGCATCTCATGTCAATTAATATACTCTAAGGGCTCGTTTGGTATGATGGATAGAGAAAAATAGTCCTGGGATAAAAATTAGTACCGCCTTATCCAACGTTTGGTTGGAAAAAAAACTCGAGATAACTAATCCCGGGATTAGTTATCCCAGGATTAGAGTGTTTTTTTATCCCACCCTGGATAAGTTGTTTCCAACCAAACGAGCCCTAAGAAGTTAGTTCCTATGTTTTCCAGATTACAAAATAATGTTTATCAAGAGATTTATTCGTAATTACCTTTTTTCCCTGCAAAGATGCATTCTATATTTGTATACTTTAACAACCACAAGGAAGCAAGAAACTTCAAATTGATTAGAGAACTTATCAAAAAAAAAAAATCCAACCTCTAGATTCGAACCGGCGACCTAAGGATTTCGGCACAACTACAGTCCTTCGCTCTACCAACTGAGCAAAGTATTAAATGTTAATACTAATAAGTAGAGGTTGAAAACACTACAAAACAAGAGATTTAATAATACCAAAGTTAATACCTCTACCAAACGACCCCTTAATGTCTTTCGTCTAGTGGATCATTTGCCTATTATTCCTACAATATCTACGAGAATCAAGTTTTAAGTTGTGTGGCGACCACTTTAAGATTTGGATTTTATGAATTCGAGATGCTATTGAATTAATTGACCATTTGAGTTACTGGGATCAAAATTTAGTATTTTTAAGATCTAAGTAAAAAACATTCGATTCAGCTGAATACGTAGTTCATACTATATATCCGCCCCTAGTGGGTTGGTTGAGTTTTAATTTCTACCCTGCTCATGACATAAAAAGTATTTACATAAAAAGTTTTAATTCCCTTTTAGTTTTTCGACACATGCATTGCACGTACATTACTTGACAGTACTCGCATTGGAGCGCAGACTAACCCATCATCTTTTGGGGGAGTCCCACTTTGACTAAAGAGCTCACTATCAAAAGAGACTTTATTTCTAAGACTCGAACGCGAAATTTCTGGCTAAGGATGAAGGGATACCTATCACCCATCATAACGTCGATATTTTCTCTTCTGTTTATATACTTCTTATAAAAATTTCAAGCAAACTTTTTTTTTTTAAAAAAAGGAGAATAAATGAATGACTAATAAATAAGGCCGTCTAATGGTATAAATTTGTCTTAAAAAAAGATTGATAACTGTTCTGCGCTGAAACTAAGACATAACTTGTATCTCCGTGAAAAAAGAATAAGAAAAGAAAAGGACCTCTGAGCACCGACCATTCAGAATTAGCTGAATTTTGACTCGTAACGAGAGATCGTCGAGTTATGATCAGCTGCTGTCAAAGTTGTAGAAACAGAGTGATGAGGCAGATAGAAATGGGAGAAAATGAAGGAATAAAAAAGAAGTAAATGTTTTTGATGAATGAATGAAACTGGAAATGATAAGAGTGATTATATTAATAAGTTTTTTAGAGAGATGTCAACAAAAGGAAAGAAGTGGACGAAGGATTTGTTGAAATATTATTTGTGTGATTTTTTTAAAAGATAGGCTTAAAAGACAGTAACAGCGCATGAAAGACATTGAAAGGACACACCTCTTTTAACATAAAATTATCAAATGAACGGGTTGGATTGAATATAAATTGGTTAAAATGAACTGAGTTAATAAATATGCAGATCAATGATCCAACTAAAAATCACTTGAGGGATTTTATTCTACTTTATTGCTTATTGCCCAAACCTATAATAAAAAGGATAAGAAAAAGGATTCTCCATTCATTTTAATCAATAAAAGGATACAATTTGATTCGACATGAAATTTAAAAATGAGAATTTTATAAATTTGTAATATTAAACATGTCATAATACTTTGTGTAACAATAAAACTTCTGAACTTGTGTGTTTAAAAATGACATAATATTTATGTGACTATTAGAATTTCTTATGTTTCCTTACTAGTCAAAAAGGAGCTCTTAGACCAAGAAGGCATTCTGGAAGGAATTAAGGCCAACTATTACATAAACAGCCATCTGTCTTATCTAAACGTTCAATATACTAGCATGGATCTTAACGTTTTTCTCTTGGTTCAAGCAACAAAAATTAAAAAAGCTGCCCGAGCTGAGGATTGAACCCGTGAGCTTCAGAATACAAAGATAACCTTTGACCAGTGCTCCACTCAGCCTATTATGACCATGTGTTCACTTAATTAATATTAGATATATTTTCAGAATTATACACATAATATATCGAGATTAGTCGAGTGACTATGTATTCATGTGACCCAAAATTTACACACAAATTCACCCCTGGGTTCAAGCCCCTAGGGATTTTGGCACACACTATAGTCCCTCGCTCTACCAACTAAGCTAAGTATTAAATGTTAATACTAATAAGTAGAGGTTGAAAACCCTACCAAACAAGAGATTTAATAATACCAAAGTTTTTTTTTTTGGTCAAATGAAAATATTTTATTCAACCAGTAGCAATATTTACAACTAGCTTTGGACTCAGCTATGATTCTCCATACTAACCAATAAGAACAATATCAAACACTCTATAGTGACCAACCTGTTATATGTTCAGGTGTGGTCTTACACTCTTGGAAATCTATTTAATCTATGCAAACAAGGTGCCCATCTAACATGTTTTTGCCCCACAATATGTAGTTGCAGAGCAATATCTCTGATGAGAGACTAGGATGTCTTCTTCTTCTTGTTAAACCTGCGATTGTTTCTCTCCATCCAAACCTGATAAACCGTTGCTGCAAAGAGAAAACCAAGTATAGTATTCCATGGTCTTTTGCTCCTTACCTTCTTTCCCAACCATTCTACTTCACTGTGCCAATGTCCAATGTGTCTGTTCAGTCCCACCCACTGTAAAATAGCTACCCATATATGTTGAGAATATCCACAATCAAAGAATAGGTGTTCATGAGATTCAATCACTGCATTTTCACATAAAACACAGTCTGTTTGCACTTGTATGCCCCATTTGCTCAATCTATCAACTGTTGAGAGTCTTTGGTGCAATGCTAACCATATAATAAATTGGTTCCTAGGTATAGGGCCTTGAACTAGCACCAAGGATTTTCAGTTCACCTTTGGGTACTGAGGAAGCATCATCCCATAAGCAGTTTTAATACTGTACTTCCCCTCATTTATGTGCAATTGTAGTGCAGGTATAACAGAGATTGCACCAGTAGAGAACCATTCTCTAGCAGCAATTATCCTCCTGACTATCCAACTGGATTGTTTTGGAATAACCATGTCCTCTAATCTTCTACCCTTAATGTAGTAACTATGTATCCAAAGAACCCAAAACTTATCTTTCTTCATGGCTACTGCCCAGAGTAACTTATTAATAGCAGCTTTGTTCCAGGTGTAAAAGTCAAGTATGTTTAACCCTCCAGCTGATTTGGGCTTACACAATGTTTCCCAAGAAACTAAAGCTTTCCTGGAGTTTTCTTTAGAACCAGACCATAGATAATTTCTACATATGCTAGTGACCAGTGTATGAACCTTCTTAGGTAGGAGGAACACTTGTGCCCAATATGTTTGCATTTCAAAGAGGACACTCTTTATGAGCTGCAATCTGCCCCCATATGAGAGAAATCTGGATGTCCAACACTTGACTCTAGCAGCAATCTTTTCCACTAATGGCATACATTGACTAATAGTCAACTTTCTAGAAGATAATGGTACACCCAAGTATTTGAAAGGTATCACCCCCACAGTGAAGTGAAACTCAACTATCAAATCAGAAATAAAGTCAGGTGTAACTCCAGCAATATACATGCAACTTTTCTCCGTATTTGCTTTGAGTCCTGAGACCTCTGAAAAATGCTCAAAGCAGTGTAACATTATTTGTATAGAATGTCTATCAGCTCTACAGCATAACAATAAATCATCAGCAAAGCATATATGTATTAGGTCTAGTTTTTCACATCTGGGATGGAAGTTGAAGTCAGGCTGCATCTTCAACCTCTTAAGTGACCTATTCAAGTATTCCATAGCCAAGACAAAAAGGTAAGGGGACATAGGATCCCCTTGCCTCAGCCCCTTCTTGGCTTGGAAACTAGGTGTAAGTCCTCTATTCAGTAGCAGTGAGTAATTGACAGTGCTCACACAACCCATTATCAACTCAACCAACTTATATCGAATCCCAAACTCCAACAAAACCATTTTTAAGAAAGGCCAATCAACAGAATCATATGCTTTTCTGATATCCACCTTAATTATGCACCTAGGAGACACTCCCTTTTTATTATAGCCCTTGGTCAGTTCATGAGCTACAATGACATTATCTAATATATTTCTCCCTTCAATAAATGCAGACTGTGAAGGACCCACAATGAAGTCCACTACTGTCTTTAGCTTGGTAGTTAGAATCTTGGAAATTAATTTGTAGAGTGTGGTGCAACATGCAATTGGCCTAAAATCTTTGACATAGGCAGGGACATTTACCTTAGGCACCAGGGTCACAGTAGTACAGTTCACAGCTTTCAAGAGTTTACCATTATTGAAATATTATAATATTGCAGCAGTAACATCAGTACCTATAGTAGTCCAGTACTCCTTGAAAAATTCTACAGGGAAACCATCACATCCAGGAGCTTTATCATTTGGCAAATCTCTCAAAGCTTGTTTCACATCATCCTCTGTTACCTCCTTAATAAGGTGTTGTTGTTGCAAATTGAGGCATGGTCCATTTCTGGCAATCTCAATGTCAATACAAGGCAAAGTAGTTGCTGCTTCACCCTGCAGTTTCTTGAAAAATGAAAGAAATTCCTGCTGAATGAGGTCGGGATCAGTTAACTTAAGCCCTTGCTTAGTATAGATGCTGGAAATCCTGTTCCTTGCTTGTCTATCCTTCAAATGTGCATGGAAGAACTTTGAGTTTGAGTCACCTACAGTTATCCAAGTGGCTCTTGATTTCTGTCTAAGTACCCCTTCATTAATAGTCTCCCATTTCTCCAGCTGCTGCAACTTAATATTTTCTTCTGCAATCAAGTTTGGATTAAAGAAATCTTCATTCAGATTGTCCTGAACTTGCTTGAGTTCATCCCTAATCTCTGCTATTCTGCCTTCCAGAGATGAGTATTCCTTATTCAGTCCTCTAATCCTCTTCTGTAGGGCAATGAGTTTCTGCCAGACTATATACATGTGATATCCCTCTACCCCTTGCCTCTTGTATTGCTTCTGTAAAAGCATCTTGTTGTAATAGCACTGTAAGGAGTCCAAAAGGTTTTTTCTGTGGTCTGATGTGTTGCTTAGTTGTAAGTAAGATTGGGGAGTGATCTGAACAACCTGGAAGTAGAAATTCAGCCTCAATGTACCCATATGTAGTAAACTAGTCTGCATTTCCCAGTGCCCAGTCTATGTTACTATAAATTCTATCATTTGCTCTTCTCTTATTGCACCAGGAATATTCACACCTTTTGTTATTCAGCATGCCTAACCCCAGATCATCAACATATTGCTGAAAATCCCTCACCTCAACTAGCTGCACAGATCCACCATGTAATCTATCCTCCACATGTAGCATAGTGTTGAAATCTGCCACTATTAACCAAGGTGCATTGACAGATGGTTCGATGGATAGCAATTGGTTCCAAATAGGTTGTCCATCTGCAATGGTGTGTAAGCCATAAATAAATGTTATAAAGCAGGAAAAGCTGGAATTTCTATCATGTATCTGGCAATGAATCATTTGAGATGTAGTCAGCATAGTAGCAACTGTCACTTGTGTAGATCTCCAGCAAACCCATAACCTTCCATTTGGAGCATAGTCATAATTGGTAGAGAATTCCCATCCTCTACCAAAGTGTTGTTGAATTTGTCCTGCTTTTGACCTTTTAACTCTAGTTTCACTTATACCAATAATATCCATTTTATTCTTTAGCAAAAAGGAGTTCATCTCCCTTTGCTTAAAGGGCCTACTCAACCCTCTAATATTCCAAGATGTTATTATCATTTGAGGGGTGGGTTATCAGTAGGAGTAATCCCTTTGATACTCAATTGTGGTGCCCCTATCTGTACTTGATCTGGAGCTTCACTACTAGTAGTATGTGCAATATCCACTCTCTGCTCTTCTTGCACCTCCTTAATTCTAAGAGTATCATTTCCGTTCTTTGAGGCTAGGATGACATATTCTAGGTCACTCAAAGCCTTCATAGTACTTGCTTCAGTTGGTTCAGGAGCCACCCTCTTACCTTTATCCACCATTTCAGATGTTTGCTGCATAGTTTGGTTCTCCTGTGGCTTTGATTTCCACTTCACTTTTTCCTTTTTCTTCCTTCTCTTCTTGTGTTTGGCTGGTTCCTGATAAGTATCGACTTTGTCTTTGCAATCCCCCGTATAATGCCTAAAGCGACAACACTCTAAACAGAATTTGGGCATCCATTCATATTCTACAGCCTGTTCGAACACTTCCCTAGTAGGATTTTTAATGTTCAGGTCTAGTGGAAGTGGTTGGGACACATCTATCTCAATAAGGACTCGAGCATACGAAATCCTATCACTAGGAGCAGTAAGTTTATCAGTACAGACAGGTTTACCCAACAAACTCCCAATTTGACCTATATTTTCTTCAATCCAATATTGCAATGGTAATCCGGGAAATTGCACCCACAGAGGAATTATTCTCATGGATTATTTTTTCACCTCAAAATCAGGAACCCAATCAGTAAGCACCATAGGTCGATTGTGAAATGTATATGGGCCATTTTCTACAATATCAAGTTTATCCTCTGTCGAAGCAAATCGGAATATGAAATAACCGTCATTGTGGAGAAAAACCTTAGGTGTAGCAACAATATTCCAAACCCCATACACAAAGTTAAGCATCTCCTTGAAAGGCGGATTTCCCCCTACAACATAGCCTATCAAAGCACACTCCCACTTGCGGCATTGTTCAACTATTTTGTTAGGGTTTAATTTTGCTACCTTAACCCCATCCTTCAACTCAAGAGAGTAGAAATTGAGTTTCATACCTTGGTGTACAGAGCGATTTCCTTTGACAATATCCGCAATTGTTGGAATCGGAGCAGCCCCACCAGCAGAGTAGGTGAGTTTCCGTGCTGCTGTAGCAATCTCTATTTCGACTTCTGGTGGTTTAGGTGCCGCTGTTGTTGTCTTCGTCGGAGCCTGTAGGATCTCCGGCATATGATCAATACTTGTCTGTTTCGTCACCGTTCGAACACTTCCTCTTTCTGGTAAAAATTGTGACAATTGAACTGGTTAGAGCTTCTGGGGAATGCCATTCTCTGGTGTAATCATGCGTTCATTAGTGGTCTGAGTGGTCGGGGTCTTCTGAGCCAGAGGAGGGGGTTGTTTCTGTCGAGCCATGGTGCAGGCGTACAATAGCAAGCCTTTGCTTATCGTGCCCCTATAGAGCTTTTCGTTAACGCGCGCTCCTCCCTTCGTTCTTCTTATTTTAATACCAAAGTTAAAACCACTAATACCTTCCCTTAGTATCTTTCATCTAGTGGATCATTCACCTATTATTCCTACAATGTCTACGAGAATCAAGTTCTAAGTTGTGTGGCGACAAATTTAAGATTTGAATTTTATGAATTTGAGATGCTATTGAATTAATTGACCATTTGAGTTACAAGAATTGAAATTTCATATTTTTTTAAGATCTGAGTAAAAATATTGGATTATGCTGAATCCGTAGCTAATACTATATATCTGCCCCCTAGTGGGCTGGTTGAGTTTTAATTTCTACTCTCCTCACGACATAAAAAGTATTTACTGTCACACCCCGACTTTACTAGGGTGTGATGGGCACCCGACCCCACATACGGAGCCGAGCGAACCCGCAGACCCTGATTACACACCTAAATTTTTTTGAATTCTGAAAGTCACTTACAAATAAAATTCATATTGTGCTTTCGAAATCTTCTGCTTCCTATTTCCAGAATTTAACAAAATCTGTAATGATACAAAATTTATTATGAGACACACACAATGACATATCGGCTGATGAAGCCACTTACAGACTGACTATCATTACCCACGACGCTGTCTGCAAAGTCTCTAATACTGATCAGACATCACAGCATACATACTCTGATTCGGCAGCACTCCTGGAGGAAATGGAGCCCGCCAATCCACTGGATTATCTTCAGCTAATCTCGTCTATCCACTTGTGGGTACCTGCGCGGCATGAAACGCAGCCCCCGAAGAACAGGGGGTCAGTACGGATATGTACTGAGTATGTAAGGCATGAGTACAGAAAATATAACCGTGACTGAAATAGACAGAACAACGTACAAAAAGCTTATCCAGAAATATCAAACGCTTATCGCTTTTCTTTTCCAGATACGAATCATACTTACTCCTCTCGTATGCCAAACAGATTACAGAACGTACAAATTACTTAAGTGACATCATACAGCAGACGGAATACAGAATATACGGAAGGTCAGAATACTTACTCTCCAACGTAAGTCATATATATCAGAATCTGATATCATAGCACATACGCGGCAGCCCCGGGGACATATACCACACCGGGGCAAGTACCATATCATACAGACGATAACCTCGGGGACAAATAACACGCCGAGGGACGGTCACATCATATCATATACATAGTGGCCTCGGGGACAGATAACACGCCGAGGAACCGGTGAACAATGCCAATGAATGCGCACGATAACATAGGAGCGTGGCTGCCACTCCTGCGTTTGGCGCCACAACACATCTCACTTCCAGAAGTTTTTCTCCGATCTCCGTCACACATCACAACATAACCACGGTACCCGGGGGCGGGCAGATAACACAGCACCCCGAGCCCGGACACATCATACTTCGTAACATAACCTCGGTAACCGGGGACGGACATATAACACGGTACCTCGGAACCGGACCCATCATACTTCGGAATTCATTTATGGAACCCGGCCCTCAACAGAGGACCCGGCGAACCATCCGCACGATACATACCGGCCCGGGACTCGATGAAGGAAATCATAACATATGCACGAGCAGAGTCGTGAGAAACTAAATGCACATAATTCAGACTCAATAGCTTAATCAAACATATTCTCCGAATATCCATAACAGATTACTTATTACCGAATACTTTATGTCAAGTTACCTTTATCAGAATATTTCTATCAAAGTGCTTATATCGCTTTTACTCAATCAGATTACATTTTTTCAGGTTACTGCATCAGATTCCTTATAACCGATTACTTAGGTCTGAATACATATATCAAAGGATTATGACAGAATACTTATCGACATATGAAGGCCCAGAACAAGTCTCGGGTCAATCGGAGTTAGTATACAAAAGTTACGAGCGTTCGAAGTACAAAACGCTCTACAATCATTTCAGAAGCTTTTCTTGGAAAACCAGAGCCGTAATCAGGTTAACTACCTTTTAGACATGATTATGGATCAAACCAAATAGAACCCTTGGAATCATACGTACGTATCAAAGACTGTCAGAGACTCGCTGGAATCATCAAATGTGCCATCAGACTTACAGAATCCTTTTAGAGACATATTCCGTGGAAGTTAGAGACATTAAATCTTCAGAACTCTTTTAGAAACACATTTCTTTATACTTATCTCGTTACTGAATCGTATCATGGGCTCGATCATGTCAGACATACCTATATCAGAAGTGACTCAGAATCGTAGGCAGACTCAAGAACATATTAAACAGAACTTCAGAGGCAAATCCCCTTCGAGTATCATATGGACCAAATCAAATATAACTTTTAGGGTCTTATGTACATACCAAAGTATATTAAAGACTCAGTGGAATAGTTAAACGTACTATCGTTGGAAATCAAGATGTTAATCATACCAATTATCTTTCGAATGCCGTTTAGAACATATCAAATAAAGCTTTGGACATTTACGCATACAGAGCTTTTTAGGGACAAAACTCAGAATTCAAGAGTAGAATTTCCCCGAGGTACATATCGTATCATACCTTATGTAGCTCTAAGACATGCCAAAAGAAAAGAAGGGTAAGCCTTACATACCTGAGTCGCGACCAACTCGTTACACTTGTTCATCCAACTTGTCAATCTACGTCCAAAAGGATTCATCCATTCGTTAGACTCGTTGTCACCTACTTGTCTTAATCTTTCAAACACGTTTACTTATGTTTTGCCGGAATTTCGGCAGCATCTCCCCTGTAAATGTACCAATCCCGAGAATAAGGCTCGGCCCCAAATCAACAACAACCATCCGGGAATTTAACCCGGCCAAACTATCAACAATACCAACAATTATTCTAACAACACTTCAACATTCAATTCTATCCAATTCAATCCAATCCAATTCAATTCAATTCAATTCAATTCATCCCAATTAATGCATACCTCCACCCGAAATCTCACAACACCACCAAAGTCAACAACGCATTATTTCCTTCCAAATTTATCAGTTACATCAACAATCCATACATTGATAAATTTATTCTTACAAGTATAAGAACCACATTAACATCACACTAACTTTTCCAATAATTCACAAACGATTTCCATTTCATTCCAAACCGTCAAATCTTCAATCAACATCATAGAGTTCGCTACAACAACAACTAAAATATCAAATAGAATCAATTCATCATAACTTGCCAAACCACCTTCTCATTCGTCCACCACAACTACAAACATATTTTTATGAATTTTCATCCATTCCTATACATTACAACAATAACCAAGATACTAAATAAAATTAATTCATTCTCCCCTACACAACATCACATACACACGGCCAACTACACAAGCACACGGCCACAACTTCAACATACATGTTTTCATGTTTTTCATTCATTTACACATACTACAACATACACAAATATCCATAACATATAAAAGAGGATGAATTCATACCTTTTTCCTTCAACCCTCCACTTAGCCATGATTTGTAACTTGCAAGAATACATGTTCTTCTTGCCCCAACAATTGCCTCATGTTAAAGAGGACCTTCCAATCACTTGGAAGACCACAAGAAAATATTTTTGGATCAACTTCCATGGCCTCCCCTTTTTTTTTTCCTTGCCATGGCCGAACCTCTCTACTCCTCTCTTCTTCTTTCTTTTGTTTTTCTTGTTCTTTCTTTCTCTTGAATAAAATGATGACTTCTCCCACATATATATGCATATATAATTCTTGCACTCATGTGAGGGGCACATGCCCATTTTCTAAATTTTTCTAGAAATTTCCTTCTTTTTCTTGAATTTTTCTAAAATGGCCAAAGAAGACTAATTGTCTTTCTTATATAAACTTTAGTCCATTTATTTTTATTATTATTTATAATTAACCCCCCTTCTCCATTTTCTAGAGTTTTCTTCTTTTTTTTTTTTGAAAATTAATAAGGATGCCCCTTTTGTCTTCCCATGCAAGCTTTGGCCTTTTCAAGACTTTTCTTGAACTCTTGCAAGATTACTATTTTGCCCCTAGCCTTTTACAATATTACCATGAACTATTTTGTGAATTTTTCCTTTTTGCCCTTAACCTTTCTCAATATTTCCATACTGGTAATGTTCGTAAATAATATTCATAACCACTTGTACATTAAAATAATTTTGGAAGATGGTCATTCCCTTAGCTTTGCCACGACTTCCTTGAAATATCCGAACGTATAAAATACGGGATATAACATTTACATAAAAACTTTTAATTCCCTCGTAGTTTCTGGACACATGCATTGCACGTGCCTTACTTGAGAGTACTCGCATTGGAGCACAACCTAATCCAACATTTTACCAGCAAAGGTGGAGCCTGGATTTGAAGCTTGTGGGTTCGAGGTTCTAATTCTTCAACATTGCTGGTTTCAAATTAATAATTTGGACATATTTGACAAAAAAAATTAATACAAATATATAGTTAGGACCAAAGCTACTGGTTTCGGCCGAACTCACTCCCAAAGGGGTAGCTTCGCCCCTGCTTACCCAGGAAGTCTCACTTTGACTAAAGAGCTCACTATTAGAAGAGACTTTATTCCTAAGACTCGAACGTGAAATTTCTGACTAAGGATGAAGGGATACCTATCACCCATCACCCATCACAACTTCGATATTTTCTCTTCTGTTTATATACTTCTTACAAAAATTTCAAGCAAACTTAAAAAAAAAAAAAAAAGGAGAAAAAATGGATGACTAATAAAAAAGGCTGCTAAACAGGCCGTCTAGTGGTATAAATTCGTCTTAAAAAAAGTTGGATAACTGTTCTGCGCCGAAACTAAGACATAACTTGAATCTCAGTGAAAAAAGAATAAGAAGACAAAAAGGAACACTCACAAAGTTCGATCCTCAGAGCACCGAGTGTTCAGAATTCGCTGAATTTTGAGTCGCAACAAGAGATCGTCAGGGCAAACTGATGATCAGCTGCTGTAAAAGTTGTAGAAACTGAGTGATGAGGCAGAGAGAAATGGGAGATAATTATATTAATAAGTGTTTTGGAGAGAAGTCAACAAGAGGAAAGAAGTGAAGAAGGATTTGTTGAAAGATTTTTTGTGTGAATTTTTTAAAAGATAGGCTTAAAAACATCTATGAAAGACATTGAAAGGGCGCGCCACGGGATGGATTGAATATAAATTGATTAAAATGAACTGAGTTAATAAATATATGCAGATCAATGATCTAAACGTTCAATATACTAGTATGGATATTTTCCAATTAATTATGTCTCTAACACGCCTTTTCATGTGTAAGTAAACGTTTTTCTCGTGGTTCAAGCAAAGATAAATCTCTTTTTGTAATACAACTTCAATACTTATATCTACTTTAATACCATATTAAATATGTATATCATTCATTTAAAATTTTGACTTTAAGAAGGTACCGCTTTTACACTACTTTCTGGACACGTGTGTTACACGCGCATTGCACGTGCGTCTCATGTTAATTAATATATTCTAAGAAGCTAGTTCCTATGTTTACCAAAATATAAAAGGGAAAATTTCAGAAATATAAAATTTGCTCACTTACATTGCAAAGAAAAGCCCAAACTTACATGGCAAAGCTTTAGCCCAAAAACACTTTTATATAGTGTTATACACTTATATATAAAAAGACAGGTATATTTTGTATATAGGTGTATAATGTGTAGGTATATACACTAAACAATATTATTATACATGAAAATAAGCATGTATACACATTTATACACAATTACACAAATATTGTTTAATGTGTAGGTACATACACTAAAAAATATACAACAACAACAACAACAACCCAGTGAAATCCCACATCGTGGGGTCTGGGGAGGGTAGAGTGTACGCAGACCTTACTCCTACCAACGTAGGACGGCTGTTTCCGAAAATACACTAAAAAATATAATTATACAATATTATACACGAAAAAAAGCACTTATACATATTTATACACAATTATACAATATTGTATAAATAGGTATAAACATGGGTGGACTGGTTACATTTTGTATATGGGTGTATAAACATGTATAATAGTGAATAAGAGGTGTGTATACATATATATACGATATTATGCGATTATACACCACTACCCCGGTTTCTCCACCTCCATCAACTTGCCTACCGTCGGCGTGACATGAGATTTCTCACCTGAACTCATCATCAGAGCTCCGCCGCTGCTCCATCTCCGGCCAAACAACCTTGACCAAACCCAACACCACCAATGGTTCTCATTCGCCGTCAATGTCTGTTTGCCAGCGACGTAGTGGTGGTCGGAGGTTGCCTTTGTTCACCGGAGTAGTGAAGAAGACAAAGAGAGGCTTCTAACAATGTCTAGCTACCTGGCAAAATAGATCTAGAGTTTCGGTAGTAGGAGGAGGCGGAGGAGAGAGAGGAGGCAAACTAGATCTAGGGTTTGTCGAGGAGAGAGAGAGAGAGAGAGAGAGAGGAGTGGGTCATTTTTTGTAAGATTTAGAAATATGGGTCAATTTTGATAGCATTGTTACCCCCATTAACATATAGCATAATTATCTCATTATAAAATAATGTTTATCAAGAGACTTATTTGTAATTACCTAATAAATCACTTACATGTGTAAACACCTTTTATAAAGTGAGCTCGTAGAAATTAAAACTCAACCAACCCACTAGGGGCAGATATATAGTATTAACTACAGATTCAGCTGAATCCAATGTTTTTGACTTAGATCTTAAAAATATTAAATTTCGAATCCAATAGCTCAAATGGTAAATTAATTCAGTGGCATCTCGAATTCATAAGATTCAAATCTTAAATTTGTCGCCACATAGCTTAGAACTTGATTCTAGTAGATATTATTGTAGGAATAATAGGCGAATGATCCACTCGATGAAAGACACTAAGGGGTCTTTTGGTATAGGTATCAGAGAAAATGATACTGGTATTAGCTTTGGTATTATTTAATCTCTTGTTTGGTAGTGTTTTCAACCTTTACTTATTAGTTATATGTTTGGTAGTGTTTTCAACCTTTACTTATTAGTTATATAAGCCCTATTCAGTACTATTCTTATACATAGTAAACCATGACACTAACAATACCAGTACTATTCCTATTTTAATATGCCTTATCCTATACCATTCCTATTCTAATACACCACATTCATTTAAGGACAAAGGTGCAAATGTACCCCTCAACTTTGCGATTTAGAGCAGATATACCCCTCGTTAAAAAAGTGATGTATATATACCCCTGCCGTTATAAAACGATGCAAATATACCCGTGCCGTTACAAAATGGTGCAAATATACCCTTTTCGCTGACTGATTTTTTTTTTAAAAAGATCAATTAGGTTATTTTTTAATTAAAAAAATGTCATGTGACTTTAAAAAAAAGTCTACCCATTTTTTTTTTTTTGAGTAGACATACTTTTGTAAAGCCACATAGTAATTTTTTTCCTGATGAGACGGGTTTGATTCATTTTTAAAAAATGGGTAGAATTATTTTTTTTAAGTCATAGAGATATTTTCTTAAACGAACGATACCCGACACACAAGAAAAAAAATTACCATGGCTTTACAAAAATATGTCTACTAAAAAAAAATAGGTAGACTTCTTTTAAAGTTACGTGACATTTTTTTTTAATTAAAAAATAACCTAAATGATTTAAAAAAAAAAACTCCCATTAGCGAAAAGAGTATATTTGCGCCATTTTGTAACGGTAGGAGTATATATACACCACTTTTGTAACGAGGGTATGTCTGCTCTAAATCGCAAAATTGAGGGGTACATTTGCACCTTTGCCCTTCATTTAATGCAACAAACGAGTTAGTCTGATAAAACAATAATGTCAGCATAACTTATCTCATCCCACCATTACTACTCTTATACACTCTCCAAATTAAACAACCCCTAACAACCGAAAAGGAGTGGGTAAATTGGTCCTCTTTCTTTTAAGTCAACCCGATCATAGTTAATCTTTACTTTTGCAGGTTTTATACAAACACTTCAAGACCAGTGAACTTAGCGATCGTTTTTCATACAACGGAGTGGCTCTCTCTCTCTCTCTCTCTCTCTCTCTCTCTCTCTCTATATATATATATATATATATATATATATATATATATATATATATATATACACATAGTTTTCTACTCAGTAGTATTCGCATTGGAGTGGAGATTAATCCAAAATTCTACCGGGGAGTACCACTTTGACTAAAGAGCTCACTATCAAAAGAGACTTTATTTCTAAGACTCGAACGCGATTTCTGACTAAGGATGAAGGAATGCCTATCATCCATCACAACATCGAGAATTTTCTCTTCTGTTATATACTTCTTACAAAAATCTCAAGTAATTAAACTTTCTAAAAAAAAGAAAAAAGAAAGGAGAACACATTGGATAACTAACATAAAAGGCCGCTAGACACGCCATCTAGTGCTATAAATTCCTCGGGATAAAAAAAAAAAAAAAAGGAGAGCAAGAGACTAATCCGGATTCGTGCTGGGAACTCCTATTGAGAATGCAGAGCTCACTATCAAATGGAATTTATTTTCCAAGTGTCCGTTAAGGACAGATAGATACTTACCACCCCATGATTTTCTCTTTTGTTCATATATTCCTCACCAAACTTCCGAGTAGAACTTTTTAAAGAAAAAAGAATTGGATAACTGTTTTGTGCCGAAGCTAAGACATAATTGCATATCAGTGAAAACTGTTGTAAAACCTCATACAATCTACACAAGATCACAAGTGAATCATTTAACAACAACAACAATTGCACGTCTCAGTCCTAAATAAGTTGGGGTCGACATCTAGGAAACATAATCAGAAGGAAAAGAAAAAAAGGAACACTCACAAAGTCCTCTGAGCACTGAGTGCTCTGAATTTGCCGGATTTTGAGTCGCAAAGAGAGATCGGCGCTGCAAAATGATCAGTTGCTGTCAATGTTTTAGAAACAGAGTGATGAGGCTGCAGAGAGAATAGAAAAGAAAATGAAGGAATAAAAAAGAAGTAAAAGATTTGATGAATGAATGAAACTCGAAATGATAAGAGTGAATGTATTAATATGAGTTTGTGAGAGAGAAGTCAACAAGAGGGAATGAAGTCGGTTTGTTGGAAAGATTGTTTGTGTGAATTTTTCAAAAGTTAAAAATACAGTAACAGCAATGAAAGACTTTTAAAAGATAAATCTCTTTTTGTAATACAACTTCAACACTTATATTTGCTTTAATACCATATCATATATGGATATCATTTATTTAAAATTTTAACTTTAAGAAGGTACCACTTTTATTTACATTAGTTTCTGGACACATGCTTTGCATTTGAAGAGGAAAATTACAAACTCAAAGTGAAGAACAATTAGTTTATTCAAATGATTTTATTATTGTATATTTAGAAAGAGAAAAGGGTCAAATTGCCCTGAACTATCGAAAATGGGCCAATTTTACCCCCCGTTTGTAAATGGGGTCATATATACCCCTACCGTTAGTAAATTAGGGCATATATACCCCTAAAAGTTAACGAGGAAAGGACACAAATGGCCACTAGGCCATAAATAATCTCACACACTGGCTCATCTATTCCCAAACCCAAAAATTAGCCCATAAACTATTTCCATCCGCTAGTCAAAATCTGTAGCAAGTCTTTTGTGGCGACTTTGCGACTAAAAGTTGCCACAAAAGATTTAAAAAGCCTCCGGTAAAAGCCCAGACGCTTTAAAAAAAAAAGAGACTTTTTGTGGCGACTAAAGGGATGCTACAGAAAAATCAGGCTTTTTGGCAATTTAAAAAGTCGCCACCAAAGGTTAAACATTCTAAAACACGTATAATATGTGTATATTTAGTAAGAAATATCCCAAAAAACTCTGAGGCAATTTTTGTATATAATATGTATCATTTGTGTATAAAAATATGTATCAGTACCTATCTGTAATGTATAGAAACTACATAAAATATGAATCACTAAGGTATGTATCATTTTTGTATATAATATGTACCATTTGTGTATATAATGTGTATTGTAGAATAGAAAATTGTATCGTTTTTGTATATAATATGTATCATTTTTGTATAGAAAGTGTATATATAATTCCAACATGTGTATATAAATTGTATCAGTCTTGTATAGAAAGTGTATCATACGTATAAAAAATATATCATAGAAACCGTATCATTGTGGTATATAATATGCATCACTATTGTATATGTAAAAAAAAAATATATCATATCATTATTGTATAATGTGTGTATAATAAATGTATAATTATCGTATAATTTATGTATAATAAATGTATGATTAATTCCAGCATATGTATATAAACTGTATCATTCTTGTATATAAAGTGTATAATTAATTCCAGCATATGTATATAAACTGCATCATTCTTGTATATAAATTGTGTAATTAATTCCTGCATATGTAAATAAACAAATTGTATCGTTCTTGTATATAAAGTGTATATATGATTCCAACATATGTATATAAAAATGTATCATTCTCGTATATTTGTTACTAAATATACACATATTATACATATTTTGGGATATTTCTTACTAAATATACACATTATACTCCCTTTGTCCCAAAAAGATTGTCCTCCTTTGCTTTTTAATTTGTCCCAGAAAGATTGTACCCTTTCTATATTTAGAAACAATTTAAATTTATGAGATGATTTACAGCCACACAAATATCTAAGGCTTATTTTGGACCACATATTTCAAAAGTCTTCCTTTATTTCTTAAACATTGTGCCAATCAAAAGAAGACAATCTTTTTGGGATGGAGGGAGTACATGTTTTGGGATATTTAACCTTTAGTGGCGACCTTTTTAATTGCCACTAAAAAGCCTAATTTTAATTGTCACTTAGTCGCCACAAAAGTCTTTTTTTTAAGCGTCTGGGCTATTGGGTCGGCCAGCCTTGACATTATTTTGGGTTGGCCGGCCAATTTTTAGCATTAATTTGGGCCTCCCGGACAGCCTGTGGTATTAAGCCCAAATATTGGTCAAATGTGTGATTAGTTTGGCTGACTGGACACAAAGTATCCTTTTCCCAAAGTTAACAAACCTCCATGTCATTATTTGACCCATTTTAAACTTATTTATGAGGTGACATGGACTGCCACGTTGGAATAAACCCACCCCACCTTTTATAATATCTTATATCTTTTTGTTCATGTTAAAAAACACCTCACTGGTTTTGTCTCTTCCTAAATAATCTCTTTCTTCTGTGACTAAAAATTACAGCCTTACTCTGTTTGAACTCAAATCTCACTAAAAAAACGATGACTATAATCTTCTCACATTTGCACGCTAAAGTTGGCCTGAAATCCCTCAATGAGTATTTCGCTGGCAAAAAATATATTTATGGATAAACAATAAGATTTACATAAACTCTCTTGAAATTTTTATGGAAACTTTTTACTAAAATTTTAGCTTTGATGATGATTATGCAGAGATCAATTAACGAAGGATGATATTAAGGCACATGGAGCAGTTTTTTAATAATCCAATTCGGATCTTTATCCAATGCTTGCTAGTGGTACCAATCTTGTTACGATTTGCAGCCTCATGGATTATAATTTGAACCAACCCACTTATTATATGCCATAGTTGGATGCTAGTCTCCAGCTGCTTTGCTGCTCCAAAATGTGATATTCTCAAATGGATATATGTTTGAATACTAATGAAATAGGTTACAAACAATGTCACCATGGTATGGTGTTCTCCAAAATTGTCGAAATTACTTACTGCAACCGGAACATTTCTTTAAATTATAAAAACCTCTCTCATTTTCTTAAATTCCTTATTCAATCAACTTAAGACACGTAAAATGAAACAAACTGAAATAATAATGTTCTAGTCAACCATTTTGTGAGGGTTAGAATATAATATTTTCAAGGTCTTCCACTTTATGACTTTAGTTAAATATACTCTTTTTGTAAGTATACGATCACAAAATTTAATAGCTTCTCGCACTTTCTTAAATTCCTTATTCAATCAAATTAAGACATATAAAGTGAAACAAATACAATAACGTTCTAGTCAACCATTTTGTGGGGGGGGGGGGGGGGGGGGTTAGAGTATAATATTTTCAAAGTCTTCCACTAAGAACTTTGGATAAATATGCTCTTTTGGTGAGTATACGATCACAAAATTTAAAAGTCACTCTGACTTTCTTAAATTCCTTGTTCAATCAAATTAAGACTCATAAAATGAAACGGAGAAAATAATGTTCAAGTCAATCATTTTGTTGAGGGGGGGGGGAGGGGGGAGGGGCCTAGAGTATAATATTTCAAAGTCTTCCACTTAGAACTTTAGATAAATATGCTCTTTTTTAAATATAAGATCACAAAATTTAAGTCAATTTAAGTCTCTCCCATTTTCTTAAATTCCTGATTCAATCAACTTAAGACGCATAAAATGAAACTGAGAGATTAATATTCAAGTCAACCATTTTGTGGGAGCTAGAATGTAATATTTTCAAAGTCTTCCGCTTTAGGACTTTGGATAAATATGTTCTTTTTTTTTTAAGTATAAGATCACAAAATTTAAAAGCTTCTCCCACTTACTTAAATTCCTTATTCAATCAAATTAAGACACATAAAATGAAACTGAGAGAATACTGTTCAAGTCACCATTTTGTAGGGGCTAGAGTGTAATATTTTCAAAGTCTTCCACTTTAATACGCTCTTTTTTTGAAGTATATCTTACGCTGCTGGTCCAAGGAATTGGATATTTATGTGATGACACAACATGCATGTCGCAGAAAGTCATTTTTGTTCATAATAGAAGTTTCTTTTATCAACTTAATTTACACGTTGCTTCAGTATTCTTAACAAACCAAACTTTCTACGAACAAAAAGATTATATAGTTTGTCATCACGAGGGCAAATCAGACTATCAGAAAAGCTACAGTATATGTTGATCACAGGGGTGTCTATATCTATTAACTGAACAATTAACCTTGAGGATCAACAAGTTAAAGTGAAAATGAATATTATTTAACAATAATTAAGTGTTAAAAAGTGTATATACAAGACATATTTCTTATATTCATTGATTTTGTGTAAACATCTCATGCGGATACTTTTTTTACCACCAAACCAGTGAACTCTACTTCACGACATAGACACAGCCCACACTGAAAATAGGCCAACTGAAGTTTTTTTTTTTTTTTTTTTGGAGGAAATGGTATAGAATAGCCACTTACAATTTGAAACTAAGAAAATAATTTATCAATTTTAATGGAGATTATGTAGAAATATGTTCTCTAAAGTCTATCCGTTTTTGTGTACTTCTATGCGGCAAATTAGAAGAGGAAACGAAGAAATACTAACAAGGTGCCAGCGATGGCAATGATGCTTATATGACTCTCTTGAAATGACCTCGCCAATCCGAAATCAGCAATCTTTGCTCGGAGCCTCGCGTCCAACAGGATATTGCTTGCTTTTATGTTTCTGTGAATTATTCGAGTCTTTGTGTTCTCGTGGAGGTATACCAAACCTTCTGCACTCCGTATAATTATCTCCAATCTTTGCTCCCAGTTTAGAGCTTTACCTTTGACAGGGTCTGTCAAATTTTAAGGTTAGAATCAAGATATGTGACAAAGTCATTGTGCTGGTTAATGGTTATGTGAAAACACATCATTTATAGCTTGTTTTGCGACACTTACAAAAACTACTTATTTTAGAAAGTACCTTTGAAGTAAGCCCGACACTTTGTGCTTGTACTTATCCCCATTAATTGTTTCTATTGTTAATAGAAGGTTGCTAGACCTACTGTCTAGTGGTATAAATTCGCTAAAAAAATTTGTTGTGTTTGAATAATGAATTTGAAAATCACTTTTGCCAATATTGGAGCAACAATTTGTTCTTGGCCAACATGTTTCAAAAGTGCTTCCGGAGAAAAACTACTTTTTCAGCTTTTGCTACTACTCGGAAGCACTTAAATTTTGCCTAAAAGCTTGGCTATACACCTCAACTCTAAAAAATAAGCACCATTAGCTTCCCAGAAGTTTGGCTAAACAGATCATCAGTATAATACAAAGTCAGTTACTTACCGAAAATGAAGCAATCGAGTCTCTGGTTAGGGAGGAACTCATATACAAGAAGGCTATCCGGTCCTGAGCAGTTGCATCCCAATAGTCGTACCAAATTCTTGTGCTTGACTCTACTGATTATGTTAACCTTGTCATGAAAATCTGCAGCTCTGTGTTTGTTATTGGAGAATAGCCTTTTGACACCGATTTCTCTCCCATCTGCCAAAACACCTGGCAACAAATCTTGCCTTAGACTTGGTTTAACGTGAACACTTGTAGTATTGCATTAGTATTATGGACTGTAATCGAATTGAAGTTAAGTTGTTATCTTATTCGAATAGATAAGCAAAGTATAAATACAGTACATCACGGTGCTAACTAAGGAAAGAAATGAAAAGGATTCCTAATCTGTCCTACAAATCCCTAAAAATCTGCTCCTTAACTATGGTTATGTACATTACCAATAATGAGTCTATATAGATTCTGTAATACTCCCCCTCAAGCTGGAGCATATATATTGATCATGCCCAGCTTGTTCCACAGATAATTAACTTGAGTTCCATTCAAAGCCTTTGTGAGCAAATCAGCTAGTTGCTCTCTTATCTTCACGTATCCAGTGGAAATCAAGTTTTCTTGAATCTTCTCACGAATAAAGTGACAATCAATCTTAATATGTTTAATTCTTTCATGATACACCGAAACTGAGGCAATATAAAGAGTAGATTGATTATCACACCAAAGTTTTGCTGGTGTATGATGCTTAAACCCAATTTCAGTTAAGAGATGATGTATCCACATAATCTCACATGAAGATTGTGACATAGCTCTATATTCGGATTCTGCACTGGATCGAGACACTAACACTTTGCTTCTTACTCCTCCATGCTACCAGATTCCCTCCAACAAAGACACAATAGCCTATAGTGGATCTTCTATCAACGTTGGATCCAACATAATCGGCATCTGCGAAACACTCAGTACGGGTATAGTTGTGATTGCTATACAATATGTCAAGTCCAGAAGCTCCTTTCAAGTAATATAGAATCTGTTCCAAAGTTTCCCAATGTTTGACCGTAGGTGCAGACATGAACTGACTAACTACACTTATCGCAAAAGAAATATCTGGACGAGTTGCAGTAAGGTAGTTTAACTTTTCAACCAACCTTCTATATCTCTCCGGATCATAAAAAATATCACCATCATCTTTCATAAGAAGTACACCGGGAACCATAGGAGTACTGCAGGGTTTGGCTGCCAACTTTCCAGTGTCTGCAAGAAGGTCAAGAATATACTTCCTCTAAAATAGAAAAATTCCCTTGTTGCTTCTAGCGACTTCCACTCCTAAGAAGTATTTCAGTTGTACCAAGTCTTTCGTGTTAAATTTAGTATGCAATAAAGACTTGAGAGAAGATATTTGCATGATCACTTCCTGTAATAGCAATATCATCAACGTATGCAACAAGGAGAATAGTTCCAGCCGATGATTGCTTGTAGAAGATTGAATGATCACACTTGCTCTTTTTCAGTCCAAACTCCTGAACTGCCTCACTAAATTTTCCAAACTAAGCCCGGGGGCTCTGATTCAAACCATACAAGGACTTCTTCAAATGACAGACTATCCCATACTCCCATTGAGCAATAAAATCGGGTGGTTGCTTCATGTACACTTCTTCTTGAAGATCACCATGAAGAAACACATTCTTGATATCCAACTGATGTAAAGGCCAAGTCTCAGAAACAACTAGAGAAATGAACAAGCAGATAGAAGTCAGTTTGGCAACCGGAGAGAATGTGTCAGAATAATCCACTCCATAAGTCTGAGCATACCCTTTAGCTACAAGCATGGCTTTAAGTCTTACCACAAAACCATCTGGATTAAATTAAGTTGTGAATTGTAACACCCCGCATCTTGGAACTGAGTTTAAGCTCATATCATTAGAGTTCTAATGGAAACACTGAAGGTTTGAACGTTTTGCGAAAATGGTTGATAGGCCTATTTTGGGCAGCAAAACCTCCTTGATCGGTTTGGAATTTTGGAAAGTACTATCAATGAAGTTGTAGTATGTAGAAATACCTTTCTAACGATATAAGGACCAAGCTAATCAGATATCGGAGCAAGGAGATATGATCGTCTCATGTCCAAGTTTTCAGTTTCAGTTTTCATCATGTTATTCCATGTCCCATGTTGTTTCTTTCGGTTGCTTTACATACCAGTACATTCAATGTGCTGACGTCCCCTTTTATTGCCCGGGGGCCTGCATTTCACAATGCAGGTACTGATATACAGGACGACACATCTACTCAGTAGGACAACATTCGTATCAGCTTATTGGTGAGCCCCATCTCATTCGGGATTTAGTCAACTTTTGTTTTATGATTAATTATGCATCTAAAGGTATGCTGGGGGCCTTGTCCCAGTAAGTATGTTTTCCAGTCAGACTCATGATAGAGGTTTCATAGACTAGACAAGTCAGTTATGTCATGTCAGACATTCGGAGTCATATAGCCATTTTGGCTCATTCATGTTATTTCCGCACTCATGTTTAAACAAGTATTTTTATTAAGTATTATGACTTACTACGTTTTATAAAGGCTCATCATGCATTCACGTTATATTTCTGCTCATGTATGCCTCATGATAGTTCAGCAAGCCATGTGGTTCGCTCGGTCACATGCAGTCAGGCACCGAGTGCCGTGTTACGTCCAGGCCATGGTTCGGGGCGTGACAAAGCTTGATATCAGAGCCTAGGTTCAAGTGTCTTAGGGAGTCTATGAAACCGTGTCCAGTGGGGTCACTTTTATATGTGTGTGCGCGCCACACATATAAACAGTTGACCACCAAGACATTTAGGATTGTCTCATTTCTTTCTACTCTAGATCGTGCCATGAAGCTTAGAGAAATAAGAAACTTCTCTTCCTCTCGAATTACGTACGTTTCGAATGTGCAGGAAATGAACAAAAAATTCAAGGTCCAAGTAAGGACGTTTACCCATAGGGGGTACAATTGTGTAGTACTTACTGGTAACAAATGAGACTTCAAGTGCTATTGAAAGTGGAATACAATGTAAGTTACCCGAGAAGGGGTGTAGTGGAATGAATGGTATGTTGAATGATAATGATGTTCTTGAGAAGGGAGAATGGAATACAATAGGGAGATGATATCAGAGAAATTGGAAAAGGAGCTAAGTCAACAGGAAAAAGGTAAATCATGGAGGATCTCAAGGAAGTGGTGGTAGACAGTTTTCTACCGAAGGTCATCAGGACCCACTCCATCTGCAGTTAAAGATTGAAAAGGAAAATAAACAGGAAAGTGTAACAGGTATAGTTTGAGTTGGACATATGAGGTAAGTTCATCATTTTTATACTGTTGTCGACATTGGGAACCCTGTGTGGCTACGATATGATATGGTATATGTATATATGTTGGCCTTGTGAGGCATTGTTGGTATTTCCTGCGTGCAGGTTTTAGGATAGTAAGAAATACAGAGGAAACTCTGTCAAATTTTTCCTAGAAATAGAAGGAGAATAAGATATAAGTTCGTAATATGTCTGGAAAAGCCATGTCAACAATAATGATAAGATTTGACTAAGTTACGAGTACGGCTAACCTTGAGAAATATGATTTGATTTCCTATTCAGATGAACACCTTGAGTGGGTGACAGTTCAGATACATCCGAATGTGTGTTAGAAACCAAGGGCTTAAGTTAAGTTCAGAGTAGAGTGATTAGTGGAATAAGAAACCAGCTAAGCCGTAAAAGAGCAAACTACAGAAGAATAGCTTTTAAGAGTTGTCAAAAAGGGGTTGTCCTAATATTTACAGTGTGAGCAGAGTTAAGTCGTTAAGATGGAGTATGCCAGTTATGAATACAGTAGCAACCCTTTCATGTAAGTAAATTTAGTTTTTCCCCATGAGAAATTGCTCAGATGTGAGTAAAAAAAAAATCGTCAGTGTTGTAGAGTACAAAGAAATTATAGAAGATAAGGAATGTTAATTGCAATCCCATCAAAAGAGAAGAATTTATAAGTATAAGATGTTAGCCTTGGTCTAAGGGGGAGATGCATAAATCGCTAGTAAGTCCAGCGAGATAATTGAAGACCCGAATGGTTAGTATGAGATATGAAGAACCTCAGTTCAGTTAAGTTGCCATAATGAGATAGTCTCCATAAGGAATATGCCTCATCTTAGAGGAAACCCGAAGTGAGTTCAACTTAATTTGGTTGGTGTGATAATGAGGACTCATATAGCCGGTCCTTAACTTGTTTGGGACTAAGAAGTAGTTGTTATTGTTGCAAAGTCTGATTACTTACCAAATATGAAGCGATCAAGACTCTGGTTAGGGAGGAACTCGTATACAAGAAGGCTTTCTGGTCCTGAGCAGCTGCATCCCAATAACCTTACCAAATTTTTGTGCTCGACGCTACTGATTATGTTAACCTCATTATAAAAATTTGCAGCTCTGTGTTTGTTGTTGAAGAACAGCCTTTTGACAGCAATCTCTCTCCCATCTGCCAAAACACCCTGCAACAAATCGTGCCTCAGACTAGTTTTAAAGAGAACACTTCTAGTATTGCATTAGTATGATGGACAATTAACTACTTCAAAACATATTGATTTGCACTACATTCATCCATTACGCACCTTATAAACCGTGCCAAATCCACCTTACCCGAGCTTGTTGGCCTCTTCAAATGACCCTGTGGCTTTGTCAAGTGTTGAATACTTGAAGTTCAAGCTATTGTCATGAAGGATCTTCACTAAGTTTTTCGCATCATTTGCGCCTGACAAGTTCAAAGTTTCCAGGAAAAGCAGACCATAACACCTCAAGTTAATTCTTGGAAACTATTTCCATTACGGTTGTGTGCAGCTAGAAATTTTTGCTATTTTCTGCTTTTACTGAACCAGTTTTAGCGTAAAGATACAAAATATGTTCATAATCGATATCATAAATGACTTATATAACTAATACTAGCACAGAAGGATTTACCTTTTCTCTTCTTCTGGATTTGCTTGTTTTTCCAAACATAAATACCAATGACAACACCTATTCCCAAAATGAGCATGGAACTTACAATGACGATGACAATGACTGCAACTGTTCCTGCAATATGATCATTCGAAAGTAAAAAAAGACCATTTATCAGCAAAATTACTTTTTCAACAGTGTTATCAAAGCAAAAGCGCAAAAAAACTCTAAGGTCCGTCGGGGCTTTAAGCGCAAAGCGCAAATAAAGCGTGGGCCTTAATGAAGAGGGCTCAAATGGAGAAAAAATAAAAGTATGTACATGTAGTTCAAGACTAATAATTATAAGCATGAATAATAAATATATGGACAAAGCAATTGACAAAAATTTTGATAAGGTGAAGTAGCAATTGTGTAGTGTCCCCTTTCAGGATTACGTTCATTGGCAAGGAAAAATATGCCTTAGAGCTAGAGCCTTGATGACGACACTGAAGCGTCCGTTAAGCGAGGTGGATGGCTTAACATATTTTGCACCTCTCTTCAGGGCTTCTGTGCGCTTTAAGCTTGCCTTTTGACAACACTGTTTTTCAGTCCATAAATAACAGGTAAACCTGGACAAAAAAGCGTAAAGATACCTCCTGATGATAAGCCTCCACCGGTGGAAATAGCATTGAGAAAATTTATATTGGAATACCTCATGAAGCATCCGGTGTAGAGTGCTCTGCCTTCCGACCAAGGCAAGCATCCCAACATGGAGGCAGATGCATTTTGCAAGCACATTGTGCAGGAATTTGTGCTCAGCGTCCTCCAACAATTAGCAAGAACATAAGCTGTCTCGTTGGAAGGACCAGGCACTGACACTTGAGCATGCCCGTAGTCATTATTACTTGGTGCATTTGCAACTGCTTGTTGAATGGCTTGCCTAGCATTAGAAGTAGCAAAATTAGCTCATGAAAATATGAACCACCCAAGTTTGGGCTGGTGATTGACCCGCCCATTTATTAGATCAGTCCATCAAAAAAATGGGCTGATTTGTAACCTAAATTGACCCATGATAAATCTTGTAAAAAATATTTCAAAAGATTTTTTTTTTCGTTTGATATGTTATTAAAAAAAATAGTTTTATTAGAGACTAAAAAATATAAAAAACAAAGAAATAAATTAAAATTTAGCAAGAGTTAGGCTTGGTTGGTTTATGACCCACTTTTTAGCCCAACCCATTTCAATCGCCCATTTATTAACTCAATCCATTTTGGCCTGTCCAAATTCAGCTCAACTGGCTTATTTGACACCCTTACCTAGCATTCTGTTGGAACAATGAACCCTTTGTGGTCCTGTTTCCGCATACACGCCTGTCCTCTGGACCTAAATACTGGTCATAGAACGTGTAATTCTCTACTCGCATAAAACATCCATCAAGATAAATTCGCCCTCCGTTATAAGGGAAGCACAAGGGAAGAGCATTTCGGGCGTTAGCATAACATAATACGCAGTCGGTTAACGAAAGATCACCATAGCATTGGGCAAGTCCATGGTTAGTATCTGGTCCAGTGCCAGTAACTGCTACTCCATATCCTCTAGTTCTCATTTGTTGGCTTATAGTTTCCATAGTAGCAACAAAATTTGGAGCGAAAATCGTTGTGTCATGCTCGCGTTGGTTTCCACATATGATCTGGACCGTCTGGGATCTTGGTTCAGACACTGATGTATCTGGTAGGAACAACACAACGAAGAAGAGACTACAAAAAACTGAAGGGGCTGGTATCTCTATTTTGCCAAATGAACTGTACAACATAGAAAAGAATGTGAGAGGACTAATTGAAGTACTAAAAATGATAAAAGTAAGAAAGATTGAATGACTAAAAACTCTGAAAGATTATAATTATTCATTGTGAATACAACTCTACAAATGAATATTAATCTACAAGATGGTGATAGTTCAGGTAGGAAAAGGGAACAACTGATAGTTGGGTGTAAAACTCGCAAAAAGGTGTTAGCTCAGGTGTGTTTTAACCATTAACTCTTTTTTTATAAAAATTCATCGATATAGTATTAAATTAATTAATATTTTTTTATTAATTTTTAAATATAGACAAGTTTAATATGTTCAGTGGTTGAGCAAACTAACAGTTTTAAATATTTAGTATGCAGATCTTGATATTCATAAATATATTTAGATTCAGACATTTTAATCTAAATTAGAAAAGGGGTCTTAGCCAACTTCATTGAATGTCATAATACTTCAAGACCCCTAAATTTGGCACCATTTATTTGATGTACGACTCAAATTATTTTTTATCCTAATTATGCCACTATAATTGACTATTCCTTAGTATTTACCCCCTAAATGGATACCTATCACCCATCACAACGCCTATGATTTTCTCTTCTGTTCATATACTTCTTACGAAAAAAAAAAAAAGGAGAACAAGACGAATAACTAATTAACAAAAGCCGCTAGACACGCCGCCCGTCAGTGGTATAAATTCGTCTAAATAAAGTTGGATAACTTTTCTACGCTGGAACTAAGACATAACTTGCATCTCAGTGAAAAAATAATTTAGATCACAATTATTAAGTGTTTTATTTTTCTATTATACCACCACTTAATAGTCTGAAAAGATCCGAATGATAAAAAAATTAATCTATAGCAAAGTCTTAATAGCATTAGAATGTAATCCATCCAAGAATTTCTGAAAAAATGACATCTCTCTGCTATTCCATCCACTTTAACCGCCGTTAGACTTGTGATTTTTTACCCTCTCAATATTTTACACTATTTTGTTCTTGGACTTTATTTCTAAAGCTCGAACCTGAGACCTCTTACTAAGGTTGAAGAAGTACTTGCCACTGGCACCCACCATAACCATTGAAATTTTCTCTTTTGTTCATATACTCTTATCAAAATTCCTTCTAAGCTAAAATAGAACAAATAAAAGAAAAAAAAAAAGTGGATAATTGTTCTATGCTGAATCTAAGACATAATTATTGTATCTCAGTGAAAACAGAATAAGAAGTAAGAAGAAAAGAACTCACAAAGTCCGAATTTGCCGGATTTTGAGTCTCAAACTGATAAGCTGTTGTCAAAGTAGTAGAATCAGAGTGATGAGGCCGAGACTAAGTGGAGAAAATGAAGAATAATAAAGAAGGAAATGATGAATGAATCAAACTGGAAATGTTAAGAGTGGCTTTATTAGTGAGTCATTTTGTGAGACAAGTCTTCTATTATTATTATTATTATTATTATTATTATTATTATTATTATTATTATTATTATTATTATTATTATTATTAGTAGTAGTAGTAGTAGTAGTAGTAGTATTCATCCGATGTTCAATATCTGTACGGGGCCACCGAAAGGAAGAATGGCATAATCAATTGCATCTGCAACGGAAACCCAAGTTGGAGCAGAGAATTCCACTCTTTGCTTAGGAGGTTAGAGCCTTGACCGGATCTCTTCCCGGGTAAATGTAACACCTCGTAACTTCGGACGAAAAGTTTGACTCATAAGATGATAATATAATGGAACCAATATGAGGGTTATAGGAAGTGTTTTGAAAACCAATTAAGTCATAAGAAATGTCTTTGAGCAAAGAAAAGTTGGAAGCCACTCTACGGGGCATGTTTGCAAGTGAGTTTATGGAAGGTCTTACTTCCAACGACCATAACCCCTATATTATTTTGGATTTTGGGAACACTTCCTTGATGAAAGTTGTAGCCCCTTGAAATATCTTTCCAACGGTATATTATGGGCCTCAAACGGACATCCGTGCAAAGTGTTATGCCCATTATACGACAGACTGTCCGAGCAGAGAATTTTGACGGACCATTTGACGGTCCGTATAACATTTTGACGGTCCGTAAAACATTTATACGGTCCGTCAAATGGTCACAGAGAATGATATTTTGAGGGTCAGTTTTACGGTTCAATTTTAAGGTCCGTAAAACAATTATACGGTCCGTAAAATTGACTCAAGCCAGCGTAAAATGGTCACAGAAAACCATATTTTGCTGGGCAATTTTACGGTTCAATTATACGGTCCGTAAAACAATTATACGGTCCGTAAAACAATTATACGGTCCGTAAAATTGACTCAGACCACCGTAAAATGAGCACAGAATGTCCAAATCACTGGAATGGTTTTACGGTAAGTTATACGGACCGTAAAACCATTATACGGGACGTAAAAACCACCGTAAAATGAGCACAGAATGTCCAAATCACTGAAATGGTTTTACGGTGAGTTATACGGTCCGTAAAACCATTATACGGAACGTAAAAATGGGCGTAGAATTGCCCGATGGGTCAGATTTTAAGATGTTAATAAGAGACCCAAACCCATTTTTTTTCATTCCCATTTCTCCTACACGACTCAAGGGTTCTCTAGAGCCATCCAAACACTCCATATGCAAGAATCCAAGTGAAACAAAAGATCCACTTCATCAATCCACAAAACTAAGTGTGAGAAACACATCAAATCCATTCAAGTCAAGAAACTCCATAGAAGGTGGAACTAGGGTTTTGTTCAAGTGAAGTATTTCAACTCAAGGCTTATTCCTACAATAACCAAGGTAAGTTTTATGATGTTTCATGATGATTAAAGTGTTGATAAGTTCTTGGGAGAATAGTAAATGGGTTTGATAAAGAGAATTATATGAACTATGCTAGGGTTTTTGGATTGTTGACTTGGGATTGTTGTATTCATATGGGTGATGAAGAATGATGTCAATTACATCTAATTGAGATTGTAGAATCAGCTAGAAGTAATAGAATGGGGATTGGGGGAAGAAAACACCATTAATGAAGGTTGTGGAGCTTCATGCCCACCAAGTGTTTGATAAAATGCTTAGATGAACAAAACATGGATATTGTTGCTAATAGAGAGTCCCTATGACCTGTATTGCTATAGATTAAAGTTGAAGGGATTGAAGGACATTGTGATACACTCAAAAGCAGGAAGTCAAGGTATGTAGAACTTCCATCCACATATGGGAATCTCTACGTTCTTCCCCATGATCTGTTTTCGTAAAATCTATGAAGTTCAAATCCTAGGGCATTAAACCCAACATATTGGTAGCCCGTAATTATGTATGTATGTACATAAATTTTGTATCTATGTTCGTCATTGTATTCCTAATCTTCCATTACGGATATTAGGAATCCTAGCTAAATCCATGAATCATGAATTCTTCCTCATGTGTTCTCATTATGTTTATATGAAACTTTATGATTTCATCCAGCAAGTTACAAGCATGTTTTCAAGACAAGTATATATATATGATTTCGAACTATTGTTATTACTCATGAACCAAAAACATGTTTTGCAAGACTATGACAAGTTATCTTATGAAACTATACAAACAAGTTATGATTCATGAAAACCATGTACAAGCAAGTTATGATTCATGAACACTATGTACAAGCAAGTTATGATTCATGAACACTATGTACAAGCAAGTTATGATTCATGATATACCATGGGCAGAAAGTGCCACTATTTTACATGTTCATGTTTTGGGAGTTGCATTAATTACCGAGGAGGGCTTCAGATAGCCTGAAACTACGTAGCCACCGTAGGATGAGGATCGCTCCTCCCATGTCCCGGACGATCTCTCATAATGACTGGATCCTTTCATATTTTAGCAAATCTCATGTTCCCTGGCAAGGACTGAGTGTCCTGCTGGCGGGACGCAAGCACCAGACCATGGATCGGTTATAAGTTATTGCTCTCCCTACTTATCATGTTTTTACTAATGTTATATATATACATATGTACTCATGCTCATGTTCATGTCCAAGTTTTTCAGTTTCAGCTCTTATCATGTTTTTCCATGTCCCATGTTGTTTCTTTCGGTTGCTTTACATACCAGTACATTCAATGTGCTGACGTCCCATTTTATTGCTCGGGGGCCTGCATTTCACGATGCAGGTACTAATATACAGGACGACACATCTGCTCAGTAGGACAACATTCGTATCAGCTTATTGGTGAGCCCCATCTCATTCGGGGTTTAGTCAACTTTTGTTTTATGATTAATTATGCATCTAAAGGTATGCTGGGGGCCTTGTCCCAGTAAGTATGTTTTTCAGTCAGACTCATGATAGAGGTTTCATAGACTAGACAAGTCAGTTATGTCATGTCAGACATTTGGAGTCGTATAGCCATTTTGGCTCACTCATTCTTAAACAAGTATTTTATTAAGTATTATGACTTACCATGTTTTATAAAGGCTCATTATGCATTCACGTTATATTCCGCATATGTTATGTATCATGATGATTCAGCAAGCCATGTGGTTCGCTCGGTCACATGCAGTCAGGCACCGAGTGCCGTGTTACGTCCAGGCCATGGTTCGGGGCGTGACAAAGCTTGGTATCAGAGCCTAGGTTCAAGGATCTTTAGGGAGTCTATGAAACCGTGTCCAGTGGGGTCTCTTTTATATGTGTGAGGGCCCCACACATATAAACAGTTGACCACCAAGACATTCAGGATTGTCTCATTTCTTTCATATTCTAGATCGTGCAGTTAGAGTAGTATTTTTAGGATGGATTCCTAATTCGTGCATGTACGTGTTTTCAGAAAATGCCTTACAAAAGAACTTACAAGAAGAAAAAGACAGCCACCAGCCAAAGAGCTGCCGCTGGAGTAGCTCACGAAGAGACTGTTCCGACTCAAACAACAGTCCCCACTGCTCCTATGGCTACACCTCCTAACACTTCTGACATGGATATGAGAGGAGCCATCCAGCTGCTTACTCAGATTGTTGCCAACCAGGCGCAGCGACAAGAATCAGCCCCTAGCTTAAGTGCTAGTAGTGGGTCAAATAGTTCAAGAACTCAGGAATTCTTGCGAATGAAACCTCCAACTTTCACAGGGACTAAGGCTGAGGAGGATCCGCAAAATTTTATTGATGGCCTACAGAAAGTGTTTCGTGTTATGCATGTCACTGAGACTGAGGCAGCAGAGTTTGGTGCTTTTCAATTACAGGATGTTGCTCAAATTTGGTATGAGACATGGGAACAATCTCGAGGGGAGGAAGCATCTTCTGCTACTTGGGATGAGTTCGTTGACGCTTTCCTTGGCCATTTCATGCCTATCGAGGTCCGGGAAGCAAAGGCTATGGAATTTGAGAGGTTGAGGCAGGGTAGCTTAACCGTTCAAGAGTACTATCTCAAATTTATTTCGCTGTCCAGATATGCTCCTCATATGGTTCCCGACATGAGGGCAACGGTTAGGAGATTTGTACTGGGGTTGAAACCCGAATTGCATAGAGATGCCAAGACTGCTGCTCAGAATGATAAGATGACTATCTCTAAGATCTTGGCATTTGTGCAAGGTAATGAAGCTGAACTGAAGGAGGAGGAAGCTCTGCAGAAACAAAAGGATAGAGAATTCAACAAGAGGGCTAAATCTTTAAGTAACTTTAGTCAGGGAGGAGGTAGGCGGTTCTTTAAGAACAGGTCAGCAGGACCCGCTCCATCTGCAGCCAGTGCCCCAGTCCCTAATTTCAGAAATGACAAGAAGCAGAACTTTAGACCATCGAGTTCTCATTCTCAGGCTAGTGTGGGTCAGTCAGTCTATACTATTCCAGCTTGTACCAAATGTACCAAGAGACACTTAGGTGAGTGTCGTATCGGTACAAATGTGTGATATGGTTGCGGACAGAAGGGCCACATTCAGAGGAACTGTCCATCAGCCAGACAGGGAACCGGAGGTAATATGACGCAGTCCATAAATTCAGCGGCTCCTCGTCACAATCAGGCCCAGCAGGGGCGTGGAACGGCAAGGTCCGGCAATACAGGCGGAGGTCAGAACCGTTTGTATGCATTGACAGGTCGTCAGGATACAGAGGCTAGAGCAGATGTTGTCACAGGTACCCTCACAGTTTTCACCTTTGAAGTATATGCCCTTATTGATCCAGGATCTACCCTATCTTATGTAACCCCTTTTGTTGCTAAGAAATTTGGTATTGAACCTGAAAAATTGTATGAACCCTTCGAGGTGTCCACCCCAGTTGGGGAGTCAATTATAGCTAGGCGTATTTACAGGGGTTGCCCAGTTTTAGTCTATCACCGCAGAACCATAGCTGATTTAGCGGAATTAGAAATGGTAGACTTCGATGTGATCATGGGTATGGATTGGTTAGCTTCATGTTATGCCATAGTATGTTGTAGAACTAAGGTGGTAAGATTCGAGTTTCCTAATGAGCCAGTCATAGAATGGAAGGGTAATTCAGTAGTACCCAGGGGTAGATTCATTTCTTACCTAAAAGCTAGAAAAATGATTTCCAAAGGCTATATCTACCACCTAGTTCGAGTCAAGGATTCAGATGCTCAGACTCCAACTCTTCAATCTGTACCAGTTGTAAATGAATTTCCAGAGGTCTTTCCCGAAGATCTTCCAGGAGTCCCTCCTGACAGGGAGATTGAGTTTGGAATTGATTTACTTCCCGATACTCAGCCGATATCTATTCCGCCATACAGAATGGCTCCAACAGAGTTAAAAGAGTTAAAAGCCCAGTTGAAGGATCTTCTTGACAAGGGGTTTATTAGGCCCAGTGTTTCTCCTTGGGGCGCGCCAGTCTTATTTGTCCGAAAGAAGGATGGTTCTTTACGCATGTGTATAGACTACCGTCAGCTGAACAAGGTCACCATTAAGAACAGGTACCCTCTTCCTAGAATAGATGACTTATTTGACCAACTGCAGGGCGCCCAATGTTATTCCAAGATTGATCTCAGCACAGGCTATCATTAGTTAAGGGTTAAGGAAGTTGATATTCCGAAGACCGCTTTCAGAACCCGTTATGGCCATTTTGAATTTCTTGTTATGTCATTTGGGTTGACAAATGCGCCAGCTGCTTTCATGGATCTTATGAACAGGGTCTTCAAGCCTTATCTCGATTTATTCGTCATTGTCTTCATTGATGATATTTTGGTGTATTCCCGTAATGAGGCCGATCATGCAGAACACCTCAGAATAGTGTTGCAGACTCTTAAAGATCGCGAGCTTTTTGAAAAATTCTCAAAGTGTGAGTTTTGGCTTAAATCAGTGGCATTCTTAGGCCATGTGATCTCGGGTGAAGGTATTAAAGTTGATTCTCAAAAGATTGACGCCGTAAAGAGTTGGCCCAGACCCACCTCAGTTTTTGATATAAGAAGTTTCTTGGGTCTGGCAGGCTATTATCGACGCTTCGTAGAAGGATTTTCTTCTATCTCTGCTCCGTTGACTAAGTTGACACAGAAGAAAGTTAAGTTCCAATGGTCAGATGCTTGTGAGCGAAGCTTTGAGGAGTTGAAGAAAAGATTGACTTCTGCTCCAGTTTTGACTTTGCCAGAGGGAACTGAAGGGTTCGTGGTTTATTGTGATGCTTCGGGAGTTGGTCTCGGATGTGTCTTAATGCAGCATGGTAAGGTTGTAGCTTATGCATCTCGTCAGCTCAAGGTTCACGAAAAGAATTATCCGACTCATGACTTAGAGTTGGCAGCTGTAATTTTTGCACTTAAGATATGGCGTCATTATTTGTATGGAGTGCATGTTGATATTTTCACAGATCATAAAAGCCTGCAGTATATCTTCAAGCAAAGGGAGCTAAATCTTAGACAGAGGAGATGGCTCGAATTTCTTAAGGATTATAATGTGGATATTCTCTATCATCCGGGGAAAGCGAATGTTGTAGCTGATGCTCTTAGTCGGCATTCCATGGGAAGTTTAGCCCATGTGGACGTGAATAAGAGAGTTATGACAAAGGAAGTTCACCGTTTGGCCAATCTTGGAGTTCGACTTTTGGACTCCAAGGATGGTGGTGTGGTTGTTCAGAATAGTGCTCTTTCCTCTTTAGTCGTTGAAGTCAAGGAGAAACAGTTTAATGATCCCTACTTGTTGCAGCTGAAAGAGGGGATTCACAAGCATAAGACGACGGCTTGTGAACAAGGGGGAGATGATGGTACCTTGAGGTACCAAGGCAGATTATGTGTCCCAGATGTAGATGGACTCAGAGAGCGAATCTTGTCAGAAGCTCACAATTCCAGGTATTCCATTCACCCAGGTTCCACTAAGATGTATCATGATCTCAAGGAGATTTACTGGTGGAATGATATGAAGAAGAATGTGGCAGATTTTGTAGCTAAGTGCCCGAATTGTCAGCAGGTGAAAGCCGAACACCAGAGGCCTGGTGGCTTGGCTCAGAATATTGATATTCCGGTTTGGAAATGGGAAATGATCAATATGGATTTTGTATCAGGTTTACCTCGTTCAGCTAGGAGACATGACTCTATTTGGGTGATCGTTGACTGGCTTACTAAGTCAGCACACTTTTTGCCAGTCAAGACCACATATTCAGCAGAAGATTATGCCAAGTTGTCCGTTAATGAGATTGTCAGATTGCATGGGACACCAGTGTCCATTATTTCAGATCGTGGTGCTCAATTTACAGCAAACTTCTGGAAATCCTTTCAGAAAGGATTGGGTACCAAGGTGAACCTCAGCACAGCTTTTCATCCACAAACAGATGGCCAGGCAGAGCGTACTATTCAGACTCTGGAGGATATGTTGAGAGCATGCGTCTTGGATTTCAAAGGTAATTGGGATGATCACTTGCCTCTCATCGAGTTTTCTTATAATAACAGTTATCATGCTAGTATTGGGATGGCACCATTTGAAGCTCTGTATGGGCGAAGGTGTAGATCACCAATTGGTTGGTTCGAAGTTGGTGAAGCAGGGTTGTTAGGACCAGATTTGGTTTATCAGGCTATGGAGAAAGTCAAGTTAATACAGGAGCGTTTGAAAACGGCCCAGAGTCGCCAGAAGTCTTATACAGATGTGAGACGAAGGGATTTAGAATTTTCAGTTGATGATTGGGTGTTCCTTAAAGTCTCACCCATGAAAGGTGTTATGAGATTTGGCAAGAAAGGGAAGCTTAGTCCCAGATATATTGGACCTTACAGAATTCTACGAAAGGTTGGTCTAGTAGCTTATGAACTTGAGTTGCCACAAGAGTTAGCTGCTGTTCATCCAGTTTTTCATGTATCCATGTTGAAGAAGTGTGTGGGAGACCCTTCGTTGGTTGTTCCTGCTGATGCTATAACAGTTAAGGATGGCCTCACCTATGAGGAGATCCCTGTAGCCATTCTTGATCGTCAAGTTCGCAAGTTGAGAACTAAGGAAGTAGCCTCAGTGAAAGTCCTGTGGAGGAGTCAGAAAGTTGAGGAAGCTACATGGGAAGCCGAGGAGGATATGAAATCCAGGTACCCGCACTTGTTTCAGCCTGCAGAAGAGATTTATGATGAAGCACCAAGATTTTGAGGTATGTAAGCTTTCTTTTCATGCTATTGGTCGTGTGTGGCCAATTTATAATGCTATTGTGATGTAGCCCTGTGAGGCAATGATATTATGGGTTGTTGTGACAGGTTGGTAGTGCCTTATTACAGGGGAAACTCTGGCGAAATTTTGTAGAATCCTGAATGGTTATCATTCGAGGACGAATGATCCCAAGGGGGAGATATTGTAACACCTCGTAACTTCGGACGAAAAGTTTGACTCATAAGATGATAATATAATGGAACCAATATGAGGGTTATAGGAAGTGTTTTGAAAACCAATTAAGTCATAAGAAATGTCTTTGAGCAAAGAAAAGTTGGAAGCCACTCTACGGGGCATGTTTGCAAGTGAGTTTATGGAAGGTCTTACTTCCAACGACCATAACCCCTATATTATTTTGGATTTTGGGAACACTTCCTTGATGAAAGTTGTAGCCCCTTGAAATATCTTTCCAACGGTATATTATGGGCCTCAAACGGACATCCGTGCAAAGCGTTATGCCCATTATACGACAGACTGTCCGAGCAGAGAATTTTGACGGACCATTTGACGGTCCGTATAACATTTTGACGGTCCGTAAAACATTTATACGGTCCGTCAAATGGTCACAGAGAATGATATTTTGAGGGTCAGTTTTACGGTTCAATTTTACGGTCCGTAAAACAATTATACGGTCCGTAAAATTGACTCAAGCCAGCGTAAAATGGTCACAGAAAACCATATTTTGCTGGGCAATTTTACGGTTCAATTATACGGTCCGTAAAACAATTATACGGTCCGTAAAATTGACTCAGACCACCGTAAAATGAGCACAGAATGTCCAAATCACTGGAATGGTTTTACGGTAAGTTATACGGACCGTAAAACCATTATACGGGACGTAAAAACCACCGTAAAATGAGCACAGAATGTCCAAATCACTGAAATGGTTTTACGGTGAGTTATACGGTCCGTAAAACCATTATACGGAACGTAAAAATGGGCGTAGAATTGCCCGATGGGTCAGATTTTAAGATGTTAATAAGAGACCCAAACCCATTTTTTTTCATTCCCATTTCTCCTACACGACTCAAGGGTTCTCTAGAGCCATCCAAACACTCCATATGCAAGAATCCAAGTGAAACAAAAGATCCACTTCATCAATCCACAAAACTAAGTGTGAGAAACACATCAAATCCATTCAAGTCAAGAAACTCCATAGAAGGTGGAACTAGGGTTTTGTTCAAGTGAAGTATTTCAACTCAAGGCTTATTCCTACAATAACCAAGGTAAGTTTTATGATGTTTCATGATGATTAAAGTGTTGATAAGTTCTTGGGAGAATAGTAAATGGGTTTGATAAAGAGAATTATATGAACTATGCTAGGGTTTTTGGATTGTTGACTTGGGATTGTTGTATTCATATGGGTGATGAAGAATGATGTCAATTACATCTAATTGAGATTGTAGAATCAGCTAGAAGTAATAGAATGGGGATTGGGGGAAGAAAACACCATTAATGAAGGTTGTGGAGCTTCATGCCCACCAAGTGTTTGATAAAATGCTTAGATGAACAAAACATGGATATTGTTGCTAATATAGAGTCCCTATGACCTGTATTGCTATAGATTAAAGTTGAAGGGATTGAAGGACATTGTGATACAATCAAAAGCAGGAAGTCAAGGTATGTAGAACTTCCATCCACATGTGGGAATCTCTACGTTCTTCCCCATGATCCGTTTTCGTAAAATCTATGAAGTTCAAATCCTAGGACATTAAACCCAACATATTGGTAGCCCGTAATTATGTATGTATGTACATAAATTTTGTATCTATGTTCGTCATTGTATTCCTAATCTTCCATTACGGATATTAGGAATCCTAGCTAAATCCATGAATCATGAATTCTTCCTCATGTGTTCTCATTATGTTTATATGAAACTTTATGATTTCATCCAGCAAGTTACAAGCATGTTTTCAAGACAAGTATATATATATGATTTCGAACTATTGTTATTACTCATGAACCAAAAACATGTTTTGCAAGACTATGACAAGTTATCTTATGAAACTATACAAACAAGTTATGATTCATGAAAACCATGTACAAGCAAGTTATGATTCATGAACACTATGTACAAGCAAGTTATGATTCATGAACACTATGTACAAGCAAGTTATGATTCATGATATACCATGGGCAGAAAGTGCCACTATTTTACATGTTCATGTTTTGGGAGTTGCATTAATTACCGAGGAGGGCTTCAGATAGCCTGAAACTACGTAGCCACCGTAGGATGAGGATCGGTCCTCCCATGTCCCAGACGATCTCTCATAATGACTGGATCCTTTCATATTTTAGCAAATCTCATGTTCCCTGGCAAGGACTGAGTGTCCTGCTGGCGGGACGCAAGCACCAGACCATGGATCGGTTATAAGTTATTGCTCTCCCTACTTATCATATTTTTACTAATGTTATATATATACATATGTACTCATGCTCATGTTCATGTCCAAGTTTTTCAGTTTCAGCTCTTATCATGTTTTTCCATGTCCCATGTTGTTTCTTTCGGTTGCTTTACATACCAGTACATTCAATGTGCTGACGTCCCATTTTATTGCTCGGGGGCCTGCATTTCACGATGCAGGTACTGATATACAGGACGACACATCTGCTCAGTAGGACAACATTCGTATCAGCTTATTGGTGAGCCCCATCTCATTCGGGGTTTAGTCAACTTTTGTTTTATGATTAATTATGCATCTAAAGGTATGCTGGGGGCCTTGTCCCAGTAAGTATGTTTTTCAGTCAGACTCATGATAGATGTTTCATAGACTAGACAAGTCAGTTATGTCATGTCAGACATTTGGAGTCGTATAGCCATTTTGGCTCACTCATGCTTAAACAAGTATTTTATTAAGTATTATGACTTACCATGTTTTATAAAGGCTCATTATGCATTCACGTTATATTCCGCATATGTTATGTATCATGATGATTCAGCAAGCCATGTGGTTCGCTCGGTCACATGCAGTCAGGCACCGAGTGCCGTGTTACGTCCAGGCCATGGTTCGGGGCGTGACAGTAAACCCACTCAATATCCGAGAGAGGGTAGGCTTTTGGCGGCCGTAGAGACGATAGTGTATGGGTTTGGGGGTTACCGTGCTCTATCTTGAATCGACCATGTTAGAAATCTTAAGGTAGAGTGCTAAAAAGGCACTCATCAGTTTAGCTCGGCCCCTTACCTATTTCACTTTGCCGCCTATGTTGAGAATAAGTCCCGAAAAAGTGGCCCGCCTTTCATCATCTATACCAGCTGCTGGTCAGGGTCATTCTCGCTGGGCGAGCGCATCCAATTCGTCAGTCCTTTCTTATTCTTAAACCACTTCCTGTTCAAAGATAGAGATCATGATTTCTAAATGAGATTGAGTTCCTTTCCTCAACCAATTCGGTTGTGTCAGCCCTGAGATTGGTCTAACTTCGACTAAACCCGACAAAATCGTGTCGGAAAGTTACACATCGGGGTAAAGTGTTCCTTAACAAAGACAACTCTATATCTAACAAGACTCAAAATTAAAAAATTTAGTTTATTAAAAATGGAGGAGTACTTATCACTACACGTACGTATACATCCAACTTTTGAAGAAAGAATTGTGGAGGACTCGTCTATAGTCAAGTTGCAAGAATTGTGGAGGACTCGTCTATAGTCAAGTTGCGTGGGAACTATGGCGCAATATTGACTTAGAATGACACATTGATGACTTAGAAATATCTATTGCTATTTATTTCCATATATGTGAACCTATTTACTCATTAGTTTATACTAAAAAGAATGACTCATTTCTATATTTGAAAATAATTTATCTTTATACATTGATTTATAGCCACACAAAATATTGTGACTCATTTAACACTACAAGTTTAAAAGTCTTTCTATTATTTCTTAAATTTCGTGTCCAGTCAAATAAATTCACATAAATTGAAGTGAGGGAGTATTATGAGAAGCATAATGACCTAAGGTGTGTACATGAATTTCTATTATGGGGTAGAGATCTAAAATTTTACTCCCTCTGTCCCCAGGGGCGGAGCTAGGTTGGGCCGAGGTGTTCACCCGAATCCCCTTCGATGAAAAATCAGAATGTGTAAATAAGGTTAAAATTATTTTTGTGCATATATAATAGATGTTGAACCCCCTTGGCTTCTTCGTATATTTACTTGCTTATATTTTTTAACTCTCTTAGTGAAACTTTTGGCTCCGCCACTCTCCTTTTTAGTCTGTTCCAAAAAGAATGTCACTTTTCTATATTTAATTTATCTATATATAGAAATAATTTAACTTTATGAGATGATCTACAGTCACACAAATAATTAAGGCCTCTTTTGGACCATAAATTTTAAAAGTATTCATTTCTTTCTTAAACTTTATGTCCAGTCAAATGATGCTACATAAATTGGGACGAAGGGAGTAAGACATTACAATGAATACTTTAATAACCTCAGAAAATTGCAAAATCAAAACTAAAAGTTATTCTATTGTTGAGGAACACCACCCAAATTATAACCAGAACACGTATGATCAAGAAATAGTAACAAACGTTGAAAACAAAATTACTGAATAAGGTACCATGCAATTAGTAATGACAAAAAAAAAAAAAAAAAACTTTTAAGGATGAGTGACATCACAATTTTTTTACTATTAAATTTCGTTAATGATTTTATATATAAAGTAAGTACATATATTATTCTAGTTTTAACGTCCATTTTGTTTTCTTTTTTTGTATAGCCTTCATATTATGAATGTTGTAGGGTTATTTGTGAATTTGATTTTATGTCATTTTTTTGCGCGGATTGCCCTTCTTTTGGGGCGGTCTTTAAATTTTGTCCCTCATATTTGTCGTCTTTAAATTTTACCCCTCATATTTGTCGTCTTTAAATTTTGCCCTTCGCTTGAAAAGGTGGGCGAATACCTGAGGTTCTGGGTTCGAACCCCCGCTCAGGCATAAAATAAAAAAATAATTTCGCAAGGCAAAGCTGGGGGTTGTGTATGCCGGATCCGGCATACACTCCTTATGGAAAAACTAAAGTTATGTCGGATCCGGCATAACTAAAAGTCTACCCCATAAGGCAGAACTTTTCCTTAAGACATAGTTTAGTTATGCCTTATGGGGCAGACTTTTAATTAAGGTAGAACCAAAATGTAACACCTCGTAGCTTCGGGTGAAGATTTGACTCACAAGATGATAATATAATGAAACCAATATGAGGATATTATAAAGTAATTTGAAAACAAATTAAGTCATAAGAGTAGTCTTTGGACAAAGCAAAGTCAGAAGCCTTTCTACGGGGGATGTTTTCAAGTGAGTTTGTAGAAGGTCTTACTTCCAGCGACCATAACCCCTTTATTATTTGGGAAAACTTCCTTGATGAAAGTTGTAGCCCTTTGAAATATATTTCCAACGGTATATTATGGGTCTTGAACAGAGCTATGTACAAGAAGTTATGCCTATTTTACCAACACTATTCAGACCTGACACCCGTCGCTTGTGCGGGCGCGTGCGATGGACCCGCGCGGCGGGCCGATCGCACAAAAACCCCATCTCTGACTATCGACCTGCAGGGGGTCACGCGATGCACGTGCGTCGCTGAACCAACGCATAAAAGGTCGGGTTTCGGGTCAAAAGTCGGATTTACGCGTTTTAAGTTATATTTAAGATTTGGGGTTTATTTCCCCAACACCCCATTCACGAAAAATCACCCGAAATTCATAGAGAACAAGTCCCAAACCTCAAGAACCTTCCGAGGTAAGTTTTATCATGATTCTAGGTTAAATTCAAGTCCCTAATCCCTTTCTAACATATACTCTAATAATCTAAGCAAGAAATTATTGTTCCTAATCTAGGGTTATCAAGAAAACCCATCACAAGAATCAAGATTTAGGAAATCTTCTCCAAAATTCAAGTCTTTAATTCAAGATTTTGGAGCAATTAAGGTATGTAGAACTTCCATCTACATGTGGGAATCTCTACGTTCTTCCCCATGCTCTGTTTCTTGGTATCCATGAAGTTCAAAACCTAGGGCATTAAACCCAACATATTGGTAGCCCGTATTTATGTATTTACGTACATAAATTTTATATCTATATTCATTATTGTATTCCTAATCTTCCATTACGATTATTAGGAACCCTAGCTTAATCCATGAATCATGAATTCTTCCTCATGTGTTCTCATTATGTTTATATGAAACTTTATGATTTTATCTAGCAACTTACAAGTATGTTTTCAAGTGAAATATAAGTATATAATTATGAACTAGTGTTATTACTCATGAATCAAGAACATGTTTGCAAGACTATGACAAGTTATCTCATGAAACCATATTACAAGATATTTCATGAAACCATGTTACAAGTTGAAATCATGATTACCAGTTATTTACAAGATATTTCACGAAAATCATGGGCTTCTTAGCTAACTATATCGTGTTCATGGTTTTGGGAATTGCTTAGTTAACCGAGAAGGCTCAGATAGCCTGAAACTACGTTGCCACCATAGGATAAGGGTTGTCAGCAAGGAGGCAACACATTCATTATGCAGTTTGGATCCTTACATGCTTATTATCACTTAAATCTCATATCCCTGGCAAGGTGTGAGTGTTCTCCTAGTAGGACGCAAGTACCAGATCATGTTGTCGGTTATACTATAGCGTTCCCCATGTTACAAGTAGTTTTACATACATGTATTCCCATTGATTTACTGTTTTCAGACTTTACTAACGTTTCATGCTCATGTTCAAGTTGCATTCAGTTTCAGTTCATGTCTTATACCTATGTTGTGCCATATTCTTCATTTCAGCATGTTTTACATACTAGTACTATTCACCATGTACTAACGTCCCTTTTGCTCGGGGCCTGCACTTCACGGTGCAGATATCGGTTTTCAGGAGCATACATCTGCGCAATAGGATCACTTCAGTTATCATCTTATTGGTGAGCCCCACTTCTCTCGGGGTTCAACATGGAGTTTGCATTAGTATTCAGTTTATGGTAGTCCAGGGCCATGTCCTGATAGTTAGTATTCAGACATGTTTTAGAGGTTTCATAGACATATATTAGTTCACAGAGTCAGCTATGCTTTCATGTTTGCAGACTATTATGTTTTCATGATATTTCATGCTATGAGATAATTCCAAGACTTTATCCCACAAATTACTTTTTCATGATTCATTTAAATTGCATCATATAAATTTTATTGTTTTGATGCCCATGTTGACAAGCAAGCCATGAGGTTCGCTCGAACACGTGCAAGCAAGGCCCGAGTGCCGTGTTACGCGCAGGCCATGGTTCGGGGCGTGACACAAAAGTATGCCCATAAGACAGAACTTTTCCTTAAGGCATAGACTTTGCCTTATAAGGAAAACCTTTAGTTATGCCTTAAGGAAAAGTTCCGCCTCATGGGGCATACTTTTAGTTATGTCTTATGGGGCACACTTTTAGTTAAGGCACAACTTAAAGTATGCCCCATAAGGCGGAACATTTCCTTAAGGCATAACTAAAAGTTTGCCTTCAAAAGTGAAAAAAATAAAATATATGCCTCAAGGAAAAGTCTGCCCCCTCCGACAGATTTTTAATTATGCTTAACTAAAAGTCTGCCGGAGGGGCAGATTGAAATTCAAACTCGGCCTTGCGATTCTTTTTAAAATTATTGACTGACCATCAAAAAATCATACATGTACAATGATTTAGCACAAGGTGAGACTTCTATGTAACCAATTTAAGAAAGTGAAATAGTCACCATAACCAGGGGATGATATACTTACATAGCCTACAAGACCCATTGCAACGACTAAGTTTTTGTTCATGAAAAATAATAATCAAGACAAGAAAAATAGCGACATAAAATAATATTTATTTTAAAGATTTGTGCAGGGGTTACGATCTCTATAAAATCTTAAATAAAAAGATGTAATCCTCGGATTCTTCTCCTCACCACCGTCAATCAAGGGCTTTGTTTGAGGTATGGAGACTTGCGGCTCACCACTTGGAGACAACGACTTCTTAGTATGTAGAAGACTTGCGGATCACCCTTGGAGCTGAAGCTTCTTTATGTATTTTTCTTGATACATTTTAGCTTTATAAAAACCTCTATTTATAGTTGTAAGAGAGAACGAGGGTATTTATATGATTGGTTGAACCATGTTATTTGAATATTTGGCGACATTTGATTGGTTCTTCTATTAACTTGGCATGTTGCGTCACTTGCGCACGTGGCACGATTTTATTGGTCTTTGACTTGACTTGGCGCGTCATGTCATTTGACACGTGGCATGGACCTTGAGCTAATGAAGCGGGCTCATGTGCAACAAGATAGACTAGCCCAATTGAGTTGCTCTGTCAATTAAATCCATATATGTTGGACTTAAGAGATGGATCCGATTATATAGCCTATAATATTTGTTTGGACCAATACATCTCGAATTTTGAATATGATCCAAATTAATTTTTGAATTTAAGTCAGACTAAATTTCAGTGCCTACACCTATATTATGTATCAGGTGTCAATTATAGGAACAATATCAACAACTTAAGTTCATATCTGAACAATATCAACAGGCTAATTTCAGATCTGATTTGATCTTATTTTGTAAGAATCTTATTTGATTTTATTGATTGTAATTTGTTAGAATTAGGAATGTATCTCTGTAGTTTAATATCCTTCTCTTGCCTTAACTGTAATATGAGGAAAATGAACTCTAATGTAAGCTCATTAAGGTGATGTGTACAAATCAATCAAACAAGTTTGACCGATTGGAAGTATCCACGTGGTTGTTATTTGTCATTGTTTCTCTTAAGGACCCTCATCAAATTTGCGAGAATTAGTTGTACACGTTAATCCAATAAGTTTGATCAATTGGAAACATCCACGTGGTTGTTATTCGACATTATTTTTCTTTAAGGACCCTAATCAAATTTTCGGGAATTAGGTGATGTGTACACGTCAATCCAACAAGTTTGACCAATTGGAAGCTTTTAGCGTACTTTTTACATGGTTGTTATTTTATAGTACCGTTTACATAGTTTTCAAATATACTAGTCTCTGCGCACATGCGTTGCACGTGTATCCCATATCAATTTTACAACGTGTATCTCATATCAATTTTATATAATATATATATATATATATATATATATATATATATATATATATATATATATATATATATATATAATAGTTAAAACTTTGTGCATATATGTTCTAACTTGTAATTGAAATATAACTAGAAATTAAAATTCCAAAAAGTTAACATATTACATATTCTTAATCCTTTCTATAACCGAAGTCATAAGTCCTGCTGTTTCGCTACTCCATCTTTGTTATAATTTTCAACGACAACATTATCAATTGTGGCAATGAATCCATCATTATTGACTTAATGGGGATACTTTGGGAATTACATGGATATTATTTGATTTTTTTAATATGGGGTCCACTTCTTTTTTTATAGATATTGCTCAATTTTTTTAATATGGGATCCACTTGTTTTTTTTTCGATATATTTGTTTTTAATATGGGGTACAATATATTTTTTTTTTACATGAGTTGGAGGTAGACGACGATACCACCTCCAAACTCATGCTTCTATATAAGTTAAAAATTCTGAGATATTTATCTACTTTATTGAGGGATAAATAATTTTTATGTATGTGGCACTTGACTTTTGTTTAATCAATAGATGACTACACTCGGATATATATAAACAAAATTCAACTAAATAAAGTTTTAGAGCATGAATGAATATGTGTGCAAGGATGCTAGCTTTTTGTATACTATACATTTTTCATAATCCACATAATAATTCTAAATTATTTATGCTACTAAGTTGGAGAAACATATTTTAATAGCTTCACGCGACAATAAGAAAGGCGTGATAGTATCGAATAATTATTTGAATAAATTTTAGTTGACCCGTACTTGTAAAAATAAAATGAGTGACGGCGTCCATTGTTCAGAATTTAATTTGTAACATGCATATCATCTCATTAGTGAGAGAAAATGAAATCATTGTACAACAAAAAATATGAATCCCATATTATTACTTTTCTTTAAAAATTTAAGTCGTCAAACCATACAATTTCCTTTCTTTTCTTATATTAGACTGAATCTAGATATTTAACTGTTGTATTTGCTATTCCGCCATGTCATTTATTTGTTATGTTTACTAAAATATTTATATTTTAAAATAAGATAGAATTTAATTACTTTTTCATTTTTATTCGTACTCTAATAAATCTCAAAGAGATTAGTGTCGTAAAAGAAAAAAATATTAAATGGAGATCAAATAATAAATAAGGCAAATTAGTCAAATTATAATGTTAATTGACGCTCTCTTAAAAAAAACATGCAAAAGACATCACGACAAATAAAATGAGCTAAACTAAGAATATTCACCAAAAAATAAAAAATAGTAGTTCTTCGTTTAAATTGAAGATCAAATTTCTACTTTGTTTCGTTTTAAACATGTAAAATTAATTTAATAATTTGATTTAATTTTATAATTATCCAAATCAAAATTTGATATAAAAATAATAAGTATTATTTAGGTCCAATCTACATACATTAACAATAGAATATTTTACACCTTTAAATTAATCGAATTAAAATTCAAGTTATCAACTAATGCTTAATTATTGCTATTGTTTTGTCTCAAAGAGGGGAAAATAGTTTCCTTTTATAAAGTATTAATAAAATTTTGCAAACTTTGTATTCGTAGCAAACATTAATATAATAATATTTTGGATACGAAGCACAAACTACAGTGTTATATTAATCGTGTTTTGAACTTACAACTTATTAGTAATATAAGTAAAAAGGTTCAAGCGAATTTTTATTTAAAAAGCTGACAAAATAAAGAATAAAATAATTGCAATTTGAGAAATTATGTAACCAATTAACATTAATAAGAACAAATTTTGAAATAAAAGAAAAATATATGGGTCAAAAAATTAATTTGATGTGTAACTATATAACATAAACTTTAGTAGAATTTAAATTAAATTTTAAAGAAAATACATTTATGATGTGAGACTACACGATAATATTTTCACTAAATTGATATAAATTATAAAAGTACTTATTAACATTGTATCATTGTAATTATGAAAGAAGAAGAGAAGCAAATATTGTATCATGCTAACAACTTTTCTGCTATATGGTGAGATAAATTACGCATTTGAATTATGCGCTGAACTTTCTAATTTTTATTTGTGAATGGTAAATAAGAAATTATTGATATTTTGGAGAATAATGTATAATGACTCACGGTTGTTGTATAAAATACAATTGTATCTAAGAAGCAAATATAAATCGAAGCAAACCTAATAAATTTATAACATTAAGCGGTAGTAAAAAGGAGATAAAATGTTAGATTCTTAGTGCTTTACAACTTAAGAAATGAATGTTCTCATAATTAAAAAATAATAAGTTATGTTACTTTATTAAATTATACTACTAAAGTTTTGGCTAGACCCAGTAGAATGTAAAGCTTTCAACGGAACAAAAACTTTAAGATAAAATGAAACCAAATAATTTCCTGTACATAGTTCTTCGAATGGAAATGTTGTCATACTAATATTATGTTTGTCGTTAGCTCGGCCTATTGGGCCCGTGCGAAACACGGGCATCAACATCTAGTACTACCTAGATATGTCAGAATTACTACACTATAGGTAATAAGCAGAAATTGTACTTCTCTCTTAATTAAAGCCAACTAAAAAGAAATAAAACAGAACTTCTCTACAAGAAAGCTAACTGACAATAGAATGAATGAACTTACATTTCTTTGTTGTGTATTAATTATGTGAAAAAGGAATGTTCAACTGGTAATTCTTTCTTTGGACACTGTGTATAAAGTGAAGGACAAAATATTAACAGTTTTTATGAGCAAAACAAAATAAAGCTGAAGACTAACATTAAAATATAAATAAAAAAGATAATATGCCTAACATCAATTTTGATTTCTTTGTTTACTAATCTTAATCTTGGTGATTTTTGAATTGTAAAACTATCTGAAACGTAAGTCAAGCTAACCAATAAACTCAAACTTTTCTGCTATCTAGCATTGCAATGTAAAATCCAGAACTTAAATATTAGATATTACCGGAGCTTACAATTCTAATACGTTAAGAATCAACTGTCTCCTCAAACAACTGCAAACACATGTAAAACAATTAACTGAGCTCAGCTAGGTGAAATAAAGAAATTATTTTGCTAAGTGACAGTAGATATTACCTGAGATGACAAAGAAAGGGCATACACAAATACATGAACTTTGCGACCTCTAGATGGAACTATCCCAAAACCTAACTAAGAGTTATATAAACAGGAGATATAGATAACACAAAAATGCTTAACCAATGGCTAATACATGTGATTAATCAGAAGATGTGAAAAGGCATAGAGACTTCATGATGTAATAATGAATTTTAAAGTCCATTAATTACATTTATTTGATAACGTAAACAAAATTTTAAATTATACTTCCGTTGTTTCATACACATTTTCCTCAAAGAAAGCCAAAGGTCATATTAGAAGATAGAACTATTAGTAAAAGCTAATCATCTCTAGAGGTTTCACGTTTATGGCCATGTGAATGGCTCTTAGAATTCTCTTTATTATGATTTTATGTTTGTTAAGCCCTTTTTTTTTTTTTAATAGAATGTGTTTTTACATTTTTGCACCCAAATGTTCTTGAAATAATGTTTGGTTGAAGGGTAAAGTAGTCATCTAACTTTTGATGGATTTTTTAGTAATTCAACTTTTGGCCTAGAGTCTTTCCACTTTTAGTATGATATGATAATTGCGAAAAATAATAAGTATCCCTGAATTTGTCTTGAATCTCAATTACACACATGTAGTTTGTCTTATTATTTTCTGACTTTTCTAAATGTGAAAATATAGGGTAATAAGACCTTGGGAAAGTAAATGCATGTAACTGGAATTTCAAGATAATTTCTAAATGTGAAAATATAGGGTAATAAGACCTTGGGAAAGTAAATGCATGTAACTGGAATTTCAAGATAATTTCAGGCGACACTAATACATTTTCCCAAAATAATTTGTTGAAATTGTGAATCATCTTATCTAAATGTTTAATATACTCGCTCATTTCACTTTTACTTGTCCACTATGAATTTTATACACTTTTTAAAAAATTATAAATGCAGTACATATTTTACCATGACACCCATATTAATTGATGTATAATTGCATTTGGATTTGGAAAATAATTCGGAATGAATAATTAATGTTAAGGGCAACAGGAAAAATAAATTATTTTTCTCTTGATATGAGAATATGAACAAGTAAAAGTAAAAATCTATTTATGAAATAGTTGACAAGTAAAAGTGAATGGAGAGAATATTTTAGTATGGCTAATTCTTTATTAGTTAAGTCTCTAACACGCCTTTCCACATGTGAGTATGTTTTCCCGTGGTACAAGCATTGATAAATCTCTTTTTGTAATACTCCTTCCGTCCCATGTTGACCACTTTCTCTTTTCACGTCCTTTAAGAAATTATAAATGAAAGTGTATTTTTATTATATTACCCTTATCTCTCTCCAATAATGTGATACTGTTTATTAGACTCACGAGGAAGATGACTGGGAAGGAACATTGCGCCATTGTAGCCCATTAACTAGTGCCATGACTTCTGCCTCATTGTCGAGTCACTAGCGTAGAATTTTAAACTCGTACTCTGTCAAATTTAAATATTATGCATCTTGCTATAAAGATGGTTTGTCTAAGTTACATATATTTTTTTTCAAATTACTATTTGAGAGATCCAATATGAGTTGTTTTGACAATTTATAGGCCAAATAGAAAAATGTGCTTAGTGAAATTATCAATGTACAAAAGTTATTAGGAATCACCAAGTATTTGCACACATCAAAATTTTACCTTTAAATTCTACATAAATCATCACCAAGTGTTAATTTTAACTAGCTTTCTATAATTTCTACTAAGCCTTGGAAACACAATGCGCATTCCAGTGTTTTGATTTCTCATTTGGTCATGCAAAGCAACTAACTGTTCGATCATAAGTTGAACTCAAATGGAATAGTGAGGATTCATCTAGCCGACCTCAACTTATTTGGGACTAAAGCATAGTTGTTGTAACTATTGTTCGATCATGAGTTGAGCTATTTTTTCTACTAGCCTTGGAAAAACTTTGTGTGTTCATCCAAACATCTAGCTAGGAACAAAATTATTAAAGCAACTAACTGCTCGATCACGAATTGAACTTGAATGGAACAATGAGGATTCATCTAGCCAGACCCCAAATTGTTTGGGACTGAGGCATTGTTGTAACTAATAGCTCAATCACCATGAAGTCTACTTCAAGAACACGGGGAGAAATGATGCTTATAATTTTTACATCAGTTTCAGAGCACCGGGCTGGACATCATCATCTGGGATAAAAAGAACTGTGGGATAAGTTGGCAATCGAAGCAGAGTCGCCTTCTTTAAGCGAGTACTTCTCCCAAGGGTCATGAAATTCCATGGTTTTCTCATCCACGAATGGCGGATTAGTAGGAGGAGGCAACTCTTCTTCTTTCTTAACGAACATTTGTAATGCCCTTGACATGGATGGCCTTAGTGTTGGGATCTCTTGAGTGCACAAAAGTCCGACATGTAAAACTCTCGCGACCTCATTTTTCACATTGATTGTGTGGTAGTTATGCAACATGAGATTCGGATCGAACAATTCCTCCACTATCCCGCGTTGAAAGTACTCCCACGCCTGTTAATTTCATCCAATATTAGTTAAGACCAGTGAACAAAAAAGTTTTTTTCAAGATTGAAAATTTTGTTCAAGAAAAAGAGTGATTGATCAGAAATTACAATGGAAACTAAGCTCTTTGTGTATTCGGCATTTTTTCTCCTATTATTTTGCCTTCCGGAAACAATTTCTAGTAGAAGAACTCCAAAGCTGTAAACATCTGCTTTTTCTGTCAATTGGCCATGCGCTAAGTATTCTGGAGCCATATATCCCCTGCATATTAAAAAGGTAAATCATATTAGTCTTCGCATTTTTGTGTACTTTCATGCGACAAATTAGAAAATGAGATGAAGAAATACTAACAATGTGCCAGCAATGGCAGTGCTTATGTGACTCTTGTCTTCTTCGAATGACCTAGCCAACCCAAAATCAGCAATCTTTGCACGGAGCCTTGAGTCCAACATGATATTGCTTGCTTTAATGTCTCTGTGAATTATTCGAGTCTTTGTGTTCTCGTGTAGGTATACCAAACCTTCTGTGGTCCCTATAATTATCTCGAATCTTTTCTCCCAGTTTAGAGCTTTATCTTTGGTAGGATCTGTTAAATTAAAGATTAGAATCAAGACGCGTGACAAAGTCATTTTCGTGTACATGTGAAATCACCATTTAGTTTTAATGCAAGGTCTCTTATTAGTTAGACCTCTCTATAATAATCATCCTCTATAACAACATTTCACGACTTCTCTGTAACAATCATATTCTATAACAACATTTCACTATAACTGTCAAGTTTTCTTTGGAACCAATTTTCATGTTATGTTATATTAAATGTTATCTATAACAACATTTCCCTATAACAACAAAAAAATGTTCAGACAAACGACGCCTTTACGGGGAGGTTTAGCTTTAGCTTATTTTCACTTTTGTTTTTAGTTGATGCGATGATGACACAAGTTCAACTTAAATTGAATAATGAGGATCCATATAGCTGACCCTTAACTGTTTGGGACTGAGGCGTATTTGTTGTTGTTGTTGTTGCCAAGTCTGGTTACTTACCAAATATGAAGCGATCAAGACTCTGGTTAGGGAGGAACTCGTATACAAGAAGACTTTCCGGTCCTGAGCAGCTGCATCCCAATAACCTTAACAAATTTTTGTGCTCAATGCTACTGATTATGTTAACCTCATTATAAAAATCTGCAGCTCTGTGTTTGTTGTTGAAGAACAACCTTTTGACAGCAATCTCTCTCCCATCTGCCAAGACACCCTGTAATAGATCACGCCTCAGACTAGTTTTAACGCGAACACTTCTATTATTGCATTAGTGTGATGGACGATTAATAACTTCCAACATATCAATTTGCACTACATTCAGCCATTATGTACCTTATAAACCACGCCAAATCCACCTTGCCCGAGCTTGTTGGCCTCGTCAAATGACCCTGTGGCTTTGTCAAGTGTCGAATACTTGAAGTTCAAGCTGTTGTCATGAAGGATCTTCACTAATATTTTCGCATCATTTGCGCCAGACAAGTTCAAAGTTTCCAGGAAAAGCAGACCATAACACCTCAAGTTGATTCTTGGTTGTTTTCATTACAGTTGCGTGCAGCTAAAAGAATTTGCTATTTTCTGCTTTTACTGAACCAGTTTTAGCGTAAAGATAAAACATATGTTCATCATCGATATCCTAAATGACTTCTATAACTAATACTAGCACAGAAGGATTTACCTTTTCTCTTCTTCTGGATTTGCTTGTTTTTCCAAACATAAATACCAATGACAACACCTATTCCCAAAATGAGCATGGAACTTACAATGATGATGACAATGACTGCAACTTTTCCTGCAATGTGATCATTCGAAAGTAAAAAAAGACCATTTATCAGCAAAATTACTTTTTCAACAGTGTTATCAAAGCAAAAGCGCAAAAACGCTCTAAGGTCCGTCGGGGCTTTAAGCGCAAAGCGCAAATAAAGCGTGGGCCTTAATGAAGAGGACTCAAATGGAGAAAAAATAAAAGTATGTACATGTAGTTCAAGACTAATAATTATAAGCATGAATAACAAATATATGGACAAAGCAATTGACAAAAGTTATGATAAAGTGAAGTAGCAGTTGTGTAGTGTCCCCTTTCAGGATTACGCTCATTGGCAAGGAAAAATATGCCTTAGAGCTAAAGCCTTGATAACGACACTGAAACGTCTGTTAAGCGAGGCGGATAGCTTAACATATTTTGCACCTCGCTTCAGGGCTTCAGTGCGCTTTAAGCTTGCCTTTTGACAACACTGTTTTTCAGTCCATAAATAACAGGTAAACCTGGACAAAAAAGCGTAAAGATACCTCCTGATGATAAGCCTCCACCGGTGGAAATAGCATTGAGAAAATTTATATTGGAATACCTCATGAAGCATCCGGTGTAGAGTGCTCTGCCTTCCGACCAAGGCAAGCATCCCAACATGGAGGCAGATGCATTTTGCAAGCACATTGTGCAGGAATTTGCACTCAACGTCCTCCAACAATTAGCAAGAACATAAGCTGTCTCGTTGGAAGGACCAGGCACTGACACTTGAGCATGCCCGTAGCCATTATTACTTGGTGCATTTGCAATTGCTTGCTGAACGGCTTGCCTAGCATTAGAAGTAGCAAAATTAGTTCATGAAAATATGAACTGCCCAAGTTTGGGTTGGTGATTGACCCGCCCATTTATTAGATCAGTCCATCAAAAAATTGGGCTGATTTGTAACCTAAATTGACCCATGAGAAATCTTGTCAAAAATATTTCAAAAGATTTTTTTTTCGCTTGATATGTTATTAAAAAAAAAATAGTTTTATTAGAGACTAAAAAATATAAAAGAACAAAGAAAGAAATTAAAATTTAGCAAGAGTTAGGCTTGGTTGGTTTATGACCCACTTCTTAGCCCAACCCATTTCAATCGCCCATTTATTAACTCAATCCATTTTGGCCTGTCCAAATTCAGCTCAACTGGCTCATTTGACACCCTTACCTAGCATTCTGTTGGAACAATGAACCCTTTGTGGTCCTGTTTCCGCATACACGTCTGTCCTCTGGACCTAAATACTGGTCATAGAACGTGTAATTCTCTATTCGCATAAAACATCCATCAAGATAAATTCGCCCTCCGTTATAAGGGAAGCACAAGGGAAGAGCATTTCGGGCGTTAACATAACATAATACGCAGTCGGTTAACGAAATATCACCATAGCATTGGCCAAGTCCATGGTTAGTATCTGGTCCAGTGCCAGTAACTGCTACTCCATATCCTCTTTTTATCATTTGTTGGCTTAAAGTTTCCATAGTAGCAACAAAATTTGGAGGGAAAATCGTTGTGTTATGCTCGCGTTGGTTTCCACATATCATCTGGACTGTCTGGGATCTTGGTTCAGACACTGATGTATCTGGTAGGAACAACACAACGAAGAAGAGACTACAAAAAACTGAAGGGGCTGGTATCTCCATTTTGCCAAATGAACTGTACAACATAGAAAAGAATGTGAGAGGACTAATTGAAGTACTAAAAATGATAAAAGTAAGAAAGATTGAATGACTAAAAACTCTGAAAGATTATAATTATTCATTGTGAATACAACTCTACAAATGAATATTAATCTACTGATAGTTTTGGTATGAAAAGGGAACAACAGATAGTTGGGTGTAAAACTCACAAAAAAGTGTTAGCTCAGGTGTGTTTTTAACCATTAACTCTTTTTTTTATATAAAAATTCATTGATATAGTATTAAATTAATTAATATTTTTTATTAATTTTTAAATATAGACAAGTTTAATATGTTCAGTGGTTGAGCAAACTAACAGTTTTAAATATTTAGTATTCAGATCTTGATACTCATAAATATATTTAGATTCAGACGTTTTAATGTAAATTATAAAAGGGGTCTTAGCCAACTTCATTGAATGTCATAATACTTCAAGACCCCTAAATTTGGCACCATTTATTTGATGTACGACTCAAATTATTTTTTATCCTAATTATGCCACTATAATTGACTATTCCTTAGTATTTACCCCCTAAATGGATACCTATCACCCATCAGAACGTCGATGATTTTCTCTTCTGGTCATATACTTCTTACCCAAAAAAATAAAGGAGAACAAGACGAATAACTAATTAACAAAAGTCGCTAGACACGCCGTCCGTCCAATGGTATAAATTCGTCTAATTAAAGTTGGATAACTTTTCTACGCTGGAACTAAGACATAACTTGAGTCTCAGTGAAAAAATAATTTAGATCACACTTATTAAGTGTTTTATTTTTCTATTATACCACCACTTAATAGTTTGAAAAGATCTGAATGATCAAAAAATTAATCTATAGAAAAGTCTTAATAGCATTAGAATGTTATCCATCCAAGAATTTCTAAAAAAAAATGCATCTCTATACTATTCCATCCACTTTAATCGCTGTTAGACTTGTGATTTTTTACCCTCTCAATATTTTACACTAGTTTGTTTTTGGACTTTATTTCTAAAGCTCGAACCTGAGACCTCTTACTAAGGTTAAAGAACTTGCCACTAGACCTCTTTTGTGTAATCGCTTACTTTCAAAAAGTCTATATGCATACTGAAAATTTTGTAGTTGTAGTTGATTGTTTCCATTTACATTGATATTAATTATATAATTATCAATTATTATTTTTATACGTAATTTTCCTTATCATAATTGGTACTTATTGTATAAAATAAAATTTATATATAAGACAAGTTAAAGAAAGCTAAAATATATATACAAAAAAAAGGGGGAAAAGGAACGACACTGGCGTATTGGCCAAACAATTAATCCCTAAAACCTAAATCTCATTCTTCTTACTCCGTCTCCTTGTACAGCCGCAACAATCCTCCCCACTTTTCCATTCCTTTCTTCAATTATTAATTTTCGAAAAAGAACAAGAAAGACAAAGAAGAGCAAGAGAGAACTATATATATTAACGGTATGTTCATGGTGTTATATTTTAGGGTTTTTAAATCTCCTTACATCTATTCAATTGACTTGGGTTTTTGGTTTTAATATTGCGGATATAGCTATTTCATAGATATTGTGTGTTATTTATTATTTATACGGAGTGGGGATTTAAATATTTTATAGTTTTAACTTTCAAATTTAAGAATAAAGCAACATTAAACAATTGAAATTTTGACATGTATACTTATCATAGCGGATAGCATTTTCGATACCGAGCATATATATAAATGAACTAAAAAATTTATAAGTACAATGGCTTTAATTGTAAGAATCTTAAAGTTAAAACTATCAAATTTAGTTCTTCTATTCACTTCATTGAACTTATGAAACTTTTGATTCTCATGTATGGTTCATTCCTAAAGTTCTTAAATTTTTTGTTTAGATTAAGGTTCTTGCTTCAATTGTAAGCGCTTAACCGTCAAAACCCATACTCTTCTTTTGTGCATTGCATTTTCGATTATGTCATATGTTAGAGTTTACTAAAATAATTATCAAGACATAGTTATTCTCTTCTTGAAATTCTACTAATACTTTTACTAATCAAATTTGCATCTTTGTAGTTAATAGTTAAGAATACATATATATGATCGTTGTTTCTGTTTATAGGTAACTTGTTTTGGAATTAGAGCAAAATGACAAGCTAAAATCAATGTTGACCAAGATAAGGTGCACTTTGAGACCGTGAAAAGAGAGAAAGAAGACTATGACTCTTTGGGTCTAAAAACGAGATGGTGTCATGAAAGAATTGTGTATTGTAAATATTTTGAAATTGAAATATAGAATTGTGTAATTTAAACCTGTATTGGAATATAAATATATATATATATATATATATATATATATATATATATTTGAATTCTTAGCTACGTTATAAAGTTCTTGCTCTTCCATTTGTAACAATAAATTTTTTGACTTCGCAACTAAAGATATAAATAATTGCCACGTACGATAAATTTGTGAGTTCATAATTAAATGTATATATAATATCCACATGAAAATATATTTTTACTTTTCGTAGCAAAAGGAAGAAAAACTTTAACTATAAATCTATGTAAATCGTGGCAAGAGGTATGGATTTTTAGCTATAATATGAAAATATTTGGGGCAAATACTTCAATTCATAGCTATAAATTTTTTTAATTCGTAGCTAAATACAAATGCTATTGCCACAAGATTAAGCTGTCTAAACAGCCACAAAATTTGAGTTAGTGTGGCAAATAAATTAAATCTTTTGCTACAATATTTTGTGGCTACAATATGAAGATAGCTACAATTTTTATCTGTCGTGGAAAAAGCATTGTTTTAAAAGGCAGTGTCAGGACTCGCCCCGGGGCTCGCCTCGGGGCAGGGCAGTGGCAAAACGCCCTCGGGCTAACGTGCGAGGCTTAGTTCCTATGAAGCTTATGCCCTAAGCGCCCAACCGTACGCCCTAAACACGCCTAACGCCCAACGCGTAGGGCTCGCCTAACAGTTTTTACACAAATTATATTTTAAATTCCTTAATTAAAATCATTCGCCCTTATAATTGTTTAACAAAATAATGATACTTAATAGTTTTTCATCTATAGAAATAGAAGATTGGGTGTAACTCATATAACAAGTCGTAGTATTGGATATTTACTATTTGAGAATGTCGTGAGGGTGAATATCACTTAATTTAAAAAAAAAAAAAACACATAGCGGAATTGTACATTTTCACTTGTCATTGGTCATAAGTCCTATGTATCAGAATTATCATATAATTTTATTTTTTGTTCATGAGGAAGTTATGTTTTAATTGTAATATTTATAAATTTTATTGATTATTTGCTTATAGGGAGATAAAATGAATAGTATGATAGTAATAGTGTTTTAACAAACTGTGTTTTTTTCCGTGTTTGAAAGTTAAAATGTTAGAATTGTTTTGCATTTCATAATAGCTTTTATTTCATTGTATTGTTTATACTTGTAAAATTATGTTATATATAATTACAAGTTATAAGCGGTGTATAATGGATTGCTTTGATCATTTTTTTGTGAGGATCAAGCATGCGCGCGCGCTCACACACACACACATATATATATTTCATTTATTTACAGTTTTCTTTTATTTTTTTATGTAATTTTACCTATTTAAAAATGTTTATTGTACTTATATTATTTTAAGAAATACTAAAAATTAAATACCCATGGGGCTTACGCCCCGTGCCTCGAGGCTTACGCCTCGTCGAGGCGTATGTAAAACGCCCCGCCTTACGCCCCCGCCTTTTAAAACACTGGGAAAAAGAATAAAATTATTTGCTATAAGTATATATATCGTGGCAATTTTTTTTTATCATCACAGCTACGACACAAAAACGTTTGTAGCAAAAAGTATCAATCCATAGCCACAGACCATGTAAAGTCCGTAGCTAACCTTTAGTTACGCTACATTTTGCTACGAATGCTAAGGACAAAAAATTTGTGGCTAAAGTATTTAGCCACAAAATTTTTTATGTTTAGCCACATTGTATTTCGTAGCTATATAGGCATAATGTTGTAGTGATATACTCTTATCAAAATTCCTTCTAAGCTAAAATAGAACAAATAAAAGAAAAAAAAAACTGGATAATTGTTCTATGTTGAATCTAAGACATAATTGAGCAAACTAACAGTTTTAAATATTTAGTATTCAGATCTTGATACTCATAAATATATTTAGATTCAGACGTTTTAATGTAAATTAGAAAAGGGGTCTTAACCAACTTCATTGAATGTCATAATACTTCAAGACCCCTAAATTTGGCACCATTTATTTGATGTACGACTCAAATTATTTTTTATCCTAATTATGCCACTATAATTGACTATTCCTTAGTATTTACCCCCTAAATGGATACTTATCACCCATCAGAACGTCGATGATTTTCTCTTCTGTTCATATACTTCTTACCCAAAAATAAAAAGGAGAACAAGTTGAATAACTAATTAACAAAAGCCGCTAGACACGCCGTCCGTCCAGTGGTATAAATTCGTCTAATTAAAGTTGGATAACTTTTCTACGCTGGAACTAAGACATAACATGAGTCCCAGTGAAAAAATAATTTAGATCACAATTATTAAGTGTTTTATTTTTCTATTATACCAGCACTTAATAGTTTGAAAAGATCTGAATGATCAAAAAATTAATCTAGAAAAGTCTTAATAGAATTAGAGTGTTATCCATCCAAGAATTTCTAAAAACAAATGCATCTCTATACTATTCCATCCACTTTAACCGCTGTTAGACTTGTGATTTTTTACCCTCTCAATATTTTACACTAGTTTGTTGTTAGACTTTATTTCTAAAGCTCGAACTTGAGACCTCTTACTAAGGTTGAAAAAGTACTTGCCACTGGCACCTACCATAACCATTGAAATTTTCTCTTTTGTTCATATACTCTTATCAAAATTCCTTCTAAGCTAAAATAGAACAAATAAAAGAAAAAAAAAACTGGATAATTGTTCTATGTTGAATCTAAGACATAATTGAGCAAACTAACAATTTTAAATATTTAGTATTCAGATCTTGATACTAATAAATATATTTAGATCCAGACGTTTTATTGTAAATTATAAAAGGGGTCTTAACCAACTTCATTGAATGTCATAATACTTCAAGACCCCTAAATTTGGCACCATTTATTTGATGTATGACTCAAATTATTTTTTATCCTAGTTATGCCACTATAATTGACTATTCCTAAGTATTTACCCCCTAAATGGTTACCTATCACCCATCAGAACGTCGATGATTTTCTCTTCTAGTCATATACTTCTTACCCAAAAAAAAAATAAAGGAGAACAAGACGAATAACTAATTAACAAAAGCCGCTAGACATGCCGTCCGTCAGTGGTATAAATTCGTCTAAATAAAGTTGGATAACTTTTCTACGCTGGAACTAAGACATAACTTGAATCTCAGTGAAAAAATAATTTAGATCACAATTATTAAGTGTTTTATTTTTCTATTATATCACCACTTAATAGTCTGAAAAGATCCGAATGATAAAAAAATTAATCTATAGCAAAGTCTTAATAGCATTAGAATGTTATCCATCCAAGAATTTCTAAAAACATGCATCTCTATACTATTCCATCCACTTTAACCGCTGTTAGACTTGTGATTTTTTACCCTCTCAATATTTTACACTAGTTTGTTGTTGGACTTTATTTCTAAAGCTCGAACCTGAGACCTCTTACTAAGGTTGAAGAAGTACTTGCCATTGGCACCCACCATAACCATTGAAATTTTCTCTTTTGTTCATATACTCTTATCAAAATTCCTTCTAAGCTAAAATAGAACAAATAAAAGAAAAAAAAAAGTGGATAATTGTTCTATGCTGAATCTAAGACATAATTATTGTATCTCAGTGAAAACAGAATAAGAAGTGAGAAGAAAAGAACTCACAAAGTCCGAATTTGCCGGATTTTGAGTCTCAAACTGATCAACTGTTGTCAAAGTAGTAGAATCAGAGTGACGAGGCAGAGAGTAAGTGGAGAAAATGAAGAAAAATAAAGAAGGAAATGACGAATGAATCAAACTGGAAATGTTAAGAGTGGCTTTATTAGTGAGTCGTTTTGTGAACAAGTCTTTTTTTTTAATTATTATTATTATTATTATTATTATTATTATTATTATTATTATTATTATATTAGTATTCACCCGATGTTCAGTATCTGTACGGGGCCACCGAAAGCAAGAATTGCATAATCAATCGCATCTACAACCGAAACCCAAGTTGGAGCAGAGAATTCCACTCCTCAATTAGGAGGTTAGAGCCTTGACCGGATCTCTTCCCGAGTCAACCCACTCAATATCCGAGAGAGGGTAGGCTTTTGGTGGCCGCAGAGACGGTAGAGTATGGAGTTGGGGGTTACCGTGCTTGTGAGGACCCACACCCCTTGCGATGTGATGACCCTTGGGCCCTTGCGCCCCATGAACATACATGCATACATGACATGACATGACATGACATACTCAGGTATTGTATGGGCAGGTGCCAACAGACAATTCGATATACGCTGCAGCGGCTGGTATCGAACCCGTGACCTCCCCCCTTTTGTTCTCCCAAAGGAGTTGCAGCTCAATTGGTAAGAGGCGCTCCTTCGGGGGACAAAAGAGCCTGAGGTCACGGGTTCGAAGCGCTGCAGCGCGTAGCGAACTGGTGTGATTTCTTGCTCAAACAATAGTGCAGTGTACATGACAAGTCATGGAGGGCAACCCGGCGGCAAGGGGTCGGATCCTCAAACACAAGTCGCCTTTTTTGTGATGACCCGACCCCCTTGGCGAGTCCGCAATCATCTGGGTACGTGGACCACATGAACAGGCTGAACATGACATGACATACTCAGGTATTGTACGTGAGAGGGTGCTTAGCCAGTTCGATATACGCTGCAGCGGTTGGGATCGAACCCGCGACCTTGCAGTCACCTTTACATTCCCCTGAGGGAATCGACTCTTACCAGTTGAGCTGCAGCTCAATTGGTGAGAGTCGTCTCCTTTTGGAGAACAAAAGGGGGGAGGTCACGGGTTCGATACCAGCCGCTGCAGCGTATATCGAATTGTCTGTTGGCACCTGCCCATACAATACCTGAGTATGTCATGTCATGTCATGTATGCATGTATGTTCATGGGGCGCAAGGGCCCAGGGGTCATCACATCGCAAGGGGTGTGGGTCCTCACAGTGCTCTATCTAGAATCGACCATGTTAGAAGTCTTAAGGTAGAGTGCTAAAAAGGCACTCATCAGTTAGCTCGACCCCTTTCCTATTTCGCTTTGCCGCCTATGTTGAGAATAGGTCCCGAAAAAGCGGCCCACATTTCATCATCTATACCAGCTGCTGGTCAGGGCCTTTCTCGCTGGGCGAACGCATCCGATTCGTCAGTCCTTTCTTATTCTTAAACCACTTCCCGTTCAGTTGCTGAAAGATAGAGATCAGGCTTTCTAAATGAGATTGAGTTTCTTTCCTCAAACAATTCGGTTGTGTCAGCCTTGAGATTGGTCTAACTTCGACTAAATCCGACAAACTCGTGTCGGGAAGTTACACATCGGGGTAAAGTGTTCCTTAACAAAGACAACTCTATATCTAACAAGGCTCAAAATTAAAATTTTTAGTTTATTAAAAATGGAGGAGTACTTATCATTACACGTACACGTGTACATTCAACTTTTGTTGTTGTTTTTTTTGTTGGGAGAAGGCAACAAGAAGAAAGAATTGTGGAGGAGGACTCGTCTATAGTCAAGTTGCAAGAATTGTGGAGGAGGACTCGTCTATAGTCAAGTTGCAAGAATTGTGGAGGAGGACTCGTCTATAGTCAAGTTGCGTGGGAACTATGGCGCATTGATGACTTAGAATGACACATTGATGACTTAGAAATATCTATTGTTATTTATTTCAATTTATGTGAACCTATTTACTTATTAGTTTATGCTAAAAGAATGACTCATTTCTATATTTGAAAATAATTTATCTTTATACATTGATTTATAGCCACACAAAATATTGTGACTCGTTTAACACTTCAAGTTTAAAAGTCTTTCTATTCTTTCTTAAATTTCGTGTTCAGTCAAATAAATTCACATAAATTGAAATGATGGAGTATTATGAGAAGCATAATGACCCAAGGTGTGTACAGGAATTTCTATTATGGGGTAGAGATCTAAAATTTTACTCCCTCTGTCCCCAGGGGCGGAGCTAGGTTGGGCCGAGGTGTTCACCTGAATCCCCTTCGATGAAAAATCACACTGTGTAGATAAGGTTAAAATTATTTTTGTGTATAATAGATATTGAACCCCCTTGGCTTCTTCGTATGTTTACTTGCTTATATTTTTTAACTTTCTTAGTGAAAATCCTGGCTCCGCCACTCTCCTTTTTAGTCTGTTCCAAAAAGAATGTCACCTTTCTATATTTAGTTTATCTATATATAGAAATAATTTAACTTTATGAGATGATCTACAGTCACACAAATAATTAAGGCCTCTTTTGGACCATAAATTTTAAAAGTATTCATTTCTTTCTTAAACTTTATGCTTAGTCAAATGATGCTACATAAACTGGGATGAAGTGAATAAGACATTACAATGAATACTTTAATAACCTTAGAAAATTGCAAATATCAAAACTAAAAGTTATTCTATTGTTGAGGAACACCACCCAAATTATAAACAATAGAGTACCTGAAACAGTCATTGAATGGAGTATAACCAGAACACATATGATCAAGAAATAGTAACAAACGTTGAAAACAAAATTACTGATTAAGGTACCATGCAATTAGTAATGACACAAAAAAAACAATTAAGGATGAGCGACATCACAATTTTTTTACTATTAAATTTCGTTAATGATTTTATAAATAAAGTAAGTACATATATTATTCTAGTTTTAACGTCAATTTTTTTTTTTTTTTTTTTTTTTTTTTTTTGTATAGCCTTCATATTATGAATGTTGTAGGGTTATTTGTAAATTTGATTTTATGTCATTTTTTTGCGCGGATTGCCCTTCTTTTGGGGTGGTCTTTAAATTTGTCCCTCATATTTGTCGTCTTTAAATTTTACCCCTCATATTTGTGGTCTTTAAATTTTGCCCTTCGCTTGAAAAGGTGGACGAATACCTGAGGTTTTGGGTTCGAACTCCCGCTCAGGCATAAAATAAAAAAATAATTTCGCAAGGCAAACCTGGGAGTTGTGTATGCCGGATCCGGCATACACTCCTTAAGGAAAAATTAATGTTATGCCGGATCCGGCATAACTAAAAGTCTACCCCATAAGGCAGAACTTTTCCTTAAGACAGTTTAGTTATGCCTTATGGGGCAAACTTTTAATTAAGACAAAACCAAAATGTAACACCTCGTAGCTTCGGGCGAAGATTTGACTCATAAGATGATAATATAATGAAACCAATATGAGGATTTTATAAAGTAATTTGAAAACAAATTAAGTTATAAGAGTAGTCTTTGGACAAAGCAAAGTTAGAAGCCTTTCTACAGGCGATGTTTTCAAGTGAGTTTGTAGAAGGTCTTACTTCCTGCGACCATAACCCCTTTATTATTTGGTCTTACTTCCTGCGACCATAACCCCTTTATTATTTGGGAATTTGGGAAAACTCCCTTGATAAAAGTTGTATCCCTTTGAAATATATTTCCAACGGTATATTATGGGTCTTGAACAGAGCTATGTACAAGAAGTTATGCCTATTTTATCGAACACTATTCAGAACCGACACCCGTCGCTTGTGAGGGCGCGTGCGATGGTCCCGCGCCACGGGCCGATCGCACAAAAACCGTCTCTCTGACTATCGACATGAAGAGGGTCGAGCGATGCATGTGAGTCACTGAACCAACGCATAAAAGGTCGGGTTTCGGGTTAAAAGTCGGATTTATGTGTTTTAAGTTATATTTGAAATCATGATTACAAGTTATTTACAAGTTATTTCACGAAAATCATGGGTTTCTTAGCCAACTATATCATGTTCATGTTTTTAGGAATTGCTTAGTTAATCGAAAAGGCTCAGATAGCTTGAAACTACGTTTCCACTGTAGGATAAGGGTTGTCAACAAGGAGGCAACACCTTCATTATGTAGTTTGGATCCTTACATGCTTATTATCACTTAAATCTCATATCCCTGGCAAGGTGTGAGTGTTCTCCTGGTAGGACGCAAGTACCAGATTATGTTGTCGGTTATATTATAGCGTTCCCCGCGTTACAAGTAGTTTTGCATACATGTATTCCCATTGATTTACTGTTTTCAGACTTTACTCACGTTTCATGCTCATGTTCAAGTTGCATTCAGTTTCAGTTCATGTCTTATACCTATGTTGTGTCATGTTTTTCATTTCAGCAGGTTTTACATACTAGTACTATTCACTATGTACTAACGTCCCTTTTGCCCGGGGCCAGCACTTCACGGTGCAGATACCGGTTTTCAGGAGCATACATCTGCGCAGTAGGATCACTTCAGTTATCAGCTTATTGGTGAGCCCCACTTTTCTCGGGGTTCAACATGGAGTTTGCATTAGTATTCAGTTTATGGTAGTCCAGGGCCATGTCCTTGTAACACCCCGTACCTTTAACTTAAACTTTGATCATGATCCTAGACTTAGAAAAGCAGATAAAGAATGTGAGAGTTAGAATTTCCCTATTCAGTTGTAAGATGGTGGTTTACGCCCATGAACAGTGATCGTATTTCAGTTTACGCCGATGAACAGCGATTGTAAACTGAAACCAAGAATTTCTGAACATTCTGGAATTTGACATTTTGATGTCACATAGTTAAATACGGACCGTATTTCGATTTACGGCCCGTATTTAAAAATGTATTTGGAAATGAAAGTTGTAGATCTTTGAAATACCTTTCCAACGGTATATTATGGGGGTCAAACAGACATCTGTGCAAAGAGTTATGGCCATTTTACTGAAGAGATGCAATGTAGTCCGTATTTCAAAATACGACCCATATTTTAGTTTACGGCCCGTATTTAAAAATACGGCCAGCACTATTCAGGACATAAATTGCAATTTCAGAAGACAATATATATTAGTCCATATCAGTTCAACTCATTATTTTTCATTCCTTCAAACCCTAGAACGACCTCCTACTCTCCTCCATCATCAAGAACACCAAGGTAAGTCCACTCTAATTATTCCAACTGAATTCTAATACATATCCTTGTAATCTAAATAAGAAATCATACTTCCTAATCTAGGTTTTTCAAGAAAACCCATGTCAAGGTTCAAGAATCAAGATTTAGGAAATCTTCTCTAAAAAATTCAAGTTTTTGAGCAATTAAGGTATGTAGAACTTCCATCTACATGTGAGAATCTCTATGTTCTTCCCCATGCTCCGTTTCTTGATATCCATGAAGTTCAAATCCTAGGGCATTAAACCCAACATATTGGTAGCCCGTAATTATGTATTTATGTACATGAAATTTTGTATCTATACTCGTTATTGTACTCCTAATCTTCCATTACGGTTATTAGGAATCCTATCTTAATCCATGATTCATGAATTCTTCCTCATGTGTTCTCATTATGTTTATATGAAACTTTATGATTTCATCCAGTAAGTTACAAACATGTTTTCAAGTCAAGTATATATATATATATATATATATATATATATATATATATATATATATATATATATGATTACAAACTATATTTACAAGTTATGATTTATGAAAACCATGTACAAGAAAGTTATGATTCATGAACGCTATGTACAAGCAAGTTCTGATTCATGATATATCATGGGCAGCAAGTGCCACTATTTCACATGTTCATGTTTTTGGGAGTTGCATTAATTACCGAGGAGGGCTTCAGATAGCCTGAAACTACGTAGCCACCGTAGGGTGAGGATAGTTCCACCCATGTTCCGGACGATCTCTCATAATGACTGGATCCTTTCATATTTTACTAAATCTCATGTTCCCTGGCAAGGACTGAGTGTTCTGCCGGCGGGACGCAAGCACCAGACCATGGATCGGTTATAAGTTATTGCTCTCCCTATTTATGATATTTTAACCATGTTTTATATACATATGTATGTATTCATGTTCATGACCAGGTTTCAGTTCTTATCATGTTATTCCATGTCCCATGTTATTTCTTTCAGTTGATTTACATACCAGTACATTCAATGTGCTGACGTCCCCTTTTATTGCCCGGGGGCCTGCATTTCACGATGCAGGTACTAATATACAGGACGACACATTTGTTCAGTAGGACAACATTCGTATCAGCTTATTGGTGAGCCCCATCTCATTCGGGGTTTAGTTAACTTTTGGTTTATGATTAGTTATGCATCTAAGGTATGATGGGGGCCTTGTCCCAGTAAGTATGTTTTCCAGTCAGACTCATGATAGAGGTTTCATAGACTAGACAAGTCAGTTATATCATGCCAGACTTTTGGAGTCGTATAGCCTTTTTGGCTCATTCATGTTATTTCCGCACTCATGTTTAAACAAGTATTTTATTAAGTTTTATGATTTACTACATTATATAAAGGTTCATCATGCATTCATATTATATTCCTCTTATGTCATGTATCATGATGATTCAGCAAGCCATGTGGTTCGCTCGGTCACATGTAGTCAGGCATCGAGTGTCGTGTTACGTCCAGGCCATGGTTCTGGGCATGACAAAACTTGGTATCAGAGCCTAGGTTCAAGGATCTTTAGGGAGTCTATGAAACCGTGTCCAGTGGGGTCACTTTTATATGTGTGAGGGCCCCATACATATAAACAGTTGACCACCAAGACATCCAGGATTGTCTCACTTCTTTCATACTTTAAATCGTGCAGTTAGAGCATTACTCTTAGGATTTCTTTCTAATTCGTGCGAGTACTAGTTTCAGAAAATGCCTTACAAGAGAAAGTACAAGAAGAGGAACACATCCACCAGCCAAAGAGATACCGCTGAAGAAGCTCACGGAGAGACTGTTCCGACTCAAACAGCAGTCCCCACTACTCCTACAGCTACACATCCTAACACTTTGGACATGGATATGAGAGGATCCATCCAACTGCTTACTCATATCGTTGCCAACCAGGTGCGGCGACAAGAATCATCCCCTAGCTTAGGTGCTAGTGGTGGGTCAAATAGTTCAAGAACTCAGGAATTCTTGCGGATCAAACCTCCAACTTTCACAGCAGGGACCAAGGCTAAGGAGGATCCGCAGAACTATATTGATGGCCTACAGAAAGTGTTTCGTATTATGCATGTCACTGAGACTGAGAAAGTAGAGTTTGGTGCTTTTCAGCTGCAGGATGTTGCTCATATTTGGTATGAGACATGGAAACAATCTCGAGGGGAGGATGCATCTTCTGCTACTTGGGATGAGTTCGTTGACGCTTTCCTTGGCCATTTCATGCCTATCGAGGTCCGGGAAGCAAAGGCTATGGAATATGAGAGGTTGAGGTAGGGTAGCTTGACCGTTCAATAGTACTATCTCAAATTTATTTCATTATCCAGATATGCTACTCACATGGTTCCCGACATGAGGGCAACGGTTAGAAGATTTGTACTGGGGTTGAAACCCGAATTGTATAGAGATGCCAAGACTGCTGCTCAGAATGATAAGATGACTATCTCTAAGATCTTGGCATTTATGCAAGGTAATGAAGTTGAACTGAAGGAAGAGGAAGCTCTACAGAAACAAAAGGATAAAGAATTCAACAAGAGGGATAAATCTACAGCTAGTGCCCCAGTCCCTAATTTCAAAAATGACAAGAAGCAGAACTTTAGACCATCGAATTCTTATTCTCAGGCTAGTGTGGGTCAGTCAGCCTTTACCATTCCAACTTGTAGCAAGTGTAGCAAGAGATACTTAGGTGAGTGTCATATAGGTACAAATGCGTACTATGGTTGCAGCCAGAAGGGCCACATTCAGAAGGACTGTCCATCAGCCAGACAGGGTATCGGAGGTAATGTGACACAGTCCATAAATTTAGCAGCTCCTCGTTACAATCAGGCCCAGCAGAGGCGTGACACGACAAGGTTCGGTAATACAGGCGGTGGTCAAAACCGTTTGTATGCATTGACAGGTCATCAGGATACAAAGGCTAGAACAGATGTTGCCACAGGTACACTCATAGTTTTCACTGTTGAATTATATGCCCTTATTGACCCAGGATCCACCTTATCTTATGTAACCCCTTTTGTTGCTAAGAAATTTGGTATTGAACCTGAAAATCTAAAAGAACCTTTTAAAGTGTCAACTCCAGTTGGTGAGTCAGTCATAGCCCGACATGTCTATAAGGGTTGTCCAGTCAGATTCTATCATCATGTTGTTCCAGCTCACCTATGTGAGTTAGAAATGGTAGATTTTGATGTAATCATGGGCATGGACTGGTTATATTCATGCTATGCGTCAGTTGACTGTAGAACCAAAACTGTAAATTTCAAGTTTCCTAATGAGTCAGTCTTAGAGTGGAAGGGTAATTCAGTGAGTCTTAAGGGTGGGTTTATTTCTTACCTCAAGGCAAGAAAAATGGTGTCTAAGGGCTATATCTATCATCTCGTTCGAATTAGGGATTCAGTTTCCCAAACCCCAACTCTTCAGACAGTCTCTGTTGTTAATGAGTTTCCAGAAGTCTTTCCCGAAGATCTCCCAGGAGTCCCTCCTAACAGGGAGATTGAATTTGGAATTGATCTATTTCCCGATACTCAGCCAATATCTATTCCGCCATACAGAATGGCTCCAGCTGAGTTAAAAGAGTTAAAAGCCTAGTTGAAAGATCTTCTTGATAAAGGGTTTATTAGGCCCAGTGTTTCTCCTTAGGGTGCGCCAGTCTTATTTGTCCGAAAGAAGGATGGTTCCTCACGTATGTGTATAGACTACCGTCAGCTGAACAAGGTCACCATTAAGAACAGGTACCCTCTTCCTAGAATAGATGATTTATTTGACCAACTACAGGGTGCCCAATGTTATTCCAAGATTGACCTCAGATCAGGCTATCATCAGTTGAAGGTTAAGGAAGTTGATATTCCGAAGACAACTTTCAGAACCCGTTATGGCCATTTTGAATTTCTTGTTATGTCATTTGGGTTGACAAATGCGCCAACTGCTTTCATGGATCTTATGAACAGGGTCTTCAAGCCTTATCTCGACTTATTCGTCATTGTCTTCATTGATGATATTTTGGTGTATTCCCGTAATGAGGCCGATCATGCAGAACATCTCAGAATAGTGTTGCAGACTCTTAAAGATTGCGAGCTTTTTGCAAAATTCTCAAAGTGTGAGTTTTGGCTTAAATCAGTGGCATTCTTAGGTCATGGTTCGGGGCGTGATAGGGGGAAGGGATAAAAAATGTCCCTCTACTTTGGGAAAAGGGCTAAAAATATCCTGGTTCAAAGGTACCCCTCTCGTCATTAAAATTTTCAAATATACCCATCTTAATGGAAATCCCCCACCATAACCCAATTTTATTATTAAACCTGTTCCATTTAAACCTAACACAACTAAGTTACCCGCTCATGTGCCTAGTGGCTCCAAATGTAGGACTCAAGAACAAGTTGGTCGCATATGAGTTTTTTATGTAGTTGGCTCGGGTTTAAAAATGAAATCGGCTTATTTTGGGGGATTGGGGATTTCCGTTAAGATAGGGATATATTTGAAAACTTTAAGACAAAAGGAGTGTTTTTTACCCTAATTTTTAACGGAGGATATTTTTAGCACTTTTCCCAAAATATAGGGCTATTTTTGACCCTTTTCCTAGCTCCAGTTCCCACATTGACCAGGTTCAAGCATGATTTATTTAATATTCCAGCTGTAAAAATACGAGGTTTTTTTTTTCTGTTCACTTAATATTACCTGGATACAAATTAATTCCATGAGACGTGGGAACACAAGGCAAAGGATAAATTGTCTTTTTGCGTGTGTGTAATAGAAAGGGAAAGTTCTGGGGTGGGGGTGTGGTTATTAAGAGAGCCAAAACAAAAACCTTTTTATGACATTTTTGTCCAATAAGGTATCAAACGAAATGCATGTGTTACTGCAATTGATAGGATTTTATGTTGTACCTTTCATTTGAATCTTAATTTCCATGCATTTACTTAAGAATGTGAACTTTTAATATTTTCCAGCTTTCATTTAAATTTAGCGCAATAACTTGAGAGATAAGATTAAATAGTCTTCGCATATTGTGTGACAAATTGTATGTGATATGTAATTTACAACAATATATTTGACTGAAAATGACTAGTCACCTTCTTGGAATTGTTTACTTCAAAGCAACAATAGTAAATTTTTCTTTGCTTAATTTTGTGCTATATATATCTCATCAAAATAGTTTCATAGAGGAGCACAACAAAAAATTCTTGATTTCTTGTCTACCCACTTAATTTTGATCTTTTTTAGTATAGAAATGGGTTTTCAAAAACTTGCATATATTGTTTCTGCTATGTATGGCCTTTGGTTTCTGCTATCAAAGATTAGTACATTGACTTGTGAACAACATAAAACTTTTAATTTCTATTCACTATTTTAGACTAACTACTACAAAAGCAATGACTGAGCGTTAAGGAAAGGCGGTAAAAAAGGATTTTCCATTTAACAAAAACTTGCATAAAGCCTTAACTAAGATAGACAAAACACACAAGTGAGTGATAGAATTGCTAGTGATCGAAGTCCATGTGGATTTGATACTTCATTTAGGAAGAAATGAACCGCTTTCCTTTTAAGTGATGTTTATCGTGATCAACTATCGTTCAGATTATTTAATTAGCACACCACTAGGTAACTTCAAAATTTTGGGGCAAAGAAAAAGATCCAAAAAAATGAAAGTAGAAAACCAAAAAGAAATAGCTCGCCAAACATACTTGGGAATCAGGTTTGCCTTGCATTTTCACAAAAATATATCGTCTCCTTGACCTGTCAAGCTATGTTAGCTCAAGCTTAGAGAAAAAAAAGTGAAGAACTTTTATCTGCTTAGAGCCCGTTTGGATTGGCTTATAAGTTGCTTATAAGCTGTTTTTAGCTTTTTTGAGTGTTTGGCTGGCCAGCTTAAAATCATTTTGTGCTTAAAATAAGCTCAAAAAAATAATTGGGCTCATTTGACTTAGCTTATCTAAAACAGCTTATAAGCTGAAAACAACTTATAAGCCAAAAAAAAAAAGTTAGACTACCCCAACTTATTTTTTTTAGCTTATAAGCTGCAAACAGCTTATAGGCATAAGCCCATCCAAACAGGCTCTTAGACTGCAACTTTCTTTAAGCAACTTTTAAATCTCTGTGCAAAACCTATGCAGTATCCTTTTTTAGCTTATTTTGATGAGTCGAGATTTCATCACCAAGCAGGCTCATTGACAATTTTGCAAATAAAAGTTGCTGCATTTATCAGCTCTACTAAATAAAACTGTGGGTTGGAACCTTGTGTATTCCAGCATCTAAGATAGCTTTTCTCAAGGCAGCAGCATGGTCCCACCTCTCTACCCCAGCATATATGCTTGAGAGTTGCACATATCGCTGAATGATTAGGTTGCGGCTGAAGCAATAGTTGTGCTACTTAATTTCCCAACTAAATAGCTCCATGAAGTCTACAAGCACCCATCAGAGCACCCAACACAGTGGCATCAGCTTCGAAAGGCATCTTCTTTATAAGGTCGTACGCTTCCTATAGTAGCCCAGCTCAACCTAAGAGATCAACCACACAACCATAACGTTCCATTTTATGTACAAGTCCAAATTCATGTGAACATTGTTTCAAAGAATTTAAAACCCGATTTCGACAATCTTGACACGTGCACAAGCTGATAGAGCTTCCCCGAAAGTAATCTCATTTGGTTGCACACCCTTTGCTCTCATCTTCCCATACATCATTAATGCCTCTTCTCTTTACCATTCAAAGTTAGGGAAGTAATCATAACTCCAAGCTCAAACTTCCTTGCTAACCATTGCATCAAATACCTTCGAAGCATATAACAAACAACCCATCTTCCCCTAAAACGCGATCAATGTGGTCATCATGAATACACTCAAGTACTCCTCATTCTTTACCATGTAAGCATGTACTTGCCTCCCTAGATATAACGCCACACCAACATCCATAAACGTGCAAAAAGAAAGAACACTAACAAAAGTATCCTTGTTCGGCTTCACTAAACCACACTTCACATTCTCGTTTACCATTATTTTCTTGAAAAACTTATCAGCAACCTCGGAGCAACCATTCTTCATGTATCCATGAATAAACATCACTGACAAATTCGAGAAAACATCAAGAACCCCATCTTCCCCTAAAACGCGATCAATGTGGTCATCATGAATACACTCAAGTACTCCTCATTCTTTACCATGTAAGCATGTACTTGCCTCCCTAGATATAACGCCACACCAACATCCATAAACGTGCAAAAAGAAAGAACACTAACAAAAGTATCCTTGTTCGGCTTCACTAAACCACACTTCACATTCTCGTTTACCATTATTTTCTTGAAAAACTTATCAGCAACCTCGGAGCAACCATTCTTCATGTATCCATGAATAAACATCACTGACAAATTCGAGAAAACATCAAGAACCCCAAACCCATATCCCTGTCTTTCTCACAAGGATCAAGCATTGCGTTATACGAGACAACACACGGTTCAGGAATTTCTTCGAAGACCTTGCGTGCACTCTCGAGTTTACCCCCATGCAAGTACAATCCAATAAAAGACGTACAGACATACGGGTCGCTCAAGATTTGACAATGAAGCTTCAAATGGTCCCTTATGTTTGAGGTAGCTTCAAATTAGTGTGCACTTAACAGTTTTGGTGGTTTAAGTTTGCTAAAAGTTAACACTTTTAGTCTCCGATAAATATTTACCAAATTTTGTCTGTTAGATGGAACTATGAAAATAGGAAGCAAAAACTCAAATTTAAAGGTATAATTTTTGTAATTTCTACTATTTTTAATTTATTTTTATAGTTTTTTACAACTTTTCGAGGTGTAATTTTATATATATATATATATATATCTTTTTAGTGTAGTTTATTGTGTTACATATTTTAGAATTTTATGGGGACTATCTTGGTGTTTATAGTTATTTTTTTTCATTTTCCGTTAAATCTAAGCAGAGTTCCGTAAATATTTTACAGAAACTAAAAGTGTTAAATTTGGGCAAATTTAAAGGATCAAAATTGTTAAGTTCATATTTCAAGGACTATTTTAAACCTACCGTTAAACATAAGGGACCTCTTCTCAAGACTTGAGAATGAAGGTTCTTGCCTATATATGAAGCCAAAAGGAAAAGTATGGCTATTGCGAGCTTGATGAAAGAGTATATGGGTGCAAAGGTTAAGAGTTGTTTGTGGCTGAGATATGTTGAGGTAATGTCACGACCCAATTCGCGAGTCGTGGTGGCACGTACACTATCCTTTTGAGTAGGCGAATCACATTACTAATAACAAGTTAAATAAGCATAAAATTAAACAAGAACAAGATATCAAGTCTTAAATACTTATCATAATTAGAAATGTCACGACAATCCCAAAAATTTGGTCAAAGGGTACAAGAGCGCTAACATAGTACGGAATAGAAGTCTGAAAATACTTGAAAGCTACATATTATCTGTCGAATACAAAAATAGAAATAAATAGAGGAGGTCCTTGAGGGACCACGGATGACCAAATAGCTCACCCTGAATGATTAAAAGATGTCACCCTCGCGTGTCAATCACGAGGTGTAGAACTGAAACATGAATCGTACTCTCCACTCAACAAAAATGTATAAGTATCATAGACCGACAATAATTAGATAACCTATTGGATGTTTCATTTCCAAATCTTTCGAGTTGGGAAAAATTAAAGACACACATATGTTACACAGTATTAAATTATTAATGGTAAGTAGTCCTGTCAACCGGTTCCAACCGGAACCGGACCGGTAACCGGTTAGGAAACCGGCCGGTTCCGGTTCCAAAACCGGAACCGCCTAACCGGTTCCGGTTTAACCGGTTCCGGTTAACCAGTTTGAAGGTCCAAACCGGAACCGGTCCGGTTTGGACTCGTTAAATTTTTTTTTTTTTTTTTTTTGTATTATATATATATATTATAGTATTTATTTGTATATTGTAGGTATATTTACATATGTTATACAATTTTATAATTAAAGTTTAAATATTTACTGACTAACAGCCTAACAGCAAGTCAGCAATACAGAATAATGCTTTTCATACACATATATATGTATAACTTACATATACTTATATATATGTACTATATACTTATATATATGTATAACTTAATATATATATATATATATATATATATATATACTATATGTACTTATATATATGTACTATATACTCTATATACTTATATATATGTATAACTTAATATATATACTATATATACTTATATATATGTATAACTTAATATATATACTAAATATATGTATAACTTAATATATATACTATATATATGTACTATATACTATATATAGGATAGCTTAATAGATATATAGGTATAACTTAATATATATACTATATATACATATCTACTATATATACAATATATACTATATATATTTATATAATATATATACTTATATACTATATATACTTATATATGTGTATAACTTAATATATATACTATATATACTTATATATATGTATAACTTAATATATATACTATATATATGTACTATATACTATATATAGGATAGCTTAATAGATATATAGGTATAACTTAATATATATACTATATATACATATCTACTATATATACAATATATACTATATATATTTATATAATATATATACTTATATACTATATATACTTATATATGTGTATAACTTAATATATATACTATATATACTTACTATATATACTTACTTATTATATATACTATATATACTTACTTATATACTATATATACTATATATACTTACTTATATACTATATATACTTACTTATATACTATATATGTACTATATACTATATATAAGTAAGTATATATAGTAAGTATATATAGTATACTTACTTACTTATATATGTGTATAACTTAATATATATAGTATATATACTTGTATATATGTACTATATACTATATATACTTACTTATATACTATATACTATATATACTTACTTATATACTATATATACTATTTTTTCTATATATACTTAAAATATACTAAGAATATACTATATATACTATATATACTATTTTTTCTATATATACTTATATACTATATATACTATTTTTTCTATATATACTATATATACTTATATATGTTTAAGTATACTATATAACTTAAGTATATTCTTAGTATATTTTAGGTATATTCCTAACTTAATAAAAGTAAAAATATAAACACAAATAAATAGAAGAAAGCTCAATGAGCCATATATTTTATTCATTCTTGGATAACATTTATTTGCAAGTTGTATTTTTTTTAACTTGCAAATAATACATGAGTTATACAAAAATAGTAGAATAATAAAATCACCAATTTTGAACCATTTCGTTAATTTCCCCCACATCATATTCGGTCATGGAAATATCTTCAAAGTCTTCCATTTGGTCCGGTCCACTAGCTATCAAATCTTCAATTTCTTCGTCTTCGCCTTGCTCCGCTTCTGAGTTTTGGTTGCGTCGCTCCGATCTAATCCAATCTCGAATGCACACTAGTACTTGCAAGCTAAAGCCGGATAATGAATGTCTATGGTCTCCAATTTGCTGTCTTCCTTGGCTAAATGCGCTCTCCGAAGCCACGGTTGATACTTGAACCGTAAGGATATCTCGAGCCATTCTTGAAAGTATCGGATAGCTTGCCTTGTACTTCTTCCACCATGCTAAGACGTCCACCTCATCCAGTTGGCTGATATCCACATTTGGCTGCATCAAATAAAAGTTAAATTCATCAAAGTTTGCAGTAGAAGAAGATATAGGCTGTGAATGTAAAACTTTTAAACCCGACAAGCCCTTTTTGCTACTATGAGAAGTAGTAGGGCGTGGAGCAACTGGTGTAGCACGTTCTTCCAAACTAGAATAATGAGTAAAAACTCTTCTAAACTCATCATCAATAGCGAGATCGGCTTCAGCTAAAGATGGTTGAACTCCCTCTTCAATTTCTAAAAATGTATAAATTTGACTAACCAAATTTTTAGTATAAGACACTTTTAAACAAGGATTTAAAAGAGAACCCAATATAAATAAAGTTGGGATGGGAAAAAAATACTTCTTAAATTTGATTATCATTTCAAAAATAGCCACTTGATAATTGGGATAGAATTGTCTAGAAAAAGCAAGAGTTGCATTATAAAAATTTTCTAAGAGTTCAATACATTCTTTAACATCTTCCCAATGCCTATAAGTTAACCAATCCTCACTATCAATATTATATTTGTTGTGAACTTGTTGTATGGGAATCCTATACTCATATGCTTGTTGTAGCATAATGTAAGTGTAGTTCCACCTAGTCTCAATTTCTACTTGAATTTTCCTAGGTCTAAGGTTATTTTCCACACAAGCATTCTTAAAATCTCTAATTCTTCCCCTATTAGCATTACAAAAAAGAAACGCAACAACATTTCTAACTTTTTGAACAGAATCATCAAAATGCATAAGACCATCTTTAACAATTAAATTTAAAATGTGACAACTACATCTTACATGAAAAATATTTCTTAGAGGAGGGTTTATTTCTCTTTTTAAAAGACCAATTGCCTTTGTATTATTAGAAGCATTATCTAAAGCAATACAAAGTGTTTTTCTATAAATGTTAAAAAATCTCATTATAGTAGACATTGAATCGGCTAAAAATTTTCCATCGTGACGACCTTTTCCTTCGTCGTATAAAAAAGCTATAATTCTTTTTTGCATAACCCAGTTGTCATCAACCCAATGACATGTAATAGCAAAGAAATCTAAATGGTTAATACTAAGACCCAAATCAGCGGTAAGACAAACATTACAATTTAAAGAATTAAATACATGACGCAAATAAAATCTATATTTTTTAAACAAATCTATAACATCGGCTCTACAAGTACTTCTAGGAATACCCTCAAATAACGGGTTATAACAACGTTGAATGTAAGTAACAAACCCTAAACCCGAGGGAAAGGAAAATGGTAAACAATCATAAGCTACCATTTTAGCTACTTCTACGCGTTCTTTTTTCTTGTCATACTTAAAATTTCTACCAGTTCGTGGGTCTATCGTCATTTGAATCCCCCCCACATTTGAACCCGTTTGCTCTCCCCAAACATCCATATGTTTGGTTCTCATATGAGCATTTAGTGTACCCGTTCCACCATCCTTACCAGTTCCTTGCTTAAAACTAAATACTTGTCCACATAGGGTACATGTAACTGATTGATTTTCCCTATCCTTAGTCATAAATTTCCAAACTTTAGCTGTTGGCCTACGAGTTCTAGGCGGTTTGTCTTGTGTATGTGATTGTGCAGGACCTGTATCTCCTATAGGATTTTCGGGGGGTTGTGTTTCATCATCATCATCATCATCATCTAAGTCTTCATTAAAAGTGTCGGTAAAATGTTGTTGCATTGCCTCATGACCTAAAAGTGGATTATTTCCACCAACATCAATACCTAAATTAGGTGTTTCTTCCACAAATGTTTCCTCATTAAGCGCACCCCTAACAGTACGACTACTACTACCGGCACCACGTCTTAATCTCTTTGACATTATTAAATAGAAATAATTTAAATCACAATAAAATAAATTACAACAAATTAAATTGCTAGAATTAAATTGCGTAAATTAAATTTCAAAAAATAAATTGCTAGAATTAAATTGCGTAAATTAAATTTCGAAAAATAAATTGCTAGAATTAAATTGCAAAAATTAAAGATAGAGTTGGAACGAAGGTACCAAATTGCCGGAATAATTTCCAACAAAGCGAAGGCGGCTAGAATTGCAAATCCACCAAAGCTACTTCGGATTGTTGCAAAATCACCAACTCCACCAACAATATTATAATTGCAAAATTAATAATTGAAAGTTCAAACTATAATAAGACTTTGTGGCTAATTATTGCAAAGTAACTATAATTGAGAGATTGAGATTTGAGAGAAAGATGAAGAAGAGTGAATTGAAATGAAAATGAAGAAGGGTTTATATAGGGGTGGGGGAGGGGTTAAAGTGTTAAAAAAAAAAAATTGGGGGCCAAAAATTAAGAAAATGACCGTTTGGCAACGGCCATTTTTGCAAATGGACCGTTGCCAACGGTCCATTACCGAGGCCCAAGTCCAACGGCTCTTTTCTTTTTTTTTTTTTTTTTTTTTTTTTTAACCGGTTTAACCGGTTTAACCGGTCCGGTTCCGGTTAAACCGGTTTAACCGGTTCCGGTTAAGAAAAATTTGGAACCGGACCGGTTAACTAATATTCGGTTAACCGGAACCGGTTAACCGGTTATACCGGTTCCGGTTCCGGTTCCGGTTTAACCGGTCCGGTTACCGGTTAAAACCGGTTACACGGAACCGGTTGACAGGACCATTCGTTTCCTTCAGGGTGGTATTAATTAATCTACTATTATAATTAAAGTCAGACATTATTATGAATTTATAATGTTAGCACTAACACTTTCTCGTTACTTTATAATGATGTCCACCATGCATGTGCCCTTTCCTCTCTCCTACCTCTTCTTGGGACACCCAAAATGATCCTTTTTATAAAACTAATTAAAGAAAGAATGGAAGGTACAATTATTTTTCTTTATTATCGTGACAACTTATTTAATGGTAATGGTGCCATTAATATTTTATGCTATCAAAATCTGTCACAAGATTCAATAAATTGCATTACTTTTAAATTGTTTACTTGCTATGCATACATGTTTTAATGCTCTTATTAATACATTTGGTACAAATATATATATATATATATATATATATATATATATATATATAATAGTCAATTATAACACACATATGTACCTAATGTCTTAGTTACAACACTGTTAATATAGAAGACTATGCTAGGTAAGTTTGCGACTATTTGGTGTTTGATATATTAAAATCATGTCAATAAATATTATATAATCTCATATCCTTTTCGTAGTTTTAAAGTGTTAAACGACCAAACGGGTCGTTACATTAGATACCAATCAAACAATCGCTCGTTCTCAAGTGACTAGGGTAAAGGTGGAGAAAAGGAGGTACCTGAACTGTCGAACAACTGAGGATATCTACTCCGCATATCTGCCTCGGTCTCCCAAGTAGCCTCCTCAATTGGACGGTTCTTCCACTGAACCTTGATCGAAGCAATATCCTTGGACCTTAACTTTCTCACTTACCTTTCTAGGATTGCTACCAGCTCTTCCTCGAAGGATAGATTTTAATCTAATAGTACCGAATCCCACTGAATGATATAAGACCCGTCTGAATGGTACTTCTTCGGCATGGAAACAGGGAATACTGGATGAACACCTGCCAAACCTGGTGGCAAAGCCAACTCATAAGCCACTTCACCAACACGACGAATAATCTCAAAAGGGCTAATAAACCGCGGGCTCAACTTGCCTTTCTTCCCAAATCGCATCACACCCTTCATGGGTGAAACCTTCAATAGGACCTGCTCACCAGCCATGAACTCCATATCGCGAACCTTCTGGTCAGCATACTCTTTCTACCTACTCTGAGCTGCCAGAATCTTTTCCTGAATAAGCTTGACCTTGTCCAAAGACTCCCTCAGCAAATCTGTACCCCAAGGTCGAACCTCAAAAGCATCAAACCACCCAATAGGAGAAAAACACCTCCTACCATATAAAGCCTCGAATGGCGCCATATCAATACTGGAATGGTAGCTATTATTGTACGCGAACTCTGCCAAGGGTAAGAATTTGTCCCAATGACCACCAAAATCAATAACACACACCCTCAACATATCCTCAAGCACCTGAATAGTCCTCTCGGACTGACCATTTGTCTGCGGGTGGAACGCGGTGCTAAGATCTAACTGAGTTCCCAATTCCTTCTGCAAAGTCCTCCAGAAATGGGAAGTAAACTGAGTGCCTCTGTCAGAAATAATGGAAATAGGAACCCCGTGCAATCGCACTATCTCCCGGATGTAGATCCTGGCCAACTTCTCCACGTTATAAGTAGTCTAAATCGAAATGAAGTGCGCGGACTTAGTCAACCTATCCACGATAACCCAAATCGAATAAAACTTACCCAGAGTCTTCGGAAGACCAACCACGAAATCAGTAGCGATCCTTTCCCATTTCCACTCGGGAATGGGCATCCTCTGAAGCACACCACCTGGTCTCTGGTGCTCATATTTAACCTGTTGACAATTCGAACAGTGAGCAACAAACTTCACAATGTCTCTCTTCATTCTACCCCACCAATAGTGTTGCCTCAAGTCATGATACATCTTTGTTGCTCCTGGATGAATGGAGTATTTGGAACTATTAGCCTCTTTCAAGATCAACGGAATCAAATCACCAACTCTAGGAACGCAAATGTGCCTCTTAATCCTCAAAACACCCTCATCATCAAGAATAGCCTCTTTGGTTTCTCCACTTAGCACTTTATCCCGTATCTTGCACAATTTCACATCCTTAAACTGTTGGGCCCTAATCTGCTCTAAAAGTGACGACCTCGCCTCCACACAAGCTAGAACCTTACCAGGTTCTGAAATATCGAGCCTCACCATACTATTAGCCAAACACTGAACCTCCATAGCTAACAGACGCTCTCCCACAATCAGATGCGCCAAGATACCCATACTCACTGCCTTTCGGCTCAACGCATCAGCTACTACATTAGCTTTTCCCGGATGATAAAGGATAGTAATATCATAATCCTTGAGCAACTCCATCCATCTACGCTGCCTCGAGTTCAAATCTCTCTGACTAAACATATGCTGAAGGCTACGATGATCTGTGAAAACCTCACAATGAACTCCATACAAGTAATGCCTCCAAATCTTCAAAGCGAAGACTACTGTAGCCAACTCCAAGTCATGAGTGGGGTAGTTCTTCTCGTGAACCTTCAACTGTCTCGAAGCATACGCAATCACCTTACCCTCTTGCATCAACACACATCCCAAGCCAATGTGTGAAGCATTACAATAAACAGTAAAGTCCTTTCCCTCTACTGGTAAAACCAAAATCGGGGCTGAAGTCAATAAAGCCTTAAGCTTTTGAAAGCTCTCCTCACACTCATCGGACCAATGGAAAGGCACATTCTTTTGAGTCAACCTAGTCAAATGGGAAGCAATAGATGAAAATCCCTTCACAAATCGGCAATAATAACTCGCAAGGCCTACGAAGCTTTAAATCTCAGTCACCGAAGTAGGCCTGGGCCAATCTCTAACCACCTCGATCTTTTTGGGATCAACCATAATCCCATCTTTGGACACCACATGTCCCAAAAATGCTACGGAACTGAGCCAAAACTCACACTTTGAAAACTTGGCATACAATTTTTTCTCCTTCAACAAGCCAAGCACGATCCTCAGATGCTTCTTATGAAATTCCTTACTCCAAGAGTACACCAAGATATCATCAATAAACACGATCACGAACGAATCCAAGTAAGGCTTGAAGATCCCATTCATCAAATCCATGATCGCTGCGGGGGCATTAGTAAGCCCGAAAGACATCACCAAGAACTCATAATGACCATAACGGGTCCTGAAAGTGGTCTTCGGAATATCCTCCGCTCGAATCTTCAATTGATGATAGCCTGACCTCAAATCAATCTTAGAAAATATCGATGCACCCTGAAGCTGGTCAAATAAGTCATCAATGCAGGGCGGGGTATTGGATACTTATTTCTTATTGTAACCTTGTTTAATTGCCGATAATCGATACACATCCGCATGGTACCATCTTTCTTCTTCACGAACAGAACGGGAGCACCCCAAGGAGAAATACTGGGTCTAATAAATCCTTTGCTCAACAAGTCTTGCAACTTCTCCTTCAAGTCTCTCAACTCTGCCGGAGCCATCTGATAGGGTGGAATAGAAATAGGTCGGGTTCCTGGCTCCAAGTCAATGCAAAAGTCAATATCTCGATCAGGCGGCATACCAGGAAAATCTGTAGGGAAAACCTCTGAGAACTCACAAACAACTGGCACTGACTCTACGGAAGGAGCATCCACAATAGTATCCCGAATATGAGCCAAATATGCTAAACATCCCTTATCCACTAACTTCTTCGCCCGAAGAAATGATATGATCTTCTTAGGTGCTGGACTAGGAGTACCCTTCCACTCTAACCGTGGAATACCTGGCATAGCCAACGTGACTGTCTTGGCATGACAGTCTAAAATAACATGATAAGGAGATGACCAGTCCATGCCCAAAATAATATCAAAGTCCACCATATCTAAAATAACCAAGACTACCCAAGTATCATACCCTATAAACGTGACTACACAAGACCTATAGACCCAATCTACTATCACAGAATCTCCGACATGAGTAGAGACACGAATAGGTACATCAAGCTTATCACAAAACATATCCAGACCCATAGAGAAATAGGTGGACACATAAGAGAAATTAGAACCCAGATCAAATAAGACAGTAGTTGATTTGTGACAAACCGAAATAATACCTGTGATAACAGCATTAGAGGCCTCGGCCTCTAGTTTACCCGGAAAAGCATAGAAATGGGAACGTCCACCTTCAGATTGTGTGCCTCCACGACTACCAAGGACTGCCTGAGATCCTCCTCTCACTGACTGAGCGCTCCCCCTACCAGACTGACGACCACCTCTGTTAGGATGATGGTCACCTCTGCTCAACTGCGAACCCCCTTTACTAGAATATGCTCCTCCTCTACTTTTCGCATGAACCTCACATACGAGTCCGAGGGACTCGTTTTTCTTCCGCATTTGATGTTGGGCCAAAGCCCAACGAAATCCTCTCGAGTCATTATTATTGGGCCTAAGCCCACACAGCAGTAGCAACAGTCCACAACATGATGTAAAAGAGATTGTTAGGCCAAAGCCCAATGGCAACAACAACAGCAGTCCTTAAAGAGGCTGAGCCCATTCATCTTATTGACTCTTCTATTTTATTTTTGTGCATTTAATTTGTATGGCATGATTAACTCTTTATTTCATTTTTGTTTTCCTTAACTTAGATGAATTCTAGTAAATTTAGTGGGGTTTAATCTTAGTTATGAGTAGTTAATTTAAGAGAAACTAACAATTAACTTCATAAATTATTCTCTTCTTTTCATGCTTTTATTTTATTTGAGATAATTGATTTGTAAAATGACATGACTATATATTTTAAGTAAAGGGAATCACATTTTTATCATAAACGTTTCAAAACCTCACTAATATGCAATTATAAGTATAATTTATAGATAATCCTTCAAGTTTGAATCAATCATGCATATTTTAGCTAAGCATAATTAATAAGAAATGACTCCCTTCCTTTTGAATCCTATTTACAAGCCTAGATTTCCTACACTACTATATTGATATAATATCATTTTATTCCAAGCTAAATTGGCTAGGTTTTCTCTTTAAAGTTTCTACTTATATACAAATCATTATATTTTGCAAGTCTCATTTTACAATAAAATTATTAGTTTAAACTCAACAACATTTATGAATTTTATTTTAAGTGGACTACCATGCATTTCTTCAAGTCAGTTTAAATAGCGTCATTATGTTTCCTTTTAAAACCTCAATAACATTTACAACCTATTTTTTTTCTTAAGAGTTAAGCATTATATTTAATCTAATTAATTAACCTAAGTTTGGTCGGATAACTGTAGTTAACGGATTCTAAAGGATGCTTAACCCCTTCCCTTTAAGATAATATAGAACCCTTACCTAGAATCACATTGGTTAAGTAGACTATTAATTGAGGTTTAGTTTTAACTTTGCCTTAGTTAACCTTTAGGTGTCCTAATTCACCGTTAAATTAATTAGGTGACGACTCCTTAAAACGAAATAAATAGGAATCACCAATATGTCATACCTCAATTATGACTATATTTTGGTTTTTTAATTATATTTTGATTAATATGTTCAATATTACTTATTCTGGTTTCTGTTGACTATATTTCAGATATATTTTTCAAATATTTTTCAAAATTTCAGAAAAAAAAAGTTGCAATGAAAATGTTGTTACCTCAATTATGAATTCAACTTGAATTCGATATTTCAATAGATGAATTCAAATATATATTCGTCGTTTAAAACATAAAAATAACATAGAATCTTACATATTTTAGGAAATATAGTTGAATTTTGGAGGTAAAAGGTTGAAATTAATGAGCAGTTAATACATAGTAAAAAAAAGGAAGTGAAAGAAATCAGAAACTGATTTGAAAAGCACGAAATTAGGGAGATGGGGAGTTAAAAACGTGTATATTTAGTAAAAAGGGGGAGAGAGAAAGTGTGCAGCTAAAAAATAGGGGTGTAGAGAGTGGTAAGTTAATTGATAGAAAAGTGGGTAGCTATAAGTTGCAAAAATATAATATTATAGCTACTGAACTTAATTATTAAAAAGTATAGTTATGTTCCATAAATATGTAACATAGTAAGCTATGCCAAGTAAAAATTACATAAAAGAACCAATTTTTTTATAATGACTAAATCATGGCCACTTTTCAAAGTTTGTAGAAAGATGAAAATTGCTGCGGTGTATTCAAGAAAAGCAAGAAAATGTGAGTCATAGATTGCCTTTAAAATAGAGGTAGAACGACGGAAGTGGGCTGTCATTATTTCCCACCTGCTTGTCCTTTCCACTGCCGCCACTGTTGTTAACAGTGTACTGCGACACGTGATTTACTTCTCCATAGACCAATTTCTTAGTACAAAAATTATCATAACTACCATACTAAACTAAACTTCGTGCAACATATTCTCTTGTAGGAGTGTATAAAAACTAATTGTACCATACCTGATTGCCTTTGTATTTGGTGGAAAATAAAATAAAGCTTCACTGCTCCTTCAATATTAACTGACAAAGCCCCTTCTGTTCGTCCTTTTTCTTCCCTCTAGGTTAGAAATAAGTGAATGATTTTTCCTTCTACTTTTTCCTTTTTTTTTTTGGGAGTATAACATGCACAACACAAGATTATGAGACTAAATGCACAAAACAAGAAATACACAAAACAAGAAATAATGGACTTGTTATTATATAATATCATGCTATGCAATGTATTACACCCATCATACCTTTGTCTAAAATTTTAATTAAAATAGTACTGCCATAGTTATTTTAGGAATCCTAATCACAAAGTATTGGTATTGCTTCCTATTGGATGTTTCATTTCCAAATCTTTCCAGTTGGGAAAGATTAAAGACACACATATGTTATACAGTATTAAATTATTAATGGTAAGGTTTGAAGGGAGCCACGACAACCACAATTAACTAGGACCATTCGTTTCCTTCTGGGTGGTATTAATTAATTTACTATTATAATTAAGGTCAGACATTATTATGAATTTATAATGTTAGCACTAACACTTTCTCGTTACTTTATAATGATGTCCACCATGCCTGTCTCTTTTCCCCTCTCCTAACTCTTCTTGGGACCCAAAATGATCCTTCTTTACGAAACTAATTAAAAAAAAATAGAAAAGGGTTAAAATTACTCCTTACTTTTAAAAAATAGTTTATTCATATTCTTTGTTATATTTTAGGGCCAATTATATCCTTACCGTTATACTATAATGCCAATTATACCTTTATGGCTAACTGCTGCCACGTGGCATCATCCCAACCCTTCAAAATTATTTTACCCTCAAATAATTTTTTACCCACTAAAATAACTCAACAATTTTTTTTCCAGCAAAAATAATACGAAATTATTTTTATTTTTTTTCCTGGAAAAAGTATCCGTATTATTTTTGCTGGAAAAACAAATCGGATCAGGTTGAGTTATTTTAGTGGATAAAAAATTATTTGAGGGTAAAATAATTTTGAAGGGTTGGGATGATGCCACGTGGCAGCAGTTAGTCATAAGGGTATAATTGACCTCATAGTATAACTGTAAGGGTATAATTGACCCTAAAGTATAACGAAAGGTATAGATGAACTATTTTTCAAAGTTCAGAGGTAATTTTGACCCTTTTCTGAAAAAAGAATGCAAGGTACAATTATTTTCCTTTATTTTCGTGCCCACTTATTTAATGATGTTGGTGCCATTAATTTCGTATGCTACCAAAATTAGCCACAAGATTCAATAAATTGCATTGCTTTTGAATTGTTTACTTGCTATGCATACACGTGGAAAGTTAGGCATGCACTTGTCCTTTCATGATGAGTTTTTACAATGCAAATATAATAAATCATTTTTCTGTATTATATTGCTTTGCACCACCATATTTTAATGTTTTTATTAATACATTTGGTACAAATAAAAACATATATATGTAATAGTCAGTTATAACACACATATGTATCTAATGTCTTAATTACAACACTGTTAAAATAGAAGACTATGCTAGATAAGTTTGCGAATATTTGGTGTTTCATATATTAAAATCATGTCAATAAATATTATATAATCCCATACAATTTTTGTAATTTTAAAATATTAAACGACCAAACGGGTCCATTGAGTGTCGTAAAAAAGGGTGTTGATCCATTGAGAGGTAAAGAGGAGGGGGCCACTGGTTATGAGAAGGGAATGTATTTGTTTGATTTGGTTTGACTGTTTGATGAAATGTCGTAAAATTTGAAGCATATGTTCAGGTTTTTCGGCTTTGGCACTCCAACAGATTAAACATTGTCAGCACCTAAGATCATCGAGAAATAATTAATAAGCAATCAAAGATACTGTTCATTGTCCCATGAAACAAAAGAAAACTTAGTACCCGATGTTTAGACCAAGATAATAAATGTATAAAATGTGTCTGTATTTAGCACTTAATCAAATAGAAAATGTTCAAATATAAATATTGATGTCATTTAATTTATAATAATGGGATGCTATATATTCAACCGAGCAAGAAATATGTGAAGCTAACTAAGATAATATAACTCCTAATGGTATGAATAGGTCAATGAATTCGTACTATAAATTTAGTAAATGCATGTATATGCCTAACGAAATTATTAAATTAGAGACATGAAGAGTGTGTTTGTGTGTGTATAGACAGAGTGCATGTTGCTCCAAACGCACACGTAAGTATACGCGCTCCAGATATCGTATTCAGATGGACTTATGATTAAGTATTTATTAAATTAAACTAAATCTAATTATCTAAACAAGAAATAAAATCCAAAGTTATGTTTATAAACTAACTAAACATAAAAGAAGGATCATAATCTTTCTAAATAAAATTCAAATTGGAGCTAGTTTTGAGTACTAAGATTCGCCCTTTTCACTTTCCAAATTCAATAATTCAAGAAACATCTCATTATACTATCAATGAAAGATATACAGTTAACTCATTTATAAGTAGAGAATGAACCAAGAAATAAAAGTTACCTTTAAGCTGCAATCTTGAATTTTAATCGCGATACCGGTAATCTATTTATGACCGTTATTTGAATGTTGTATTGGTCCCTTATCTTTTCTTTACGTGAAGCTTGTCCTTAATATATCTAACAATTGTAAAGGAGTAAATTTCAAGTATTTTACTTAATTTCTTTTGTAAATTTTAGTTCAACAAGAGCAAAATGGTTGATATGTGAATTTACTGCGAAAATTTTAAAAACCATCACTCTTCGAGCTATTAATTTTACTATTTTAATATCATACTACTGTTACTATTTTAATAAACATTTAAATTGAGCTTGATTTTGTTTTTCTGAACAAACTCATATTGTTAAAAGTTGCTTATTTTTATGATTTGCATTTGCCGAGTCAAACTTATAATATTTGAATTTTTGACTTAGAAATATCTTTGTCATGGTCATTACAATTAATATTCTTATAGACTTTTCTTTCTCCCTAAGAGAATTGATTAAATAATTATTTCTTACTTGGCTACGTTAATTGAATTTTTGACTTTGTTAGAGATATTGGCGTCATGATCCCTACACCAATTAATATTCTTATAGATTTTTCTTTTCCCCTCTAAGAGAATTGATCAAATAATTATTTTATTACTTGACAACATTAATTGAATTTTTGACTTAGAAATGTCTGTCATGATTTTACACCAATTAATATTCTTGTACTTTTATTTTTCCCATAATTAATAATTTTGAATTGATTAAATAATTATTTCTTACTTGATTGCTCTTAAATTAAATTTAATATTATCCACGTTGAATTACATGTATGGTAGGGGATCGGAGTCACCACACCCTGTAAACCTTGAAAAAAATCTCTCTCTCTGTATATATAAATATCTTGAAGAACGAACATATATTTAATTAGGCACGCTGATAAACAAATGCTAGTTGAGGCATTGCTTGAAGCAATTGCTTCCCTTTGTTGTGCTTGGGTTTAAATCCTACATGTCACATTCCTTAGTTATTTATATATATATATATATATATATTTAAACGGCTTCACTACGACTATGATTTCATTCCTGCATTTTACTTTAGTTCCACATCTTCCCCCCTCCCACCCAGCGCCACCCATTAGCCATTACTGGAAGTTTCAACGACATGGGGTGAGACTAAATAATTAGTGGTGCCCCTGACGTCTTCAAATTTTATGTCCGCCTGTACTTCGTCTGATAAGGTATCAAAAAAAAAAAAAATGTATTACAATTGATGTGTTTTTTCTGTTGTAGCTTTCGTTTGAACCTTTCTATGCAATGACTCGTGCTTTGACTTGAAAATTTGGAACTTTATATATTGGTCGGCATTCAATTGAATTCATGTGCATTGACTTGTGCATATACTTGACATCTTTTTCGATTAGTTTAATTTCAATAAATTGAAAATGTGGAAAAAGCATGAAGGTTCCTGCTGTCCTCCTCAAGGCATTACATTGGTAACGCTCTTTAAATATGCATTATCAGAGATAATATCTCAAATGGTCATTCAACTAAAGGTATTTCTCTCCTAAAATCACTCAACTTTGTTTTATAACTAAAAAGCACTCAACTATTAATATTTTACCCAGAAAGTCACTCAACTTTTGGGCTATAAAGCAAAATTGGATTTTCTTGACTTGAAATGTTTTTGTCTAGGTTTATACACCAAGTAACACTCTTATCCTAATCAATCAAAACTTTTATGAGTCTTTACCTTGAAATCAAGGTTTATACACCAATCAATACTCTTATCCTAACCAATCAATCTTTATTATCAAGGTTTATACACCAACCAATACTCTTATCTTAACTAATCAAACACTTTTTTGAAATTTTAACTTGAAATGTTTCGCCTAGGTCTCTACACCAATTCACACTCTTGTAGACTTTTCTTTCCCCTCTAAGAATTTGAATTTGATTAAATAACGATTTTCTACTGTTAAAGTTAACATTCTCAAGGTGCATTGTTCTACGTTATGCAGGACTGTATTATAGTTAAATTTTAATATTCTCAAGGTGCATTGTTCTACGTTATGCAGGACTGTATTATAGTTAAATTTGTACTATTTGATAAATAAGATTAAAGATGCGCAATAATTGAGTCAGGACTACTTGCAGGGACTTGAAATTGTGAAGTCTTCTTTTGATAAGGTATCAAACAAAATTGCATTATTACAAGTGATAGGAATTTTCTGTTGTAGCTTTCATTGAATTTTTCTTTGCCATACTTTTGCATCGATTTGAGAATGAAATTTGAGATTTTTTCCATCATTCATTTGGATTCTGGTGCAATGACTTGTGTATTTACTTGAGAATGTAAATTTAAGATTATTTCTGTTAGCTTAATTTCTATACATCCACAGTGTCAAGGAATTGTTACTGTCAAATCTTTATACTCAATTTGTCGGAAACTTTATTTTGCAAGCATGAATGATATGTATAATATTAATAAGTAACCTGTTATAGGAAGTAAAGCAACATGATAGCGCAAAAATCTTTTATAATGTCAATACATATAATTTGAAGTCCATTGAAATAATTGAAGAAACATTATAACACTCTGTACCTTGGAAACATTCTAAATAATATCCAGCTTTTGCTATTAACTTCTTTATCTAATCGTCAAAATTGCAAGAAAAATGTGTAAAAAGAAGCCAAGTTATTGGAATATAATATTTTCATTGTATAAATAATTTCTTTAACTATGAATGATCGTATATCATGCCTTGATTCACTACATATTAACCACAGTTACTGAAAAATAAAATGTAATTCTATACATTTACAAAAACAAACACTCTTTCAATCTCAACCTAGTTTGGGTCAGTTGTATGAATCCTTACTATCCATTTGACTCAAATACAATGTCATTACATTTCAATATTAATTATATAAATTTAGGGGGAAATGTCTTGCAGTTAATTGGCCGAACATTAATTATGAAAGATTAAATAGTAGTCTTTTTTTTGTTATAAAATAATAGTCGTCATCATATCAAAATATGTACACTACCACTAAATAAGTCTAAATTTGACTGAAAATGACTAGGTGACCATCCTAGAATTGAGTACTCCGTCTGTTATATTTGACATAAATTGTGGAAAAAAAGGAAATTAGCAAGTAACTCACATTTAGAAGTATAATATTTGTAGTTTTTGCTATTTTTAATTTATAGTCTAGAGTCTGATGCATATTTTAGGATTTGATGGGACTTTTTTTGGTGTTTATGGTTAATTTTTTTCACCTTTGTTTCCATCAAATCTTACGGACAGAGTTCAGTAAATATTTTACGAATCGGACCCGTTTAGCTGTGAGAATTTTTCACTTTATTTGAAAATCAGCATTTGGCCATGAGAATTCCAAATGCTACATTGGAAAACACTTAAAACCTTATTTTCACTTTTTTCACTTTTAGTACCTTCAAACAACCAGACACATCTCCATCTTCAACTCCAACAAAATTTCAAATAAAGCGAAAAATATTTGGTTTTCATGGCCATTCGGCTACGATAACTAAAAATGTTAATTTTTGATAAACTTAAAAGACCCAAACAGTTAAGTGCATACATAAAGAACTATTTTAAACTTACCCTCCAACTCAAGCGACCAATTTTGTCATATTCTTGTATATTTTTGATCAATTCTTATCTTTTTTTCAAGTATGGTTCAATTGATGAGAAATCTAAAAATATGTTGTTGCAATTGCAGAAAGGGAAACGACGCCGTTTTTGATGAAACAAAAGAGGGCCCACTTAACTCAAACAAAGTATGTTCTACCTTCTCTTTATTCTCTCTATTTATTTTATTTATTTTTCTATGCCCCTTTGCTTGTTTCATGTACCCACAAATTTTGTGGTTGTGCTTTGCTTGTTTCAATTCTCCACAGAATTTGTGGTTGTGCTTTGCTTGATGCTTTTGTTTCATATGAAATTTATAGTTGACCCGATTCTCTTTGTATCTGGTCAGCGTTAAAACAGTGTTTTGCGGAGATGGAGTTAGGATTTTGAGTTTATGAGTTCTGGTTATGAATTAAATTATTTTGACATATTACAGTTAATGTTCAAAAACACATCTAAACTATCACTTTTTCTCGAGTTTCGCACCCCAACTAATTGTTGTTCCCTTTTCCTACTTGCTCTATTATTTTGATATATTATTTCGATATTTTCTTTAACTACGAATGATCGTCTATCATGCCTTGATACATCACATATTAACAAGGTTAGTGATTTTACTACACAATTTCACTAACTTGATATATTAATACATCATAATTTATCATATGCACGAGCTTGCGTTGGACTGTATTTGAATCGCAGACAGTTCTAGTTTGATTTGGTGTAAGCTGTTGTGCAACAATATCAAGTTAAATTGGAACCTTGCAATGTTAATATGTGCTGATGGAAAATAGATTGAGACTTGGCTTACACCTAATCGTAGCCATATTAGGAGCAACTGCAGAATTAGGCTCCTTCTCCAAATTTGATTGTGATTCTTTATTGTATAGAGAAAGCAGAATAAAGGAGAAGTATTTACTTTTTCCTTGTTTGACTTGTAAGTCAAGCTCTTTACACCAAATAAAACTCCATCCTAACCAATCAAAATTTTAAACAATTTTCAATTTGACATGTTGTTGTCAAGGTCTACACCAACCAGTACTCTTATCCAAACTAATCGATTAACACTCTTATAGATTTTTCTCTTTTCCATGTTACCAGTTAAAAAAAAGACTTTTCAATTTCCAATAATAATTTAATTTGATTAAATAATTTTTTCCTATTGTTAAAGTTAATATTCTCATGGTGCCAGAAAGTGATTTCTTCGATAAGGTATAAGTTGAGTGATTTTATTAGTACAAAAACAAGGTTAGGGATCTTACTATGAAATTTTACTAAGTTGATATAAAAATACATCATAATTAATCATCTGCATGAGCTTGCATTGGACTGTGTTTAAATTGTAGACATTTCAACTTTGATTTGCTTTAAGCAGTTTTTGCTACAATATCAAGTAAAATTGGAACCTTGAAATACTGTGTGCTCTTGGAAATTAAATGAAGACTTGGCTTACACCTAGTGGTAGAGCAACTGCAGAATTTGGCTCCTTTTCTGAACTTGATTGTCATTCTTGTTTGGGTAGAGAAAGTAAACTAAAGGAGATATTGTTTTCTTTAAGATAAGGATCTTTTATTCTTCTTCTTGACTTGTAAGTCAAGGTCTATATCAATCAAAATTTTAAAGGATTTTCAACTCGAAATGTTGTTGTCAATGCATATATAACAATCAATACTCTTATCCTAACTAATCAAACTCTTGTGAAATGTTTTTGTCAAGGTCTATACACAATTATCACTCTTAACTTTTCTTTCTCCTCTAAAATTTAAATTGATGAAATAATTATGTCCTACTATTTATGTTAATATTCTCAAGTTGCGTTATTTTGCATTATGTCTTGTACAGTTTGATAAATAATATTAATAATGTGTAATTATTGGGCCAGGACTATTTGCAGAGAGTTGAAATGTTGACGTCTTCATCCGCTAATGTATCAAACAAAATTGTATTATTAAAGGTGATAAATTTTTTGTGTTATAGATGTCATTTGAATATTTCAACGAAACGACTTTTGCATTGACTTGAGAATATAAGTTTGAGGGTATTTTCTAGAATTCATTTGAATTCACCAAAGAATGTGCATAGCTAATTGACCACTCTAAATTTGACTAAAAATGACTAGGTGAGCTTCCTGGAATTTACTACTCCAAAGCAATAGTTGTAAATTTTCTTTGCTTTCTTGATAACTCAATATTATTTAATACAGGAACATAGCAAAAAATTCTTGATATCTTTTTCTACTAAGTACACTGATTTGATCATTTTAGGATTTTCAACTTGAAATGTTGTTGTTTAGGTCTATACATCAAGCGCTACTCTTATCCTAACTAATTGAGCTCTTCTTGATTTTTTGACGTGAAATGTTTTCATACATGTTGTAGACTTTTGTAGACTTTTCTTGTACATGTTCTGAATAATATTCGGCTTTTACTATTTCCAAAATCAACTTTTTTTCTTCTTCTTGAAATTGTAAAATTGAAAGAGACATCAAATTGTTGGAATATAATATTTTCATTGTATAAATATTTTTTTTCCTTTTTGTACTAACTAATCAAAACTGCTATGAATTTTTGTCTTGTAAGTCAAGGTCTATACACCAAGTAATAATCAAGATTTTAATGGAATTTTTACTTGTAATATTCTAGTCAAGATACACCAATCAATACTTTTTTTTTTTAATTTTTGAATTCAAATGTTTTACTCAAGGTCATTAAGCCAATTAATACTTTTATAGACCTTTTAAAAAATTTGACTTGAAATGTAACTAGTGCCCGTGAACTTTGTGAACTAACACCAAAGAATGCAATAAAAAATTACTTCCTTATTGATCATGCCTGCAAATGTGCACATCAAACTTTGAACCTTTAAAGCAAAGTATTTCACTTCAAAAACTCACCCTCGTTCTTTGGGGAACGGAAGATTAAGGTAAATCCTGGATTTTTCGTCACAAGCAAAGAAATTCATTAGTACTTTTAAGTATATATGATAATTTAAGTTCTTCATAATTTTACGTATTTTCAGAAAATGCCTTACAAGAGAAAGTACAAGAAGAGGAACACAGACACCAGCCAAAGAGCTACCGCTAAAGCAGCTCACGAAGAGACTGTTCCGACTCAAACAACAGTCCCCCCTACTCCTACCGCTACACCTCCTAACACTTCGGACATGGATATGAGAGGAGCCATCCAACTGCTTACTTAGATCGTTGCCAACCAGGCGCAGCGACAAGAATCATCCCCTAGCTTAGGTGCTAGTGGTGGGTCAAATAGTTCAAGAACTCAGGAATTCTTGCGGATCAAACCTCCAATTTTCACAGGGACCAAGGCTGAAGAGGGTTCGCGGAACTATATTGATGGCCTACAGAAAGTGTTTCGTATTATGCATGTAACTGAGACTAAGGCAGCAGAGTTTGGTGCTTTTCAGCTGCAAAATGTTGCCACAGGTACACTCATAGTTTTCACTGTTGAATTATATGCCCTTATTGAACCAGGATCCACCTTATCTTATGTGACCCCTTTTGTTGCTAAGAAATTTGATATTGAACCTGAAAAGCTAAAAGAACCTTTTGAAGTGTCAACTCCAGTTGGTGAGTCAGTCATAGCCCGACATGTCTATAAGGGTTGTCCAGTCAGAGTCTATCATCATGTTGTTCCAGCTCACCTATGTGAGTTAGAAATGGTATATTTTGATGTAATCAAGGGCATGGACTAGTTATATTCATGCTATGCGTCAGTTGACTGTAGAACCAAAACTATAAATTTCAAGTTTCCTAATGAGCCAGTCTTAGAGTGGAAGGGTAATTCAGTGAGTCCTAAGGGTAGGTTTATTTCTTACCCCAAGGCAAGAAAAATGGTGTCTAAGGGCTATATCTATCATCTCGTTCGGGTTAGGGATTCAGCTTCCCAGACCCCAACTCTTCAGACAGTCTCTGTTGTTAATGAATTTCCAGAAGTCCTTCCCGAAGATCTCCCAGGAGTCCCTCCTGACAGGGATATTGAATTTGGAATTGATCTACTTCCCGATACTTAGCCAATATCTATTCCGCCATACAGAATGGCTCCAGCTGAGTTAAAAGAGTTAAAATCCTAGTTGAAAAATCTTCTTGATAAGGGGTTTATTAGGCCCAGTGTTTCGCCTTAGGGTGCGCCAGTCTTATTTGTCCGAAAGAAGTATGGTTCCTTACGTATGTGTATAGACTACCGTTGATGAGCCGTGAAATTACGGGATATTCGATGCTAATTCCTTAAGCTTTTGTGACTCATTAATCACTTTGTTGTTACTTTTTGTGTTTTTTTGTTGTTTTGTAGGAAAAGATGCCCAGAGAGCATAATGGAGCAAAACGGACCAAAATAGAGCAAAAATAGAACAAATCAACGTTTATGGCACCACATGATAATAACATGTAGTGCAGCATGTTGAACATGCTAGCATCATGTGGTGCAACATCTACTGTCAATGAAAATGGCACCATATGCGAGTAGCATATGGTGCAGCATGTGTAACATGCGAGCAGCATGTGGTGACAGAGAAATTGTCACCACATGCTACGGTTTTGGCACAACATGCGATTAGCATGTTGAACATGCGAATAGCATGTTGTGCAAGAGGGTATTTTGGTCCAGATTTTGTTCCCGTTTTTTGGAATGATATAAATACTCTTTTAGGGTTTGTAATATTTATCTTTGGCAGTTTTTCATCAAGTTTGGAGACTAGTTTTTACACCACACTTTGGGGTTGAAGATTTGAAGAGTTGATTGAGTATTTCTTAAACCTTTAATTCATTTCTTCAATTCCTTGCTTTGTATTGTATATCTAAGTGTGTAGCTTTCTATTCCATAACTTGAATCTCGTTTATGAAAGTATTCTTAATTAAAGTTTGGTTTGAAACTCTTGTTATGCTTATGTATTGAATGATCTTTATTGCTATTGAAGTGGGTCTTTGTTAATTTAATTAATCTCGTTCTTGAATGTTTCCGAAGGGATTAGCTAACCCTAGTATTCACCCATTTACTTAGATTGAGCCCGGAAGAGGAAATCTAGGTTGGGAAAGATTAATTAACAAGAATTTGGGTCATAAACTCATCTAATAACTTGAGCTCGGAAGAGGATAGTTACTTGAGGTTAAATTGATTGTTCCTAATATCACACTCTAAGGCTTGGAAAAGCTTAGAGTAAAATTCATTGATTTGGTTGGAAGACTTTCAATGAGATTTTAGAAATCATTATCTATTAACATAACCTCGTTCTTAGTTTTAATATCATAAAATACATTGGATCGTTACTTGAGTGTAATCTCCTATTATCCATGCTTGTGGCCATTGATCATTTTACTCTCTTTCTAGGTTAGTTTACATTTCAGCATTAGTCATAATTTTCTCAAAAACCCAAAATATTATCCATCGTTTGGCTTTAGCGTAGTTGGTAAAAGTTCCTTACTTTCTTAATCGCCTAGCATATTATTCCCTGTGGGATCGACCCCGACTCATAGTTGGGTAAATATATTGCATACGATCGTGTACACTTTCTCTTTGAGGAGTGTATTTGGACGTTATCAAAAAATGGCGCCGTTGCCGGGGAACAATTTGGCGTATTTGAGTTAGTTTGGGATTTAAGCTAACTTGCTTTGGTTCAAACTTTCATTGCTTTATTTTATCTTAAAAAAATGGCATGTTGGAATGAAAATGGGTTTGATGGTTTCCATATTTTGATGACCCATGTCCATATTGTGAAGGACCCCACTTTTGGCAAGATTGTGAATATGCTCCCGGGAGAGAGATGTGTGCACCGTCTCAATCCTATGATGAGAGTATTTGTAATATATGTGGTGGTCAATGTGGACATTGGGGTGATTGTACCAATTATTTCGCTTCCCCTCCCCCAAGTTGTTCTAATGAAAATGCTAGTTGTGCTTTTGAGCTTGACAGGGACAATGACATGGAAAATGAAGAACAAAGTGCCGGATATGAAGGCATCATGGCAATGCTCCAAACATACTTAGATCGAGAAGCTAAAATGGAGGAAGAGCGAATGCTCCTCCAACAATCCATTTTAGAAAATGGAGAAGCTATGACAAGAATGAATGATTCATTTGAGGATGCCAATTCCTCAATTGTCATGGAAGTGTCTACTCCTCAAAATGAATTGGTTGAAGAAGAGATTTTAATTTTTCAAGATGAGCCCGAAAGTTCTTGTGACCACAACGAAAGTTGTGAAACTGAAGAAATGGTTCAACTTGAAGAAGAAGAAGAAGAAGAGCAAAATCTTTAAGAAGAAATCTCCAATTCTCGAAAAGAAGAAGTTGAGGAAATCTTGAAAAGCATAATGGGGAGGATTGAAAAATATGGGCAAGTCTTGACCAAATTGTGGGAAGAAGTTCAACATGGAGATGATGAAACTTTCCAAAAGGTGTATCTCACCATGGATGGATTTTTACAAGAGTTGGACGACTCTCACAATGAAGAGAATCTTGACAAAATGGAAATTTTGAGCCAAGATTGGCTAATGAATCAAGCTCAACAACTTGAAGCCTATGGAAATCACCGTGAAGGCATTTCATGGATGATGGAAGAATTTCTAAAAATACATGTTGAGTAAAGTCAAGAAGTGGAGCTACTTGAAATTACTATCCAAAAATTGGAGGCCGAATTGAATGCAAAGATTGAGGAATGTGATGCTCAATATCAAAGGGCCATGGATTGTAGTTTTGAGTTAGTTTCCAATGAAGAAGAGGTCAAGATTGATTTTGATGAGCTAATGGTGAATTGCCAACCGACCAATCCAAAAATAATGCAAGATGCCAAGATTGAAGAAATGATACTAGAGTTACATAAAAAAGTTCATACAATAATTTTTGAAGACTCTAGTTCATTCTTGGGTGAGGATGTCAAAAATGAAGCGAATTTGAAATTGAAGCGCATTGGACCACATTCCAACCATTTTTCAACATTATGCTTGGTTGATGATATGGAAGTTGAACTAATCGAGCCTATCGAGAATTGTGAAAATGAAGAAGAAAGCGTTTTCATTTTGAAGTTTGCTATTCCAAGAAGATAAAATGGCATGCTTCACTTACGGGCCAAGAAGTGCAAAATGCGACACCCGAGAGTTGGCCTCTTTCCTTTTCTACCACTGCCTCACGAGCATCACCGGAATCTTGATTCAAAGTTGGGGCGCAAATTCATATCTTCCAAATGGAAGGAAAAGTGGTAAAGGTAACCGTCGTGCCGCGACGTTAAATCAAGCGCTTGGTGGGAGGTAACCCATCATTTTAAAAAAATTTAAATCGTTTTTGAAATTTTATTTGTTAGAATAGTTTAGTTTATGGTTTGTGACTAATCTGCAAAGTTTCAGAATTTTGGAGTTGTTTTGAGCATATCGGATATCCGGACAACCCCCAAAACCAGTAAAAGCTGCGAAAAAATGTTTTCTGGTGTCATAACATGCGATTCGCATTTCATACATGTGAATCGCATTCGCTTCGCATGTGGTGATAGTGAGTAAAAAAAAAGGTGACATCACATGCGACTGGCATGTCATACATGTGAATCGCATGTAACGTCGCATATGGTGACAACCAGTAAAAAAAAACTTTCTATGTTTATGCTTTGTTTTGATTATGTGCAGCGAGGACACTGCAATGTTTATAGTTGGGGTGACACGTGGTAGCGCATTATATTTTGAAACTTGCTCAAAATTTTTGAAAATTTTGTTCTTTTGACATGTTGTGGATTAGTCACTCTTATTATTTTATTTTCTTTGAGGACAAATGTGAAAACTCTTGGCTTGTTTGGTCACTACTAAAAAAACAGCGTTTAGTGACGGACGTATTCCGTCGCTAATAAGCATATATCTGTTGCTAAACATGTGTTGCGACGGATTAGCGACGGAATGTCGTCTGTTACAATTTTGCGCGTTGATAACCTATTAGCGACGGAAAATTGAAATCCGTAGCAAACTTAGCGACAGAGTAGCGACGTATGAGATCCGTTCCACATTATAGCAACAGATTATTTTTGTTGCTATTGTTATGAATTCCGTGACTAATTTCATATTTCATTTCGTCGTTTTAGTAAATTAGCGATAAAAACCATTGTCGCTAATCCGTCGCAAAATATTGAATTATTTGTGCCTGCATTTAGCGACAATACAATATTTGTCCCTCTAGCAATGACCAAAATCCGACGCAAATCTGTCACAAATATTTTTCTTTTGTTATTTTTAAATATACCTGTTGATAAGTTGGTATTTTACCAACTTATCTCTTCTTTAATCTTATATTTTTGCTATATTTACTTGAGAAAATAGTGTATTTAATATCATTTACATCTATTTTACAGGTCTTATGTGATTTAGAAGTGATCAGAAGAAACCAAGTGAAAATTTAGTCAAAAAGAGGCCAAATGGGACAGTTTTGCAAAACTGTCCAAACTGGACAGTTTTGCAAAAACGGGACAGAACTGCAAAAAACGGGCAGAACTGCAAAAACTGAAAGTTGGGGCATATTTTGTCATTGTTTTGACTTGGAAAAATCTGGGCATAAAGAGAGGCTTAGGGCAACAAAACAGGATCATCTTTGGCACAACACAAGTCCTTGGAGGCTAGGGTTTCATCACCAACACCTTGGAGGAGAAGATTGGAGGCACTTTAATGAGATATTTCTTAATCCTTTCTTCAATTCCTTGTTTTGTATTGAATATTTAGGTGTGTGGTATTTCATTTCAATACTTGAACCTTGTTTATGGAAGTATAGATTGTTTATGTTTGGATTGAATCTCTTGTTTTGCTTATGTGTTGAATGATTTTATTCTTAATGAAGTGGGTTATTGTTGTTTTAATTAATCTCACTTGAATGATTCTTAAGGGAGTAGCTAACCCTAAGACTTGTCCATTTATTTCGGTTTAAACTTGGAAGAGGCAAACTCGAGATTGGGAAAGATTAATTAACAAGAATTTGGGGCGTTAACCCTCATCTAATGGAATTCGACCTAGGAATAGGCGAAACCATTTGTAGCCATATTCGGGTGTTCTTAATGCTCCTAATTGCTTTAGGGATATTCAATTAGGTAGTCTAGTTAGTCTTCGGAAGAAGCTAATTTAGAGTCATTATCCGAGGCTAAGTAATATAAACTCACCATTATTTGTAAATCATGACATACATTGGATCGTTACTTGAGCGTAGTTTCCCTTGTATCCATGCTTGTGGCCATTGATCATTTTACTTGCTTTCTAGGTTAGTTTACATTTTTGCATTAGTTATAATTCTCTCAAACAAAACCAAAACATTATCCATCGTTTGGCTTTAGCGTAGTTGGTGAAAATTCCTACTTTTCCTAATCGCCTACATATTGTTCTCTGTGGGATTCGACCCCGACTCATAGTTGGGTAAATTATATTTGCATACGACCGTGCCCATTCTAATTAATAGGGTGGATTTGGACGTTATCAAAAATGGCGCCGTTGCCGGGGATCGAACCCGGGTCACCCGCGTGACAGGCGGGAATACTTACCACTATACCTGTTGAAACATACTAAATACAAATTAATAAATACCCTTAAAAATAACTGACATTCACATAAAATAATATTTATAAAAAAAGTTCAAAATAGATAGCGAAATCCCAATCGTTAAGTCCAAACACCGACAACACCAAGCTATCAACTACCAAAAGAACCCACACATCCATCAAGTATTATTAGTGCATAAGTTTGTTCTTTCCAACAAAAAGCAGATAACATAAAAAACTAATGCATGGGTGAAGGACTACGATCATCATCAGAAACTAAAGGATCAACATCGTCAACGTTAGCAGTAGGAGGAGGAGGCACTATGGGTGTCACAATTGATGGTTTGTCGACGGGAGTATTTGGATGATGTGATGGTGAAGAAATCACTCCGCGTGCCTTCTCAATAAATAAAGGAAGCAAGCGATCAGTCAGTGTAGGAATCAATCGCATCACTAACTCCTCCATATTTTCTGTAGGTGCTGATTGAGAAGTTGAAGGTGCTGCTGATGCTGAAGCATTAAAGGCAAAATTGACGCAAAGATTCGGCCCATAATAACTTTGTGCTTGAGATCCAAGACCATATATTCTTCTCTTCCTTGTCCCCCCAGCAACTTCGTAATATGCTTCACATTGATCAATATCAGACTGAGACTGTGATTTTTCCCGTAATATTTCTTGATATCTTTCCTGTAATAATTAGTGAAATTAAAACATCAAGAATTCTAACCATTCAATTTTACCAAATAAAAAGAGAAATGAATTCCAAAGATAAGAGAGCAGATATTTATCCATTTTTCGTTGGTGTACAAGTTATACAGACTAACAGGCACAAGGTTGCATAAATGCAGCACTTGTTGTTGTTGTGAGTCAGCAGGGGAACACAAGGATTAAAAAAAAAAACTATGTAGACATAAGGATTGCTGCAAAATTGGAGTCAAGAGTGCCAAATGTGGAAAATATATTGTTTCTGCTATGTGACTATGTCCTGATAGTATGATACTACATATTTTCCTAGCGGATTGAAGATGTCTGATTTGTTCAACCAGTATTCTATAGCTAAACCTGCTATTGTATGATTTTTAATGGGCGGTATTAGCTATGCTCATTCCTATTGAAAACTTGCAATATTTGGCTAAGTTTGACACATATAGTAATACAAAACTACATAGCATTACAACTACTGAGAGGAACAAGAAGCACTTACATATTGAGCTGGTTTGATGACACTAGTTTGTGGTTAACAGCAAACAAATGCATGGAAGCAAACCAAGTTCATATAGTGATAGGTGCTGGGCAATGATTCATAGCATAGAATTTGTTTATTGTTTGTTGACACCCAATTTTGTCTCCCCTCTCCTCCAAAATACCTATTTACGCTTCTAATATTTTTGAAAAATTAAAAAATATATATTGTATTTTACTATAATTATTAGCCTCTTATCAATACTGGCATTTCATTATTCTATTACAGTTACCAGCTATCCTCATTGTCATTTATCAATTATTATTATTATTATTATTATTATTATTATTATTATTATTATTATTATTATTATTATTATAATTCACAATTTTTTATCATTTCAGCATTTTTTACCAGCTTACGCACACGCATCGCATTTATCTTTGCATAATTAGATAATAATGTTTATTTACTGTGGATTTTTGAAATATTATTGCACGACTATTACAACGCCATTTTTTATCTGAGCACTAATAATTGCATATTTTATATTAAGTAATACTTTAACACAAGTTATTTAAATAGGTCTTTTATTTAAATGTAGTAGCCCAATCAAATCATATTGTTTTCGGACCAATTCACAAAACCGGTCCACATTTTAATTTACTAGTCCATTTTAATTCAGCCCAACCCATTTTAATGCCCAATCTACATTCAAATACCAGCCCATATATTTTCAGCCAACCCAGTCCATTAAATAATTCCCCAACCCAGAGGCCCATACCCGTTTTATTCACCCGACCCGACCCGGCCAATCCATTTATTTTTTTGACCTAATCTTCTTTTCCTTTCATTTTTCTTCACCGCCGCCTTCACCCCTCTCTCTTTTCCTCTCTTCTCCTTCAATCCCTTTTCTTCCCTCTTCTCCGCTTCCCCCCACTCGTTCCTGTTCCCCACCACCGCCGCCTACACCCGCTCCCACTTCTCTCTGTTCCCCACTTCCCCTGTCCCCACGCTCCTCTCTCTCTTCCTTTCGAACGAAAACCTAGCTCAAACCCAAAATTGACATTATAAATAATGTTTTTCCAAGTCGGTTTAAGAAAGATTTTTTGGATTGATGAAAACCCCCAAAGAATCTGGAGGATTTTTCGATTCATGAAATTCCCCAAGAACAAGTTGTATTAATCGCAGAAACCCCCCTAAGAATCTTAGCTGCTTCGAATCTCTGAAAAAGGAGTTATTTTAGTCCCTTTGAATACTCGAAAATACAAAGATCTTTAACCATTTCAAATTCCCTCCTAAATATTAGTTTCAGTTTTCTTGATATCATCTAAAAAAATACTAAATCCATTTTTTTTTGCTCGTTCGAATCTGAGTGCCGAGAGCTCGAAGTTTGTGTAGTTCGAGGTAGTTCGAAGACTCGAAGCCTCACTTCGCTGCACCCGAAGAAGGTCAGTCAACACCCCTTTTTATTTATTTATCCATGAATTGAGCATTTTCTGCTTTGTGTTATGTGTTTTTATACGCTTTACATGTTTGTTAGTTAGGCAGTGTGATAATGCTGATAGATGCAATTCCCGTTCTGCTTAGATTAATTTGGTTTAGTTCTTGTTTAACTTAAGGTTAGTATGTTTTACTCTTTAGTGGATAATTTGGTCCTCGTTATGTCGTTGAATAATACTAGCATGTGATTAGCATTTTTAATGTGTTGGTAGGTATTTACACGTGTATAATGTTCTCTATTAATTGTCGTGCGCATTTGAAAGCATGTCTAGCAAGGTCAAGTATCAGTTTGGTCTGATGAAGTTTAGAGGTTGATGTTTATTACGGTTTAATGTGTTCTTAATCCAAATTGTCCTTTATATTTCGAATGAGCCTATTGTCATCCAAATATGTATTCGCATACATATCAGTCCTTTGTTTACTTTGGTTTTGGTTCCTATGCATTCATGAGTAGCTCGATATGTGTCTGTTTTGCTTAATGTTGCAGTTGGTGAGAAAACTATGTTCAATTATTTAGTTTGTTTCGCTTAGTATGACAGTTGATAAGGACCTGTATTTAGCCTCTAGCTGTTTGCTTAATATTGTAGTTGGTATGATGCTATGTTTAGTCATTAAGTCTATTCTGCTTAGTGTTGTAATCAGTATAAAATTACACTCAAAGTGGCCTAGTTTGTTTGCTCAAATTGAAATTGTAATTATAGTTGAAGGAGAAGGACCTTTCTGTTTTAGTATTTGAATTACCTGGCTTGCCTAAGTTAGCTTAATCCATTTGAAGCCTTATACGATAAGTCATTCTATAATTGAACATGATTGTATGTTTGCCCAGTTTAGACCTCCTTTAACTGCATGTTTTAGCTTAAGCCTATATGAACAAATTCATTATTTATAAAGGGTCTCGTCCTCCCACTGTTTCTTCATCCGAGATGGGTAAAAGTATGATTTATGAGAGTGAAAACTAAGTCTGTATACTTAAAGGGAATCAGATTGCCATAAGTTGTTCTGTGCTGTCTCTTAATGTCTTGCTTGTCCATTACTTGGCCTGTATCTTTGGTTTATTGATTATGTGGTCTGTCACAAGGAGGATGCCACTTGATCAGATTACTATTTAGGTGATTATTGGTATGCCTTAGTTCTCAGTATTTGATTGAGCTTAAGCCAATAGTTTTGAAAGGGTAAATGATAGATTAATGATGATATGAGCATGAATATAGTTTGCCAAGTGTTTGTTGGTTTTATCCCTCTTTGCATTGTGTACAGTTTGGATTGGTTTTACTGTGGAATTGAAACAAAACTCCAGATCTGTCCTTGTTTGAACCTCAGGAATGGTTAACAAAATATATGACTTTCGAATATGGTTTATGTACCATCTGTTGGTGCCTCTTCGCGTTGTTTGTATTCTTTGAAATCATAATCAACTAATATAAATTGGCCAGGATAAACCTTCTTGTAGGATAAGATTTTTCCCAGTTCGTATGCCTTCTATGTTTGTTTCTTTGCTCTAAATAAGATTGAACAACAGCTTAGATCCAGCTTCAGTATCTTTAAGTATATGTTAGTGCTCTGTTAAATTTTTTTAAAAAAATATATTGGAGTTTCTCTATTGATGAAACACGCTAACTGTATGCTGTACTATCATTCCATACTGAGTTGAATCTGTTTAAGCTTATTGGCGACCATTGTATGAATCATATGAGTATATCTTCAAGGTATATTCGAATAAGGGGTGAAGCTGCTGCATTTGATTAAATTTATGTTGAAATGTCAAACATGCATGTTTATTTGACTATCTATTTGAACCATATTAAGATATCTGGGCAATCCTTTCTGGCTATACATATAACTGTGCTTTGTGCTTTGCTTTGGGATGTTTGTTTGGTTTATATGAAGTACTCGCGAATTTCCTTCCCTCTTTCTGCATTGTTTATGCTCGTATGGGTTTGTTCCCTCCCTACCTGATTTTCCTGTAGTATGGTATACTTCAAAGTATACATGGTATATAAACCTTAATGTATATCCGTGTATACAAGGGCCGTATATTAGTATATACCTTTCAGGTATACCAGGTATACTCCGAATATTTTGTGCTATTGCATTTGTCTACGCAATTTATACATGACCTACCGAATTGTTTTGAATTTGTACATGTTTAACCTTATTCGTCGATTAGATACTAATTCTTTTCTTTTCATTTTTTGCATGGCCATCGCATATGAGTCCGAGGGACTTGTCTCCCTTTGCATTCGGTGTTGGGCTAAAAGCCCAACGAAATCTCCCTCGCATCAGCTCTGTCCGTGGCAAATAAAATGTTGGGCCAAAGGAAAACAAAAAATATTTGGGCTTTGGCCCATATAATAGCAGCAACCCACATCAATGCAATGAAGTTTCTGGGCTGGAGCCCAACAGCAATCTGATCATAGTAGCCTTGAAATGGGCTGAGCCCATTTAATTTATTCATTCCTCTATTTTATTATTTTGTGTATTTAATTTGTATTGCATGACTAACATTTGATGATTTAGATCTAAACCTTAGTGAAATTAGTAGGTTTAGTCTTAATGGTGGGTAGTTAGTTTAAGGAAGACTAACCATCAACTCCATAAATCTTATTATCTTCTTTTTACATTAAAACTATTTATAACGTTTAATATTTATATTTTATTCGGAATGATTGATTCGCAAAAATGGCACGACTATATATTTTTTATCGTATCAAGACGTCATTAATATGTCACTACAAACTCAAATATATTTTATAGGAAACTTATTCAAGTTGAAACGTACATGCATATTTTTAAGCATAATTAATATAATATATTTTGAATTCTATTTATAAGTCTAGATTTTTCTATATTGCTACATTCCTATAATATAATTTATTCAAAGTTTAAAATTGCTAAATCCTTTTCCCAAAAGCTATTATTTATAGGCAAAATATCCTAATTTCATATAAGTCTTATCTTGAATAGCATTTATTATATTTTCATATAAAGTCTTAGTAACATTTAAGTTTTATTTTAAATAGCATTTAAAATCCTCTTTTATGCAAGCTATTATACTTTTACAAGTATTATTTTAAATAGCATTATTTATTGCTTTCATTTAAAATCTAAGCAATATTTATAAGTCTTATTTTAAGTAGCATTTAAAGTCCTCTTTTGTGCAAATTATCTTATTTTTCATAAATCTTAACTAACATTACTTTCCTTTAAGACCTAAGCAATACCTGTAAGTCATTTTAAAATTTGAACATTGTATCTCGTCTTAATTAATTAACCTAAGTTTAGTCGGATAACCGTAAGTTAACGGATTCTAAAGGATGCCTAACCCCTTCCCTTTAGGATAATATAGAGCCCTTACCTGGAATCACACTGGTTAAGCAGACTATTAATTGAGGTTTAGTTTTAACTTTGCCTTAGTTAACCACTAGGTGTCCTAATTCACCGTTAAATTAATTAGGTGGCGACTCCTTAAAACAAAATAAACAGGACATCAATACGTCATACTCCTAAATCAACCCGGTTAAAACGGGGTGTAACAGCTTGGCGACTCCGCTGGGGAATTTAGGCTCTAACCATAACAACTTAGGTTAACAAATAATTTGTGGGATATTTTGTTTGTTTTGTTTTATTTTGCCTATATTGTTGCTTTATATGCTTTTAAGTGTTTGTATTTTATTCCTTATGTAAATTTTTTCTATGTAATATGTATGTTATTGCCTTCCTTAAATTGACATTCCGCTCATATTTCTTCCACTCCTGGAAAATTCACACAAATTCACACACTTAAAGCGGTTTCGCGGTTCGCGGCCGTGCACTACTAAATTACACCTTTAGTGGATTGGTCTTGTGGATTTAGTCGATCGGCGGTGCAGTCGACGGCCACGGACTTTCCACTCCCAAGTTGTCCGCTTGGGGGAGCCTTGTGTCATAAGAAAACCACTCTTAGTCTACCTAGGTAGAGCGAAAACCAAAACCTTGTAAGAACATGCATCATTTTAAACCTAGGAGGCTTAATACCCTTGGTGTATTGAGTTCATTAGTCAACCTTACCAAATGTCCAAATGAGTCTATGACTCTAAGTGACACTATTCACTATTTATGTGCATTATTTGAAGGACAAAATGTGGAATATGTGGACCTAGTGCTCTATAGATAAATATTTCAAGGAAACTGACACTTTGTCGCAGGTTGCGTGGAGCATTCAATTAATGCCGGAGGTTGAAGACAACCAAAAGAAATTAGTGGAGTTGAAGTATTAGATATCTTAGATTAACTTTGAGATGTATTATCAATTGGCATATAATAATTTTTATTATTCTTGTAAATTACTTTTAGGAGGAGTTGGGGAATGATACATAAAAGACATGTTTGTCCTTCAAATATTCGTTAGGCCTACCTCTGGCATAAAGAGGTCCCTTGCATTATAAAACGCGATGTATTATGTGCACTAAATGTGTTTATATGCAATAATATGTCCTTACCGTATACTGACTCATTTTCTTTTTTCTTTTTTCTTGTTTTATGTTTTTTCTTTTTAAAACTTGTTTTCAAAATAAAAGGTTGACTTGTGCTAAAGGGGAACTGGCGGAGCATTCATATTTCACATGGTCTAGAGCCACGAAATCAGATTCCAACCCATCACTAATCACCTGGTTAACCAAAAGGACTCGTTCTAAAATGGAGCAAAGTTTGATCAATGCAACCACTTCATCTGAGCCATCTCTTAATTTACCAATCACGAGTGATCCCACATCCTCTAAAGAATCAGAAACACATTTGGAGATCATTGCTCGTCTAGAGCGACGAGTTGCTGAATTAAGTCACATGGTACTTCACAACCGGTCATTTTCTCAAACGCCGCCACATATGACTACATCTCATGGGGTTCGTCAGACTTTGCCTATGCCACCTCCATTCCCAAATTTGGACGAATATAACCAAGAAAATTATTTTACCACTTCCCAGCCGGTTCGCTCCGAACCCTTCACTCAAAATGCTTCCTTTTTATTTACAGTCACCTCTTCAAAAGCTCAATTCATACCGACGGCACATGATGTTACCAATACACATCAAGTTCCGCCAGTGTATACTTATACCACAGCTCCACCCATGACGCAAATACAAGGACAATGTCGCACAGATGTTGATCATTATGTCGAAGTCGAGAATAAGGCACGGTCAGTTAACGACGAAATGATAAACAGAAAGCTCAAAAGTTTGGAAGATGCCATGAGAAGTTTGCGTGGACTTGGTAGTAATCAAAGCGTGAGATATGAGGAGTTATGTGCATTTCCTGAGGTAGAATTGCCACCAGGCTATAAGATTCCAAAATTTGAAAAATTTGATGGGTCGGGATACCCTTTCTTCCATTTGAAGGTCTATTGTGAAAAGTTGATTGGTGTGGGGAAGAACGAAGGGATAAGAGTCAAGCTATTCAATCAAAGTTTGAGTGGAAAGGCCTTGGAGTGGTATTCTAAGCAAGATACAACCAAATGGCGTACTTGGGATGACTTGGCAAATGATTTTGTGGATCATTACAAGTTTCATGTCGAGATCGCTCCTGACAGAATATCGATTACAAAATTAAAGAAGAAGTCGATCGAATCATTCCGAGAATATGCTATACGGTGGAGAGAAGAAGCATCTAGAGTACACCCACCCATGGAGGAGACAAAAATGGTTACTTTCTTCATTCAAGCACTAGAACCGGAATACTATGAACGTTTGGTAACAATGGGCGGAAAAACTTTTGTAGAGGTGATCAAAGAAGGGGACATGATCGAAGATGACATTAAGACAGGGAGAATAACAAGTCTAGCAGCTTTACAGTCTACTAGTAGGGCTATACAAACTGGTGCTCTCGGAAATGGAAAGAAAAAAGAAAAAGAAGCGGCATCGGTAATGGCTTTGGGAAACACATCATACCACCATCAACAAACCCCGCGATATCAGTCTAACGCTCACCACTCACAATATTTCCAATACCCTCCACATCCATACAACCAAACTTTGTCATCTTACCAACCTCAATCACCACAAATATCCTACCCCGTTTACAACACACAACCAGCATATCGAGCTTCACGACCACCAACATACCCAGCTCCACCATCACAAATCTCATCATCCAAACAATGCATCTGCACCTCGCCCAAATAAATCGTTTCGCAATTTTACACCATTGGGAGAGCCACTGAGCGTTGTTTTTGAAAGACTGCAAGCTTCAGGCTTAGTATATCCTGTGGAAGGTAGAATTCCGGATCCACTACCTAGAAGCTTTGATCCCACTAAAACATGTGCATATCATTCGGGGGGTAAAAGGCCATTCCACTGATCGTTGTTACGCATTGAAGCATAAGGTTGAAGAGCTTATTGAAGCAAAACAGATCACGGTCAAACAACCGGCACCAAATGTGGTTAACAATCCACTCCCGACCCATGATGGGGCCACGATAAATATGATTGGAATAGATGAAAATGATGACGATCCAGCTGAATTCATAGTGCCTGGGGATAGCGTGGAAGATCATGGTCTTGTAGCCGTTGCTTCTCCGGCTGTAGTGATAAGTGGTTGTGTACCTGTCGAGATATTATGAGCTTCGTCGACGCCTGTGGAAGTAGTTCAAGCACCAAATCAGTTACCAGTGCTCGATACCAAAGCCGTACCGTGGAATTATCAACAAGCTGTGATGGAGTGTCGAGGAAAGGAAACTATTACTGACAAGATTAAGACATCAGGAATGACAAGGTCTGGAAGATGATATTCTCCAGAAGATCTAGCTAGATTGGGGCAAGCTAAGGAAACCAATGTGCCTCCCAAAAGGGTCGTGACAGAAGCCGAAGCAGAAGAATTTTTTAGGAAGATTAAGGCCAGTGAGTACTCTGTTGTGGATCAGTTGAAAAAGACCAATGCCCAAATTCCTATTCTCTCTTTGCTTTTGAGTTCGGATATGCACAGAAATGCACTTTTGAAGATTTTGAATGAAGCATATGTTCCAAGCGGAACAACTAGTGAGACGTTAGTTGGGATGATTGAGCGCGTAATTGACAGCCATCGAATCAGCTTCGATAAGAACTGCCGCCAGAAGGATGCATGCATAACAAAGCGCTCTATATAACTGTCAAGTGTCGTAACATGTTTGTGGCTAAAGTGTTGATTGATGGGGGTTCTGGACTCAACATCTCTCCCTTAACAAGTCTGAAGAAGATCGGATATAATGTCAGTGAGCTCAAGACAAGTACCATCTTTCTTCTTCACGAACAGAACGGGAGCACCCCAAGGAGAAATACTGGGTCTAATAAATCCTTTGCTCAACAAGTCTTGCAACTTCTCCTTCAAGTCTCTCAACTCTGCCGGAGCCATCTGATAGGGTGGAATAGAAATAAGACGGGATCCTCACTCCAAGTCAATGCAAAAGTCAATATCTCGATCAGGCGGCATACCAGGAAAATCTGTAGGGAAAACCTCTGAGAACTCACAAACAACTGGCACTGACTCTACAGAAGGAGCATCCACACTAGTATCCCGAATATGAGCCAAATATGCTAAACATCCCTTATCCACTAACTTTTTCGCCCGAAGAGATGATATGATCTTCTTAGGTGCTGGACTAGGAGTACCCTTCCACTCTAACCGTGGAATACCTGGCATAGCCAACGTGACTGTCTTGGCATGACAATCTAAAATAACATGATAAGGAGATAACCAGTCCATGCCCAAAATAATATCAAATTCCACCATATCTAAAATAACCAAGTCTACCCAAGTATCATACCCTATAAACGTGACTACACAAGACCTATAGACCCAATCTACTATTACAGAATCTCCGACATGAGTAGAGACACGAATAGGTACATCAAGCCTATCACAAAGCATATCCAGACCCATAGAGAAATAGGTGGACACATAAGAGAAATTAGAACCCGGATCAAATAAGACAGTAGTTGATTTGTGACAAACTAAAATAATACCTGTGATAACCGCATTAGAGGCCTCAGCCTCTAGTTTACCCGGAAAAGCATAGAAATGGGAACGTCCACCTTCAGACTGTGTGCCTCCACGACTACCACCGACTGCCTGAGATCCTCCTCTCACTGACTGAGCGCTTCCCCTACCAGACTGACAACCACCTCTGCTAGGATGATGGTCACCTCTGCTCAACTGCGAACCCCCTTTACTAGAATATGCTCCTCCTCTAGCTGGCAGTTCTTGCGGCCTAGATATTTGAACCTTAGAACCCTGCCTGGATCTAGGACACTCTTTCGCGTAATGCCCTGTCTCACCACACTCAAAACATGCTCCTCTGGCCATAGGCTGCTTAACTGTCATAGAAGAACCAGAATACCCACCGCGGTCTAAGGGTTGAGAGTAAGATCCTCGGGAAGTCTGCTTAGAACTGTGCCTACTATAATCTAAAGAACCACTTGCTAAAGCCTGTAGTGACGACTGGATGAGGCGGCTGTAGGGATGATGACGAACCCTGTCATGGTGTCCCCCACCTCTAACAGGACCTCTGAAACTGTCAAATCTACAAGCTTTTTTGTCGCCACCCCCACTATGTGGCCGACCCATCTCTGACTCGACCCTCCTGAAATGCTCTACAACTGACTAAAATAAGGCCCCAAAAGCTTCCAACTGTAACTGTAAGGTGGCCATTCGAAGCGGGAGGTCCACACCCTTCACAAATCTCCTTACTCTCTCAGTCTCTGTGGGAAGTAATGCCGTCGTATAACGGGACAAAGCGAGAAATATGGTCTCATACTCCGCGACCATCCTAACTTGCTGCTCTAATGTCAAAAACTCATCCTTCCTGTTGTCTCTAAGAGTACGAGGAACATACTTCTCCAGGAGCACCTGGTAGAACTAGGTCCAGGTCAAAAGTGGCGATCCAACTGGTCGACACTCCATGTATGATCTCCACCACTGCTTGGCCTCCCCAACTAACTGGAAAGAAGCATAATCCACCCCATGAGACTCCACTACACCCAACTTATGAAGCATCTCATGGAAGCTAACAATAAACTCATACGCATCCTCCGTGGGAGTACCATAAAACCAAGAAGGAGACATTTTGGTAAATCCCTCAAACAATTTTCGCTCCTCACTGGTCAACACTGGCCCATCCATAGGCCTTAGAGAAAAAACAGGCGCTGGAGTAGCATCAATACGGGGAGCCACTGTTGCTGCCGGCAATACCCTCGATGTTCGAAATCCTGGAGCAACTGTAGCCTCAGGAGTATGACCTGCCACTCTAGTATGCGAGCCGTCTTGAGAAACTGGAATCATGCCCGCCTGAGCCAAACTGTCAAACTACCCCAACACTCGAAACACAGCCTCCTGAAAATCAGGAATAGCAGCGACCCCAGGTTGTGTCTCAGCAGCCCTAATCTCCTCCTCCGAAATGTCGTCAAGCTCCGGAGTCGACTCTCTGTCAGGGTCCTGAGCAAGTGCTGGTGCTTGGTTCCTATTTGGATTAGCCACACGACCTCTACCCCTGCCACGTCCCATGTATCGCCTACGGACAGCTGCTCGGGCAACGAGTATGGTTGCGGATGCAGGTGCAGGTTCCTGGCCTCCAGTAGTGGTCGATCGCGTCCTCACCATCTGTGAGCGAACATAGAAATGAGGTTAAGATACCAATCTGAACAATATCGCACGAAAAGAATGAACCAGATACCAATCGGATTGAACTAGCACGAAACGAAAAAAAGAAGTGGAGTGTTTCCTAAATGTCCTATAGCCTCTCGAGGATAGGTACGGACGTCTACGTACCAATTCGCAAGAATCTACTAGACATTGTTCTTGTACTTATTAGACCAATTAACCTAGAAGCTTTGATACCAACTTGTCACGACCCAATTCGCGATTCGCGGTGGCACCTTCACTATCCCTCCGAGTAGGCGAACCACATTACTAATAACAAGTTAAATAAGCGTAAAATTAAACAAGAATAAGATATCAAGTGTTAACTACTTATCATAACTAGAAATGTCACGACAACCCCAAAAATCTGGTCAAAGGGTACAAGAGTGGTAACATAGTACGGAATAGAAATCTGAAAAATACCCAAAGGCTACATATTATCTGTCGAATATAAAAACAGAAATAAATAGAGGAGGTCCTTCAGGGGCCACGGATGACCAAATAGCTCACCCTGAATGATTGAAAGATGTCACCCTCGCGTATCAGCCACGGGGTGTAGAACTGGAACCTGGATCGTACTCTGCACTCAACAAAAGTGCAGCAAGAGTAGTATCAGTACAACACTTGTACCGGTAAGCATCATAGGCCGACAATGATTAGATAACGCATGAAGAAGTTGAAACCAACGAGTAACATATAGAGCAAATAGGTATGGTCACGCATCATATACAGGTAAAGTATAAAGGAATCTTGAAATCAACCAAGACAGATATAATTCACCAAATGATAATCAAATATATGAGCGGATGAATGCAATGCAATGAAATTCAATAGTCACCTCTCTCACTCCACTCTCGTACACACATGCTAAGGGATATGCCTCAAAGCCATGACCCATGGGGGACCCGCGAAGTCCATGTACCACTCGTACTCTCCGGCAGAAACCTCGGAGGCTATTAATCACTCTCAATCTCCGAAAATGACCTCCGAGTCTCATTGTCACTCTCCATCTCTGGAACAACCTCGGAGTCTCTCAATCACTTACCTCACCATCATCACAAGAATAATATGGAAAGTATGTCATGCATGATATCAGTCTCAATAATATCACCAATATACAATCAACGAGTACAAGTCATATTACTGTCCACTGTGCAGTTATCAATATTACAATTCCTTTCCACGTGATGAGTGAGCTAGTATGTGACAGAGATACAAACAGGTGATAATCACAAAAAATAACACATATGACGACAAGCCCACATAACAGCTGACAAAGCCAACCTAATTGGAATCCACCTCCACTTTATGCCCGAAGGCTTATATGCTATCCCCGTCACTTTCTACAACTACATACGATTCTCTAATCAGAGTCTAACTAAAGTAGACCGTAACCTACCTCAATGCCGAATGGGTGCCACGAACAATCACACTAATTTCTTCCCTTTGCGTGGAGCCTCTGAACGATTAAAATCTATAAAATATGTGATCTACTTTAGAATACGAATCTAAGAATACCCATATTGCTATATTTATATTCAACCCCCAAAAATGCACCCCAAAAAGTGGCCTTGGGCCACAAGGGCAAGATTGGAAATTTATTCGAAAAATAATTTCATCCATTATCTAAGGATCATATATTATTAAAATTGGTCAATTTCATCCATAAATATACTATTCAATCATTAATTCTCCTTTCTTAGGACTAGGACTCGAAACCTTTAATTACTCCAATATCTTTAACTTCGAACAAAAATCTAACTTTTCACAATTCAAATACCATGATTCTGAAGGTATTCATATTATTCACTACCAAAATATTCAATTAAATTTACCTTATGTATTAAAATTAAAGTGCAATCATGATAATATGAGGAAAGGAAATTCCTATAACTGTAGCCTAAGTTACAAAATTGAGACTTCAATTCCTGTGCAAATTTTCACACCTTTCTGCCAACTAGTGGTCTAAGTAATTATTACTTCATTTTCATATAATCCTAACAACTACCTTAATTATTAATTCATTAAATCCTTATCAATTCTTAGTGCACAAACATTTCTAAACAAACCACTAAAGCATTTAATGGCTGGGAAGGAAACGTGACCATCATTACAGATGTGATGATTTTTTCTAAGTTCACGTATGCTCCACTTGGGCTCTATAATAAATATTGTCTTCTACCATATCCTTAGCAAGCTAAATAAAAGAACCAATTTTTTTATAATGACCAAATCATGGGCCACTTTTCAAAGTTTGTAGAAAGCTGAAAATTGCTACGGTGTATTCAAGAAAAGGAAGAAAATGTGAGTCATAGATTGCCTTTAAAATAGAGGAAGAACGACGGAAGTGGGCTGCCATTATTTCCCACATGCTTTTCCTTTCCATTGCCGCCACTGTTGTTAGCAGTGTACTGCGGCACGTGATTTACTTCTCCATAGACCAATTTCTTAGTACAAAAATTGCCATAACTACCATACTAAACTAAACTTCCTGCAACATATTCTCTTGTAGGAGTGTATAAAAACTAATTGTACCATACCTGATTGCCTTTGTATTTGGTGGAAAATAAAATAAAGCTTCACTGCTTCTTCAATATTAACTGACAAAGCCCCTTATGTTCGTCCTTTTTCTCCCCTCTAGGTTAGAAATAAGTGAATGATTTTTCCTTCTACTTTTCCTCTTTCTTTTGTAATATAATGTGCACAACACAAGATTATGATGACTAAATGCACAAAACAAGGGATGCACAAAACAAGGAATAGTGGGCTTGTTATTATATAATATCATGTTGTGCAATGTATTACACCCATCATACCTTTGTTTAAGATTTTAATTAAAATAGTACTGCCATAGTTATTTTGGGAATCCTAATCACAAAGTATTGGCATTGCTTCCTATTGGATGTTTCATTTCCAAATCTTTCCAGTTGGGAAAGATTAAATACACACATATGTTACAACAACAACAACAACAACAACAACAACAACCCAGTGAAATCCCACATCGTAGGGTCTGGGGAGGGTAGAGTGTACGCAGACCTGACTCCTACCAAGGTAGGACGGCTGTTGCCGAAAGACCCCCGGCTCAATAAAAGCATAAAAAGAAGTCAGATACGGTTAGATAAGGTTAAGAGATTCGGATAAGAGATTTAAAGCGATATGGAAATGAAATAATGCAAGCGACACAGATAATACAGGATAATCAGAGCACAGAAAATAACCGATAATAGCAGAAATCAGAGCAGATGACACAGGATAACCAAAGCACAGGAAATAACACATAATAACAGATAATAGCAGAAATCGGAGCACAAGAAATTATATTGCAATAATGCGACTACTAATAAGAACGGATAACGAGACTATCTACTAGCCTTCTACCCTAATTTGGGTCCTCCAAACTCTCCTATCTAAGGTCATGTCCTCGGTAAGCTGTAATTGCGCCATGTCGTGTCTAATTACCTCTCCCCAATACTTCTTCGGCCTACCCCTACCTCGTCTGAAACCATCCATGGCCAACCTCTCACACCTCCGCACTGGGGCATCTGTATCTCTCCTCTTCACATGCCCAAACCATCTCAATCTCGCTTTTCGCATCTTGTCTTCCACCGAGGCCACCCCCACCTTATCCCGAATATCCTCATTCCTAATCCTGTCACTCCTGGTGTGGCCACACATCCATCTCAACATTCTCATCTCGACAACTTTCATCTTTTGAACGTGAGATGGTAAGGTTTGAAGGGGGCCACGACAGCCACAATTAACTAGGACCATTCATTTCCTTGTGGGTGGTATTAATTAATTTACTATTATAATTAGGCAGAATAGCTTGGGACTCTCTGAACTTGTCGATTTTTATTTAGTGTACATCTAAATTATGTGTTGACTTAATTACCCCTGAACTTGGTAATATGATAGTCTCGACCCCCCTAGATGCTGATGTAGCAAAGAGCGTGAACACTCTCTCTTTTAGGAGCGTGGAAGGGTCAAAAATCGAAAAATCTGCTTCCAAGTGGAGTATTTTTCAACTATTAATCGCCATGTAATCAATATAATGATTTATTTTTTCCAATTGTGTTTCTTTTTGTTTTTTCTTAATATTCATTGCATATTTTATCCCAATTGTATTTTTTTTTCTTTTTAGATATAATGATTATTTTTTTTTCCTTTTTTTTTTGGATCCAAATCTAAATAACTTAGTTGAAACTCTATTTATTTTAGCCAAATAAAAAGAAGGTTTAGCAAAAGTAATGAAGTTTAGACGGTGTATTTTCTACAAAAAAGAATTGTGTATTTTTCTTTTCATGCAATTACTATTTATTTCAACTCTACATTATTTTTTTCGGGTCAAATTCTTAAAATATTTGGTTGATATTTTATTTATTTCTTTTTAGATACAATGATTATTTGCTTTAACTGTGTATTTCTTCTTTTTCTAGCCAAATATATAAAAATAACTTGATTAGAATATCATTATCTTTAGCCAAATAAAAAAAATATGGTCAAAATATTGTTGTTTCAAGTTCTTTTTTTAGCTGTGAGAATTTTTTACTTTATTTGAAAATCATCATTTGGCCCTGAGAATTCCAAATGCTACATTGGAAAACACTTAAAATCTTATTTTCACTTTTTTCACTTTTAGTACCTTCAAACAACCAAACACATCTCCATCTTCAACTCCAACAAAATTTCAAATAAAGCGAAAAATATTTGGTTTTCATGGCCATTTGGCTACGATAACTAAAAATGTTAATTTTTGATGAACTTAAAAGACCCAAACTGTTAAGTGCATACATAAAGAACTATTTTAAACTTACCCTCCAACTCAAGGGACCAATATTGTCATATTCTTGTATATTTTTGATCAATTCTTATCTTTTTTTCAAGTATGGTTCAATTGATGAGAAATCTAAAAGTATGTTGTTGCAATTGCAGAAAGGGAAACGGTGCCGTTTTTGATGAAACACAAGAGGGCCCACTTAACTCAAACAAAGTACGTTCTACCTTCTCTTTATTCTCTCTATTTATTTTATTTATTTTTCTATGCCCCTTCGCTTGTTTCATTTACCCACATATTTTGTGGTTGTGCTTTGCTTGTTTCAATTCTCCACATAATTTGTTGTTGTGCTTTGCTTGTTTCAATTCTCCACAGAATTTGTTGTTGTGCTTTGCTTGATGCTTTTGTTTCATATGAAATTTATAGTTGACCCGATTCTCTTTGTATCTGGTCAGCGTTAAAACATTGTTTTGCGGAGTTGGAGTTAGGAATTTGAGTTTATGAGTTCTGGTTATAAATTAAATTATTTTGACATATTACAGTTAATGTTCAAAAACACATCTAAACTATCACTTTTTCTCGAGTTTCACACCCCAACCAATAGTTGTTCCCTTTTCCTACCTGCTCTATTATTTTGATATATTATTTCGATATTTTCTTTAACTACGAATGATCGTCTATCATGCCTTGATACATCACATATTAACAAGGTTAGTGATTTTACTACACGATTTCACTAACTTGATATATTAATACATCATAATTTATCGTATGCACGAGCTTGCGTTGGACTGTATTTGAATCGCAGACAGTTCTAGTTTGATTTGATGTAAGCTGTTGTGCAACAATATCAAGTTAAATTGGAACCTTGCAATGTTAGTATGTGCTGATGGAAAATAGATTGAGACTTGGCTTACACCTAATCGTAGCCATATTAGGAGCAACTGCAGAATTAGGCTCCTTCTCCAAATTTGATTGTGATTCTTGATGTATAGAGAAAGCAGAATAAAGGATAAGTATTTACTTTTTCCTTGTTTGACTTGTAAGTCAAGCTCTTTACACCAAATAAAACTCCATCCTAACCAATCATAATTTTAAACAATTTTTAATTTGACGTGTTGTTGTCAAGGTCTACACCAACCAGTACTCTTATCCAAGCTAATCGAACTCTTCTTGTTTTTTTTTGACGCAAAATGATTTCGTTAAGGTATAAACATCAATTAACACTCTTATAGATTTTTCTCTTTTCCATGTTACCAGTTAAAAAAAAAGACTTTTCAATTTCCAATAATAATTTAATTTGATTAAATAATTTTTTCCTATTGTTAAAGTTAATATTCTCATGGTGCCAGAAAGTGATTTCTTCGATAATGAATAAGTTGAGTATTTTATTAGTATAAAAACAAGGTTAGTGATCTTACTACGAAATTTTACTAAATTGATAAAAAAAAATACATCATAATTAATCATCTGCATGAGCTTGCATTGGACTGTGTTTAAATTGTAGACAGTTCAACTTTGATTTGCTTTAAGCAGTTTTTGCTACAATATCAAGTAAAATTGGAACCTTGAAATACTGTGTGCTCTTGGAAACTAAATGAAGACCTGGCTTACACCTAGTGGTAGAGCAACTGCACAATTTGGCTCCTTTTCTGAACTTAATTGTCATTCTTGTTTGCATAGAGAAAGTAAACTAAAGGAGATATTTTTTTCTTTAAGATGATGTTCTTTTATTCTTCTTCTTGACTTGTAAGTCAAGGTCTATATCAATCAAAATTTTAAAGGATTTTCAACTTGAAATGTTCTTGTCAATGCATATATAACAATCAATACTCTTATCCTAACTAATCAAACTCTTGTGAAATGTTTTTGTCAAGGTCTATACACAATTACCACTCTTAACTTTTCTTTCTCCTCTAAAATTTAAATTGATGAAATAATTATGTCCTACTATTTATGTTAATATTCTCAAGTTGCGTTTTTTTTTGCATTATGTCTTGTACAGTTTGATAAATAATATTAATAATGTGTAATTATTGGGTCAGGACTATTTGCAGAGAGTTGAAATGTTGACGTCTTCATCCGCTAATGTATCAAACAAAATTATATTATTACAGGTGATAAAATTTTTGTGTTATAGATGTCATTTGAATATTTCAACGAAACGACTTTTGCATTGACTTGAGAATATAAGTTTGAGGGTATTTTCTAGCATTCATTTGAATTCACCAAAGAATGTGCATAGGTAATTGACCACTCTAAATTTGACTAAAAATGACTAGGTGAGTTTCCTGGATTTTATTACTCCAAAGCAATAGTTGTAAATTTTCTTTGCTTTCTTGATAACTCAATATTATTTAATAAAGGAACATAGCAAAAAATTCCTGATATCTTTTTCCACTAAGTACACTGATTTGATCATTTTAGGATTTTCAACTTGAAATGTTGTTGTCTAGGTCTATACATCAAGCACTACTCTTATCCTAACTAATCGAGCTCTTCTTGATTTTTTGACGTGAAATGTTTTCATACATGTTGTAGACTTTTCTTGTACATGTTCTGAATAATATCCGGCTTTTACTATTACCAAAATCAACTTTTTTCTTCTTCTTTGAAATTGTAAAATTGCAAAAAAAAAAAAAAAAAGTTGAAAGAGACATCAAATTGTTGGAATATAATATTTTCATTGTATAAATATTTTTTTTCCTTTTTGTACTAACTAATCAAAACTTCTATGAATTTTTGTCTTGTAAGTCAAGGTCTATACACCAAGTAATACTCTTATGTTAACCAATCAAAATTTTAATGGAATTTTTACTTGTAATATTCTAGTCAAGATACACCAATCAATACTTTTTTTTTTTTTTAATTTTTGACTTCAAATGTTTTACTCAAGGTCATTAAGCCAATTAATACTTTTATAGACCTTTTAAAAAATTTGACTTGAAATGTAACTAGTGCCTGTGAACTTTGTGAACTAACACCAAAGAATGCAATAAAAAATTACTTCCTTATTGATCATGCCTGCAAATGTGCACATCAAACTTTGAACCTTTAAAGCAAAGTATTTCACTTCAAAAACTCACCCTCGTTCTTTGGGGAACGGAAGATTAAGGTAAATCCTGGATTTTTCGTCACAAGCAAAGAAATTCATTAGTACTTTTAAGTATATATGATAATTTAAGTTCTTCATAATTTTATAAGGTCATAATTCAAAAGAACTCAAATGTTAGACGACTCAAGATTCTAACACTAATCACCAAACTCAACTTCTGCAGGACATTCTAAGTTCTTGAAAATTTTCGAATATGTAAATTTATTATAACTCTTAGAATATAATATTTCTTCTATGTCCATCGTCAAGTTGATATTCGATTTGGTGCATACACCAAATAACACTCTTATTCTAACCAATAAAAGAAAATGATTTAGGTCAAGGTCTATACACACCAATCAATATTCTCATTCTAACCTGTCAAACCTTTAAACTATTTTTGACTTGAGATGTTGTTGTCAAGTAGTGCCGACTAGACTATGAATCCACTCAGGCAATTCATATGTTTACTGTAGCCAAAAGTTACCATTTAATAGGAAATGACCAATTTCATCTTTCAATTCACATACGTTTAACTTTCGTAGGATAACAAATTTTGCACTAAAGTTTTCATTTAAATGTATATTTACCTCTTTGTACATAAACGTTGTTGAATTCGTGTTTGATTGTAAGGGCTAAACCATCACTCAACTTTTAATGGGTAAATTCGTAAATCAACCTTTGACTAATTTAGTCCCTATGGGGACATCCGATAAAAAAAACCTTTTGACTAATCTTGTTTCCACTTTTAATATAATGTGATATAAGATAAAATTCCCACTGGGAAAGAGAGTAAGTTAAAGATTCTTGTTTTTAGGAAAATAAAGAACTAGGAAATAAATGCATTCTCGAGCTTACAAGGTACCTTGGTGCACAAAGCATCCCGCATTAATAGAGTCCGGTGAAGGGCTGTTAGAAAAATAGGATTCAGAAGTGGGAAATAAATAATCTGACTTTGATAGAGTAATATCTGCCTTTAAGAAATGTAAGCCTACCGCTTCGTTGATGCAGGGATGGTGGCAAAATTCCTCCGGAATTTACAAAGCCTGTGAAATTCAAATTTCAGCAATTAACTAGAATTTCCTACAAGAACAATATTGTTTTTTTTGTAATGAGTATTTAGAAAGAAGAGAATAAATCAGTTGTCCGTGTTTTTTCCTTCTTTGGTTTGAAGCAGTAACACGTATTTATAATACCTTATGAGTCTGTTCAAAGATGACTTTTTGTAGCAGACACATCCTTTAGTAACAGGAACTTAATAACAACCATTTCTGAAATTAAAATCTAATAAAAACGTTTTGTAAAAATAAAACAAAAACATTTTTGTTAATTTCAGAGTAACCACGATCTTAAACAAATAGCTTTATTCTCTTTGAAAGAGTAACTCTCGTCATTCTTCGAGCTCTTAATTTTCATTGGACCACATGGAATTAAAAAGTATGGTTAATTACACGTATAAGCACTGAATTTTACAACTATAATAATAAGTTATAAATATTTTGTTATCACATAAATATAAATTTTATCCATAAAATATAGTGTTCGAGCACGCTTGTGCGCATCTCGACTAATTCCACGTGATACCGTCTATCATCTATCAACAATAGCCAACAAGTAATAGGTAACCACTTATACAAATAAGAAGAAATCACCTAATGGTTCTTTTCCCCACTTCATTCACTACCGGGCCATACTTTTAGGTGCAAAAAAAAAAGTACATTAAAGTCACTTGTTTCATTTTTATATATAAATTTCTGCTACAAGATAATTTCACAGGGAAACTATTTTATGGAACCAAAAAATTGTCTTGGACAGGCCCCACGAAGTAAACGAAATTGGGTCATTTGCACTTTTGCCACTATTTTGTGTTGGTCTTTAATTTTGCCCCTCCTAAAAAATAACTTTTTCGCATGATATTTCATACTATAATATCCCACATGTTATTCTCGCGCGCTTATAGAATTTATGCCCTGCTAGATATAAGTTCAATTTTGAAGGATAAAAATTAAAGATAAAAGGTGTAAATATATCCTCGACTTTGCAATTTAGAGCAGATCTACCCTCGTTAAGAAAATGATGCATATATACCCCTGCCATTATACTAATGGTGCAAATATACCCCTGCGGTTATACAAATGGTATAAATATACCCATTTCGCTGCCAGAATTTTTTTAAAAATCATTGAGCTTAGTTTTTAATTAAGAAATTGTCATGTGACTTTAAAAAAGTAAGTCTACCTATTTTTTAAAGCTATGAGGCAAGTTTTTTCACTAGTAGGTTGTTTCGTTCGTTTAAAAAAATATCTATTTGTATTTTAAAAAAATAAGTGTACCTATTTTTTTAAACGAACTAGATTCGATCACTAGAAAATAAATTACGTCGTGGATTTAAAGAAAATAGGTAGACTTATCTTTTTAAAGTCATGTGGCATTTTTCAATTAAAAAACAAGCTCTTAAAAAATTGTCAGCGAAAGGGTATATTTTCACTATTTCTGTAGTGGCAAGGGTATATATGTACTTCTTTTTTGACGAGGGATATATGTGCTAGTTGAGGAGTATGCTTGCACCTATTCCAAAAATTAAAAATCAACCAATATGAAGGGTAAAAATCAAAGTCCAGCCCATTTGAAGGACAAACCGTGCAATTAAATGAAGGAAAGTTAAACATCTGCCCAATATCTACCCAACCCACCCATTCATGTTGATCCATACTCGAAAAAAAGGGTCTAAGTATGGTGTATGTTGTTGTAGTTGTAGAAGGGAAAACGATACCGCTTTGCATTTAACAAAGTACGTTCTCTCTTCTCTTTGTTTGTTTCAATTCTCCACAGCTGATAGAATTTTTGTGTTGTAGATTTCATTTGAATCTTTCTACGCAACAACTTTTGCTTTGACTTGAGCATATGAGTTTGAGGGCATTTTCCAACATTCATTTATATTCACCAGAGAATGCGCATATGTAATTGACCAATCTAAATTTTACTGAAAAAATGACTAGGTGAGTTTCTTGGAATTTATTACTCCAAAGCAACAGTTGTAAATTTTATTTGCTTTCTTGATAACTCAATATTATTTAATAGAGGAACAGAACAAAAAATTCTTGATATCTTTTTCCACTAATTACTCTGATTTGATCATTTTAGGATTTTTAACTTGAAAATGTTGTTGTTTAGGTCTATACATCAATCACTACTCTTATCCTAACTAATCGAACTCTTTTTGATTTTTTGACGTGAAATGTTTTCGTTAAGGCCTCTAAATCAATTAATACTCTTGTTGACTTTTCTTGTACATGTTCTTAATAATATCCAGCTTTTACTATTTTAAAATTTAGATTTTTTTCTTCTTTGAAATTGTAAAATTGCAAAAAAATAAAAATAAAAAAAAATTTAAAAACAAATGGTTAAAAGAGGCATCAAGTTGTTGGAATATAATATTTTCATATATATATATATATATATATATATATATATATATATATATATATATATATATATATATATATATATATTCCTTTTGGTCCTAAATAATCAAAACTTCTATGAATTTTTGGCTTGTAAGTCAAGGTCCACACCATATAACACTCTTATGCCGACCAATCAAGATTTTAATGGAAATTTTTACTTGAATTCATGTGCATTGACTTGTGGATATACTTGACATCTTTTTCGATTAGTTTAATTTCAATAAATTGAAAATGTGGAAAAAGCATGAAGGTTCCTGTTGTCCTCCTCAAGGCATTAACGCTCTTTAAATATGCATTATCAGAGATAATATCTCAAATGGTCACTCAACTAAAGGTAGTTCCCTCCTAAAATCACTCAACTTTGTTTTATAACCTAAAAAACACTCAACTATTAATATTTCACCCAGAAAATCACTCAACTTTTGGGCTACAAAGCAAAATTGGATTTTCTTGACTTGAAATGTTTTTGTCCATGTCTATACACCAAGTAACACTCTTATCCTTATCAATCAAAACTTTTATGAGTCTTTACCTTGAAATCAAGGTTTATACACCAATCAATACTTTTATCCTAACCAATCAAACTTTATTATCAAGGTTTATACACCAACCAATACTCTTATCCTAACTAATCAAACACGTTTTTGAACTTTTAACTTGAAATGTTTCGCCTAAGTCTCTACACCAATTCATACTCTGGTAGACTTTTCTTTCCCCTCTAAGAATTTGAATTGATTAAATAACGGTATCCAACTGTTAAAGTTAATATTCTCAAGGTGCATTGTTCTATGTTATGCAGGACTGTATTATAGTTAAATTTGTACTATTTGATAAATAAGACTAAAGATGCGTAGTAATTGAGTCAGGACTACTTGCAGAGACTTGGAATTGTGAAGTCTTCTTTTGATAAGGTATCAAACAAAATTTAATTATTACAAGTGACAGGAATTTCTGTTGCAGCTTTCATTGAATTTTTCTATGACATACTTTTGCATCGATTTGAGAATGAAATTTGAGATTTTTTCCATCATTCATTTGGATTCTGGTGCAATAACTTGTGTATTTACTTGAGAATGTAAATGTAAGATTATTTCCGTTAGCTTAATTTCTATACATTCACAGTGTCAAGGAATTGTTACTGTCATATTTTTATACTCAATTTGTCGGAAACTTTATTTTGCAAGCATGAATGATCTATATAATATTAATAAGTAACTCGTTACAGGCTGTAAAGCAACGTGATAGTGCAAAAATCTTTTATAATGTCAATACATATAATTTGAAGTCCATTGAAATAATTGAAGAACCATTACAACACTCTGTACCTTGGAAACATTCTAAATAGTATCCAGCATTTACTGTTAACTTCTTTTTCTAATCGTCAAAATTGCAAGAAAAATGTGTAAAAAGAAGCCAAGTTGTTGGAATATAATATTTTCATTGTACAAATAATTTCTTTAACTATGAATGATCGTCTATCATGCCTTGATTCACTACATATTAACCACAGTTACTGAAAAATAAAATTTAATTCTATACATTTACAATAACAAATACTCTTTCAATCTCAACCTAGTTTGGGTCAGTTGTATGAATCCTTACTATCCATTTGGCTCAAATACAATGTCATTACATTTCAATATTAATTCTATAAATTCAGGGGGAAATGTCATGCAGTTAATTGGCCAAACTTTAATTATTAAAGATTAAATAATTGTCTATTTTTTTTGTTATGAAATAATAGTCACCATCATATCAAAATATGTACACTACCACTGAATAAGTTTAAATTTGACTGAAAATGACTAGGTGACCATCCTAGAATTGAGTACTCCGTCTCTTATATTTGATGTAACTGTGGAAAAAAAAAAGGAAATTAACAAGCAACTCACATTTAGAAGTGCAATTTTTGTAGTTTTTGTTATTTTTAATTTATATTCTAGAGTTTGATGCATATTTTAGAATTTGATGGGAATTTTTTGGTGTTTATGGTTAATGTTTTTCACCTTTGTTTCCATCAAATCTTACGGACACAGTTCAGTAAATATTTTATGAATCAGACCCGTTTAGCCGTGAGAATTTTTCAGTTTATTCGAAAATCAGCATTTGGCCATGAGAATTCCAAAAGCTACATTGGACAATACCTAAAACCTTAATTTTACTTTTTTCACTTTTAGTACCTTTAAACAACCAAACACATCTCCATCTTCAACTCCAACAAAATTTCAAATAAAGCGAAAAATATATGGTTTACATGGCCATTCAGCTACGATAACTAAAAATGTTAATTTTTGATAAACTTAAAAGACCCAAACTGTTAAGTGCATAAGAACTATTTTAAACTTACCCTCCAACTCACTGGACCAATTTTGTCATATTCTTGTATATGTTTGATCAATTCTTATCTTTTTTTCAAGTATGGTTCAATTGATGAGAAATCTAAAAATATGTTGTTGCAATTGCAGAAAGGGAAAAGACGTCGTTTTTGATGAAACACAAGAGGGCCCACTTAACCTAAACAAAGTACGTTCTACCTTCTCTTTATTCTCTCTATTTATTTTATTTATTTTTCTGTGCCCCTTTGCTTGTTTCATTTACCCACAGATTTTGTGGTTGTGCTTTGCTTGTTTCAATTCTCCACAGAATTTGTGGTTGTGCTTTGCTTGATGCTTTTGTTTCATATGAAATTTATAGTTGACCCGATTCTCTTTGTATCTGGTTAGCCTTAAAACGGTGTTTTGCGGAGATGTAGTTAGGATTTTGAGTTTATGAGTTATGATTATGAATTAAATTATTTTGACATATTACAGTTAATGTTCAAAAACACATCTAAACTATCACTTTTTCACGAGTTTCACACCCCAACTAATAGTTGTTTCCTTTTCCTACCAGCTTTATTATTTTGATATATTATTTCGATATTTTCTTTAACTACGAATGATCGTCTATCATGCCTTGATACATCACATATTAACAAGATTAGTGATTTTACTACACAATTTCACTAACTTGATATATTAATACATCATAATTTATCATCTGCACGAGCTTGCGTTGGACTATATTTGAATCGCAGACAATTCTAGTTTGATTTGTTGTAAGCTGTTGTGCAACAATATCAATTCAAATTGGAACCTTGCAATGTTAATATGTGCTGATGGAAAATAGACTGAGACTTGGCTTACACCTAATAGTAGCCATATTAGGAGCAACTGCAGAATTACACTCCTTCTCCAAAGCTTGATTGTGATTCTTGATTGTATAGAGAAAGCAGAATAAAGGAGAAGTATTTATTTTTTCCTTGTTGAGTTGTAAGTCAAGCTCTTTACACCAAGTAACACTCCATCCTAACCAATCAAAATTTTAAATAATTTTCGATTTGAAATGTTGTTGTCAAGGTCTATACACCAACCAGTACTCTTATCCTGACTAATTGAACTCTTCTTGATTTTTTGACACAAATGATTTCGTTAAGGTATATACATCAATTAACACTCTTATAGATTTTTCTCTTTTCCATGTTACCAGTTAAAAAAATAATAGTCTTTTCAATTTCCAATAATAATTTAATTTGATCAAATAATTTTTTCCTATTGTTAAAGTTAATATTCTCATGGTGCCAGAAAGTGATTTATCCAATAAGGTATAAGTTGAGTGATTTTATTGGTACAAAAACAAGGTTAGTGATCTTACTACGAAAGTTTACTAAATTGATATAAAAATACATCATAATTAATCATCTACATGAGCTTGCATTGGGACTGTGTTTGATTTGTAGACAGTTCAACTTTGATATGCTTTAAGATTATTTTGCTACAATATCAAGTAAAATTGGAACCTTGAAATACTGTGTGCTCTTGGAAACTAAATGAAGACATGGCTTACACCTAGTGGTAGAGCAACTGCAGAATTGGGCTCCTTTTCTGAACTTAATTGTCATTCTTGTTTGCGTAGAGAAAGGAAACTAAAGGAGATATTTTTTTCTTTAAGATGATGTTCTTTTATTCTTCTTCTTGACTTGTAAGTCAAGGTCTATATCAATCAAAATTTTAAAGGATTTTCAACTTGAAATGTTCTTGTCAATGCATACATAACAATCAATACTCTTATCCTAACTAATCAAACTCTTGTGAAATGTTTTTGTCAAGGTCTATACACAATTACCACTCTTAACTTTTCTTTCTCCTCTAAATTTTAAATTGATGAAATAATTATTTCCTACTTATTATCAAGTTGCGTTATTTTGCATTATGTCTTGTACAGTTTGATAAATAATATTAATAGTGTGTAATTATTGGGCCAGGACTATTTGCAGAGAGTTGAAATGTTGACGTCTTCATCCGATAATGTATCAAACAAAATTGTATTATTACAAGAGGTAGAATTTTTGTGTCATAGATGTAACATCTCGTACCTTTAACGTCAGCTTTGAACATGATCCTAGACTTAGAAATCAGATAAAGAATGTGGGAATTGGAATTTTCCTATTCCGTTGTAGGATGGGAGTTTACGCCCATGAACAGTGACCGTATTTCAGTTTAGAGTCCGTAATTTAAGTCGTAAACTGAAACCAAGGATTTCTGAGCATTATGAAATTTGGCAATTGGATGTCAAATGGTTAAATACGAACAATATTTCAAAATACAGCCCGTATCTCAAAACGTATTTGGAATTTGGGAAAACTTCCTCATATGTAGAGCTTTGAAATACCTTTCTAACGGTATATTATGGGGGTCAAACGGACATCTGTGCAAAGAGTTATGGCCATTTTATTGAAGAGACGCAGTGCAGTCCGTATTTCAAAATACGGCCAGTATCTAACTGGGCCGAAAATTTAATTTTTCCTGAATAGTATATATTCATCCATATCAGTTCAAATCATTATTTTTCATTCCTTCAATCCCTATAAGGACCTCCTACCCTCTTCCATTATCAAGAACACTAAGGTAAGCCTACTCTAATTATTCCAAATCAATTCTAATACCTATCCTTGTAATCTAAACAAGAAATTATCATTCCTAAACTAGGATTTTCAAGAAAATCCATCTCAAGGTTCAAGAATTCAAGATTTTGGAAATCTTCTTCAAAGCTCAAGTCTTTTAATTCAAGTTTTGGAGCGACTAAGGTATGTAGAGTTACTATCTACGTGTGGGAACATCATTATTCTTCCCCACGCCTCATGATCCATAAAATTATGATTCTCTACTAAAACTAGGGTTTCAATACCATGCTCATGACAACTCTAGGTCCATGATTATATTATGTATGAATTGTTATAATTCCATCATTTAGTTCTTAATATTTCTTTTTGATTATTGAGAATCCGTCCGTAATCTACGAAAACCCATATCTTGTATTTCATGGGTTCTTGCATGCATGTTTTTGACTAAGAATGATTGTTTCATGAATATCCTACATGTCTACAAGTTTTCATACAACTGTATTATATAATTACTTTCATGCTATGATACAAGATACATACATACTAAATACAAGTTATTTCATGAAACCATATTTACAAGTTATTTCATGAAACCATGCTTACACGTTATTTCATGAAACCATGTTTACAAGTTATTTCATGAAACCATGTTTACAAGTTATTTCGTGAAATCATGATTACAAGACAAGTACAAGTTAATTCACGAAAATCATAGGCTTCTTAGCCAATTATATTATGTTCATGTTTTTGGGAGTTGCACGAATTACTGAGAAGGCTCAGATAGCCTGAAACTATGTAGCCACCATAGGAAAAGGATCGCCCCGCCCGATTAGGACTTTACCTTAATTGTACACTGAATGGATCCATCAGACACGTTACCACCTTATACCCTAGCAGGGTATAGGGGCTTTGCTGGTCTGGCGAGGTACCAGACTCAACGTATCCACTTGGTGATATCATGTGTCGGTTTATAAAATACTCATGCACATGTTCATGTCCAGGTTTTCAGTTTCAGTTCTTATCACGTTATTCTATGTCCCATGTTGTTTCTTTCAGTTGCTTTACATAGCAGTACATTCAATGTGCTGATGTCCCCTTTTATTACCCGGGGGCCTGCATTTCACGATGTTGGTACGAATTTACAGGACGACACTTCTGCTCATTAGGATCTGCACGTACCAGCTTATTGGTGAGCCCCATCCCATTCGGGGTTTAGGCATTATCTTTCTTTATCTAGTTTTGCATCTAAAGGTATGCTGGGGGCCTTGTCCCAGCAAGTATGTTACATGTTTTTTTCAGACTCATGTTAGATGTTTCATAGACATGACAAGTGTCATGTTAGACTTCCAGAGTTGGTTAGCCGGTTTGGCTCATTTATGATATTGTCCGCATTCATGACTTAATCAAGTATTTATGTTTAATATTATGACTTATTATATTTTATAAAAGCTCGTCATGCACTTCACGTTATATTTCCGCTCATGTATGCCTCATGATGGTTCAGCAAGCCATGTGATTCGCTCAGTCACATGCAGTCGGGCATCGAGTGCCGTGTTACGCCCAGGCCATGGTTTAGGGCGTGACAAAGCTCGATATTAGAGCCTAGTTTCAAGTGTCAGGTTCGAGTGTCTTTAGGGAGTCTATGAAACCGTGTCTAGTGGGGTCACTTTTATATGTGTGAGGGCCCCATACATATAAACAACTGACTACCAAGACATTCAGGATTGTCTCAATTCTTTCATATTCTAAATCGTGCAGTTAGAGCAGTACTTTTAGGATATCTTTCTAATTCATGCGTGTACGTATTTTCAGAAAATGCCTGCGAAATACACCAGAAAGGCTACAACCGCTAGCCAAGGGGCTACTGCGGAAGCAACTCGCGAAGAAATCATTCCGACTCAGACAACAGCCCCAACCGCTCCTATATTTACACCTCTTAGTGATTCGGATGGGGATGTTAGGAATGCTATCAATATGCTCACATAATTGGTAGCAGCTCAGGTCCAACGTCAGGAATCTGGGTCAAGTTCAGGAGGTAATAGGGAGTCTTCTAAGACTAAGGACTTTGGCAGAATGAATCCCCCAATCTTTATGGGGACAAAGAAAGATAAGGACCCTCAGGACTACGTTGATGCTCTTTAAAAAATCTTCAGAATTATGACAGTTACAGAAATCGAAGCAGCTAACACTTGGTATGAATCTTGGGAATTATCCCGAGGTGAGGATGCACCTAACGCTACATGGGATGAATTTACAAACACATTCTTGGACCACTTCTTGCCAATAGAAGTCAGAGAGACTAAGGCTGAGCAATTTCTGAAGCTTAAGCAGAATGGCAGGTCAGTTCAGGACTACTATTTGGAATTTATCAGTCTAGCTAGGAATGCTCCACATATGGTACCGGATATGAGGGCAAGAGTGAGGAGGTTTGTTGGAGGACTTGATTCCCATTTGTATGATGGGGCCAACATTGTTGCACAGAATGGGGGAATGACCATCTCCAAGATGGTTGCTTTCGTACAAGGCAATAAGACAAGGTTAAAGGAGGAGGAAGCCTTGCAAAAAGAGAAAGATAAGGAGTTTAACAAGAGGTTCAATTCTACCAGACAGTTCAGCGGGAACGAAAATAGAAAATTCTTTAAGAACAAGTCAGCAGGACTTGCTCCGTCCACAGCAAGTGCCCCACTCCCCAAGTTCCGTAATGATAAGAAGCAAACTTTCAGGCCATCAAATTCTTACTCTCAGGCTAGTGTGGGTCAGTCGACTTATACTCATCTGATATGCGGCAAGTGTAACAGGAGACACTCATGTGAGTGTCGTGTGGGTACTGATGCTTGTTTTATATGTGGTCAGAAGGGCCATTTTCAGAAAGACTGTCCATCAGCCAGACAAGGTACTGGAGGTAATGTGACGCAGTCCATAAATTCAGCAGCTCCTCGTCACAATCAGGCCTAGCAGGGGCGTGGAACGACAAGGTCCGGTAATACAGGCGGTGGTCAGAACTATTTGTATGCATTGACAGGTCGTCAGGATACAGAGGCTAGAGCAGATGTTGTCATAGGTACACTCACAGTTTTCACTTTTGAAGTATACGCCCTTATTGACCCAGGATCCACCCTATCTTATGTAACACCTTTTGTTGCTAAGAAATTTGGTATTGAACCTGAAAAATTGTATGAACCCTTTGAGGTGCCCAGCCTAGTTGGGGAATCAGTCATAGCTAGACGTATTTATAGGGGTTGCCTAGTTTTAGTCTATCACTGTAGAACCATAGCTGATTTAGCGGAATTAGAAATGGTAGACTTTGATGTGATCATGGGTATGGACTGGTTAGCTTCATGTTATGCCACAGTATGTTGTAGAATTAAAGTTGCAAGATTCGAGTTTCCTAATGAGCCAGTCATAGAAGGAAGGGTAATTCAGTAGTACCCAGGGATAGATTTATTTCTTACCTAAAATCCAGACAAATGATTTTCAAAGGTTATATTTACCACTTAATTCGAGTCAAGGACTCAAATTCCCAGACTCCAACTCTCCAGTCCATCCCAATTGTAATTGAATTTCCAGAGGTCTTTCCCGAAGATCTTCCAGAAGTCCCTCCTGACAGGGAGATTGAATTTGGAATTGATCTACTTCCCGATACTCAGCCGATATCTATTCCGGCATACAGAATGGCTCCAACAGAGTTGAAAGAGTTAAAAGCCCAGTTGAAAGATCTTCTTGATAAGGGGTTTATTAGGCCCAGTGTTTCGCCTTGGGGTGCGCCAGTCTTATTTGTCCGAAAGAAGGATGGTTCCTTATGGTTGAATAAGGTCACCATTAAGAACAGGTACCCTCTTCCTAAAATAAATGACTTATTTGACCAACCACAGGGCGCCCAATGTTATTCCAAGATTGACCTCAGATCAGGCTATTATCAGTCAAGGGTTAAGGAAGTTGATATTCTGAAGACCGCTTTCAGAACCCGTTATGGCTATTTTGAATTTCTTGTTATGTAATTTGGGTTGACAAATGCGCCAACTTCTTTCATGGATCTTATGAACAGGGTCTTCAAGCCTTATCTCGACTTATTCGTCATTGTCATCATTGATGATATTTTGGTGTATTCCCGTAATGAGGCTGATCATGCAGAACATCTCAGAATAGTGTTGCAGAATCTTAAAGATCGTAAACTTTTTGCAAAATTCTCAAAGTGTGAGTTTTGGCTTAAGGCAGTGGCATTCTTCGTCCATGTGATCTTCGGTGAAGGTGTTAAAGTTGATTCTTAGAAGATTGATGCCGTAAGGATTTGGCCCAGACCCACCTCAGTTTCTGATATAAGAAGTTTCTTGGGTATAGTAGGCTATTATCGACGCTTCGTAGAAGGATTTTCTTCTATCTCTGCTTCGTTGACTAAGTTGACTCAGAAGAAAGTTAAGTTCCAATGGTCAGATGCTTGTTAGCGATGCTTTGAAGAGTTGAAGAAGAGATTGACCTCTGCTCCAGTTTTGACGCTGCCAGAGGGAACTGAAGGATTCGTGGTTTATTGTGATGCTTTGGGAGTTGGTCTCAGATGTGTCTTAATGCAGCATAGTAAGGTTGTAGCTTATGTATCTCGTCAGCTCAAGGTTCACGAAAAGAATTATCTGACTCATGACCTAGAGCTGCAGCTCAATTGGTAAGAGGCGATTCCCTCAGGGGAATGTAAAGGGCTTGGAGGTCACGTTTTCGATACCCGTAGTGCTGCAGCGTGAAGATGGTTTATCGTGCGGACACGTGTATCCTTGCTACAATACCCAGTATGTCAAGCATGCATGGGTTACACCTGCGGATCCTCACAGTAGTTCTCAGTTCATAGAGAAACTTCTGGAAATCCTTTTAGAAAGGATTGGGTACCAAGGTGAACCTCAGCACGAATTTTCATCCACAGATAGATGGCCAGACAGATCGTACTATTTAGACCCTTGAGGACATGTTGAGAGCATGTGTCTTGGATTTCAAAGGTAATTGGGATGACCACTTGCCTCTCATCGAGTTTTCCTATAATAACAGTTATCATGCTAGCATTGGGATGACACCGTTTGAAGCTCTGTATGGGTGTAGGTGTAGATCACCAATCGGTTGGTTCGAAGTAGGTGAAGCAGAGTTGTTAGGACTAGATTTGGTTTATCAAGCTATGGAGAAAGTCAATTTAATACAAGAGCGTTTGAAAACAGCTCAGAGTCGGCAGAAGTCTTATACAGATGTGAGACGAAGGGATTTAGAATTTTTAGTTGATGATTGGGTGTTTCTTAAAGTCTCACCCATGAAAGGTGTTATGAGATTTGGCAAGAAAGGGAAGCTCAGTCCCAGATATATTGGACCTTATAGAATTCTATGAAAGGTTGGTCTAGTAGCTTATGAACATGAGTTTCCACAAGATTTGGTTGTTGTACATCCCGTGTTTCATGTGTCCATGTTGAGGAAGTATGTAGGAGACCCGTCATTGGTTGTTCTTTCTGATACTATAACAGTTAAGGATGGGTTGACTTATGAAGGGATTCCCGTAGCCATTCTTGACCGTCAGGTTCGCAAGTTGAGAACTAAGGAAGTAGCCTTAGTGAAAGTCCTATGGAGGAGCTAGAAGGTTGAGGATGCTACATGGGAAGCCGAGGAGGATATGAAATCGAAGTACCCATTTTTGTTTGAACAGCAAGCAGAGAACTCTCAAGGTAACTTTCCCTTGCCCATGTCATGATATGTCTCATGTTTCATGCTCATGTCATGTATCAGCGCTTATGTTTCATGTCTCATGCTTCAGCATCCATGCTTTCATGTAATCACATCCTTTCATGTCTCATATTTCATGTCATGTTTTCTTCACATTCATGTATTCAAGCCATGCTCAGCTATATTCTTAACCATGACCCATCATTCGAGGACGAATAATCCTAAGAGGGAGATATTGTAACATCTCGTACCTTTAACGTCAGCTTTGACCATGATCCTAGACTTAGAAATCAGATAAAGAATTTGGAAATTGGAATTTCCCAGTTCCGTTATAGGATGAAAGTTTACGCCCATGAACAGTGACCGTATTTCAGTTTACGGTCGGTAATTCAAGTCGAAAACTGAAACCAAGGATTTTTGAGCATTCTGGAATTTGGCAATTGGATGTCAAATAGTTAAATACGAACCATATTTCAAAATACAGACCGTATTTCAAAACATATTTGGAATTTGGGAAAACTTATTTAGAGATTTGAAATACCTTTCCAACGGTATATTATGGGGGGTCAAACGGACATCTGTACAAAGAGTTATGGCCATTTTACTGAAGAGACGCAGTGCAGTCCGTATTTCAAAATACGGCCAGTATTTTGAAATACGGTCAATATTTAACTGGGCCGAAAATTTAATTTTTCCAAAACAGTATATATTCATCCATATCAGTTCAAATCTTTATTTTTTATTCCTTCAAGCCCTAGAAGGACCTCCTACCCTCTTCCATCATCAAGAACATCAAGGTAAGCCTACTCTAATTATTCCAATCAATTCTAATACCTATCCTTGTAATCTAAACAAGAAATTATCATTCCTAAACTAGGGTTTTCAAGAAAACCCATCTCAAGGCCTCTAACACGCCTTTCCACACGTGAGAATGTTTTCCCGTGGTTCAAGCATTGATAAATCTCCTTTTGTAATACTCCCTCCGTCCCATGTTGGCCACTTTCTCTTTTCACGCCCTAAGAAATCATAAATGAAAGTGTATTTTTACTATATTACCCTTATCTCTCTCCAATAAATTACACCCTAATCAATATTGATTACTTTAAAAAAACAATTAATGTTAAGGATGAAAGAGGAAAAAGTTAATTAATTGTATCTTAGTTTTGTAAATGGACAAGTATTTCAGCACAAATATTTTTAGTAATGTGATCAACTAATATGGGACCGAGGGAATACATTACAACCTCTAGACTAATATTTGCTTTCATACCATATTAAATTTGTATATCATTCATTTAAAATTTTAACTTTAAGAAGGTGTAATACAAAATAGGAAATTCATCTTCCTATTCTCTCTCAATATCTATTTTAACACTTTATTATTATTAAACTAATAAAAGAAATAATGTGATACTGTTTACTAGACTCATGAGGAACATGACGGGGAAGGAACATTGCACCATTGTAGCCCATAAACTAGTGCCATGGCTTTTGCCTCATTGTCGAGTCACTAGCGTAGAATTTTAAACTCGTACTCTGTCAAATATAAATATTATGTATCTTGCTATAAAGATTGGTTTGTCTAAGTTACATATATTTTTGTTCAAATAACTATTTGAGAGATCCAATATGAGTTGTTTTGACAATTTATAGGCCAAATAGAAAAATGTGCTTAGTGAGATTATCAATGTACAAAAGTTATTGGGAATCACCAAGTATTTACACACATCAAAATTTTACCTTTAAATTCTACATAAATCACCACCAAGTGTTAATTTGAACTAGCTTCCTATAATTTCTACTAAACCTTGGAAACACAATGTGCATTCCATTATTTTTATTTCTCATTTGGTCATGCAAAGCAACTAACTGTTCGATCATAAGTTGAACTCAAATAGAATAGTGAGGATTCATCTAGCCGACCTCAACTTATTTGGAACTGAAGCATAGTTGTTGTTGTAACTATTGTTTGATCATGATTTGACCTATTTTTCTGCTAGCCTTGGAAAAACTTTGTGTGTTCATCCAAACATCTCTAGCTTGGAACAAAATTATTAAAGCAACTAACTGCTCGATCACGAATTGAGCTTGAATGGAACAATGAGAATTCATCTAGCCAAACCCCAAATTGTTAGGGACTGAGGCATTGTTGTAACTAATATCTCGATCATGATGAAGTCTACTTCAAGAACACGGGGAGAAATGATGCTTATAATTTTTACATCAGTTTCAGAGCGCCGGGCCGGACATCATCATCTAGGATAAAAAGAACTGTGGGATAAGTTGGCAATCGAAGCAGAGTTGCCTTCTTTAAGCGAGTACTTCTCCCAAGTGCCATGAAATTCCATGGTTTTCTCATCCACGAATGGCGGATTAGTAGGAGGAAACTCTTCTTCTTTCTTGACGAACATTTGTAATGCCCTTGACATGGATGGCCTTAGTGTTGGGATCTCTTGAGTGCACAAAAGTCCGACATGTAAAACTCTCGCGACCTCATTTTTCACATTGATCATGTGGTAGTTATGCAACATGAGATTCGGGTCGAACAATCAATATTAATTAAGACCAGTGAGCAAAAAAGTTTTTTTCAAGATTGAAAATTTTGTTCAAGAAAAAGAGTGATTGATCAAAAATTACAATGGAAAGTAAGCTCTTTGTGTATTCGGCATTTTTTCTCCTGTTATTTTGCCTTCTGGTAACAATTTCTAGTAGAAGAACTCCAAAGCTATAAACATCTGCTTTTCTGTCAAGTGGCCATGTGCTAAGTATTCTGGACCCATATATCCCCTGCATATTAAAAAGATAAATCATATTAGTCTTCACGTTTTTGTGTAATTTCATGTGACAAATTAGAAAATGAGACGAAGAAATACTAATAATGTGCGAGCAATGGCAGTGCTTATGTGACTCTTGTCTTCTTGGAATGACCTAGCCAACCCAAAATCAACAATTTTTGCACGGAGCCTTGAGTCCAACAGGATATTGCTTGCTTTAATGTCTCTGTGAATTATTCGAGTCTTTGTGTTCTCGTGTAGGTATACCAAACCTTATGTGGTCTCTATAATTATCTCGAATCTTTTCTCCCAGTTTAGAGCTTTATCTTTGGTAGGATCTGTCAAATTAAAAATTAGAATCAAGATGCGTGAGAAAGTCATTTTTGTGGACATATGAAATCACCATTTAGTTTTAATGCAAAGTCTCTTATTAGTTAGACCTCTCTATAATAATCATCCTCTATAACATAATTTCATGACTTCTCTGTAACAATCATATTCTATAACAACATTTCACTATAACAGTCAAATTTTCTTTGGAACCAATTTTCATGTTATGTTATATTAAATGTTATCTATAACAACATTTCCCTATAACAACAAAAAAATGTTCAGACAAACGATGCCTTTACGGGGAGGTTTAGCTTTAACCTATTTTCAATTGTGTTTTTAGTTGATGTGATGATGACATGAGCTCAGCTTAAATGGAATAGTGAGGATCCATATAGCCGACTCTTAATTTGTTTGGGACTGAGGCATAGTTGTTGTGGTTGCAACGTCCGGTTACTTACCAAATATGAAGCGATCAAGACTCTGGTTAGGGAGGAACTCATATACAAGAAGGCTTTCCGGTCCTGAGCAGTTGCATCCCAATAACCATAACAAATATTTGTGCTCAATTCTACTGATTATGTTAACCTCGTTCTGAAAATCTGCAACTCTGTGTTTGTTGTTGAAGAACAACCTTTTGACAGCAATCTCTCTCCTATCTGCCAAGACACCCTGCAATAGATCGCGCCTCAGACTAGTTTTAACGCGAACACTTCTTGTATTGCATTAGTGTGATAGACGATTAATAACTTCCAACATATCAATTTGCACTACATTCAACCATTATGTACCTTATAAACCGTGCCAAATCCACCTTGCCCGAGCTTATTGGCCTCGTCAAATGACCCTGTGGCTTTGTCAAGTGTCGAATACTTGAAGTTCAAGCTGTTGTCAAGAAGGATCTTTACTAATTTCTCGGCATCATTTGCACCTGACAAGTTCAAAGTTTTCAGGAAAAGAGACTGTAACGCCTCAAGTTAATTCTTGGTTGATTTCATTAAAGTTGCGTGCAGCTAAAAATTTTTGCTATTTTCTGCTTTTACTGAACCATTTTTAGCGTAAAGACACAACATATGTTCATCATCGATATCCTAAATGACTTCTATAACTAATTCTAGCACAGAAGGATTTACCTTTTCTCTTCTTCTGGATTTGCTTGTTTTTCCAGACATAAATACCAATGACAACACCTACTCCCAAAATGAGCATGGAACTTACAATGACTGCAACCTTTCCTGCAATATGATCAGTTGAAAGTAAAAAAAGACCATTTATCAGCAAAATTACTTTTTCAGCAGTGTTATCAAAGCGAAAGCGCAAAAACGCTCTATGGTCCATCGGGACTTTAAGTGAAAAACGCAAATAAAGCATGGGCCTTAATGAAGAGGGCTCAAATGGAGAAAAAATAAAAGTATGTACATGTAGTTCAAGACTAATAATTATAAGCATGAATAACAAATATATGCAAAACAATTGATAAAAATTATGATAAAGTGAAGTATCAGTTGTGTAGTGTCCCCTTTCAGGACTACGCTCATTGGCAAGAAAAGATATGCCTTAGAGTTAGAGCCTTGATGACGACATTGAAGCGTCCGTTAAGCAAGGCGAATAGCTTAACATATTTTGCGCCTCGCTTCAGGGCTTCAGTGCGGTTTAAGCTTGCATTTTGAGAACATTGTTTTTCAGTCCGTAAATAACAGGTAAACCTGGACAAAAAAGCGTAAAGATACCTCTTGATGACGAGTCTCCACTGGTAGAAATAGCATTGAGAAAATTTGTATCGGAATATCTCATGAAGCATCCGGTGTACAGCGCTCTACCTTCCGACCAAGGGAAGCATCCCAACATGGAGGTAGATGCATTTTGCAAGCACGCTGAGCAGGAATTCGCGCTCTGCATCCTCCAACAATTAGCAAGAACATAAGCTATTTCGTTGGAAGGACCGGGCACTGACACTTGAGCACGAGCATAGCCATTATTACTTGGTGCATTTGCAACTGCTTGCTGAAGGGCTCGCCTAGCATTAGAGGTAGCAAAGTTAGCTCATGAAAATATGAACCGCCTAACCTGCTCAAGCTTGGACTGGTAATTGAACCCCCCCCCCCCCCCCCCCCCCCCCCATTTATTAGCTCAACCCATCAAAAATTGGGTTGATATGAAACACAAATTGACCCACGAGAAATCTTGTTGAAAATATTTCAAAAGATTTTTTTTTTGTTTGATATGTTATATTAAAAGAAGTTTTATTAGGGACTAAAAAATATAGAAAAACCAACAAAGAAATTAAAATTTAGCAAGAGTTGGGCTTGGTTGGGTTATGAATCACTTTTTAGCCCAACCAATTTCAATCACCCATTTTAACCGGTCAAAATTCAGCTCAATTCGTTCATTTAACGCCCTTACCTAGTATTATTTTGGAACAACGAACCCTTTGTCGTCCTATTTCCGCATACATGCTTGTCTTCCGGACCTAAGTACTGTTCATAGAATTTGTAATTTTCTGTTCTCATAAAGCAACCATCAAGATAAATACGTGCTCCGTTATAAGGGAAGCACTGGGGGACCAACAGTTCGCGCTTCAGCATAACATAAGACGCAGTCGGATAACGAAAGGTCACCATAGCATTGGGCAAGTCTATATTCACTATCTGGTCCAGTTCCAGTACCTGCTACTCCATATCCTCTAGTTCTCATTTGTTGGCTTATAGTTTCCATAGTAGCAACAAAAATTGGGAGGAAAATCGTCATGTTATGCTCGCGTTGGTTACCACATATGGTCTGGACTGTCTGGGATCTTGGTTCAGACAGAGATGTCTCTGGTAGAAGTAGGAACAACACAATAAAGAAGAGACTACAAAAAACTGAAGGGATCGGTATCTCCATTTTGCCAAATGACTGTACAACATAGAAAAGAATGTGAGAGGACTAATTGAAGTACTATTAAAATGATAAAAGTAAGAAATATTGAATGACTAAAAACTCTGAAAGATTATAATTTGTTCATTGTGAATACAGCTCTGCAAATGAATATTAATCTACAAGATGGTGATAATTCAGGTAGGAAAAGAGAACAACAAATTTTGGGTGTGAAACTCGCAAAAAAGTGTTGGTTCATGTGTGTTTTTTAAATTAACTCTTTTAAAAAAATCATTGATATAGTATTAAATTAATTAATATTTTTATTAATTTTTAAATATAGACAAGTTTAATATGTTCAGTGGTTGAGCAAACTAACAGTTTGAAATATTTAATATTCAGATCTTAATACTAATAAATATATTCAGATTCAGACGTTTTAATCTTATTTAAAAAAGGGGTCTTAGCCCACTTAATCAAATGGCATAATACTTCAAGACCCCTAAATTTGGCACCATTTATTTGAAGCACGCTCAAATTATTTTTTATCCTAATTATCTTCCTATAATTGACTATTCGTTAGTATTTACCCCCTAAATGGATACCTATCACCCATCACAACGTCGATGATTTTCTCTTCTGTTCATATACATCTTGCAAAAATTTCAATTAAAAAAAAAAGAGAGAACAAGACGGATAACTAATTAAAAAATGTCGCTAGACACGCCGTCCAGTGGTATAAATTCATTTAAAAAAGGTTGAATAACCTTTCTGTATTGGAACTCAGACATAACTTGAATCTCAGTGAAAAGATGATAAGAAAAAAAAGGAACACTCGCCGAGTTTTGAGTCGCAACCAGAGATCGTCAGGGCAAACTGATGAGCAACTACTGTCAAAGTTGTAGAAACAGAGTGACGAGGCAGAGAAAAATGGGAGAAAATGAAGGAATAAATAAGATGATTCAGCTAAATTTAAGCGCGTCAAAATGAATTGAGATAATAGACAGGTAGATCAATAAGACAATAACCCACACAAAAGTTACTTGGGTTGAAAGAGAAATCTTATTCTACTCTATTAGTTACTGCCCGAACGAAAAATAAAAAGGAGAAGAAAAAGGATCTTCGATTCATTTTAATTAATAACATGATACAATTTGATTCAATCTGAAATTTAAAAAGTAGCATTTTATAAATTTATGATTTTAAACATGTCATCATAATATTTTGTGTGATAATAAAACTTTCGAAACTTATGTCTTTAAACATTGACATAATATTGGTGTCACTGTAAAAATTTCTTATGTCTTCTTACTAGTAAAAAAGGAGCTCTTCGACCAAGAAGGCATTCTGGAGGAATCAAGGCCAACTATTACATAAATAGCCATCTGTCTTATCTAAACGTTCAATATACTAATATGGATATTTTTCAATTAATTATGTCTCTAACACACGCCTTTTCACGTGTAAGTAAACATTTTTCTCATGGTTGAAGCAAAGATAAATCTCTTTATGCTATAAGCTTCAACACCTATATCTGCTTTAATGCCATATTAAATATGTATATCATTCAATTAAAATTTTAACTTTAAGAAGGTACCACTTTTATTTGCACTAGTTTCTGGACATGTGTGTTGCACGTGTATCCCATGTCAATTAATATATACTTTTTATGACGGTATAGGTAATATGAAAATTACAATATAATGAGTAAAGATAAATTTGAAGGAAACAATTATAATATCAAAGTGATGAACAAGTAGCTTATTCGAATGACTTTATCATTGTATATTAAGTGTATAGTAAGTGACTTAGATCTTAAAACATATTAAATTTCGAATCCAGTAACTCAAATGATCAATTAATTCAATGGCATCTCAAATCCATAAATTTGTAGATAATGTAGAAATAAAAGGCTAATGATCCACTAGACGGAAGACACTAAGGGGTTGTTTGGTAGAGGTATTAGAGAAAATGATACTGGTACTAGCTTAGGTATTATTTAATCTCTTGTTTGGTAGTGTTTTCAACCTATGTATAACTAATACACGTGTGGTTATACACCCTATTCAGTACTATTCTTACACATAGTAAACCATGGCATTAACAATATCAATACTATTCCTATTTTAATGTACATCCTATTCATTTTATACAACAAACCAAACAGTGTTGACACCCAATTTTGTTCCTCCTTTCCTCCTAAATACCTGCTTACGCTTCTAATATTTTTCGGCAAATTAAAAAAAATATATTTATATTTTACTATAATTGTTATCTCCTTATTAATACCGGCATTGCATTATCCGGTCATTATCTTTTATTACCGTTTCTACTACCATTATTATTATTCGCAATTTTTATCTATTTTTGGCATTTTACTAGCTTATGCACACACATCACATATATCTTCGCGTAGTTTAATAATAGCGCTTACTCACTGTTGAATCTCAAATATATTATCACCCAACTATTACGGCGTTATTTTATTTTCGTCTAAATCTTAATAAACACATATTTTATAGTAGGGAATATTTTCAGCACCACTTAGTATATAATTAATTAAAATGGGTCTTTTATTTAAATTTAGAAGCCAAACTATTTCTTTCAATTCAGCCCATATTTTAATTCATCTGACCCAAAATCAAAGCCCAATAAACAATATTATTTACGGACTAGCCCATTATCATTTAAAACAATCACCAGTCCATTAATGACAAGCCCAAATCAGCCGATACCCGTTTAAACATTACCCGACCAGACGACCCAATTTCCATATGAACAAAAGGGGTTCCTTTTTGTCATCTCTGCCGCACAACCCCCGTCACCTCCCTCCTTTTTTTTTTCTCTCTTTTCCTTCATTTTCATCCGCACCACGCCGCTTCCCCCTCCCCGCTCCCTTATTTTCTTCATCATCATCTCTCTCGTCCCCACCACGCCGCTCCCACTTCCCTCTGTTCCCCACCTTCGTCTTGTCCCCCCCCCCCCCCCGCTCCTCTCTTTCTCTTTCTTCAACACAAAAACTAAAAAACCTATAAATTGTTGTTTAGTTGAATCGAAAGAGGAGGAGGTCTTGGTTTTTTCGATTCATGAAATTCCCCAACAACAGGTTTTAAAACCCCCCAAAAATTGCCTTGCAAAAAGAACAGATCTTGAACCCCGAATTCCCCAGAAAAGAACTAGGTTCGTCAATTTTCGCTTTTTATCTTGAAGTTCAGTCTAAATATTAAATCATTTTTTTTACTACTATTATGGGTCTGAGTGGATTCAAGCTCAGATCTCGTAGCAGTCGAGTATAGGTTCGATACCCGACGCCTTAGTTCACTACACACAAAAAAGGTAAATCTTGATACGTCGCTTACTTTCAGTCTTTAGTTTTTGCTCTAGTTAGCTAACTATGTATTTTCCCTGTCGTCGTGTTGTTAGTTGATGTTTGGATGCTGTTAGGATAGGATGTTGATTACTAAAATGAATTTGAAAGATATACATCTGATATGCACACCATGGTGTATATACCTTGGGTATATTGTGTATATGATTAAAACAGGTCGGCACTGTCCCTCTTTCACTCTGTTTATTCAAGTAATATACTCTGACGTGAACAAAATCTGCTTGGGTTAGATACGATGAAATGATTACATGATATGTCAATGTTGTTCGCTGATTCGTTTTGGTCTCTAATTTGACATGGTCATGTTTGTTTGGGCCTGTTTAGATTAGCTTATTCATTTGCTGATTATCACTTAAGGTGATTTTAGTGTTTAAAGTCAGCGTATTCTTCAATCAGACTCAGGTTGACTCAATTCCTGAAATTTGATATCTATGTGACTATTGCTTTGTGGTTTATCCATCTATTTAACTTATGCTTAAGTGATAGTCGAGTGTTAGCTTAGCGATTAATTGGATTCTGCTGGTATGCGTAGTCACTAAGCATTTCTTAGTAATTTATGTATGTTCAGTATTAATCAGATATGGTCCAGTCGACTATCTGTAAGTGTGACATTCATCATATTAAGTTGTTAGATTAGCTTGATAATTATGCATATGATGGTTGTTTGGTTGGCTTAATATGATCCTAGTGCAACTTCATTGACATCTGGCAGATTAGTCTGTCAATGGGCCTTTTATATATTTGTTGGGAGGTTTCTCTGTTTCTATATTTGTTTGATATGCCTCACTGCTTGATTTATAATTAAGTCAATTTATGAGTTTTAAGTCAAAATTTGATTAACATTAGCCCTTTTCTATATAGCTTAGTTTAGAAATCATACATGCGATGTTGTTATCTGGTTTGTATTCATTAGTTGATTTAGTTACTGCTTCAACCTAACCTGAGCTAAGATAAATTTATCTATTCGCTGGCATTCCTATAAGCTTTGTTTAAAGTGAAAACTGTCCTATGAGGTACTCATTAGAAGCTGTTTAGTCCACAGCCTGTTTGAACATGATCCATGCCTAGCTTGGTCAGTCTGCTGCAGTGTCTTCCCACTTTGAATTGTTCCCTCTATGTCTTACTGTATGGAAAAACTCCACTCAGCTCTGCATTAATGTTTTGAGTTGGTTGTCAACCTAATTTGCCTTTGGTTGTCCTCAGCCGCTGCATAGTTCTCCCTTTTGCCTTGCCTACAGCTGCTGTTTACTGGTTTTTGCCCTTTCAAAGGAGTATGTGTTTGACTTTATTACTGTTTGTGTCACTAAGCTCTTTTATGATAGGAATTTCACATGTATGTACTTGTGCATTGTCTCCTGCTCATGCCCACATCTGATTTTGGAATGGTTTTTGAACTCATCTATTTTTGTACAGTGACTGACTCCATGACTTGTCTTGGCTATTTCCATCCTGTTGAATGTAATAATTCACCATGATGCATTCCTACTGTCACACTCAGTTTGTTGCTTGGATTGTGATTTATCTAGTGTTGATTATTCTCTTATACTACATATGTCATCATGTATCATTGAATAAATTTTGCATAATCTCTTCCCTTCATACATGGTGTTCTCTTTCATCTTAGCTGCTGCATACCCATGCTACCCTATGCTATTGTTTCCTGCTAATTTTTCTGCGTAACAATCCTGCCCCTTTGTGACTTTTTTTCTTATGTGTTTCTATTCTTCTCCTCCATCTTCTGTTTTTCTTTTCCTACTTGGGATTTTCATAATACATATGAGGAAGTCTTATAATTGCCTAAAAATTGTTCAATGACTGTTGTCCCCTATATTCACGATCGCAAAGAAGGCCCTTGTGTTCTGCCTGTTAGCTTCTGTAAACAAATGAACTGAAGCATTGGTTTAGGAGACATCATGTATGTATTAGGATATATACATGAGAGTATATCTGGTATATACTTGAATCATTTACATTATACATGTTTAGTCTTATTTGTTGGTTATGTACTAATCCTTTTCTTTCCATTTTTTTTTTGCATGAACATCGCATACAAGTCCGAGCGGCTCGTCTTCCGCATTTGATGTTAGGCCAAGGCCCAACAGCCTTCTCTCTCTGTCCAGCCCTTGTCCGCAGGAAAGAAAAATAGAAAGACATAAAATTTTCTGGGCCAAAGCCCATAGATAGGAACAGTCCAATCCGCAGCAATATAAAAATGTTGGGCTGAAGCCCAACAACAATCATCTTCCCATCCGCAGCAATTTCTGCTGGGCCAAGGCCCAACAGCAGCAAAACAGACCAAGGCAGCTTTAAATGAGGCTGAGCCCATTTATTTACATTTCTTGGGCTTCTATTCTTATTTTACTTTTGCATTTATTGCATTTAAATTGTGTTGTTTTCGACTAACATTTTATTTTATCTGTCTCTTAAATGGAGTATAGGAGAATTTAGTGGGGTTTAGTTTTTTTAGTAATGGGTAGTTAACTTAAGGAAAATTAATAATTAGTTCCGTAAGTTGCATTTTCTACTTTTTATATTAAAGTATTTATAATACCTATAATATTTAATTTTGGAATAATTAAATCTCAATAGCGTAAATTCATATTTGAGTTAAATGAATCATATTTTATTCTTATTACCTTGAGAATTTTAAAACGCCACTAACACGCAAAGAGGAACTAAAGAATATTTTGTAGACATCTTTTAAGGTTTATCCAAATTATGCATACTCTTAGCCAAATGCAGTTAATAAAACATAATCTTGTTTGTACTTCTAAAACGCAAAGTCAATTAATATATCATCGTTTAGTTTGTTTTAAATAATTAGCAAAACACTGCACAAACCCGCATCTTCTTCTGCTTACATGCAAATTATCATATTTTGCAAGTCTGGTTTTAAATAGCATTATTACACTTTCATTTGATGCATTAGCAACACTTATAAGCTTTATTTTTAATGACATTTTAAAGCCTCTCTTGTTTATATACAAGTAATCAAAAGCCTTATTTTATATACAACACTATCATATATTTTTATTTAAAGTCTTAACAACATTTATAAGTATTATTTTAAATAGCATTTAAAGTCATATTTTACGAAAGTCATTTTTTTTTGTAAATCTTATTTTTAAACAACATTATTACATTTTTCTTTAAAATTTTAGCAATATCTCTTAGCCGTTTTTCTTAAAATTTAAACTCTACATTTGCATCTTTAGCCTTAATTAAGTAACCTAAGTTTGGCCGGATAATCGTAGTTAACGGATTCTAAAGGATGCTTAACCCCTTCCCTTTAGGATAATATAGAACCCTTGCCTAGAATCACACTGATTAAGCAGACTATTAATAGAAGTTTAGTTAGCTTTACCTTAGTTAATAAATTAGGTGTCCTAATTCGCCGTTAAATTAATTAGGTGGCGACTCCTTAAAATAAGGAAAATAGAAATCACCAATATGTTGCACTCCTAATTTAACCCGTTTAAAAGGGGTACGACAGCTTGGCGACTCCGCTGGGGACCTTTAGGTTCTAACCATAACAAACTTAGGTTAATAATTAATTTGTTGGATGTTAGGTTGTTTTTCTTTATTTATTTTTTTTGTCTTTATTGTTGCTTTGTTTGTTTCTCTTATATGCTTTTAAGTGATTGTTTTATTATGTGAATTTTTTTATATAATAATATGTTACTGCTTTCTTTAACTGGCATTCCATTCATATTTCCTCCATTCCTGAAAAATTCACACAAATTCACACACTTAAAGAGGTTTCGCGGTGCGCGGCCATGCACTACTAAATTACCCTTTAGTTGGATCGATCTTGTGGATTTAGTCGATCGGCGGTGCAGTCGACGGCCATGGATTTTCCACCCCCAAGTTGTCCGCTTGGGGGGAACCTTGCGTCATAGGAAGCCAACTCTTAGTCAGCCTAAGATAGAGCTAAACCAAAACCCTTTTAAGGACATGCACGAACCTAGGAGGCTTAATACCCGAGGTGTATTAAGTCCATTAGTCAGCCTTGTCCAAATGTCCGAGTGGGTCTATGACCCCAAGCGGCAGTCATCACGTTATGTGTATTGATTTGAAGGATAAATATGTATGTTATATAGACCGTGTGCTATTTAGGTAAAACTAACTATTTGTGAACAAAGGTAGCCATGAGTCAACACAACAGTTACCCGAGGTTTAGCAGGGTTTTGAACGTTCCTCTTCAACTAAAAGCATGGTGGATCAAATTAGGTGACTACGTGCAGCGGGTAGTACGCGGAGCATTGGGGCATTTACTGTCTTTGATGGATATCCAACCGTGTAGAGACATTAACGAGGCTTTCAATATCAACCCGATCAAGCACAATCTAGTTTACGATAGTCAGAGCACGTGAAATTCTGTACTTTTACTCCTCTTGAAGAGTCATTAACTAGCATATTTGAGAGAATGAAAGCCAAGGGACTCCTGCAGCCAAAGAAAGGATGGATCCCTAAAAGCCTACCGCCAAATTTTGATTGGTCCAAAAGTTGTGCTTACCACTCTAATATTTCAGGTCATGACATAGAAAATTACCCAGCACTTAAGCATAAGATCCAGAACATGATTGAAAAGGATAAGATAAGCGTGCAACAAAATAAATTGTGCGACAATGATGGCCCTCCAGTTGCAAATACAATTATTGTTACTGGTGATCCATCAAAATTGTCACCTAGACATTTGAACAGGAAGCGTGGAATTAAGTAGGATGATTGAAAGGATCTACCGTCACTAGCATTCTCCACCCACTTGCCTCATGATCACCTTTCTTTCTTGCAATTTTTGCTAAAACTTTGCATGAACTACACCTGACCTGATTCCCGCGGTGGGATACGTAGGCGGCCCGCATAGGCCTCGGTCACATTATTAGAAAATTTCAATTTTATTTCTCCTTGAAACATGAACTACGCCTGACCTGATTCCCGCGGTGGGATACGTAGGCGGCCCGCATAGGCCTCGGTCACATTATTAGAAAATCTCAATTTTATTTCTGCTTGTAACATGAACTACCCCTGACCTGATTCCCGCGGTGGGATACGTAGGCTGCCCCGCATAGGCCTCGGTCACATTATTAGAAAATCTCAATTTTATTTCTGCTTGTAACATGAACTACGCCTGACCTGATTCCCTTAGTGGGATACGTAGGTAGCCTATGTCAGGCTCGGTCTCGTCATTGTTAAAGTCCCACATCGTCCTATGCTAGAAACTGGGACAATTTTTTAAGGGCATCATCACAAGCGACATCGAGAGATGTGAAGAGTTGTGGTCAGCAAACAAAGGGAAACTTCGGAGAAAAGGCATTCGCTTTGTTTCACGATGTGTCACAGTTCCAAGTTCAGCAGAAATTATTTATCACCATACACATATTTTACTATGCATATTTTATTTTTAAAATAATATGATTTTCAATCAGATTGTTTTATTAGTTGGTCAAAACTTAAGAATGAGCGGAGGTTACAAGTCTAGACAAAGTTGGAGGCATGAAGCGCCAAGAGCCAGATCTTCAAAGTCAACGCGAATCAACCCCCTCCCAAAACTTACAAATTTCCTTTGGATGCAGATTTCCAAGTTGCGGAAGCTAAAATATGTACAGCCTTGCAAGGATGGCGCGTCGAACGGTTTGAGCTCTCTTTTAACAATTATGTTTCTCGAGTATCAACAATTTTCAAGTTTTGCAATGAATTAATGTTTGAGTCTTGCAAAAATTCCTTCAAACGTATCGATGCACAAATTTTCCTATTTGCTTTCAAATGCCCCGCAATGCACATGCATTACTACTTTCAAATGCACCGCACACACACACACACACACACACACACACACACACACACACACACACACACACACACAGATATATATATATATATATATATATATATATATATATATATATATATATATATATATATATATATATATATATATATATATTGCTTTATTATTTTCAAATGCCCTGCGTATATTCGCAGACGCATTGCACCGCACCTGCATTGATTTATTATTTTCAAATGCTCTGCGTATGCTCGCAGACGCATCGCACCGCACCCGCATTGCTTTATTATTTTTCAAATGCCCTGCGTATGCTCGCAGGCGCATTACACCGCACCTGCATTGCTTTATCATCTTCAAATGCTCTACGTATGCTCGCAGACGCATCGCACCGCACCTGCATTGCTTTATCATTTTCAAATGCTCTGCGCATGCTCACAGACGCTTGCACCGCACCTGCATTGCTTTATTATTTTCAAACGCTCTGCGTATGATCGCAGATGCATTGCACCGCACCTGCATTATTATTTTCAAATGCTCTGCGTATGCTCGCAGATGCATTGCACCGCACCCGTATTGCTTTATTATTTTCAAATGCCCTGCGTATGCTAGCAGACGCATTGCACCGCACCTGCATTGCTTTATTGTTTTCAAATGCTCTGCGTATGCTCGCAGATGCATTGCACCGCACCCGTATTACTTTATTATTTTCAAACACTCTGCGTATGCTCGCAGATGCATTGCACCGCACCTGCATTGCTTTATTATTTTTTCAAATGCCCTGCGTATGCTTGTAGATGCATTGCGCCGCACCTGCATTGCTTTATTGTTTTTAAATGCTTTGCGTATGCTCGCAGACGCATTGCACCGCACCTGCATTGCTTTATTATGTTCAAATGCTCTGCGTATGCTCGCAGACGCACCGCACCTGGATTGCATTATTACTTTCAAATGCCTTGCGAATGGTCGCAAACGCATCACACATACATTGCACTATTACTTTCAGCCACCCTGAGAACGCATTCATCATGCCAGCTTTAAAGGCATCATTTATCATGAATCATTCAGCTTAAATAGCCCATCCGGTTTAAGGCCTCATTAATCATCGCCAAAGGCGTCATTCTCATGAATTATTGGCCTAGAATCTCATTTGCATTAGCCTCGGCAAGAGCTATCATTTATTTAAATCATTGCAGCTTTTTATGGGTTTATTTTACATCGCTTTATTTTGATATTTATTTTTACTGACTATTTTTATCTAGTTTAAATTTTCGCAGGAGCTTTAGCACAACGTGGAACTATTTCTTCGGCAGCGAACTGGGGCAATGCGTCGGGAAGGAAAGCAGACTTCCCGACAAGGGTCAAAGATCTACCTCGAACACTCGCCTCCAACCCCAAATATCCCGCTCGCATTCCAGCAGAATTTTCGAGTTCTACCATAATACCCAGTGTCATCATAATTCAACACTGGACAATATTTTGCAAAGATTCGCACCAATCGGGATTTGTTATTCGTAGGGGGTCGTAGTCACCCAGAACTACACATGGCCTGATTCTCGTGCAGGCCGAGATATGTAGGCAACTCGGAGACCGGAGTTCGGCCATGATCCTCTCAGATTTCCTTTAGCCGGTACAAAATAGACTACTAAGTCAGCGTCTTTGCCCGAAAATTCTTTTCATCATTACCGGGAAAAGAGGGACAAGTTGTTGACACCCAATTTTGTCCCACCTTTCCTCCGAAATACCTGTTTACGCTTCTAATATTTTTTGGAAAATTTTTAAAAAATATATTTATATTTTACTGTAATTATTAGCTCCTTATTAATACTGGCATTGCATTATCCGGTCATTATCTTTTATTACCGTTTCTACTACCATTATTATTATTATTATTATTATTATTATTATTATTTTAATTCATAATTTTTATCTATTTTTGGCATTTTACCAGCTTATGCACACGCATCACATATATCTTCGCGTAGTTTTATAATAGCGTTTACTCACTGTTGAATCTCAAATATATTATCACCCAAATATTACGGCGTCATTTTATTTTCGTCTAAATCTTAATAAACACATACTTTATAGTAGGGAATATTTTCAGCACCACTTAGTATATAATTAATTAAAATTGGTCTTTTATTTAAATTTAGAAGCCAAACTATTTCTTTCAATTCAGCCCATATTTTAATTCATCTAAACCAAAATCAAAGCCCAATAAACAATATTATTTTCGGACTAGCCCATTGTTATTTAAAACAATCACCAGTCCATTAATGATCAGCCCAAATCAGCCCATACCCGTTTAAACATTACCCGACCCGACGACCCAATTTTCATATGAACAAAAGGAACCCTTTTGTCATCTCCGCCGCACAGCCCCCGTCGTCTCCCTTTTTTTTCTCTGTCTTTTCCTTCATCTTCATCCTCACCACACCGTTTCCCCCTCCCCGCTCCCTTCTCTTCTTCATCATCATCTCCCTCGTCTCCACCACGCCGCTCCCACTTCCCACTGTTCCCCACCTTCGTCTTGTCCCCCCCGGCTCCTCTCTTTCTCTTTCTTCAACACAAAAACTAAAAAACCTATAAATAGTTGTTTAGTTGATTCGAAAGAGGAGGAGGTCTTGGTTTTTTCGATTCATGAAATTCCCCAACAACAGGTTTTAAAACCCCCCAAAAATTGCCTTGCAAAAAGAACAGATCTTGAAACCCGAATTCCCTAGAAAAGAACTAGGTTCGTCAATTTTCGCTTTTTATCTTGAAGTTCAGTCTAAATATTAAATCATTTTTTTTACTACTATTATGGGTCTGAGTGGATTCAAGCTCAGATCTCGTAGCAGTCGAGTATAGGTTCGAGACCCGACGCCTTAGTTCACTACACACAAAAAAGGTAAATCTTGATACGTCGCTTACTTTCAGTCTTTAGTTTTTGCTCTAGTTAGCTAACTATGTATTTTCCCTGTCGTCGTGTTGTTAGTTGATGTTTGGATGCTGTTAGGATAGGATGTTGATTACTAAAATGAATTTGAAAGATATACATCTGATATGCACACCATGGTGTATATACCTTGGGTATATTGTGTATATGATTAAAACAGGTCGGCATTGTCCCTCTTTCACTCTGTTTATTCAAGTAATATACTCTGACGTGAACAAAATCTGCTTGGGTTAGATACGATGAAATGATTACATGATATGTCAATGTTGTTCGCTGATTCGTTTTGGTCTCTAATTTGACATGGTCATGTTTGTTTTGGCTTGTTTAGATTAGCTTATTCATTTGCTGATTATCACTTAAGGTGATTTTAGTGTTTAAAGTCAGCGTATTCTTCAATCAGACTCAGGTTGACTCAATTCCTGAAATTTGATATCTATGTGACAATTGCTTTGTGGTTTATCCATCTATTTAACTTATGCTTAAGTGATAGTCGAGTGTTAGCTTAGCAATTAATTGGATTCTGTTGGTATGCGTTAGTCACTAAGAATTTCTTAGTAATTTATGTATGTTCAGTATTAATCAGATATGGTCCAGCCGACTATCTGTAAGTGTGACATTCATCATATTAAGTTGTTAGATTAGCTTGATAATTATGCATATGATGGTTGTTTGGTTGGCTTAATATGATCCTAGTGTAACTTCATTGACTTCTGGCAGATTAGTCTGTTAATGGGCCCTTTATATATTTGTTGGGAGGTTTCTCTGTTTCTCTATTTGTTTGATATGCCTCACTGCTTGATTTATAATTTAGTCAATTTATGAGTTTTAAGTCAAAATTTGATTAACATTAGCCAAATACAGATAATCTTGTTTGTACTTCTAAAATGCAAAGTCAATAAATATATCATCGTTTAGTTTGTTTTAAATATTTAGCAAAACACTGCACAAACCCGCATCTTCTTCTGCTTACATGCAAATTATCATATTTTGCAAGTCTTGTTTTAAATAGCATTATTACACTTTCATTTGATGCATTAGCAACACTTATAAGCTTTATTTTTAATGACATTTTAAAACCTCTCATTTTTATATACAAGTAATCACAAGCCTTATTTTATATACAAGACTATCATATATTTTTATTTAAAGTCTTAACAACATTTATAAGTATTATTTTAAATAGCATTTAAAGTCATATTTTACGAAAGTCATTATTTTTGTAAATCTTATTTTTAAACAACATTATTACATTTTTCTTTAAAATTTTAGCAATATCTCTTAACCGTGTTTCTTAAAATTTAAACCCTACATTTGAATCTTTAGCCTTAATTAATTAACCTAAGTTTGGCCGGATAACCGTAGTTAACGGATTCTAAAGGATGCCTAACCCCTTCCCTTTAGGATAATATAGAACCCTTTCCTAGAATCACACTGATTAAGCAGACTATTAATAAAAGTTTAGTTAGCTTTACCTTAGTTAATAAATTAGGCGTCCTAATTCACCGTTAAATTAATTAGGTGGCGACTCCTTAAAATAAGGAAAAATTGAAATCACCAATATGTGCACTCCTAATTTAACTCGTTTAAAAGGGGGTACGACAGCTTGACGACTCCGCTGGGGACCTTTAGGTTCTAACCATAACAAACTTAGGTTAATAATTAATTTGTTGGATGTTTGGTTGTTTTTTTTTTTTTTTTTTGCCTTTATTGTTGCTTCGTTTGTTTCTCTTATATGCTTTTAAGTGATTGTTTTATTATGTGAATTTTTTTATATATAATAATGTGTTGCTGCTTTCTTTAACTGGCATTCCGTTCATATTTCCTCTATTCCTGGAAAATTCACACAAATTCACACACTTAAAGCGGTTTCGCAGTTCGCGGCCGTGCACTACTAAATTACCCGAGGTGTATTAAGTCCATTAGTTAGCCTTGTCCAAATGTCCGAGTGGGTCTATGACCCCAAGCGACAGTCATCACGTTATGTGTATTGATTTGAAGGATAAATATGTATGTTATATAGACCGTGTGCTATTTAGGTAGAATTAACTATTTGTGAACAAAGGTAGCCATGAGTCAACACAACAGTTACCCGAGGTTTATCATGGTTTTGAACGTTCCTCTTCAACTAAAAGCATGGTGGATCGAATTAGGTGACTACGGGAAGCGGGTAGTACATGGAGCATTGGGGAATTTACCGTCTTTGATGGATATCCAACCGTGTAGAGACATTAACGAGACTTTTAATATCAACCCGATCAAGCACAATCTAGCTTACGACAGTCAGAGCACGTGAAATTCCGTACTTTTACTCCTCTTGAAGAGTCATTAACTAGCATATTTGAGAGAATGAAAGCCAAGGGAATCCTGAAGCCAAAGAAAGGATGGATCCCTAAGATCCTACCGCCAGATTTTGATTGGTCTAAAAGTTGTGCTTACCACTCTAATATTTCAGGTCATGACCCAGAAAATTGCACAGTACTAAAGCATAAGATACAGAACATGATTGAAAAGGATAAGATAAGCGTGCAACAAAATAAATTGTGCGACAATGATGGACCTCCAGTTGCAAATGCAATTATTGTTACTGGTGCTCCATCAAAATTGGCACCGAGACATTTTAAAAGGAAGCGTGGATTAAGTAGGATGATTGAAAGGATCTACCGTCACTAGCATTCTCCACCCACTTGCCTCATGATCAGCTTTCTTTCTTGTAATTTTTGCTAAAACATTGCATGAACTACGCCTGACCTGATTCCCGCGGTGGGATACGTAGGCGGCCCGCATAGGCCTCGGTCACATTATTAGAAAATCTCAATTTTATTTCTGCTTGTAACATGAACTACACCTGACCTGATTCCCGCGGTGCCCGCATAAGCCTCGGTCACATTATTAGAAAATCTCAATTTTATTTCTGCTTGTAACATGAACTACGCCTGACCTGATTCCTGCGGTGGGATACGTAGGCGGCCCGCATAGGCCTCAGTCACATTATTAGAAAATATCAATTTTATTTCTGCTTGTAACATGAACTACGCCTGACCTAATTCACACGGTGGGATACGTAGGCGGCCCCGCATAGGCCTCGATCACATTATTAGAAAATCTCAATTTTATTTCTTCTTGTAACATGAACTACGCCTGACCTGATTCCCTTAGTGGGATACGTAGGTAGCCTATGTCAGGCTCGGTCTCCTCATTGTTAAAGTCCCACATCGTCCTATGCTAGAAACTGGGACAATTTTTTAAGGGCATCATCAGAAGCGACATCGAGAGATGTGAAGAGTTGTGGTCAGCAAACAAAGGAAAACTTCGGAGAAATGGCATTCGCTTTGTTTCACGATGTGTCACAGTTCCAAGTTCAGCAGAAATTATTTATCACCATACACATATTTTACTATACATATTTTATTTTTAAAATAATATGATTTTCAATCAGATCGTTTTATTAGTTGGTCAAGACTTAAGAATGAGCGGAGGTTACAAGTCCAGACAAAGTTGGAGCCATGAAGCGCCAAGAGCCAGATTTTCAAAGTCAACGCGAATCAACCCCCTCCCAAAACTTACAAATTTCCTTTGGATGCATATTTCCAAGCTATGGAAGCTAAAATATGTACAGCCTTGCAAGGATGGAGCGTCGAACGGTTTGAGCTCTCTTATAACAATTATGCTTTTCGAGTATCTACAATTTTCAAGATTTGCAATGAATTAATGCTTGAGTCTTGCAAAAATTCTTTCAAACGTATCGATGCACAAATTTTCCTATTTGCTTTCAAATGCCCCACACTCCACATGCATTACTACTTTCAAATGCACCGCATATATATATATATATTGCTTTATTATTTTCAAATGCCCTGCGTATGCTCGCAGACGCATTGCACCGCACCTGCATTGATTTATTGTTTTCAAATGCTCTGCGTATGCTCACAGACGTATCTCATCGCACCCGCATTGCTTTATTATTTTTCAAATGCCCTGCGTATGCTCGCAGGCGCATTGCACTGCACCTGTATTGCTTTATCATCTTCAAATGCTCTGCGTATGCTCGCAGACGCATCACACCGCACCTGCATTGCTTTATCATTTTCAAATGCTCTGCGCATGCTCGCAGACGCTTGCACCGCACCTGCATTGCTTTATTATTTTCAAATGCTCTGTGTATGCTCGTAGATGCATTGCACCGGACCTGCATTATTATTTTCAAATGCTCTGCTTATGCTCGCAGATGCATTGCACCGCACCCGCATTGCTTTATTATTTTCAAATGCCCTGCATATGCTCGCAGACGCATTGCACCGCACCTGCATTGCTTTATTGTTTTCAAATGCTCTGCGTATGCTCGCAGATGCATTGCACCGAACCCGTATTGCTTTATTATTTTCAAACACTCTGCGTATGCTCGCAGATGTATTGCACCGCACCTGCATTGCTTTATTATTTTTTCAAATGCCCTGCGTATGCTTGTAGATGCATTGCGCCGCACCTGCATTGCTTTATTGTTTTTAAATGCTTTGCGTATGCTCGCAGACGCATTGCACCGCACCTACATTGCTTTATTATGTTCAAATGCTCTGCGTATGCTCGCAGACGCACCGCACCTGGATTGCATTATTACTTTCAAATGCCTTGCGAATGGTCGCAAACGCATCGCACATACATTGCACTATTACTTTCAGCCACCCTGAGAACGCATTCATCATGCCAGCTTTAAAGGCATCATTTATCATGAATCATTCAGCTTAAATAGCCCATCCGGTTTAAGGCCTCATTAATCATCGCCAAAGGCGTCATTCTCATGAATTATTGGCCTAGAATCTCATTTGCATTAGCCTCGGCAAGAGCTATCATTTATTTAAATCATTGCAGCTTTTTATGGGTTTATTTTACATCGCTTTATTTTGATATTTATTTTTACTGACTATTTTTATCTAGTTTAAATTTTCGCAGGAGCTTTAGCACAACGTGGAACTATTTCTTCGGCAACGAACTGGGGCAATGCGTCGGGAAGGAAAGCAGACTTCCCGACAAGGGTCAAAGATCTACCTCGAACACTCGCCTCCAACCCCAAATATCCCGCTCGCATTCCAGCAGAATTTTCGAGTTCTACCATAATACCCAGTGTCATCATAATTCAACACTGGGACAATATTTTGCAAAGATTCGCACCAATCGGGATTTGTTATTCGTAGGGGGTCGTAGTCACCCAGAACTACACACGGCCTGATTCTCGTGCAGCCCGAGATATGCAGGCAACTCGGAGACCGGAGTTCGTGCATGATCCTCTCAGATTTCCTTTAGCCGGGACAAAATAGGCTACTAAGTCAACGTCTTTGCCCAAAAATTCTTTTCATCATTACCGGGAAAAGAGGGACAAGTTGTTGACACCCAATTTTGTCCCACCTTTCCTCCGAAATACCTGTTTACGCTTCTAATATTTTTCGGCAAATTAAAAAAAAATATATTTATATTTTACTGTAATTATTAACTCCTTATTAATACCGGCATTGCATTATCCGGTCATTATCTTTTATTACCGTTTCTACTACCATTATTATTATTATTATTATTATTATTATTATTATTATTATTATTATTATTATTATTATTATTATTTTAATTAACAATTTTTATCTATTTTTGGCATTTTACCAGCTTATGCACACGCATCACATATATCTTCGCGTAGTTTAATAATAGCGTTTACTCACTGTTGAATCTCAAATATATTATCACCCAACTATTACAACGTCATTTTATTTTCGTCTAAATCTTAATAAACACATACTTTATAGTAGGGAATATTTTCAGCACCACTTAGTATATAATTAATTAAAATGAGTCTTTTATTTAAATTTAGAAGCCAAACTATTTCTTTCAATTCAGCCCATATTTTAATTCATCTAACCCAAAATCAAAGCCCAATCAACAATATTATTTTTGGACTAGCCCATTATTATTTAAAACAATCACCAGTCCATTAATGATCAGCCCAAATCAGCCCATACCCGTTTAAACATTACCCGACCCGACGACCCAATTTTCATATGAACAAAAGGAACCCTTTTGTCATCTCCGCCGCACAGCCCCCGTCGTCTCCCTTTTTTTTCTCTCTCTTTTCCTTCATCTTCATCCTCACCACACCGTTTCCCCCTCCCCGCTCCCTTCTCTTCTTCATCATCATCTCCCTCGTCTCCACCACGCCGCTCCCACTTCCCACTGTTCCCCACCTTCGTCTTGTCCCCCCCCCCCCCCCCCCCCGGCTCCTCTCTTTCTCTTTCTTCAACACAAAAACTAAAGAGCCTATAAATAGTTGTTTAGTTGAATCGAAAGAGGAGGAGGTCTTGTTTTTTTCGATTCATGAAATTCCCCAACAACCGGTTTTAAAACCCCCCAAAAATTACCTTGCAAAAAGGACAGATCTTGAACCCCGAATTCCCCAGAAAAGAACTGGGTTCGTCAATTTTCGCTTTTTATCTTGACGTTCAGTCTAAATATTAAATCATTTTTTTTACTACTATAATGGGTCTGAGTGGATTCAAGCTCAGATCTCGTAGCAGTCGAGTATAGGTTCGAGACCCGACGCCATAGTTCACTAGACACAAAAAAGGTAAATCTTGATACGTCGCTTACTTTCAGTCTTTAGTTTTTGCTCTAGTTAGCTAACTATGTAGTTTCTCTGTGGTCGTGTTGTTAGTTGATGTTTGGATGATGTTAGGATAGGATGTTGATTACTAAATTGAATTTGAAAGATATACATCTGATATGCACACCATGGTGTATATACCTTGGGTATATTGTGTATATGATTAAAACAGGGTGACACTGTCCCTCTTTCACTCTGTTTATTCAAGTAATATACTCTGACGTGAACAAAATCTGCTTGTGTTAGATACGATGAAATGATTACATGATATTTCAATGTTGTTCGTTGATTCGTTTTGGTTTCTAATTTGACATGGTCATGTTTGTTTGGGCCTGTTTAAATTCCTGAAATTTGATATCTATGTGACTATTGCTTTGTGGTTTATCCATCTATTTAACTTATGCTTAAGTGATAGTCGAGTGTTAGCTTAGCGATTAATTGGATTTTGTTGGTATGCGTTAGTCACTAAGCATTTCTTAGTAATTTATGTATGTTCAGTATTAATCAGATATGGTCCAACCGACTATCTATAAGTGTGACATTCATCATATTAAGTTGTTAGATTAGCTTGATAATTATGCATATGAGGGTTGTTTGGTTGGCTTAATATGATTCCTAGTGAAACTTCATTGACTTCTGGAAAATTAGTCTGTCAATGGGCCCTTTATATATTTGTTGGGAGGTTTTTCTGTTTCGCTGTTTGTTTGATATGCCTCACTGCTTGATTTATAATTTAGTCATTTTATGAGTTTTAAGTCAAAATTTGATTAACAATTGCCTTTTTTCTATATAGCTTAGTTTAGAAATCATACATGCGATGTTGTTATCTAGTTTGTATGCATTAGTTGGTTTAGTTACTACTTCAACCTAACCTAAGCTAAGATAAATTTATCTAATCACTGGCATTCCTATAAGCTCTGTTTAAAGTGAAAACTGTCCTAAGAGGTACTCATTAGAAGCTGTTTAGTCCACAGCCTGTTTGAACATGATCCATGCCTAGCTTGGTCAGTCTGCTGCAGTGTCTTCCCACTTTGAATTGTTCCCTCTATGTCTTACTGTATGGAAAAACTCCACTGAGCTCTGCATTAATGTTTTGAGTTGGTTGTAAACCTAATTTGCCTTTGCTTGTCCTCAGCAGCTGCATACTTCTCCCTTTTGCCTTGCCTACAACTGCTGTTTACTGGTTTTTGCCCTTTCAAATGAGTACGTGTTTGGCTTTATAACTGTTTGTGTCACTAAGGTATTTTATGATCAGAATTTCACATGTATGTACTTGTGCATTGTCTCCTGCTCATGCCCACATCTGCTTTTGGAATGGTTTTTGAACTCATCTGTTTTTGTACAGTGATTGACTCCATGACTTGTCTTGGCTATTTCCATCCTGTTGAATGTAATAATTGACCCTGATGTATTCCTACTGTCACACTCAATTTGTTGCTTGGATTGTGCTTTATCTAGAGTTGATTATTCTCCTATACTACATATGTCATCATGTATCATTGAATAAATTTTGCATAATCTCTTCCCTTCATACATGGTGTTCTCTTTCATCTTGGTTGCTGCATACCCATGCTACCCTATGCTACTGTTTCCTGCTAATTTTTCTGCGTAACAATCCTGCCCCTTTGTGACTTGTTTTCTTATGTGTTTTTATTCTTCTCCTCCATCTTCTGTTTTTCTTTTCCGACTTGGGATTTTCATAATACATATGAGGAAGTCTTATAATTGCCTAAAAATTGTTCAATGACTGTTGTCCCCTATATTCACGATCGCAAAGAAGGCCCTTGTGTTCTGCCTGTTGGCCTCTATAAACAAATAAACTGAAGAATTAGTTTAGGAGACATCATGTATGTATTAGAATATATACATGAGAGTATACCTGGTATATACATGAATCATTTACATTATACATGTTTAGTCTTATTTGTTGGTTATGTACTAATCCTTTTCTTTCCATTTTTTTGCATGAACATCGCATACGAGTCCGAGCGACTCATCTTCCGCATTTGATGTTGGGCCAAGGCCCAACGAAACAACCTTCTCTCTCTGTCCAGCCCTTGTCTGCAGCAAAGAAAAATAGAAAGACATAAAATTTTTTGGTCCAAAGCCCAATAGACAGGAACAGTCTAATCCGCAGCAATATAAAAGTGCTGGGCCGAAGCCCAACAACAATCATCTTCCGTCAGTCCCATCCGCAGCAATTTCTGCTGGGCCAAGGCCTAACAGTAGCAAAACAGACCGAGGCAGCTTTAAATGGGGCTGAGCCCATTTATTTACATTTCTTGGGATTCTATTCTTATTTTACTTTTGAATTTATTGCAAGTAAAATTTGTAATCATACGAAACTCAGAACATGATGCATAATGACATATCGGCTGGTAGGGCCGCTTACAAAACTGACTTTCTATATACGTGACTCTGTCTACAAAGTCTCTAACATCAATCCAGATTCATAACATATAGGAGAATTTAGTGGGGTTTAGTTTTTTTAGTAATGGGTTGTAACGCCCCGAACCATGGCCTGGACGTAACACGGCACTCGGTGCCTGACTGCATGTGACCGAGCGAACCACATAACTTACTGAATCATCATGATACATAATATAAGCGGCATATAACGTGAATGCGATGATCCCTTATAAAAACATAATAAGTCATAATACTTAATAAAAATACTTGTTTAAACATGAGTGTGGAAATAACATGAATAAGCCAAAAATGGCTATACGACTTCGAATGTCTGACATGATATAACTGACTTGTCTAGTCTATGAAACCTCTATCGTGAATCTGAATGGAAAACATACTTACTGGGACAAGGCCCCCAGCATATCTTAGATGCATAACTAATCATAATCAAAAGTTAAATAAACCCCGAATGAGATGGGGCTCACCAATAAGCTGATACGCATGATGTCCTAGTGAGCAGATGTGTCGTCATGTATATCAGTACCTGCATCGTGAAATGCAGGCCCCCGGGTAATAAAAAGGGGACGTCAGCACATTGAATGTACTGGTATGTAAAGCAACCGAAAGAAATAACATGGAACATGGAATAACATGATAAGAACTGAAACTGAAAACCTGGACAGGAACATGAGCATGAGTACATATGTATATATATATATAACATAAGTAAAAAAATGATAAGTAGGGAGAGAAATAACTTATAACCGATCCATGGTCTGGTGCTTGCGTCCCGCCAGCAGAACACTCAGTCCTTGCCAGGGAACATGAGATTTGATAAAATATGAAAGGATCCAGTCATTATGAGAGATCGTCCGGGACATGGGTGGAGCGATCCTCATCCTACGGTGGCTACGCAGTTTCAGGCTATCTGAAGCCCTCCTCGGTAATTAATGTAACTCCCAAAACATGAACATGTAAAATAGGGGCATTTGCTGCCCATGGTATATCATGAATCATAACTTGCTTGTACAAACTATTCATGAATCATAACTTGCTTGTATAGTTTCATAAGATAACTTGTCATAGTCTTATAAAACATGTTTTTGGTTCATGAGTAATAACAATAGTTCGAAATCATATATATATATATATATATATATACTTGTCTTGAAAATATGCTTGTAACTTGCTGGATGAAATCATAAAGTTTCATATAAACATAATGATAACACATGAGGAAGAATTCATGATTTATGGATTAAGCTAGGATTCCTAATATCTTTAATGGAAGATTATGAATACAATAACGAACATAGATACAAAATTCATGTACATACATGCATAATTACGGGCTACCAATATGTTGGGTTTAATGCCCTAGGATTTGAACTTCATAGATTTTACGAAACGGATCATGGGGAAGAACGTAGAGATTCCCACATGTGGATGGAAGTTCTACATACCTTGACTTCCTGCTTTTGAGCATATCACAATGCCCTTTAATCCCTTCAACTTCAATCTATAGCAATACAGGTCATAGGGATTCTATATTAGAAACAATATCCATGTTTTGATCATCTAAGCATTTTATCAAACACTTGATGGGCATGAAGCTCCACAACCTTCATTAATGGTGTTTTCTTCACCCAATCACCATTCTATTACTTCTAGCTGATTCTACAATCTCAATTAGATGTAATTAACATCATTCTTCATCACCCATATGAGTACAACAATTCCAAGTCAACAATCCAAAAACTCTAGCATAGTTCATATAATTCTCTTATCAAATCCATTTACTATTCTCCCAAGAATTCATCAATTCACAACTATAAATGATTATGGAGTAGAAACATTATATTTTTTGAAGTCCAATCCTCTTGAATTCGGGTTCTAGGGTTTGCACATCCAACAAATATGTTCCAATCATAACTCTACGGATTAGAAGAGTTTTGGGGACTTGGATTCAACCTAGAATCACGATAAAAACTTACCTTGGAAGATCTTGAGGTTTGGGACTTGTTGTCTATGAGTTTAGAGAGAATTTTCGGGAATGGGGTGTGGGGAAATAAACCCCAACCCCAAATATAACAAAAAAAATGCGTAAACCAGACTTTTGACCTGAAATCAACCTGTTTCGTGATGGTTCCGCGATGCGGGTGCATCTCGCAACATTATGCAGCTAAAAACTCATAGTTTCGCGATCTGTCCGCGAAGCGGGGCCATCGCGTGGTATCACACGCGTCCTCACGCGCCTCGAGAAACAACGGGTGTCGGTTCTGCATAGTGTTCGGTAAAATAGGCATAACGTCTTGTACATAGCTCCGTTAAAGGCCCATAATATACCGTTGGAAAGTTATTTCAAAGGCTACAACTTTCATCAAGGACGTTGTCCCAAATTCCAAATTAATAAAGGGGTTATGGTCGTTGGAAGTAAGACCTTCTATAAACTCACTTGCAAACATACCCTGTAGAGTGGCTTCCAACTTTGCTTTGCCCAAAGACATTTCTTATGACTTGATTGATTTTCAAAACACTTCCTATAACCCTCATATTGGTTGCATTATATTATCATCTTATGAGTCAAACCTTCGCCCGAAGCTACGAGGTGTTACAATATCTCCCCCTTGGGATCATTCGTCCTCGAATGATGGGTCATGGTTAAGAATATGTCAAAACATAACTTTAATACATGAACATAAATGAAAGATGACATAATACATAAGAGCTTGACAAGGTTATGTGGGAGCATGATCATGGATCATGAGAACTAAATGTGTGATTACATGGAAACATGGATACTGAAGCATGAGACATGAAACATGAGCGCTGGATACATGACATGAGCGTGAAACATGAGACATAACATGACATGGGGCATGGAAACTGACATGACATAGTTTCATGAAAACATCAGTGCCCAAAGATGAGACATGAATAGCGAATACATGAACTTGAACGTGAAACGTGAGGCATGAATACATAAGGGACATTATAACTCTTCTCCAAAATATAATTAAGCCATCATTAATTCAATACTCGTAATTCTTGCCCGACACACAACATATACCTTGCTTTCCTTAACAACCTTTGTCTCCTACTTCAAATGACTTTGAAATCTCATTTAGAATTATTAAATATTACTTCTTACTCGTCAACATGTCGTATACGTCATACCCTTCGTGGGTCTATTCACGGTACGCTAACGGGAAAATTTTCAAGGTGTAACATTCTCTCCCCTTTTTGGAGCATTCGTCCTCGAATGTTAAACATTCGGGATTCTACAAAAATTTCGCCAGAGTTTCCCCTGTAATATGGCACTACCAACCTGTCACAACAACCCATAATATCATTGCCTCACAGGGCTACATCACAATAGCACTATAAATTGGCCACACACGACCAAAAGCATGAAAAGAAAGCTTACATACCTCAAAATCTTGGTGTTTCATCATAAATCTCTTCTGCGGGCTGAAACAAGTGCGGGTACATGGATTTCATATCCTCATCGGCTTCCCATGTAGCTTCCTCAACTTTCTGACTCCTCCACATGACTTTCACTGAGGCTACTTCCTTAGTCCTCAATTTGCGAACCTGACGGTCAAGGACTTTCACTGGGACTTCTTCATAAGTCAAATTATCATTGACTGCTATGCTATCAGCCGAGACAACCAATGATAGGTCTCCCACACACTTTCTCAACATGGACACATAAAACACTAGATGCACAATAATCAAATCACGTGGAAGCTCAAGCTCATAAGCCAATTGACAAACCTTTCATTAGATTCTGTATGGTCCAATGTATCTGGGGCTGAGTTTGCCTTTTTTCCAAATCTCATGACACCCTTCATGGGTGAGACTTTAAGGAACAGCCAATCTACTGAAAATTTTAAGTCCCTTCGTCTCACATCTGTGTAAGACTTCTGGTGACTCTAAGCCGTTTTCAAACACTGTTGTATTAACTTAACTTTCTCCATAGCTTGATAAACCAAATCTGATCTTAACAACTCTGCTTCACCAACTTCGAACCAACCAATTAGTGATTTACACCTTTGGTCAAAAAGGGTTTCAAACAGTGTCATCCCAATACTAGCATGGTAATTATTTTTGTAAGTAAACTCAATAAGATGCAGGTGGTCATCCCAATTACCATTGAAATCAAGGACACATGGTTACTGAACTGAATGAATACATGACTACTAAACTGCTGAGATACTAAACTGAATGTCTATTGAACTGACTGAAGACTGGGATGACTAAATACTGAGCTAACTGAATACTGGATTAGCTAAATACTGGACTGACATGAATACGCGAGTACTGGACTGATATCTGAGTACTAAGCTGACATAAATATCTGAGTATTGAACTAACATGAATATTATAACATGAGATCTTAATAGTGTATCTGTCTGAGGATAAAAAGTTGTGCTACGGTTCACCTCTATACCCAATCCTTTCTGAAAGGATTTTCAGAAGTTCGTTGTGAACTGAGCACCAAAATCTAAAATAATGGACACTAGGGTCCCATACAATCTGGCAATTTCATTAGCACATGACTTGGCATAATCTGCTATTCAATCTGTGGTCTTAACTGGCAAGAAGTGCACTGACTTCGTAAGTCTGTCCACAATCACCCAAATTAAATCATGCCTCCTAGCCGAACGATGTAGACCTAGAATGGTGAGCTTCTGACATAATTAGCTCTTTGAGTCCATCTACATCTGGAACGCATAATTTGCCTCGATATCTCAAGGTACCATTATCTCACCCTTGTTCAAAAGCTAAGGCTTTCTGTTCGTGAATCCCTTCTTTTATCTGTATCAAGTAGGAATCACCAAACTGCTTCTCTCTAACTTCGATGACTAAGGAGGAATAAGCCATGTTCTAGGCAACAACTCCACCCACTTCAGAGTCCGAAAAAATCAAATTCCTAGCTTTGATAAACGGTGAACTTATTTCTCCATAGTTCTCTTGTCTGCCTAAATCATTAGTTGTACTTCCTAAAATACTCATAGTAATGTTGTGCGCTAAGTATATGACTATCACCCTAAATATTAGAGTCTCATGCAATGGCACAACCCTTATGACACATAATTGGGCATGATCTTATAGCTTTTCTGTGATCGCCTAATCGATAGTAATTGAACTTGACACGATTCGTTCGACGATCATTATACTCACTTCGGGTTTCCTCTAAGATGAAGCATATTCCTTATGGAGACTATCTCATTATTCCAACCTAACTGAATTAAGGTTCTTCATATCTCATACTAACCCTTCGGGTCTTCAATTATCTCACTGGACTCACTGGCGATTTATGCATCTCCCCCTTAGACCAAGGCTAACATTTTATACTTACAAATTCTTCTCTTTTGATGGTATCCAATTAACATTCCTTATTTTCTGTAATTCCTTTGTACTCTACAACATTGATGAATCTTTCGACTCCCATCTGAGCAATTTCTTATGGGGAAAACTAAATTTACTTACATGAACGGTTGCTACTGTATTCATAATGGGCATACTCCATCTTAATGACTTTACTCTGCACACATTGTAAATCTTAGGTCAACCCTTTTTTGACAACTCTTAAAAGCTATTCTTCTTTAGTTTGCTCTCTTACGGCTTAGTTGATTTCTTCTTCCACTAATCACTCTACTCTGAACTTAACTTAAGCTTTTGGTTTCTAACACACATTCGGATGTATCCGAACTGTCACCCACTCAAGGTGTTCATCTGAATAGGAAATCAAGTCATATTTCTCAAAGTCAGTCGTACTCGTAACTTAGTCAAATCTTATCATTACTGTTGACATGGCTTTTCCAGACATATTACGAACTTATATCTCATTCTCCTTCTATTTTTAGGAAAATTTTGGCAGAGTTTCCTCTGTATTTCTTACTATCCCAAAACTTGCACGCAGGAAATACCAACAATGCCTCACAAGGCCAGCATATATACATATATATCATATCATATCATAGCCACACAGGGCTCCCAATTTCAACAACAGTATAAAAATGATGAACTTACCTCATATGTCCAAATCAAACTGTACCTGTTACACTTTCTTGTTTATTTTCCCTTTCAATCTTTAACTGCAGATGGAGTGGGTCCTGATGACCTCTGGTAGAAAACTGTCTGCCACCACTTCCTTGAGATCCTCCATGATTTACCTGTTTCCTGTTGACTTAGCTCATTTTCTAATTTCTCTTATATCCTCTCCTTGTTGTATTCCATTGTCCTTTCTCAAGAACATCATTATTATTCAACATACCATTTATTCCACTACACCCCTTCTCGGGCAACTTACATTGTATTCCACTTTCAATAGCACTTGAAGTCTCATTCGTTACCAGTAAGTACTGCACAATTCTACCCCCTATGGGTAAACATCCTTACTTGGACCTTGAATTACCTGTTCATCTCCTGTGCATTCGAAACGTACGTAATTCGAGATGAAGAGAAGTTACTTATTGCTCTAAGCTTGATGGCACGATCTAGAGTAGAAAGAAATGAGACAAATCCTGAATGTCTTGGTGGTCAACTGTTTATATGTGTGGGGCCCTCACACATATAAAAGTGACCCCACTGGACACGGTTTCATAGACTCCCTAAAGATCCTTGAACATAGGCTCTGATACCAAGCTTTGTCACGCCCCGAACCATGGCCTGGATGTAACACGACACTCGGTGCCTGACTGCATATGACCGAGCGAACCACATGACTTGCTGAATCATCATGATACATAATATAAGCGGAATATAACGTGAATGCATGATGATCCCTTATAAAAACATAATAAGTCATAATACTTAATAAAAATACTTGTTTAAACATGAGTGCGGAAATAACATGAATAAGCCAAAAATGGCTATACGACTCCGAATGTCTGACATGATATAACTGACTTGTCTAGTCTATGAAACCTCTATCATGAATCTGACAGGAAAACATACTTACTGGGAAAAGGCCCCCAGCATATCTTAAATGCATAACTAATCATAAACAAAATTTAACTAAACCCCGAATGAGATGGGGCTCACCAATAAGCTGATACGCATGATGTCCTAGTGAGAAGATGTGTCATCCTGTATATCAGTACCTGCATCGTGAAATGCAGGCCCCCGAGCAATAAAAAGGGGACGTCAGCACATTGAATGTACTGGTATGTAAAGCAACCGAAAGAAACAACATGGAACATGGAATAACATGATAAGAACTGAAACTAAAAAGATGGACAAGAACATGAGCATGAGTACATATGTATATATATATATATAACATAAGTAAATACATGATAAGTATGGAGAGCAATAAATTATAACCGATCCATGGTCTGGTGCTTGTGTCCGGCCAGCAGAACACTCAGTCCTTGCCAGGGAACATGAGATTTGATAAAATATGAAAGGATCCAGTCATTATGAGAGATCGTCCAGGACATGGGTGGAGCGATCCCCATCCTACGGTGGCAACGTAGTTTCAGGATATCTGAAGCCCTCCTCGGTAATTAATGCAACTCCAAAAACATGAACATGTAAAATAGGGGCATTTGCTGCCCATGGTATATCATGAATCATAACTTCCTTGTATAAACTATTCATGAATCATAACTTGCTTGTATAGTTTCATAAGATAACTTGTCATAGTCTTACAAAACATGTTTTTGGTTCATGAGTAATAACAATAGTTCGAAATCATATATATATATATATATATATATATATATATATATATATATATACTTGTCTTGAAAACATGTTTGTAACTTGCTGGATGAAATCATAAAGTTTCATATAAACATAATGAGAACACATGAGGAAGAATTCATGATTTATGGATTAAGCTAGGATTCCTAATATCCGTAATGGAAGATTATGAATACAATAACGAACATAGATACAAAATTCATGTACATACATTCATAATTACGGGCTACCAATATGTTGGGTTTAATGCCCTAGGATTTGAACTTCATAGATTTTACGAAACGGATCATGGGGAAGAACGTAGAGAGTCCCACATGTGGATGGAAGTTCTACATACCTTGACTTCCTGCTTTTGAGCATATCACAATGCCCTTTAATCCCTTAAACTTCAATCTACAGCAATACAGGTCATAGGGATTCTATATTAGCAACAATATCCATGTTTTGATCATCTAAGCATTTTATCAAACACTTGGTGGGCATGAAGTTCCACAACCTTCATTAATGGTGTTTTATTCACCCAATCCCCATTTTATTACTTCTAGATGATTCTACAATCTCAATTAGATGTAATTAACATCATTCTTCATCACCCATATGAGTACAACAATTCCAAGTCAACAATCCAAAAACTCTAGCATAGTTCATATAATTCTCTTATCAAATACATTTATTATTCTCCCAAGAATTCATCAATTCACAACTATAAATGATTAGGGAGTAGAAACATTACCTTTTTGAATTCCAATCCTCTTGAATTCGGGTTCTAGGGTGTCCACATCCAACAAATATGTTCCAATCATAACTCTACGGATTAGAAGAGTTTTGGGGACTTGGATTCAACCTAGAATCATGATAAAAACTTACCTTGGAAGATCTTGAGGTTTGGGACTTGTTGTCTATGAGTTTAGAGAGAATTTTCGGGAATGGGGTGTTGGGGAAATAAACCCCAACCCCAAATATAACAAAAAAAAATGCGTAAACCCGACTTTTGACCCGAAATCGACCTGTTTCGCGATGGTTCCGCGATACGGGTGCATCGCGCAACATTCTGCAGCTAAAAACCCAGATTTGCGCGATCTGTCCGCGAAGCGGGGCCATCGCGTGGTATTCCACGCGCCCAGAGAAACAACGGGTGTCGGTTCTGCACAGTGTTAGGTAAAATAGGCATAACTTCTTGTATATATCTCCGTTAAAGGCCCATAATATACCGTTGGAAAGATATTTCAAAGGGCTACAACTTTTATCAAGGACGTTATCCCAAATTCCAAATTAATAAAGGGTTTATGGTCGTTGGAAGTAAGACCTTCTATAAACTCACTTGCAAACATCGCCCGTAGAGTGGCTTCCAACTTTGCTTTGCCCAAAGACATTTCTTATGACTTGATTTGTTTTCAAAACACTTTCTATAACCCTCATATTGGTTTCATTATATTATCATCTTATGAGTCAAACCTTCGCCCGAAGCTACGAGGTGTTACATGGGTAGTTAATTTAAGGAAAACTAATAATTAGTTTCGTAAGTTGCATTTTCTTCTTTTTATATTAAAGTATTTATAATACCTATAATATTTAATTTTGGAATAATTAATTCTCAATATCGTAAATTCATATTTGAGTTAAATGAATCATATTTTATTCTTATTACCTTGGGAATTTTAAAACGCCACTAACACGCAAAGAGGAATTAAAGAATATTTTGTAGACATCTTTTAAGGTTTATCCAAATTATGCATACTCTTAGCCAAATGCAGTTAATAAAACATAATCTTGTTTGTACTTCTAAAACGCAAAGTCAATTAATATATCATCGTTTAGTTTGTTTTAAATATTTAGCAAAACACTGCACAAACCCGCATCTTCTTCTGCTTACATGCAAATTATCATATTTTGCAAGTCTTGTTTTAAATAGCATTATTACACTTTCATTTGATGCATTAGAAACACTTATAAGCTTTATTTTTAATGACATTTTAAAGCCTCTCATTTTTATATACAAGTAATCACAAGCCTTATTTTATATACAACACTATCATATATATTTATTTAAAGTCTTAACAACATTTATAAGTATTATTTTAAATAGCATTTAAAGTCATATTTTACGAAAGTCATTATTTTTGTAAATCTTATTTTTAAACAACATTATTACATTTTTCTTTAAAATTTTAGCAATATCTCTTAGCCATTTTTCTTAAAATTTAAACCCTACATTTGCATCTTTATCCTTAATTAGTTAACCTAAGTTTGGCCGGATAACCGTAGTTAACGGATTCTAAAGGATGCCTAACCCCTTCCGTTTAGGATAATATAGAACCCTTGCCTAGAATCACACTGATTAAGCAGACTATTAACAGAAGTTTAGTTAGCTTTACCTTAGTTAATAAATTAGGTGTCCTAATTCACCGTTAAATTAATTAGGTGGTGACTCCTTAAAATAAGCAAAAATAGGAATCACCAATATGTTGCACTCATAATTTAACCCGTTTAAAAGGGGGTACGACAAACAGTCGATAAAAAATAATGCTAGCATAACTAGTCTCTTCATTGCTGATGTCAGCATTACTGATACACCTTATTTAGTACTATTCTTGTACACCTTACCAAACAACACTAACAGCCAAAAACAAAGAGGGTAAATTGTCCTTTCTTATTTTAAGTCAACCTTATCATAGGTAATCAATATTTTTGCAAATTAAGTAAGGTAAGGTCTAGCCTCACTTGCTTGTACGCCTCCTTTATGATGATTTGTTTTTATTATTATTTAAAAGGCCACTAAACGCTCACACTCTGTCTAGCGGTGTAAATACATAGAAAAATAAGACCAGTGAACTTATCTATCTATTTTCACACAATGGAGTTGCTTTCTCTCTCTCTCTCTCTCTCTCTCTCTCTTAGAGTTTTCTTCTCAACAATACTCACATTGGAGCGCCGACTAATCCAAAATCTTATGACGGAGTCCCACTTTGACTAAAGAGATCACAAAAGAGACTTTATTTCTAAGACTTGAACGCGCAATTTTTGGCTAAAGATGAAGGGATACATATCACCCATCACAACATCGATGATATACATATCACCAATCACAATGTCGATGATTTTGTCTTCTGTTTATATATATATATATATATATATATATATATATATATATATATATATATATATATATATATATATATATATATATATATATATATATATATATATATATTGTTTTTACAATGTGGGGATTCGAACCCTCGCCAATAAACAATGTGGGGATTCGAACCCTCGTCAATAAGGTCAAAGTTCAGGTAGCTAACCAACTATGCTACTGGGTCCCTACATTCTGTTCATATATTACTTACCATATTTCAAGTAAAATTTAAAAAAATAAAAAAGGGGGGAACAAAATGGATAACTAATTAAAAACAAAAGTCGCTAGACACACCGTCTAGTGGTATAAATTCGTCAAAAAGGTTGGATAACTTTTTTGCGTTGGAACTAACTGGAATCTCAGCAAAAAAAGAATAAGAAAAAAAGGAACACTCACAAAGTTCGATCCTCTAAACACTGAACGCTCAGAATTCACCGAATTTTGAGTTGCAACAAGAGATAGTCGGGCCAAACTGATGAGCAGCTTCTATCAAAGTTGTAGAAACAGAGTGATGAGGCAGAGAGAAATGGGAGAAAATGAAGGAACAAATAAGCTGATTCAGTTAAATTTAATCCCGCCAAAATGAATTGAGATAATAGATAGGTATATTAATAACTCACACAAAAGTTACTTGGGTTGAAATGAGAAATGTTATTCTACTTTATTACTTAATTCCCAAACTAAAAATAAGAAGGAGAAGAAAAAGGATCCTCAATTCATTTTAATTAATAACATGATACAATTTAATTCGACATGAAATTAAAAAATAAGTATTTTATAAATTTGTGATTTTTAAACATGTCATAATATTTCATGTGACAATAAAACTTTTGAAACTTTTGTCTTTAACCATGACATAATATTTGTGTAATTATAAAAATATCTTATGTCTGCTTACTAGTCAAAGAGGAGCTCTTCGACTAAGAAGGCATTCTGGTAGAATTAAGGATGACTATTACATAAATTAATAGCCATTTGTCATATCTAAACATTCAATATACTAATATTGATATTTTGCAATTAATTATATCTCTAACACACCTTTTCACGTGTAAGTAAACGTTCTTCTCGTGGTTCCAGCAAAGATAAATCTCTTTTATAATACAACTTCAAAAGTAATATTTGCTTTAATACCATATTAAATTGTATAGCATCCGTTTAAAATATTAAGTTTAAGAAAGTTCCACTTTTATTTACACTAGTTTTTGGTGACGTGTGTTGGACATGCATCGTACATTCGTCCCATTCACTTAATATATAGTTTTTACGACGCTATAGGTACTATGAAAATTACAATATAATCAGTAATGGTAAATCTGAAGGGAATAGTTATAAAATCAAAGTGATGAACAATTAGCTTATTCGAATGGCTTTATTATTGTATATTAAGAGACTAAGATATTAAAAATATTAAATTTCGAATCCAATAACTCAAATGATCAATTAATTCAATGGTATCTTGAATCCATAAAATTCAAATCTTAAATTTGTCGCCACACAGGTTAGAACTTGATTCTACTGGACATTGTAGAAATAATAGGCGAATGATCCACTAGACGGGAGACACTATGGGGTCGTTTGGTAGAGATATTAGAGAAAATGATACAAGTATTAGCTTAGATATTATTTGTTCCCTTGAATCTCACTGAAAAAAGAATAAGAAAAAAAAAACAAAGGCACTCACAAAGTTCAATCCTCTAACCGCGGAGCGCTCAGAATTCACCGAATTTTGAGTCACAATGTGAGATCGTCAGGCAAACTGACGATCAACTGCTGTCAAAGTTGTAGAAATAAAGTGCTGAGGCAGAGAGAAATGGGAGGAAATGAAAGAATAAAAAAGAAGCAAATGCATTTGATGAATGAATGAAACTAAGAGTGATTATATAAATAAGTTTGTAAGAGAGAAGTCAACAAGAGGAAAGAAGATTCAAATTGATTAGACATCTCATCAAAAAACAAAATATTCGGCCTCCAGATTCAAACCAGCGATCTGTGAATTTCGGCACACACTATAGTCCTTCGCTCTACCAACTGAGCTAAGTATTAAATGTTAAGATTTGAATTTTATGAATTCAAGATGCTATTGAATTAATTGACCATTTGAGTTACTCGAATCGAAATTTAATATTTTTAAGATCTAAGTCAAAAACATTGGATTCAGTTGAATCCGTAGTTAATACAATATATCCGCCCCTAGTGAGTTGGTTGAGTTTTAATTTCTACTCTGCTCACGACACAAAAAGTACTTACATAAAAAGTTTTAGTTCCCTCCTCGTTTCTGGACACGTGCATTGCACGTGTGCTACTTGACAGTACTCGCATTGGAGCTAATCCAAAATCTTACTAGGGAATCCATTTTGACTAAAGAGCTCACTATCAAAAGAGACTTTATTTCTAAGACTCGAACGTGAAATTTCTAGCTAAGGATGAAGGGATACCTATCGCCCATCACAACGTCGATATTTCCTCTTGCGTTTATATACTTCTTACAAAAATTTATAGCAAACTTGAAAAAAAAAAAAAAAAAAAAGAGAACAAATTGGATGACTAATATAAAAGGCAGCTAGACACATCGTATAATGGTATAAATTCGTCATAAAAAAAGTTGGATAACTATTCTATGCTAAAACTAAGACATAACTTGAATCTTAGTGGGGAAAAAAAGGAACACTCACAAAGTTCGATCCTCTGAGCACCGAGCATTCAAAATTGGCCAAATTTTGAGTCGCAACAAGAGGTTGTCGGGGCAAACTGATGATCAGCAGCTATCAAAATTGTAGAAACAGAGTGATGAGGCAGAGAGAAATGGGAGAAAATGAAGGAATAAAAAAGAAGTAAATGTTTATGATGAATGAATAAAACTAGAAATGATAGGAGTGATTATATTAATAAGTTTGTGAGAGAGAAGTCCACAAGAGGGAAAGAAGTGGATTTGTTGGAAAGATTATTTGTGTGAATTTATTCAAAAGATAAGACTTACAAAAACAATAACAGCTATGAGAGATTTTAAAAGGACACGTCTGTTTTAACAAAAACTTGTCAAATAAACGAGTTGGATTGAATTTAAATTGGTTAAAATGATCAGTGTTAATAAATATGCGGATCAATAATCCACCCAAAAGTCACTTGGGTTGGAATGTGAAATTTTATTCTACTTTATTACTCACTGCCCAAAACAACAATAAAAAAGAGAAGAAAAGGGATCCTCCATTCGTTTTAATTAATAAAATGATACGATTTGATGCAAGATGAAACTTTTGAAACTCGTGTCTTCCAACATGACATAATATTTGTGCGACTATAAAAATTTATTATGTCTCCTTACTAGTCAAAAAGGAGCTTTTCCATTAAAAGAATGCATTCTGGTAGGAACTAAGGCCGACTATTACATAAATTTTCGTCTGTATTTTCTAAACGTTCAATATACTAGTATGGATATTTTTTTAATTAATTATGTCTCTAACACGCCTTTCACGTGTAAGTAAACGTTTTTCCCGTGGTTCAAACAAAGATAAATCTCTTTTTGCAATATAGCCTCAAGATTTATATTTGCTTTAATACCATATTAAATATGTATATCATTCATTTAAAAATCGGAAAAGGGTCAAAATTACCCCTAAACTTTAAAAAATAGTTCATTCATACCCTTCGTTATACTTTAGGTCCAATTATACCCTTACAGTTATACTATGGGGTCAATTATACCCTTATGACTAACTGCTGCCACGTGGCATCATCCCAACCCTTCAAAATTATTTTACCCTCAAATAATTTTTTACCCACTAAAATAACTCAACCCGACCCGATTTTTTTTTCCAGCAAATATAATACGAATACTTTTTTTAGGAAAAAAAATAAAAATAATTTCGTATCATTTTTGCTGGAAAAAGATTTGTTGAGTTATTTTAGTGGGTAAAAAATTATTTGAGGGTAAAATAATTTTGAAGGGTTGGGATGATGCCACGTGGCAGCAGTTAGCCATAAGGGTATAATTGACCCCATAGTATAACTATAAGGGTATAATTGACCCTAAAGTATAACGAAGGGTATAAATGAACTATTTTTTAAAGTTCAGGGGTAATTTTATCCCTTTTCCGTTTAAAAATTTAACTTAAATAAGGTACCATTTTTATTTACTCTAGTTTCTAGACGTGCATTGTACGTGCATCTCATGTCAATTAATATACTCTAAGGGCTCGGTTGGTATGATGGATAGAGAAAAATAGTCCTGAGATAAAAATTAGTACTGCCTTATCCAACGTTTGGATGAAAAAACAAACTCGGGATTAGTTATCCCAGGGTCAGAGTGTTTTTTTATCCCACCTTGAGAGTGGAATAACTAATCCCGGAATAACTTATTCCGGGATTATTTATCCCTGGATAAGTTATTTCCAACCAAACGAGCCCTAAGAAGTTAGTTCCTATGTTTTCCAGATTACAAAATATTGTTTATCAAGAGATTTATTCGTAATTGCCTTTTTTCCTTGCAAGCATACATTCTCTATTTGTTTACTTTAACATCTGCAAGGAAGCAAGAAACTTAAATTGATTAGAGAACTCATCTAAACAAAAACAAAAACAAAAAAATCCAACCTCCAGATTCGAACCAGCGACCTAAGGATTTCGGCACAACTACAGTCCTTCGCTCTACCAACTGAGCTAAGTATTAAATGTTAATACTAATAAGTAGAGGTTGAAAACACTACCAAACAAGAGATTTAATGTGGGGACCCCTGGTGGGACCCGACCCCTGATGGGCCCATGATCTGACATCTTAGGCAATTCCCTCAGGGGAATGTAAAGGAGCCTGAGGTTCCGGGTTCGATACCCCGTAGCGCTGCAGCGTGAAGAGGGAGTATGTGCGAACTGGTTGTACCCTGGCAGAGACAATACCAGTGCATGTCAAATCATGGGCCCATCAGGGGTCGGGTCCCAATAGGGGTCCCCACAAAAAAGGCGCCTTTTTGTAGAGACCCCTTGTGGGTCCTACATACTGGGATATTGTCTATGCCAGGGTACAACCTGTTCGCACCTTGATCCCTCTTCACGTTGCAGCGCTACGGGGTATCGAACCCGGAACCTCAGGCTCCTTTACATTCCCACAAGGGAATCGCCTCTTACCCATTGAGCTGCAGCTCAATTGGTAAGAGGCAATTCGCCTGAGGTTCCGGGTTCGAGGAATCGCCTCTTACCAATTGAGCTGCAGCTCAATTGGTAAGAGGCGATTCCCTCGTGGGAATGTAAAGGAGCCTGAGGTTTCGGGTTCAATACCCCGTAGCGCTGCAGCGTGAAGAGGGATCAAATGGGGGCAAGTACCTGTGCGAACTGGCTATACCCTGGCACAGACAATACCAGTGCATGTCAGATCATGGGCCCATCAGGGGTCGGGTCCCATCAGGGGTCCCCACATTTAATAATACCAAAGTTAATACCTCTACCAAACGACCCCTTAATGTCTTTGGTCTAGTGGATCATTTGCCTATTATTCCTACAATATCTATGAGAATCAAGTTTTAAGTTGTGTGGCGACAACTTTAAGATTTGGATTTTATGAATTCAAGATGCTATTGAATTAATTGACCATTTGAGTTACTGGGATCAAAATTTAATATTTTTAAGATCTAAGTAAAAAACATTTGATTCATAGTTCATACTATATATCCGCCTCTAGTGGGTTGGTTGAGTTTTAATTTCTACCCTGCTCATGACATAAAAAGTATTTACATAAAAAGTTTTAATTCCCTTTTAGTTTTTCAACACATGCATTGCACGTACATTAATTGACAGTACTCGCATTAGAGCGCAGACTAACCCATCATCTTATGGGGGAGTCCCACTTTGACTAAAGAGCTCACTATCAAAAGAGACTTTATTTCTAATACTCGCACGCGAAATTGCTAGCTAAGGATGAAGGGATACCTATCACCCATCACAACGTCGATATTTTCTCTTCTGTTTATATACTTCTTATAAAAATTTCAAGTAAACTTTGTTTTTTTTTTTAAAAAAAAAGGAGAATAAATGAATGACTAATAAATAAGGTCGTCTAGTGGTATAAATTCGTCTTAAAAAAAGATTGATAATTGTTATGCGCTGAAACTAAGACATAACTTGTATCTCCGTGAAAAAAGAATAATAAGAAAAGAAAAGGACCTCTGAGCACCGACCATTCAGAATTCACTGAATTTTGACTCGTATTATGAGACATCGTCGAGTTATGATCAGCTGCTGTCAAAGTTGTAGAAACAAAGTGATGAGACAGATAGATATGGGAGAAAATGAAGGAATAAAAAAGAAGTAAATGTTTTTGATGAATGAATGAAACTGGAAATGATAAGAGTGATTATATTAATAAGTTTTTTAGAGAGATGTCAACAAAAGGAAATAAGTGGATGAAGGATTTGTTGAAATATTATTTGTGTGATTTTTTTAAAAGATAGGCTTAAAAGACAGTAACAGCGCATGAAAGACATTGAAAGGACACGCCTCTTTTAACATAAACTTATCAAATGAATAGGTTGGATTGAATATAAATTGGTTAAAATGAACTGAGTTAATAAATATGAAAATCAATGATCCAACTAAAAATCACTTGAAGGATTTTATTCTACTTTATTGCTTACTGCCAAAACCTATAATAAAAAGGATAAGAAAAAGGATTCTCCATTCATTTTAGTCAATAAAAGGATACAATTTGATTCGACATGAAATTTAAAAATGAGAATTTTATAAATTTGTAATATTAAACATGTCATAATACTTTGTGTAACAATAAAACTTCTGAACTTGTGTGTTTAAAAATGACATAATATTTATGTGACTATTAGAATTTCTTATGTCTCCTTACTAGTCAAAAAGGAGCTCTTAGACCAAGAAGTCATTCCGGAAGGAATTAAGGCCAACTATTACATAAACAACCCTCTGTCTTATCTAAACGTTCAATATACTAGCATGGATCTTAACGTTTTTCTCTTGGTTCAAGCAGCAAAAATTAAAAAAGCTGCCTGAGCTGAGGATTGAACCTGTGAGCTTCAGAATACAAAGATAATCTTTGACCAGTGCTCCACTCAGCCTATTATGACCATGTGTTCACTTAGTTAATATTAGATATATTTTCAAAATTATACACATAATATATCGAGATTAGTCGAGTGACTATATATTCATGTGATCCAAAATTTATACACAAATTCGCCCCTGGGTTCAAGCCCGTAGGGATTTTGGCATACACTATAGGCCCTCGCTCTACCAACTGAGCTAAGTATTAAATGTTAATACTAATAAGTAGAGGTTGAAAACACTACCAAACAAGAGATTTAATAATACCAAAGATAAAACCACTAATACCTTCCCTTAGTGTCTTTCATCTAGTGGATCATTCACCTATTATTCCTGCAATGTCTACGAGAATCAAGTTCTAAGTTGTGTGGTGACAAATTTAAGATTTGAATTTTATGAATTTGAGATGCTATTTAATTAATTGACTATTTGAGTTACTAGAATTGAAATTTCATACTTTTTTAAGATCTGAGTAAAAATATTGGATTATGCTGAATTCGTAACTAATACTATATATCTGCCCCCTAGTGGACTGGTTGAGTTTTAATTTCTACTCTCCTCATGACATAAAAAGTATTTACATAAAAAGTTTTAATTCCCTCGTAGTTTCGGGAAACATGCATTGCACGTGCATTACTTGACAGTACTCGCATTGGAGCACAGCCTAATCCAACATTTTACTAGCAAAGGTGGAGCCAGAATTTGAAGCTTGTGGGTTCGGGGTTCTAATTCTTCAACATTACTGGGTTTCAAATTAATAATTTGTACATATTTGACAAAAAAGATTAATACAAATATATAGTTAGGACCAAAGATATTGGCTTCAGCCGAATTCACTCCCAAAGGGGTAGCTTCGCCCCTGCTTACCAGGAAGTCTCACTTTGACTAAAGAGCTCACTATCAGAAAAGACTTTATTTCTAAGACTCGAATGCGAAATTTCTGACTAAGGATGAAGGGATACCTATCACCCATCATAACTTCGATATTTTCTCTTCTGTTTATATACTTTTTACAAAAAATTCAAGCAAACCTTAAAAAAAAAGGAGAAAAAATGGATGATTAATAAAAAAAAAAGGCTGCTAAAAATAAGTGTTTTGGAGAGAAGTCAACAAGAGGACAGAAGTGAAGAAGGATTTGTTGAAAGATTGTTTGTGTGAATTTTTTAAAAGATAAGCTTAAAAACATCTATGAAAGACATTGAAAGGGCGCGCCACGGGTTGGATTGAATATAAATTGATTAAAATGAACTGAGTTAATAAATATATGCAGATCGATGATCTAAACGTTCAATATACTAGTATGGATATTTTCCAATTAATTATGTCTCTAACACGCCTTTTCATGTGTAAGTAAGCGTTTTTCTCGTGGTTCAAGAAATGATAAATCTCTTTTTGTAATACAACTTCAATACTTATATCTACTTTAATATCATATTAAATATGTATATCATTCATTTAAAATTTTGACTTTAAGAAGGTACCGCTTTTACACTACTTTCTGGACACGTGTGTTACACGCGCATGGCACGTTCGTCTCATGTTAATTAATATATTCTAAGAAGCTAGTTCCTATGTTTACCAAAATATAAAAGGAAAAAATTCAGAAATATATAGTTTGTTCTCTTACATTGCAAAAAAAAGCCCAAACTTACATGGCAAAGCTTTAGCCCAAAAATACTTTTATATAGTGTTATACACTTATATATATATATAAAGACATGTATATTTTGTATATAGGTGTATAATGTATAGGTATATACACTAAAAAATATTATTATACATGAAAATAAGCATGTATACACATTTATACACAATTACACAAATACTGTATAATGTGTAGGTACATCCACTAAAAAAATATAATTATACAATATTATACACGAAAAAAAGCACTTATACATATTTATACACATGAATACAATATTGTATAAATAGGTATAAACATGGGTGGACTGGTTACATTTTGTATATGGGTGTATAAACATGTATAATAGTGAATAAGAGGTGTGTATACACATATATACGATATTATATGCGACTATACACCACTACCCCTACACCTACCGGGTTCTCCACCTCCATCAACTTGCCCACTTTCGGCGTGACATGAGATTTCACACCGGAACTCATCATCAGAGCTCTGCCGCTGCTCCATATCCGGCCAAACAATCTTGACCAAACCCAACCCCACCAAAGGTTCTCATTCGCCGTCAATGGCTATTTTCCAGCCACGTAGTGGTGGTCGGAGGTTGCTACTGTTCGCCGGAGTAGTGAAGAAGACCAAGAGAGGCTTCTAACAATGTCTAGCTACCTCTGACAAAATAGATCTAGGGTTTCGGTAGCAGGAGGAGGCGGAGGAGAGATAGGAGGCAAACTAGATCTAGGGTTTGTCGAGGAGAGAGAGAGCGAGAGAGAGAAGGAGTGGGTCATTTTTTGTAAGATTTAGAAATATGGGTCAATTTTGATAGCATTGTTACCCCAATTAACATATAGCATAATTATCTCATTATAAAATAATGTTTATCAAGAGACTTATTAGTAATACCTAATAAATCACTTACATGTGTAAATACCTTTTATATAGTGAGCGCGTAGAAATTAAAACTCAACCAACCCACTAGGGGCAGATATAGAGTATTAACTACGGATTCAGCTGAATCCAATGTTTTTGACTTAGGTCTTAAAAATATTAAATTTTGAATCCAGTAACTCAAATGGTAAATTAATTCAATGGCATCTCGAATTCATAAGATTCAAATCTTAAATTTGTCGCCACATAGCTTAGAACTTGATTCTAGTAGATATTATTGTAGGAACAATAGGCGAATGATCCACTCAATGAAAGACGACACTAAGGGGTCTTTTGGTATAGGTATCAGAGAAAATGATACTAGTATTAGCTTTGGTATTATTTAATCTCTTGTTTGGTAGTGTTTTCAACCTTTACTTATCCGTTATATAAGCCCTATTCAGTACTATTCTTATACATAATAAACCATGGCATTAACAATATATACCAGTACTATTCCTATTTTAATAGGACTTATCCTATACCATTCCTATTCTAATACACCATATATTCATTTAAGGACAAAGGTGCAAATGTACCCCTCAACTTTGCGATTTAGAGCAGATATATCCCTCGTTAAAAAAGTGGTGTATATATACCCCTGCTGTTATAAAACGATGCAAATATACCCGTGCCGTTACAAAATGGTGCAAATATATCCTTTTGGTTGACTGATTTTAAAAAAAAAAAAAAAGATCAATTAGGTTATTTTTTAATTTAAAAAAAATGTCATGTGACTTTAAAAAAAAGTCTACCCATTTTTTTTTTGAGTAGACATACTTTTCTAAAGCCACATAGTAATTTTTTTCCTGATGAGATGCGTTTGATTCATTTAAAAAAATGAGTAGACTTATTTTTTTTTAAGTCACAGAGATATTTTCTTAAACGAACCATACCCGACACAGAAGAAAAAAAATTACCATGGCTTTACAAAAATATGTCTACTAAAAAAAAATAGGTAGACTTCTTTTAAAGTTACGTGACATTTTTTTAATTAAAAAATAACCTGAATGATTTTAAAAAAAAACTCTCATCAGCGAAAAGAGTATATTTGCGTCATTTTGTAACGGCAGGGATATATATACACCACTTTTGTAACGAGGGGTATATCTGCTCTAAATCGCAAATTGAGGAGTACATTTGCACCTTTGCCCTTCAATTAATGCAACAAACGAGTTAGTCTGATAAAACAATAATGTCAGCATAACTTATCTCATCCCACCATTACTACTCTTATACACTCCAAATTAAACAACCCCTAACAACCGAAAAGGAGAGCGTAAATTGGTCCTCTTTCTTTTAAGTCAACCTGATCATAGTTAATCTTTACTTTTGCAGGTTTTTTACAAACACTTCAAGACCAGTGAACTTAGCGTTCGTTTTTCATACAACGGAGTGGCTCTCTCTCTCTCTCTCTCTCTCTCTATATATATATATATATATATATATATATATATATATATAGAGAGAGAGAGAGAGAGACACACACACAGTTTTCTACTCAGTAGTATTCGCATTGGAGTGCAGATTAATCCAAAATTCTACCGGGAAGTACCACTTTGACTAAAGAGCTCACTATCAAAAGAGACTTTATTTCTAAGACTCGAACACGATTTTTGACTAAGGATGAAGGAATGCCTATCATCCATCAAAACATCGATAATTTTCTCTTCTGTTATATACTTCTTACAAAAATCTTAAGTAATTAAACTTTCTTAAAAAAAAAAAAGAAAAAAGAAAGAAGAACACATTGGATAACTAATATAAAAGGCCGCTAGACACGTCATCTAGTGCTATAAATTCCTCAGGATAAAAAAAAATAAAAAAAAATAAAAAAAGGAGAGCAAGAGACTAATCCGGATTCATGCTGGGAACTCCTATTTTGAGAATGCAGAGCTCACTATCAAATGGAATTTATTTTCCAAGTGTCCGTTAAGGACAGATAGATACTTACCACCCCATGATGTTCTCTTTTGTTCATATATTCCTTACCAAACTTCCGAGTAGAACATTTTAAAGAAAAAAGAATTGGATAACTGTTTTGTGCCGAAGCTAAGACATAATTGCATATCAGTGAAAACTGTAGTAAAACCTCATATAATCTACACAAAATCACAAGTGAATCATTTAATAACAACAACAATTGCACGTCTTAGTCCTAAATAAGTTGGGGTCAACATCTACGAAACAGAATAAGAAGGAAAAGAAAAAAAGGAGCACTCACAAAGTCCTCTGAGCACTGAGTGCTCTGAATTTGCCGAATTTTGAGTCGCAAAGAGAGATCAGCGCTGCAAAAATGATCAGTTGTTGTCAAAGTTTTAGAAACAGAGTGAAGAGGCTGTAGAGAGAATAGAAAAGAAAATGAAGGAATAAAAAAGAAGTAAGAGGTTTGATGAATGAATGAAACTGGAAATGATAAGAGTGAATGTATTAATATGAGTTTGTGAGAGAGAAGTCAACAAGAGGGAATGAAGTCGATTTGTTGGAAAGATTGTTTGTGTGAATTTTTCAAAAGTTAAAAATACAGTAACAGCAATGAAAGACTTTTGAAAGATAAAATCTCTTTTTGTAATACAACTTCAACACTTATATTTGCTTTAATACCATATTATATATGGATATCATTTATTTAAAATTTTAACTTTAAGAAGGTACCACTTTAATTTACATTAGTTTCTGGCTTTGCATTTGAAGAGGAAAATTATAAACTCAAAGTGAAGAACAATTAGTTTATTCAAATGATTTTATTATTGTATATTTAGAAAAGGGTCAAAATTGCCCTGAACTATTGAAAATGGGCCAATTTTACCCACCGTTTGTAAATGGGGTCATATATACCCCTACCGTTAGTAAATTAGGGCACATATACCCCTAAAAGTTAACGAGGAAAGGACACAAATGGCCACTGGACCATAAATAATCTCACGCACTGGCTCATCTATTCCCAAACCCAAAAATTAGCCCATAAACTATTTCCATCCGCTAGTCAAAATCTGTAGCAAGTCTTTTGTGGCGACTTTGTGACTAAAAGTTGCCACAAAAGATTTAAAAAGCCTTCAGTAAAAGCCCAGGCGCTTTAAAAAAAAAAATACTTTTTGTGGCGACTAAAGGGATGCTACAAAAAAATCAGGCGTTTTGGCAATTTAAAAAGTCCCCACTAAAGGTTAAACATCCTAAAACACGTATAATATGTGTATATTTAGTAAGAAATATCCCAAAAAACTCTAAGGCGATTTTTGTATATAATATGTATCATTTGTGTATAAAAATATGTATCAGTACCTATCTGTAATGTATAGAAACTGTATAAAATATGAATCACTAAGGTATGTATCATTTTTGTATATAATATGTATCATTTTTGTATGGAAAGTGTATATATAATTCCAACATGTGTATATAAATTGTATCAGTCTTGTATAGAAAGTGTATCATACGTATAAAAAATGTATCATAGAAACCGTATCATGTGGTATATAATATGTATCACTATTGTATATGTAAAAAAAATATCATATCATTATTGTATAATATGTGTATAATAAATGTATAATTAACATATAATTTATGTATAATAAATGTATGATTAATTCCATCATATGTATATAAACTGTATCATTCTTGTATATAAAGTGTATAATTAATTCCAGCATATATATATATATATATATATATATATATATATATAAACTGCATCATTCTTGTATATAAATTGTATAATTAATTCCAACATATGTAAATAAACAAATTGTATCGTTCTTGTATATAAAGTGTATATATGATTCCAACATATGTATATAAAAATGTATCATTCTTGTATATTTCTTACTAAATATACACATATGATACATATTTTGGGATATTTCTTACTAAATATACACATATTATACTATCTCTGTCCCAAAAAGATTGTCCTCCTTTCCTTTTTAATTTGTCCCAGAAAGATTGTACTCTTTCTATATTTAGAAACAATTTAAATTTATGAGATGATTTACAGCCACACAAATATCTAAGCCTTATTTTGGATCACATATTTCAAAAGTCTTCCTCTATTTCTTAAACTTTGTACCAAGTCAAAAGAAAATAATCTTTTTGGGATGGAGGGAGTACATGTTTTGGGATATTTAACCTTTAGGGGCGACTTTTTTAATTGCCACTAAAAAGCCTAATTTTAATTGTCACTTAGTCGCCACAAAAAGTCTTTTTTTAAGCGCCTGGGCTATTGGGCCGGCCAGCCTTGACATTATTTTGGGTTGGCCGGACAATTTTTGGCATTAATTTGGGCTGCCCGGACAGCCTGTGGTATTAAGCCCAAATATTGGTCAAATGTGTGATTAGTTTGGCTGACTGGACACACAGTGTCCTTTTTCCAAAGTTAACAAACCTCCATGTCATTATTTAACCCATTTTAAACTTATTTATCAGGTGACATGGACTGCCATGTTGGAATAAACCCACCCGCCTTTTATAATATCTTATGTCTTTTTCTTCATGTTAAAAAACACCTCACTAGTTTTGTCTCTTCCTAAATAATCTCTTTCTTTTGTGACTAAAAATTATAGCCTTACTCTATTTGAACTCACATCTCACTAAAAAAACGATGACTATAATCTTCTCACATCTGCACACTAAAGCTGGCCTGAAATCCCTCAATGAGTATTTCGCTGGCAAAAAATATATTTATGGATAAATAATAAGATTTACATCAAACTCTCTTGAAATTTTTATGGAAACTTTTTGCTAAAATTTTAGCTTTGATGGTGATTTTGCAGAGATCAATTAACGAAGGATGATATTAAGGCATATGGAGAGTTTTTTTAATAATCCAATTCGGATCTTTATCCAATGCTTGCTAGTGGTACCAATCTTGTTACGATTTGCAGCCTCATGTATTATAATTTGAACCAACCCACTTACTATATGCCATAGTTGGATGCTGGTCTCCAGCTGCTTTGCTACTCCAAAATGTGATATTCTCAAATCGATATATGTTAGAATACTAATGCAATAGGTTACAAACAATGTCACCATGGTATGGTGTTCTCCAAGATTGTCGAAATTACTTACTGCAATCGGAACATTTCTTTAAATTATAAAAAACCTCTCTCATTTTCTTAAATTCCTTATTCAATCAACTTAATTAAGACACATAAAATGAAACAAACTGAGAGAATAATGTTCTAGTCAACCATTTTGTAGGGGCTAGAATGTAATATTTTCAAGGTCTTCCACTTTATGACTTTAGATAAACATACTCTTTTTGTAAGTATACGATTACAAAATTTAAGAGCCTCTCTCACTTTCTTAAATTCCTTATTCAATCAAATTAAGACATATAAAGTGAAACAAATACAATAACGTTCTAGTCAACCATTTTGTGGGGGGTTAGAGTATAATATTTTCAAAGTCTTCCACTTAGAACTTTGGATAAATATGCTCTTTTGGTGAGTATACGATCACAAAATTTAAAAGCCACTCTCACTTTCTTAAATTCCTTATTCAATCAAATTAAGACGCATAAAATGAAACGGAAAAAATAATGTTCAAGTCAACCATTTTGTTTTGGGGGGGGGGGGGGGGGGGGGGGCTAGAGTATAATATTTCAAAGTCTTCCACTTAGAACTTTAGATAAATATGCTCTTTTTTAAGTATAAGATCACAAAATTTAAGTCTCTCCCATTTTCTTAAATTCCTTATTCAACCAACTTAAGACGCATAAAATGAAACTGAGAGATTAATGTTCAAGTCAACCATTTTGTGGGAGCTAGAGTGTAATATTTTCAAAGTCTTCCGCTTTAGGACTTTGGATAAATATGCTCTTTTTTTTAAGTATAAGATCACAAAATTTAAAAGCTTCTCCCACTTACTTAAATTCCTTGTTCAATCAAATTAAGACACAAAAATGAAACAGAGAGAATACTGTTCAAGTCACCATTTTGTAGGGGCTAGAGTGTAATATTTTCAAAGTCTTCCACTTTAATATGCTCTTTTTTGAAGTATATCTTACGCTGCTGGTCCAAGGAATTGGATATTTATGTGATGACACAACATGCATGTCGCAGAAAGTCAAGTTTTTGTTCATAATAGAAGTTTCTTTTATCAACTTAATTTACACGTTGCTTCAGTATTCTTAACAAACCAAATTTTCTACGAACAAAAAGATTATATAGTTTGTCATCACGAGGGCAAATCAGACTATCAGAAAAGCTACAGTATATGTTGATCACGGGGGTGCTATATCTATTAACTGAACATTTAACCTTGAGGATCAACAAGTTAAAGTGAAAATGCATATTATTTAACGATAATTAAGTGTTAAAAAGTGTATATACAAGACATATTTCTTATATTCATTGATTTTGTGTAAACATCCCATGCGGATACTTTTTTACCACCAAACCAGTGACCTCTACTTCACAACATAGACACAGCCCACACTGAAAATAGGCCAACTGAAGGATTTTTTTTTTTTTTTTTTTTGGAGGAAATGGTATAGAATAGCCACTTACAATTTGAAACTAAGAAAATAATTTTATCAATTTTGATGGAGATTATGTAGACATATGTTCTCTAAAGTCTATCCGTTTTTGTGTACTTTTACGCGGCAAATTATAAGAGGAAACGAAGAAATACTAACAAGGTGCCAGCGATGGCAGTGATGCTTATATGACTCTTGTCTTCTTGAAATGACCTGGCCAATCCAAAATCAGCAATCTTTGCTCGGAGCCTCGCGTCCAACAGGATATTGCTTGCTTTTATGTCTCTGTGAATTATTCGAGTCTTTGTGTTCTCGTGGAGGTATACCAAACCTTCTGCACTCCGTATAATTATCTCCAATCTTTGCTCCCAGTTTAGAGCTTTACCTTTGACAGGGTCTGTCAAATTTTAAGGTTAGAATCAAGATATGTGACAAAGTCATTGTGGTGGTTAATGGTTATGTGAAAACACATCATTTATAGCTTGTTTTGCGACACTTACAAAATTTACTTATTTTAGAAAGTACCTTTGAAGTAAGCCCGACACTTTGTGCTTGTACTTATCCCCGTTAATTGTTTCTATTGTTAATAGAAGGTTGCTAGACCTACTGTCTAGTGGTATAAATTCGCTATAAAAATCTGTTGTATTTGACTAATAAATTTGAAAATCACTTTTGCCAATATTGGAGCAACAATTTGTTCTTGGCCAATATGTTCCAAAAGTGCTTCCGGAGAAAAACTACTTTTTCAGCTTTTGCTACTACTCGGAAGCACTTAAATTTTGCCTAAAAGCTTGGCTATACACCTCAACTCTAAAAAATAAGCACCATTGGATTCCCAGAAGTTTGGCCAAACAGACTATCAGTATAATGCAAAGTCAGTTACTTACCGAAAATGAAGCAATTGAGACTCTGGTTAGGGAGGAACTCATATACAAGAAGGCTATCCGGTCCTGAGCAGTTGCATCCCAATAGTCGTACCAAATTCTTGTGCTCGACTCTACTGATTATGTTAACCTTGTCATAAAAATCTGCAGCTCTGTGTTGGTTATTGGAGAACAGCCTTTTGACAGCGATTTCTCTCCCATCTGCCAAAACACCCTGCAGCAAATCTTGCCTTGGACTTGGTTTAACGTGAACACTTGTAGTATTGCATTAGTATTATGGACTGTAATCGAATTGAAGTTAGGTTGTTATCTTATTCGAATAGATAAGCAAAGTATAAATACAGTACATCACGGTGCTAACTAAGGAAAGAAATAAAAAGGATTCCTACAAATCTGTCCTACAAATCCCTAAAAATCTGCTCCTTAACTATGGTTATGCACATTACCAATAATGAGTTTATATACATTCTGTAACACTCCCCCTCAAGCTGGAGCATAGATATTGATCATGCCCAGCTTGTTCCACAGATAATTAACTTGAGTTCCATTCAAAGCCTTTGTGAGCAAATCAGCTAGTTGCTCTCCTGTCTTCACGTAGCCAGTGGAAATCAAGTTTTCTTGAATCTTCTCACGAATAAAGTGACAGTCAACCTTAATATGTTTAGTTCTTTCATGATACACCGGAATTGAGGCAATATAAATAGTAGCTTGATTATCACACCAAAGTTTTGCTGGTGTATGATGCTTAAACCCAATTTCAGTTAAGAGATGATGCATCCACATAATCTCACATGAAGATTGTGACATAGCTCTGTATTCGGATTCTGCACTGGATGGAGATACAACACTTTGCTTCTTACTCCTCCATGCTACCAGATTCCCTCGAACAAAGACACAATAGCCTGTAGTAGATCTTCTATCAATGTTGGATCCAGCATAATCGGCATCTGCGAAACACTCAGTACAGGTATAGTTGTGATTGCTATACAATATGTCAAGTCTAAGAGCTCTTTTCAAGTAACATAGAATCTATTCCAAAGTTTCCCAATGTTTGATCGTAGGTGCAGACATGAACTGACTAACTACACTTACCGCAAAAGCAATATCTGGACGAGTTACAGTAAGGTAGTTTAACTTTCCAACCAACCTTCTATATCTCTCCGGATCATCAAAAGGATCACCATCATCTTTCATAAGATGTACACCGGGAACCATTGGAGTACTGCAGGGTTTGGCTGCCAACTTTCCAGTGTCTGTAAGGAGGTCAAGAATATACTTCCTCTATGATAGAAAAATTCCCTTCTTGCTTCTAGCGACTTCCACTCCTAAGAAGTATTTCAGTTGTCCCAAGTCTTTCGTGTTAAACTTAGTATGCAAGAAAGACTTGAGAGAAGATATTCCTGCATAATCGCTTCCTGTAATAGCAATATCATCAACATATACAACAAGGAGAATAGTTCTAGCCGATGATTGCCTGTAGAAGACTGAATGATCACACTTGCTCTTTTTCAGTCCAAACTCCTGAACTGCCTCACTAAATTTTCCAAACTAAACCCGGGGGCTCTGCTTCAAGCCATACAAGGACTTCTTCAAATGACAGACTTTCCCCATACTCTCCCTGAGCAATAAAATCGGGTGGTTGCTTCATGTACACTTCTTCTTGAAGATCACCATGAAGAAACGCATTCTTGATATCCAATTGATGTAAAGGCCAAGTCTCAGAAGCAGCTAGAGAAATGAACAAGCGGATAGAAGTTAGTTTGGCAACCGGAGAGAAGGTGTCTAAATAATCCACTGCATAAGTCTAAGCATACCCTTTAGCTACAAGCCTGGCCTTAAGTCTTGCCACAAAACCATCTGGATTAACTTTAGTTGTGAACACCCACTTACATCCCACTGGTTTCTTCTCGTCGGGTAAATCCACCAAATCCCACGTGTAGTTTTCCTCTAAGGCATGTATTTCCTCAAGCATCGCTTTAGACCTCCAGGATAATTCAAAGCCTCCTTTACAGTTTTGGGTACAGAAATAGAGTCTAGAGAAGCAATCAAGGATCTAGATGTAGAAGATAATCGATCATAGGAAACAAAATTAGCAATGGAATATGTGGATTTGCAAGTCTGTGTACCTTTGCGAAGAGCAATTGAGAAGTCAAGGTTTTCTGGAGGATCAGATGGAGGAGGATCTGATGACAAAGGAACGGGTGCAGGGCACGTATCATTAGTCTCTCGTCTTCTCGAATAAACTTGAACAATTGGCGGTCTTGCTGGAGTAGGTGCTGAAGGCACAACAGTCGATTGGTACTCAATAGAGTAACTAGGAAATGGAAGAATAACATCATCCGGTTGTTTTTCCACAGCACGAGTAACCTGATAAACTAACCACTCATCTTCCTCCCCCTGACATGTAGAATTGGGAGGTGTATAGAAGAATGGTGTAGTCTCTGAAAATACCACACCATTTGACACCAAATATTTGCCAAGTTTAGTAGAATAACATCGATACCCCTTCTGAAGACGAGAACAACCCAAGAAAACACACTTCAGTGCCTTAGGGTCCAACTTGGTTATAGATGGTCGAACATCTCGAACATAACATGTGCTCCCAAATACCTTTGGTTCCACTGGAAATAGTGATTTGTTTGGAAAAAGAACACTGTAGGGAATATTATCAACAAGCACGGTCAATGGCATGCGATTAATCAGAAAACAAGACGTAGAAACTGTATCGGCCCAAAACTGTTTAGGAACTTTCATTTGAAACAAAAGTGCCCGAGTTGTCTCAAGTAAATGCCTATTCTTTCTCTCAGCAACTCCATTTTGAGAAGGTGTATCAACACATGATGACTGATGGAGAATACCGTGTTGTCTCATGTAGGACGGAAATGACTCTGACATGTATTCTTTAGCATTATCACTCCTCAAAGTATGGATTGTAGCATTGAATTGAGTTTTGACTTCAGCACAAAAGGCACAAAAGTGAGTAAACACTTCAGAGCGACTTTTCATACAATAAATCCAAGTCATTCGAGAGAAATCATCCACAAAAGTGACAAAATACTTATGTCCAGTTTTGGAAACGATAGGACATGGTCCCCAAACATCAGAATCAATTAGCTCAAAAGTTGACTCAACTCGTTTATTAACCCTTGGACCTAACATGATGCGATGATGTTTTGCAAATTGACATGACTCACAGTCCAAGGAAGAAATACTTTGAAACTGAGGACAAAGCTTCTTCAACATAGGTAAAGAAGGATGTCACAATCGACAATGTGCTTCAAATGGAGACACAACACCTGAGTAGGCAGCAACTCGAGGCTCATATTTATCAAAGACATACAGACGATCAAATACATGTCCTTTACCAATAACTTTATGCGTCGTAAGATCACGAAACAGGCAAAAATCAAGAAAGAACGAAATATAACACTTAAGGTCTCTGGTAAGGTTTACTTACAGAAATCAAATTAAAGGTCAACTTTGGTAGACTTAATATCGATGACAGAGTAATGGACGAGGCTGGTTTAACAGTCCCGGATCCCACAATATTACAGGTTGAGCCATCAGCTACCTTTACAGGAGAAAGTGTTTTGTGTGATTGAAAGCTAGAAAATACATTAGGATTACCGGTCATGTGATATGTGGCACCCGAATCAATGACCCACTTATTTGTAGAGGAGACAAGGCATGCTTTACTTGACTCGTCAAGAGTAGTAACTAAAATAGATTCCTTAAGTAATTTTTTATATTCAGAAAATTTTGTAAACTCATCCGCCGAAACCAAAATCATTTTATCAGAAGATGGACTTGCCATTTTTTTTTAAACTAACAAGACTGGTAATAACAAAATGAACTATCAGAGAAATCAACAATGCTCTGCCAAAAAATACCCAACAAATATTTGACCTAGACAAAGATAAGAAATTCAACTTTGTCTTACCCAACCAAAATAAGTGATTTCGCCAACAATAGAGAACCAGCAGATACCAAACAAAATAGACTCCATAATCAGTACAGAAGCAACCAGTGAGTCAGATCTGACCCAACCAAAATCGAAGTAATTTCATCAACAGTAGAAAACCACCAGCGAAAGAGATATATAGCCAGAGAAATCTCAGCCAAATAAGTCACAAATCAATCTCAACAACGGATGAACAAGGTCCAAAAATTATCTAGTATCCAGAAAATGAAGTGTTGAGCCAAACAAACAGATCTAACCAGCCTTATTCAAAACTGTAACTGCAAAAGCAAAAAAAAATGAACAGACAAGTTGGAATAGGCACACCTGAAATTCGAGAACAGCCTCCAAACAAGGTTTGAAGGACAGACGAGCACTAGAATCAAGCCGGAAATGACGAGACGAAGCCGGAAATTCTGATCCACCTCCTGCTATGGTGGAGGTGACACAAAATGATCACTTCAAAGTGATCGATTCAAAATCCAGAATTTCTTTCAGTAACAAAGTCAAAACAAGATCGATTTTTTTTCTTTCTTTGAAACAGAATCGAAACTAGATCGATGATCCTATAGGCTCCGATACCATGTAATCGAATTGAAGTTAGGTTGTTAACTCATTCCAATAGATAAGCAAAGTATAAATACAATACATCACAGTGCTAACTAAGGAAAGAAATAAAAAGGATTCCTACAAATCTGTCCTACAGATCCCTAAAAATCTGCTCCTTAACTATGGCTATGTACGTTAGCAATAATGAGTCTATATACATTCTGTAACATGGATAATCGACAAACCAATGTATGAATTATACTACATTCAGCCATTATGTACCTTATAAACCATGCCAAATCCATCTTGCCCTAGCTTGTTGGCCTCATTAAATGACCCCGTGGCTTTGTCAAGTGTCAAATACTTGAAGTTCAAGGTGTTGTCATGATGGATCTTCACTAATTTCTCTGCGTCATTTGAACCTGAAAAGCTCAAATATTTCAAGAAAAGCACGAGTGGACGATTATAATGCCTCAAGTTAATTATTTAAAATTGTTTTCAGTACAGTTGTGTGCAGAGGATCGCGCGCTGTATGCTCAGCTAAAACGTTGGTGTTTTATGCTTTTACTAAACCGATTTTAGCATAAAGAGCCAACTATATATATTCATCATTGATATCCTAATGAATTTTATCACTATTTTTGGCACAAAAGGATTTACGAGTTGATTTCTTGGACGGTTACTCAACTAATGGTAATTATCTGAAAAAGACACCAGGGGCTGCTCAAGAAAGTTTGTGAGAAATTCGCAGAATTACCCTTCTTTTGGGATGGTCTTTAAATTTTGCCCCTCATATATGTGGTCTTTAAATTTTGCCCTTCGGCTAAAACTAATGGGTTCCGGGTTCGAGCCCCCACTCAGTCAAAAATTTTAAAAAAATTCACAAGGAAGAGTTTGAATTTCGCTATGCCCCCTCCGGCAGACTTTTCCTTGAGGCATATATATATATATATATATATATATATATATATATATATATATATATATATATATATATATATATATATATATATATATTATTTTTTTAATTTTATTTTCTTTTTTTAATTGTTCAAGGTAAACTTTTAGTTATGTCTTATCTAAAAGTGTGCCCCATAAGACATAACTATGGGGCAAACTTTTAGTTAAAACATAACTAAAAGTATGCTCCATAAGGCGGAATCTTTCCTTAAGGCATAGACTTTGCCTTAAGGAAAAGTTCTTAAGGCATAGTTTAGTTATGCCTTATAGGGCAGACTCTTAGTTAAGGCATAACTAAAAGTAAGTCCCATAAGGCGGAACTTTTCCTTAAGGCATAATTAAAAGTTTGTCTTGCAATGTAAAAAAAATAAAATATATGCTTTAAGGAAAAGTCTGCCCCCTCCGGCTGACTTTAGTTATGCCTTAAGCGCGCGTATGCCGGCTCCGGCATAACTTTCCCCAAGCCTTGCCTTGCAAAATTATTTTTATTTTTATGCCGGAGCGGAGGTTCGAACCCAGAACCTCAGGGTTTCTATGCGAACCTCAGGGTTTCTACGTGAAGGGCAAAAATTAAAGACTAGCAATTTGAGGGGCAACAATTAAAGACCACCCCAAAAGAAGGGCAATCCTGCGAATTGCCCTTTTTATTTTACCTTAATGGGGCATAGTCAACTAATCGAATGGCTAAATACCTCAGGACCCCATAAACTTGGCACTGTTTGTTTAGTGCACACTCAAACTATTTTTAGTCTTAATTATCCCGTTATACTTGACTGTTCATTAGTCTTCACCCCCTAAATAACCTTAATCCAACGAGGTGTAATGCACTCGCTACCACGTGGATGTTTTTTTGTCCACATAGCATTTTTTAATAATGATTTTTTTCACCTTTTTAAATTGATTAATTTTTTTTAGGATCACTATTTCGAGCTAAATTTATATAAAAATATGTTTGGAACTCCAATATTTAAGCTAATTTTTTTTTGTTTTGTTTTTTGACTAATGTAATAGAGTTTCAACCTGGTTTCTTTTTGCCAAATTACAAATTAATATTTATCAATAGATTTACAGAGAAAAGGACCAAAATAGTACATTATCTTTGGGTTTAGATCGAAAACCATATATATTCTTTTACATGGAGCATTAATACTCCATCATGTTGTTATTGAGCCGGGGGTCTTTCGGAAACAGCCATCCTACCTTGGTAGGAGTCAGGTCTGCGTACACTCTACCCTCCCCAGACCCTACGATGTGGGATTTCACTGGGTTGTTGTTGTTGTTGTTGTATGTTTGCACAAGTGGTGCACTTTTAGTCTACTCCCAAATAGTTTGTTAAAAATTTAACGAAAAAGGGAAAAAATGCCCCAGAACTATTAGAAAAAAAAAACAGAAAATGGAAAATTGATTTATTTTTGACAAAAAAAACCGGAAAATGGTTTTTTTTAGAATCAGGAAAACTGATTAAAAAAAATCACTAACCTAATTTTTTAAAATTAAAATATCTGGAAAAATGATTTTTTTTTAAATTAGGAAAATTGATTTTTTTTCCCTAAATTTTTAGATTTTCATGATTTTATTTTTAGGACACTTAAAAAAAAAGGAAAGTGGAAAACCATGTTTTAACAAAATATAACCCAGAAAGCTTTTTTTTAAAAAACAAATCTAGAAGAAAATTATGGAGTATTAGTTTTGCACATTTTACTTAAAAAAATTCAGTTTTTCAGATTTAAAAAATCCAAATTTTAATAAAAAAACAATTTTCCATATTTAAAAAAATAGTTTTCCAGATTTAAAAATTTCTACATTTGTTAATATAAATCCAATCCTGATTTTTTTTTTTCAAAACAAAAGGGCTTACCACATTTTTTTTAAACAAAATTAGTTGTTCCAGATTTTATAAAAAATCAATTTTTTTCAGATTTAGAAAACTGGACTAGTAATAAAATGCCATGTGTAATTTTTTTTTTAATTTAGTGTTGACCATCAAAGAGCATAAATGAGCTAAAAAGTTGAACTGAGAGGTATTTTTAGCAAAATAGATGGTTGAAGAGTATTTTTTGACCTTTTCTAATAGTTCAAGGGTATTATTGTGCTTTTCCATTAAAGTTTTAACAGAATATTTTGGGAGTTGACTAAAAGTGTGCCACTTATGCAGGCATAACGGCCTATTAATGCTCCATATAAAAGAACATGTATGGTTTTTGGTCCAAACCCAAAGATAATGTACTATTTTAATCCTTTTCTCTAGATTTACATGTAATTACGTAATAAGTTAACATGATTATGTAAACACTTTTTACACCGTCAGTCCAAGGAGATTAAATTCAACCTGCCTACCTGGTGGGCGATGTCTAGTATGAGCTATGGGTTAAGCTGAATCTAATAGTTTTGGCTCAAATCATGTATGTTCATAAGATATCTACTAAATATGTATAAATATTAAACTTTGAATCTAGTATTTCAGGAAAAAAAAAAAGAATTCAATAACTCACATGATTAGTGGCGGAACTAGAATTTTCACTAAGGGTTCATAATTTGAAGAAGTAAACATACGAAGAAGACAAGGAATGTACCTAACGAGTTCAACTTTCAAACAGACTTTATTTTTAAGGCTCGAACTTGAGACCTCTTATTAAAGATGAAGGAGCACTGACCATTCACCACAACCTGGGGCGAAACTTGCTCATCGGATGCAGGTTCGGTCGAACCAGTAGCTTTAGTTCAAACGTTATATTTGTATAAAAAATCTATTGAACATATACAAATTATTAATTTAGAACCCGATAATTTTATAAAACTAAATTTCAAACCCATAAACGTCAAATCCTGACTCCGCCTCTGACCACAACCATGGAAGATTTTATCTTTCTTTTTCATATTACATAAATACTCTTACCAAAATTCTTAGTAAACTAAAACAGAACAAATAAAAGAAAAAGCACAAATTGGATAATTGTCCTATGCTAAATCTTAAGACATAATGAAAATATAAAAGAACACTCACCTTGTCCTTCTGAGCACTGAACGGTCTATTTGCCGGATTTGGTGTCTGATCAGCCGCTGTCAATGTTGTAGAAGCAGAGTGACGAGGCAGAGAGAAAGGGAAGAAAATGAATGAATAAAAGAGAAGTACTATATATATATATGTATTTATAAAAGTGATTTTGTCAATAATTTTGTGAGAAGTCTCTTTGTTTTTTTATGTTCCACCCGGTTCCATTTTTTATATTGGGGTCTTGCGTCCGGAAGTTCCACATTGGAGGTAAAACATTTCCCGACAAATAATAGCGAATGATGTTCAAAAATTGTCACGTGAGAATTTATGTTCAAAAAAGGTTGTCGAAGCATTTAGGGAAAGGATTGTTTGTGTGAATTTCAAACGGAAGACTGCTGTGAAGACTTTGAGAAAACGCCTCTCTAATACGCCTTTTTTACAAGTGAGAATGTTTTTCCCGTGGTTCAAGGCTTCAAGGATAGATAATCTCTTTTTGTAATACATTACAGCCTCTAAACTAATATTTGCTTTAATACAATATTAAATGTGTATATGACTCATTCATATAAAATTTTAACTTTAAGGAGGTACAGCTTCTATTACATACTACATACTCCTCCGTTCACTTCTATTTGTCCACTTTGGACTTTTCACGCTATTTAAGAAATAATAAATGAAGTGCATAATTTACCAATGTACTCTATAATTGAAGCATATTTTTATTGGATTTGAAAAATAATTTGAAGTGAGTATTTAATACTATGGGTAAAACAGGATAAAATAAATTGTCTTTTCTTGATATGCTAAAAGTGACAAGTAAAAGTGAAAATTTATTTTTAGAATACTGGACAAGTAAAAGTGAATAGAAGGAGTAATAAATTATGCTTTTGACTTAGAGCTTGCTTGGAAAGCCACCTAGGAATTGGATTTGGGTGTAATTACACAGTTTGACATGTGTGTCTAGCTAAGTAATTACTTGATCAGCATGGAATTGTATGTAATTGGAGGGGTGTAATTACACTCTCCAATTCTCAAGGGGGAGGTGAGAATTGGTGGTAATTACACTGTGTTACAAGGTTAATTTTCAATTTCTTTCCTTTTTTGTTTTTATTTTAATTTATTTTCTTTATAATTTTTTTTTATTTCTATTATTCTAATCTTTTTTTTTTTAATTTTAATTTATTTTTAATTCAAAGTATATTTTTCAATTTACATTATTTATCTTTTATTTCTCTACCTTTACTTCTTGTGATTCCATGTACTTGCTTATATTTTTTTATTTCTTATTTGTTTTATTTTCTTCATTTAGTGTAACTGTGTTATTATTATAGTTTTTTGAACGTACACCTCCTAATATTAGAAATAATGATTAATTAGCAAATTTGACATATAATGAGTGATGTCATTAAAGTAGAATTTCATTGTTGAATGAAGTTATAAACTTATTATGTTTTCCTTTTCTTTTGAATTATATTTACTTAATTTATATTGGAACTTATTTTATTTTATGTTGGAATTTGACAAATGTTAATTTTTTTTTTTTTTTGATTTTGAAATTATGTAATATTATGGTTCCAATTTACTTGCTTTAGTAGTATTGACTTGTTATTTCACATTCCATGTTGTTCATTTTTTTAATTAGAATTGATAGATTAGTTTTGTCAAACATTTGAATAATATTATGACATTATATTTATAAATGTTAATTTGTTTTATTACAAAACGTGTGCTTTTAGTTTTATAATTACTTAATTTAAAATATTATTTATTTGGAAAATATACATCAATTATTTTTACAATATTGTTTATAAATATATGATTACTAATTAATGTATTTTCAAGAAAAAATATGTATCCTACATACCAAATCTAATATCATTTATACTTATAAAAAGATCATTTATAGGGATATATTTATCATATTAACTTTTACATTTGATATTACTTTGTGTAAGATATAAGTGTAATTACACTTGTGCAACCAAACAGTATGCTTATAATTACACTGTAATTACGTTATGATAAACAAATATGTCATCATAATTATTATACTGTGTGATTACTAGGCTGTGTAATTACTACCCCAGTAATTACATCAATTCCAATTACCCGGTGGCTTTCCAAACAGACCCTTAGTCAATGCGAACTTAATTTCCAATGTGACAACACACAATAGAAATTCATCTTCCTATTCTATAGCTCTTAAACTAGAGACATGCCTTCTGCCTCATAGAGGAGGCACTACGGTAGAATTTTAAACTCTTATGTCAAATTATAATGAGGTTTATTCATCATCCTATAAAGATCGGTTTGTCTAAGTTACATACATTTTTGTTCAAATTACTTTGAGAGATTCAATATGAGTTTTTTCAACAATTTATAGGGCAGAAAGAAACACGTGCTTAGTGAAATTATCAATGTGCAAAAGTTATTAGGAATCACCAAGTATTTACGCACATCAAAATTTTACCTTTAAATTTAACAAAAATCACTACCGTGTGTTTGAACTAGCTTCCTATAATTTCTACTAGCCTTGGAAACACAATGTGCATTCCAGTATTTTTATTTCCCATTTTGGTCATGCAAAGCAACTAGCTGCTCGATCATAAGTTGAACTCAAATGGAATAGTGAGGATTCATCTAGCCGATCTCAACTTATTTGGGATTGAAGCATAGTTGTTGTTGTAACTTATTTGAGTTGAGCTATATTTTCTACTAGCCTTGGAAAAACTTTGTGTATTCATCCAGACATCTCTAGCTAGGAACAAAATTATTAAAGCTTAAATGGAACAATGAGGATTCATCTAGCCAGACCCCAAATTGTTTGGGATTGAGGCGTTGCTGTAACTAACAGCTCGATCATGATGAAGTCTACTTCAAGAACACGGGGCAAAATGATGCTTATAATTTTTACATCAGTTTCAGAGCACCGGGCCGGACATCATCATCTGGGGTAAAAAGAACTGTGGGATAAGTTAGCAATCGAAGCAGAATCGCCTTCTTTAAGCAAGTACTTCTCCCAAGGATCATGAAGTTCCATGGTTTTCTCATCCACAAATGGCGGATTAGTAGGAGGAGGCAACTCTTCGTCTTTCGTGACGAACATTTGTAATGCCCTTGACATGGATGGCCTTAGTGTTGGGATCTCTTGAGTGCACAAAAGTCCGACATGTAAAACTCTCGCAACCTCATTTTTCACATTGATCGTATGGTAGTTAAGCAATATGAGATTCGGATCGAACAGTTCCTCCACTATCCCGCGTTGAAAGTACTCCCACACCTGTTAATTTCATCCAATATTAGTTAAGACCGGTAAGTTTTTCAAGATTGAAAATTTTGTTCAAGAAAAAAAGTGATTGATCAGAAATTACAATGGAAACTGAGCTGTCTGTGTATTCGGCATTTTTGCTCCTGTTATTTTGCCTTCCCGTAACAATTTCCAGTAGAAGAACTCCAAAGCTGTAAACATCTGCTTTTTCTGTCAATTGGCCATGTGCTAAGTATTCTGGAGCCATATATCCCCTTCATATTAGAAAGGTAAATCATATTGGTCTTCGTGTTTTTGTGTACTTTCATGCGACAAATTAGAAAATGAGACGAAGAAATACTAACAATGTGCCAGCAATGGCAGTGCTTATATGACTCTTGTCTTCTTAGAATGACCTAGCCAACCCAAAATCAGCAATCTTCGCATGGAGCCTTGAGTCCAACAGGATATTGCTTGCTTTTATGTCTCTGTGAATTATTCGAGTCTTTGTGTTCTCGTGTAGGTATACCAAACCTTCCGTGATCCCTATAATTATCTCGAATCTTTTCTCCCAGTTTAGAGCTTTGCCTTTGACAGGATCTGTCAAAACTTAATGTTAGAATCAAGATACGCGACCAAATCATTCTGGTGTGGCTATGTGAAAACACACTATTTAGTCTTTTAAGGCAAAGTGCGTTACTTATACAATCAGACCTCTCTATATCAATCATCCTCTATAACAACATTTCACTAAAACAGCCAAGTTTTCTTTGGAACCAATTTTTCATTTTATATTATATTACATGTTATCTATAACAACATTTCGCTATAACAAAAAAAAAAAATTCAGACAAACGACACATTTGCGGGGAGGTTTGGCTTTAACTTATTTTTATTTTTAGTTTATGTGATGATGACATGAGTTCAACTTAATTTGGTTGGTGTGATAATGAGGATTCATATAGCCGGCCCTTAACTTGTTTGGGACTGAGAAGTAGTTGTTATTGTTGCAAAGTCTGATTACTTACCAAATATGAAGCGATCAAGACTCTGGTTAGGGAGGAACTCGTATACAAGAAGGCTTTCTGGTCCTGAGCAGCTGCATCCCAATAACCTTACCAAATTTTTGTGCTCGACGCTACTGATTATGTTAACCTCATTATAAAAATCTGCAGCTCTGTGTTTGTTGTTGAAGAACAGCCTTTTGACAGCAATCTCTCTCCCATCTGCCAAAACACCCTGCAACAAATCGCGCCTCAGACTAGTTTTAAAGCGAACACTTCTAGTATTGCATTAGTATGATGGACAATTAACAACTTCAAAACATATCAATTTGCACTACATTCATCCATTACGTACCTTATAAACCGTGCCAAATCCACCTTGCCCGAGCTTGTTGGCCTCGTCAAATGACCCTGTGGCTTTGTCAAGTGTTGAATACTTGAAGTTCAAGCTATTGTCATGAAGGATCTTCACTAATTTTTCGGCATCATTTGAGCCTGACAAGTTCAAAGTTTCCAGGAAAAGCAGACCATAACACCTCAAGTTAATTCTTGGAAACTGTTTCCATTACAGTTGTGTGCAGCTAGAAATATTTGCTATTTTCTGCTTTTACTGAACCAGTTTTAGTGTAAAGATGCAAAATATGTTCATAATCGATATCATAAATGACTTATATAACTAATTTTGGCACAGAAGGATTTACCTTTTCTCTTCTTCTGGATTTGCTTGTTTTTCCAGACAGAAATACCAATGACAACACCTACTCCCAGAATGAGCATGGAACTTACAACGGCAATGACAATGACTGCAACTTTTCCTGCAATATGATCATTCAAAAGTTAAAAAAGACCATTTATCAGCAAAATTACTTTTTCAGCAGTGTTATCAAAGCAAAAGCGCAAAAAAGCTCTAAGGTCCGTTGGGGCTTTAAGCGCAAAGCGCAAATAAAGCGTGGGCCTCAATGAAGAAGCCTCAAATGGAGAAAAAACAAAAATATGTACATGTAGTTCAAGACTAATAACTATAAGCACGAATAACAAATATAAAGAAATTGATAAAAATTATGATAAAATGAAGTATCAGTTGTTTAGTGTCCCCTTTTACGATTACGCTCATTGGCAAGGAAAAGTATGCCTTAGAGCCAGATCCTTGATGACAACAATGAAGCATCAATTAAGCGAGGCGAATCGCTTAACATGCTTTGCGCCTCGCTTCAGGGCTTCAGCACGGTTTAAGCTTGCCTGTTGACAACACTGTTTTTCAGTCGATAAATTAAGGTAAACCAGGACAAAAAAGCATAAAGGTACCTCCTGATGATGAGCCTCCATTGGTAGAAATAGCATTGAGAAAATTTGTATCGGAATACCTCATGAAGCATCCGGTGTACAGCGCTCTACCTTCCGACCAAGGCAAGCATCCCAACATGGAGGCAGATGCATTTTGCAAGCATGCTGCGCAGGAATTCGCGCTCAGCGTCCTCCAACAATTAGCAAGAACATAAGCTGTCTCATTGGAAGGACCGGGCACTGACACTTGAGCACGCGCGTAGCCATTATTACTTGGTGCATTTGCAACTGCTTGCTGAACGGCTTGCCTAGCATTAGAAGTAGCAAAATTAGCATATGAAAATATGAACCGCCCAACCTGCCCAAGTTTGGGCTGGTAATTGACCCGCCCATTTATTAGCTCAGCCCATCAAAAAATTGGGCTGATTTGTACCATAATTGACCCATGAGAAATCTTGTCAAAAATATTTCAAAAGATTTTTTATTTCGTTTGATATGTTATAAAAAAAAATAGTTTTATTAGGGACTAAAAAATATAAAAGAACAAACAAAGAAATTAAAATTTAGCAAGAGTTGATCTTGGTTGGGTTATGACCCACTTTTTAGCCCAACCCATATCAATCGCCCATTTATTAACTCAATCCATTTTGACCCGTCCAAATTCAACTCAACTCGCTCATTTAACACCCTTACCTAGCATTCTGTTGGAACAACAAACCCTTTGTCGTCCTATTTCCGCATACATGCCTGTCTTCCGGACCTAAGTACTGTTCAGAGAATGAGTAATTTTCCGATCTCATAAAGCAACCATCAAGATAAATACGCGCTCCGTTATAAGGGAAGCACTGGGGACCAACAGTTCGCGCTTCAGCATAACATAAGACGCAGTCGGATAACGAAAGGTCACCATAGCATTGGGCAAGTCCATATTCATTATCTGGTCCAGTTCCAGTAAATCCTACTCCATATCCTCTAGTTCTCATTTGTTGGCTTATAGTTTCCATAGTAGCAACAAAATTTGGGACGAAAATCGTCGTGTTATGCTCGCGTTGGTTTCCACAAATGATCTGGACTGTCTGGGATCTTGGCTCAGACACTGATATATCTGGTAGTAGTAGGAACAACACAGTAAATAAGAGACTACAAAAAACTGAAGGGGCTGGTATCTCCATTTTGCCAAATGAACTGCACAACATAGAAAAGAATGTGAGAGGACTAATTGACGTACTATAAAAATGATAAAAATAAGAAAGATTGAATGACTAAAAACTCTGAAAGATTATAATTTGTTTATTGTGAATACTACTCTGTAAATGAATATTAATCTACAAGATGGTGATAGTTCAGGTATGACAAGGGAACAACTGACAGGTGGGTGTAAAACTCGCAAAAAAGTGTTAGTTTAGGTGTGTTGTTTAATCATTAATTAGTTCAGGTGTGTTTTTTAACCATTAACTCTTTTTTTATATATAAAAATTCATTGATATAGTAATAAATTAATTAATATTATTTTATTAATTTTTAAATATAGACAAGTTTAATATGTTCAGTGGTTGAGCAAACTAACAGTTTTAAATAATTAGTATCCATATCTTAATACTCATAGTCAGATTCAAACGTTTTAATCTTACTTAAAAAAGGGGGTCTTAGCCAACTTAATCGAATGGCATGATATTTCAAGACCCCTAAATTTGGCACCATTTATTTGATGCACACTCAAATTATTTTTTATCCTAATTGTCTTCCTATAATTGACTATTCGTTAGTATTTACCCCCTAAATGGATACCTATCACCCATCACAATGTCAATGATTTTGTCTTCTGTTCATATACTTCTTGCTAAAATTTCAAGTAAAAAAAAAAAAAAAAGGAGAACAAGATGGATAAGTAATTAAAAAAATGCCGCTAGACACGCCGTCCAATGGTATAAATTCATCAACATAACTTGAATCTCAGTGAAAAAATGATAAGAAAAAAAAAAGGAACACTCACAAAGTCTGATCCTCTGAACACTGAGCGCTCAGAATTCGCCGAATTTTGAGTCGCAACAAGAGATCGTCGGGGCAAACTGATGAGCGGCAGCTATCAAAGTTGTAGAAACAGAGTGATGAGGCAGAGAGAAATGGGAGAAAATGAAGGAATAAATAAGATGATTCAGTTAAATTTAAGCGCGTCAAAATGAATTGAGATAATAGATAGGTAGATCAATAAGACAATAACCCACACACAAAAGTTACTTGGCTTGAAAGAGAAATCTTATTCTACTTTATTAGTTACTGCCCGAACCAAAAATAAAAAGGAGAAGAAAAAGGATCTTCCATTCATTTTAATTAATAACGTGATACAATTTGATTCGACATGAAATTTAAAAATTAGCATTTTATAAATTCGTGATTTTAAACATGCCATCATAATATTTTGTGTGATAATAAAACTTTTGAAACTTATGTCTTTAAACATGACATGATATTTGTGTGACTGTAAAAACTTCTTATGTCTCCTTACTAGTAAAAAAGGAGCTCTTTGACCAAGAAGACATTCTCGTAGGAATTAAGGCCAACTATTACATAAAGTCATCCGTCTTATCTAAACGTTCAATATACTAGTACGGATATTTTTCAATTAATTATGCCTCTAACACACCTTTTCACGTGTAAGTAAATGTTTTTCTCGTGGTTCAAGCACAGATAAATCTCTTTTTGTTATGCAGCTTCAACACTTATATCTGCTTTAATACCATATTAAATATGTATATCATTCATTTAAAATTTTAACTTTAAGAAGGTACCACTTTTATTTACACTAGTTTCTGGACACGTGTGTTGCACGTGCATTAAATGCGCGTCTCATGTCAATTAATATATACTTTTTATGACGGTACGGGTAACATGAAAACTACAATATAATCAGTAATGATAAATTTGAAGGAAACAATTATAATATCAAAGTGATGAACAATTAGCTTATTCGAATGACTTTATCATTGTATATTAAGTGCATAGTAAGTGATTTAGATCTTAAAAATATTAAATTTTGAATCCAGTAACTCAAATGATCAATTAATTCAGTGGCATCTCAAATCTTAAATTTGTAGATATTGTAGAAATAGCAGGCGAATGATCCACTAGACGGAAGACACTAAGGGGTCGTTTGGTAGAGGTATTAGAGAAAATGATACTGGTACTAGCTTAGGTATTATTTAACCCCTTGTTTGGTAGTGTTTTCAACCTATGTATAACTGTGTTTATACACCCTATTCAGTACTATTCTTAGACATAGTAAACCATGGCATTAACAATATCAATACTATTCCTATTTTAATGTACATCCCATTCATTTTATACAATAAACCAAACAGTCGATAAAAAATAATGCTAGCATAACTAGTCTCTTCATTACTGATCTCAGCATTACTGATGCATCCTATTTAGTATTATTCCTGTACACCCTACCAAACAACCCCTAACAGCTAAAAAAAAAGGGTAAAAGTGTAAATTGGTCCTTCTTCTTTTAAGTCAACCTTATCATAGTTAATCAATATTTTTGCAGGTAAAGTAAGATAAGGTCTAGCCTCACTTGCTTGTACTCCTCCTTTTTGATGATTAGTTTTTATTATTATTTAAAAGGCCACTAGACACTCACACTCTGTCTAGCGGTGTAAATACATAGAAAAATAAGACCAGTGAACTTTAGCTATCGGTTTTCATACAATGGAGCAGTTTTCTCTCTCTCTCTCTCTCTCTATCTCTCTCTCTCTCTCTCTCCCTCTCTCTCTTAAAGTTTTCTTCTCGGCAGTACTCGCATTGGTGCACCAACTAATCCAAAATCCTACGAGGGTGTCCCACTTTGACTAAAGAGCTCAGTATCAAAAGAGACTTTATTTCTAAGACTTGAACGAGAAATTTTTGGCTAAAGATGAAGGGATACATGTCACCCATCACAACGTCGATGATTTTTTCTTCTGTTCGTATATTTCTTACCAAATTTCAAGTAAAATTAAAAAAAAAAAAAAAAAAAAGGAGAACAAAATGGATAACTAATAGAAAGAAAAAAAAACCGCCAGTGGTATAAATTCATCAAAAAAGTTGGATAAAACTAAGACATAACTGGAATCTCAGTGAAAAAAAAAGAAAAAAAAAAAGGAACACTCACAAAGTTCGATCCTCTGAACACTGAGTGCTCAGAATTTGCCGAATTTTTAGTCACAAAAAGAGATCATCGAGGCAAACTGATGAACAGCTGCTGTCAAAGTTGTAGAAACATAGTGATGAGGCAGAGAGAAATGGGAGAAAATGAAGGAATAAATAAGTAGATTCAGTTAAATTTAAGCGTGTCAAAATGAATTGAGATAATAGATAGGTAGATTAATAACCCACACAAAAGTTACTTGGGTTGAAATGAGAAATCTTATTCTACTTCATTACTTATTGCCCAAACCAAAAATAAAAAGGAGAAGAAAAAGGATTCTCCATTCATTTTAATTAATAACATGATGCAATTTGATTCGACATGAAATTTAAAAATAAGAACTTTATAAATTCGTGATTTTTAAACATGTCATAATATTTTGTGTGACAATAAAACTTTTGAAACTTGTGTCTTTAACCATGACATAATATTTGTGGAATTATAAAAATTTCTTAGGTCTCCTTACTAGTCAAAAATGAGCTCTTCGACCAAGAAGGCATTCTGGTAGAATTAAGGCAGACTATTACATAAATAGTCATCCGTCTTATGTAAATGTTCAATGTACTAATATGGATATTTTTCAATTAATTATGTCTCTAACACACCTTTTCACGTATAAATAAACATTTTTCTCGTGGTTCAAGCAAAGATAAATCTCTTTTGTAATACAACTTCAACACATATATTTGCTTTAATACCATATTAAATTGTATATCATTCATTTAAAATTTTAAGTTTAAGAAAGTACTCCTTTTATTATACTAGTTTCTGGTGATGTGCGTTGCACGTGCATCGTATGTTCGTGCCATTCACTTAATATATACTTGTTACGATGGTATAGGTAATATGAAAATTACAATATAATCAATAATGATAAATTTGAAGGGAATAGTTTCAAAATCAAAGAGATGAACAATTAGCTTATTCGAATGGCTTTATTATTATTATATATTAAGTGTATATTAAGTGACTTAGATCTTAAAAATATTAAATTTCGAATCCAACAACTCAAATGATCAATTAATTCAATGGTATCTCGAATCCATAAAATTCAAATCTTAAATTTGTCGCCACACAGGTTAGAACTTGATTCTACTAGATATTGTAGAAATAATAAGCGAATGATCCATTAGATGGGAGACACTAAGGGGTCGTTTGGTAGAGGTATTAGAGAAAATGATACATGTATTAGGTTAGGTATTATTTGATCCCTTGAATCTCAGGAAAAAAAGAATAAGAAAAAAAAAGGCACTCACAAAGTTCGATCCTCTAACCGCTGGGTGCTCAGAATCCACCGAATTTGAGTCACAATGTGAGATCGTCAGGCAAACTGATGATCAGCTGTTGTCAAAGTTGTAGAAACAGAGTGATGAGGTACAGAGAAATGGGAGGAAATTAAGTAATAAAAAGAAGTAAATGTATTTGATGAATGAATGAAACTGGAAATGATAAGAGTGATTACATAAATAAGTTTGTGAGAGAGAAGTCAACAAGAGGAAGAAGCTTCAAATTGATTAGAGAGCTCATCAAAAACCAAAATATAGAGCCTCCAAATTCAAACCAGCGATCTATGGATTTCGGCACACACTATAGTCCTTCGTTCTAACAATTGAGCTAAGTATTAAATGTTAATACTAATAAGTAGAGGTTGAAAACACTACCAAACAAGAGATTAAACAATACCAAAGTTAATACGACTAATACCTCTACCAAACAACCCCTTAGTGTCTTCCGACTGGTGGATCATTCGCCTATTATTCCTACAATATATACGAGAATCAAGTACTAAGTTGTGTGGCGACAAATTTAAGATTTAAATTTTATGAATTGGAGATGCTATTGAATTGATTGACCATTTGAGTTACTGGAATCGAAATTTAATATTTTTAAGATCTAAGTCAAAAACATTGGATTCGGCTGAATCCATAGGTAATACTATATATCCGAGCCTAGTGAGTTGGTTGAGTTTTAATTTTTACTCTGCACACGACATAAAAAGTATTTACATTAAAAGTTTTAATTTCCTCCTAGTTTCTAGACACGTGCATTGCACGTCTTTCTGGACATGTGCATTGCACGTGCGCTACTTGACAATACTCACATTGGAGCTCAGACTAATCCAAAATCTTACTGAGGAGTCCACTTTGACTAAAGAGCTCACTATCAAAAGAGACTTTATTTCTAAGACTCGAATGCGAACTTTCTGGCTAAGGATGAAGGGATACTTATCGCCCATCACAACGTCGATATTTTTTCTTCTGTTTATATTCTTCTTACAAAAATTTCAAGCAAACTTAAAAGGAAAAAAAAAAAAAAGGAGAACAAATTGGATGACTAATATAAAAGGCAGCTAGACACATTGTCTAGTGGTATAAATTCGTCATAAAAAAAGTTGGATAACTGTTCTGTGCTAAAACTAAGACATAACTTGAATCTCAGTGAAAAAAAATAAGAAAAAATAGGAACACTCACAAAGTTCGATCCTCTGAGCACCGTGCGTTCAGAATTCGCCAAATTTTGAGTCTCAATGAGAGATCGTCGGGGAAAACAAATTGTAGAAACAGAGTGATGAGGCAGAGAGAAATGGAAGAAAATGAAGGAATAAAAAAGAAGTAAATGTTTTCGATGAATGAATGAAACTGGAAATGATAAGAGTGATTATATTAATAAGTTTGTGAGAGACAAGTCAACAGTAGGGAAAGAAGTGGATTTGTTGGAAAGATTATTTGTATGAATTTTTTCAAAAGATAGAGTTACGAAAAAATTAATAATTATGAAGGACTTTGAAAGGACACGCCTGTTTTAACAGAAACTTGTCAAATAAACGGGTTGGATTGAATTTAAATTGGTTAAAATGATCCGTGTTAATAAATGTGCGGATCAATAATCCACCCAAAAGTCACTTGGGATGGAATGTGAAATTTCATTCTACTTTATTACTTACTGCCCAAAACAACAATAAAAAGGAGAAGAAAAGGGATCCTCTATTCATTTTAATTAATAAAATGATACAGTTTGACTCGAGATGAAATTTAAAATTGAGCATTTTTTACATTTTTGATTTTAAACATGTCATAATATCTTGTATGACAATGAACTTTTGAAACTTGTGTCTTCCAACATGACATAATATTTGTCTGACTATAAAAATTTCTTATGCCTCCTTACTAGTAAAAAAGGAGCTCTTCCATTAAAAGAATGCATTCTGGTAGGAACTAAGGTCGACTATTACATAAACTGCCGTCTGTCTTTTCTAAACGTTCAATATACTAGTATGGATATTTTTCAATTAATTATGTCTCTAACACGCCTTTCAAGTGTAAGTAAGCGTTTTTCTCGTGGTTCAAGCAAAGATAAATCTCTTTTTGTTATAATGCTTCAAGACTTATTTTTGCTTTAATACCATATTAAATATGTATATCATTCATTTAAAAATTTAACTTAAAGAAGGTACCATTTTTATTTGCACTAGTTTTTGGACGTGCGTTGCACGTGCATCTCATGTCAATTAATATATTCTAAGAAGTTAGTTCCTATGTTTTCCAGATTACTAAATAATGTTTATCAAGAGATTTATTTGTAATTACCTTTTTTCCCTGCAAAGAGTGCATTGTATATTTGTATTCTTTAACATCCGCAAGGAAGCAAGAAGCTTCAAATTGATTAGAGAGCTCATAAAAAAAAAAAAATCCGGCCTCCGAATTCGAACCAGAGACCTAAGGATTTTGGCACACACAATAGTCCTTCGCTCTACCAATTGAGCTAAGAAATTAAATGTTTTACTAATAAGTAGAGGTTGAAAACACTACCAAACAAGAGATTTAATAATATTAAAGTTAATACCACTAATACCTCTACCAAACGACCCCTTAGCGTCTTCCGTCTAGTGGATCATTCGCCTATTATTTCTACAATATCTACGAGAATCAAGTTCTAGGCTGTGTGGCGAACTATTTAAGATTTGAATTTTATGAATCCGAGATTCTATTGAATTAATTGACCATTTGAGTTACTGGAATCGAAATTTAATATTTTTAATATCTGAATCAAAAACATTGGATTCAGCTGAATCCGTAGTTCATACTATATATCTGCCCCTGGTGGGTTGGTTGAGTTTTAATTTCTACTCGGCTCACGACATAAAAAGTTTTAATTCCCTCCGAGTTTCTGGACATGTGCATTGCATGTACATTACTTGACAGTACTCGCATTGGAGCGCAGACTAATCCAAAATCTTAGGAGGGAGAGCTCATTATCCAAAGAGACTTTATTTCTGAGCCTCGAACGCGAAATTTCTGGCAAAGGATGAAGGGATACCTATCACCCATCACAACATCGATATTTTCTCTTCTGTTTATATACTTCTTACAAAATTTCAACCAAACTTTTTAAAAAAAAGGAAAAGAAAGGAGAATAAATGGATGACTAATAAATAAGGCCGCTAGACACGCCGTCTAGTGGTATAAATTTGTCTTAAAAAAGTTGGATAACTGTTCTGCGCTGAAAATAAGACATAACTTGTATCCCAGTGAAAAAAGAATAAGAAAAGAAAAGGAACACTCCTCTGAGCACCGAGCGTTCAAAATTCGCTGAATTTTCAGTCGCAACGAGAGGTCGTTGGGGTAAACTGATGTCAGCTGCTGTAAAAATTGTAGAAATAAAGTGATGAGGCAGAGGGAAATGAGAGAAAATGAAGGAATAAAAGAGAAGTAAATGTTTTTGATGAATGAATGAAACTGGAAATGATAAGAGTGATTATTTTAAAAAGTGTTTTAGTGACAAGTCAACAAGAGGAAAGAAGTGGATGAAGGATTTGTTGAAAGATTATTTGTGTGAATTTTTTAAAAGATAGGCTTAAAAAACTATAACAGCTATGAAAGACATTGAAAGGACACGCCTCTTTTAACATAAACTTGTCAAATGAACGGGTTGGATTGAATTTAAATTGGTTAAAATGAATTGAGTTAATAAATATGCAGATGAATGATCCAACTAAATATCACTTGGGTTGGGATGAGGGATTTTATACTACTTTATTACTTACTGCCCAAACCCAAAATAAAAAAGGAGAAGAAAAAGGATCCTCCATTCATTTTAGTTAATAACATGATACAATTTGATTCTACATGAAACTTAAAAATGAGAATTTTATAAATTTTTAATATTAAACATGTCATAATACTTTGTTTGACAATAAAACTTCTAAACTTGTGTGTTTAAACATGACATAATATTGATGTGACTATTAGAATTTCTTGTGTCTCCTTACTAGTCAAAAAGGAGCTCTTCGACCAAGAAGGCATTCTAGAAGGAATTAAGGCCGACTATTACATAAATAGCCATCCGTCTTATCTAAACGTTCAATACACTAGTATGGCTATTTTCCAATTAATTATGTCCCTAATATGCCTTTTCGTGTGTAAGTATACATTTTTCTCGTGTTTCAAACAATTTTTTTTAATGCAGCTTCAACACTTATACCTGCATTAATACCATATTAGATACGTGTATCATTCATTTAAAAAATTTAACTTACAGAAAGTGCCATTTTTTATTCACACCAGTTTCTAAACACGTGCATCTCATGTCAATTAATATATTCTTCAAAGTTAGTTCCTATGTTTTCCAGTTTACAAAATAATGTTTATCAAGAGATCTATTTGTAATTACTTTTTTTTTTATGCCTGCAAAGAGTGCATTCTATATTTGTATTCTTTAACATCCGCAAAGAAGCAATAAGCTTCAAATTGATTAGAGAGCTCATCAAAAAAATAATATCCGGCCTCCTGATTCGAACCAGCGACCTAGGGATTTTGGCACACACTATAGTCCCTCACTCTACCAACTGAGCTAAGTATTAAATATTAATACTAATAAATAGAGGTTGAAAACACTACCAAACAAGAGATTTAATAATGCCAAAGTTAATACCCCAAAAAGGATCCTCCCCTTAGTGTCTTCTGTCTAGTGGATCATTCATTTATTATTCATACAACATCTACAAGAATCAAGTTCTAAAGTTGTGTGGCGATAAATTTAAGATTTGAATTTTATGAATTCGAGATTCTATCGAATTAATTAGGGGTGGGCGTTCGGTTTTTCGGTTCGGTTTTTTCAAAGTTCGGTTTGGTTTTTCGCTTTTGGTTTTTTGAAAGTGGACACTGAACACCACACCGAATTAGTTCGGTTCGGTTCGGTTTTTTGAAGTTCGGTTTGGTTTCGGTTTTTTTAATTCAGTTTTTTTTTTAGTATGGGCCTGAAATGGGCTAATTTCTGCTTGTAAAATTAGGGGTGGGCATTTTTATCAGCTAATAATCGTTTTATCGAGCAAGGTCAATTTAATTGGATGGCTCTGTGCAGACTGCAAAGTACTGATTATTAAATGCTTATTGATTGTTTCAAAATGAGAAGCTTCATATATATGACGAGGTCCTATATATAAGTAAACATCATCACCAAAATACTGACTTCTATGTTAACTTCCAATACCACACTGTTTTGTTACATAACTTAAAAGTCAAAAAACATAAGAGAACATAGAAGTTGATATCATATAGAGAATAATATTAAGCAGCTAAGAAGCAACAAGAAAATGGATCATGAACAGAGCCTATCAAAGGCCAACATGAAGAATAGTTACCAAAGGTTCTGAACTTCTAATATACATAAACTAAACAGCTGAAGATGTAAATATTAGCTATATTCGAGACAGACATCACATTTAAGAATAAATACTGGAAAATTTAAATTCGTGATGTAATCTTTTGTATTATGAATGTCAAGCTGATCATTAATTAAACTGACTGCAATTCATCATTTCATTAAACTGAGGACATAGGAGAGGAATTGAGGAAGCGAGGAAATGAAGTTAGGGCTTAGGTTAAGTGAATGAAATTAGGCTGGGTCTATACTCTATAGGGATGGACTTGGATACATTAATTTGGGCTTGAGAGAGTGGACAGAGTGTTGTAAAAAATATAAAAAAATTATTCATGTAGTAAATCTTTAAAATAAAAATAAAAACTTTGGTTAACCGAAATACCGAAGAACCGTTGACCCGAAACCGAACACCGAACCCAAACCTCGAATTTGGTATAAACAAAAACTGAAACCGAAAAACCGAATTAATTATGTTCGGTCCGATTTTTCGGTTTTCGGTATCTATGCCCAGCCCTAGAATTAATTGACCATTTGAGCTACTGGTCAAAATTTAATATTTTTAAGATCTGATTCAAAAACACTGGATTCGGCTGAATCCACAGCTAATACTATATATCCGCCCACTAGTGGGCTGGTTGAGTTTTAATCTACTCTGCTCACGACATAAAAAGTATTTACATAAAAACTTTTAATTCCCTCCTAGTTTCTGGACACGTGCATTACTTGACAGTACTTTCATTGGAGCGCAAATTAATTTAAAATCTCAACGGCGAGTCCCACTTTGACTAAAGACCTCACTATCAAAAAAGATTTTATTTCTAAGACTCGAACACGGAATTTCTGGTTAAGGATGAAGGGATACCTATCACCCATCACAACGTCAATATTTTATCTTCTGTTTATATACTTCTTACAGAAATCTCAACCAAACTTTTTTTGAAAAAAAAAAAAAAGAATGGAGAATAGATGACTAATAAAAAGGCATAACTTGAATCTCAGTGAAAAAAGAATAAGAAAAGAAAAGGAACAGTCACAAAGTTCGATCCTCTGAGCACCGAGCTTTCAGAATTCACTGAATTTTGAGTCGCAACAAGAGATCGTCGAGGCTAACCGATGATCAGTTGCGGTCAAAGTTGTAGAAACAGAGTGATGAGGCAGAGAGAAATGGAAGAAAATGAAGGAATAAAAAAGAAGTAAATGTTTTTGATGAATGAATGAAACTGGAAATGATAAAGAGTGATTATATTAAAAAGTTTTTTAGAGAGAAGTAGTGTACAGAACAGAGTACATGGATCGAACTCTCCGGATTCAGTCTTGCTTCACTGGAGTGGAGCTCCACTATTCAACAAAGAGAAAGGAAGATGTGCTAATTTGGTTAGAGGACAGAGAGATTCGATTCACAGCCTATGCCGCTTTTGACCAAGTTTTCAAACAAATCCAATGTTGGGCCAAGCCTCGCCAGCCGGTAATAGCCGAAGGCAAAAAAGGGGGAGATAGGGAAGAAGAGATTAAAAATAGTCACTCCACTCCATAGATAGTGTACACAGATTCTTCTTTCATTTTCCATTCCTTTCGGGTCGGAAACAGTCAACAAGAGGAAAGAAGTGGGTGAAGGATTTGTTGAAAGATTATTTGTGTGAGTTTTTTAAAAGATTGGCTTAAAAACAGTAACAGCTACAAAAGACATTGAAAGGACGCACCTCTTTTAACATAAACTTGTCAAATGAACGGGTTGGATTGAATATAAATTGGTTAAAATGAACTGATTTGATAAATATGCAGATCAATGATCCAACTAAAAATCACTTTGGTTGGGATGAGGGATTTTATTCTATTTTATTACTTACTGCCCAAACCTAAAATAATAAGGAGAAGAAAAAGGATCCTCCATTCATTTTAATTAATAACATGATACAATTTGATTTGACATGAAACTTAAAAATGAAAATTTTATAAGAATGAAGTAATATTAAACATGTCATAATGCTCCGTGTGACAATAAAACTCTGAACTTGTGTGTTTAAATATGACATAATATTTATGTCACTATTAGAATTTCTTATGTCTCCTTACTAGTCAAAAAGGAGCTCTTCGACCAAGAAGACATTCTGGAAGGAACTAAGGGTGACTATTACATAAATATCCATCCGTCTTATCTAAACGTCCAATACACTAGTATGGCTGGTCTCTAACACGCCTTTTCATGTGTAAGTAGAAGTTTTTCTCATGGTTTAAATAAAGATAAAATCTCTTTTTGTAATACAGTTTCAACACTTATATCTGCTTTAATACCATGTTGAATATGTATGTCATTCATTGAAAATTTTGACTTTAAGAAGGTACCGGTTTTTCACTACTTTCTGGACTTGTGTGTTGCACGCGCATTCCACGTGCGTCTCATGTCAATTAATATATTCTAAGAAGTTAGTTCCTAAGTTTACCAAATTATAAAATAATTTTTATCAACAGACTTATTTGTAATTACCTAATAAATCACTTAAATGTGTAAATACCTTTTATATAGTGAGAGCATAGAAATTAAAACTCAACCAACCCACTAGGGCCAGATAAATAGTATTAACTACGGATTCAGCTGAATATAATGTTTTTGACGTAGATCTTCAAAATATTAAATTTCGAATCCAGTAATTCAAATGGTAAATTAATTCAGTGGCATCTCGAATTAAGATTCAAATCTTAAATTTGTCGCCACACAGCTTAGAACTTGATTCTATTAGATATTGTAGAACTAATAGGCGAATGATCCACTCGACGGAAGACACTAAGGGATCGTTTGGTAGAGCTATCAGAGAAAATGATATTGGTATTAGCTTTGGTATTATTTAATCTCTTGTTTGGCAGTGTTTTCCATTTCAACCTTTACTTATTAGTTATAAGCCCTATTTAGTACTATTCTTATCCATAGTAAACCATGGCATTAAAAATACCAGTACTATTCTTATTTTAATACGCCTTATCCTGTACTATTCCATTCTAATACACAATTTATTTAATAGTACAATAAACCAGTTAGTCCGATAAAAAAATAATGTCAGCATAACTTGTCCCACCATTACTATTCTTATACACTACCAAACAACCCCTTACAACCAAAAAGAAGAGGGTAAATTTGTCCTCTTTCTTTTAAGTCAACCTGATCATAGTTAATCTTTACTTTTGCAGGTTTTATACAAACACTTCACGACCACTGAACTTAGCGATCGTTTTTCATACAATGATCGTTTCTCTCTCTTGTTATACATAGTTTTCTACTTGGCAGTACTCGCATTGGAGCGCAGACTAATCCGAAATCTTACCAGGGAGTCCCACTTTGACTAAAGAGCTCACTATCAAAAGAAACTTTATTTCTAAGACTCGAACACGAAATTTCTTGCTAAGGATGACGGAATACCTATCACCCATCACAATGTTGATAATTTTCTCTTTTGTTTATATACTTCTTAGAAAAATAAGTAGAACAAATTGGATATCTAACATAGAAAGCCGCTAGACACGCCATTTAGTGGTATAAATTCGTCTTTAAAAAAAAGGAGAGCAAGACTAATCCGGATTCGTGCTGAGAACTCCTATTTTGAGAGTGCAGAGCTCACTATCAAAAGGAATTTATTTTCCAAGTCTCGAACTCAAGATTTCTGGTTAAGGACGGATAGTTATTTACCACCCCATGATTTTCTCTTTTGTTCATATATTCCTTACCAAACTTCCGAGTAGAACTTTTTAAAGAAAAAAGAAATGGATAACTGTTTTGTGCCGAAGCTAAGACATAATTGCATGTCAGTGAAAACTGTTGGAAAACTTCATACAATCTACACAAGATCGCAAGTAAATTATTTAACAACAACAACAACTATTACATGTCTCAGTCCTTAATAAGTTGGGGTCGACATCTTGAAAACAAAATAAGAAGAGAAAAACAAAAGGAACACTCACAAAGTTCGATCTGAGAGCTCAGAAGTTGCCAGATTTTGAGTCGCAAACAGAGATCACCCATGCAAAATGATCAGTTGCTGTCAAAGTTATAGAAACAAGGTGATGAGGCAGCAGAGAGTAAAGGGAAGAAAATGAAGGAATAAAAAAGACGTAAAAGTTTTGATGAATGAATGAAACTGGAAATGATAATAGTGATTATATTAACAAGTTTATGGGAGAGAAGTCAACAAGAAGGAAGCAAGTGGATTTGTTGGAAAGATTGTTTGTGTGATTTTTTCAAAAGATAGACTTAAAAATACAGTAATAGCAATGAAAGACTTTGAAAGATAAATCTCTCTTTGTAATACAGCTTCAACACTTATATTTGCTTTAATACCATATTACATATGGATATCATTCATTTAAAATTTTAACTTTAAGAAGGTACCACTTTTATTTACATTAATTTCTGGACACGTGCTTTGCACATGCATTGCACGTCGTGCTTCCATGTCAATTAATATATACTTTTTTACGACCATATATGTAATATGAAAATTACAATATAATCAGTAATGATAAATTTGAAGGGGAAAATTATAAACTCAAAGTGAAGAACAATTTGCATGTTCAATAATTTTTCTTTTGTTAATCCAATCAGCTGGTCGATCTATTTGATTAAAGACACATATATCCCTATACTTTGCTTTAGAGTTCATAGAAAGCGAAGGTTAATACTCTCTCCATTTTTGTTTGTGAGTCTTACTTCTTTTATTTTTAGTTTGTTTAAAAAAAGAATGTCACTTTATATTTAGTAATTATTTAATTTTAATATCCTACATGGTAGGTTTAAAATTATAGAATTCAATTAATATTTTGATATATTAAACATTTTAAATTTAAGATAACAAAATATAAAAGCCTCTCTCACTTTGGTAAATTCCTTATTCTGTCAAACTTATACACATAAAATGAAATAAAGAAAACAATGTTCAAGTCAACCATTTTGTGGAGGCTAGAGTGTAATATTTTCAAAGTCTTCCACTTTAGAAATTCGGATAAAGTTACTCTTTTAGTAAGTATACGATCACAAAATTTAAAAGTCTCTCCCACTTTTTAAAATTTCTTATTCAACCAAATTAAGACGCATAAAATGAAACAGAGAGAATAATGTTCATGTCAACCATTTTGTGGGGGCTAGATTATAATATTTTCAAAGTCTTCCACTTCGAACTTTGGATAAATATGCTCTTTTTTTAAGTATAAGATTACAAAATTTAAAAGTCTCTCCTATTTTCTTAAATTCCTAATTCAATCAATTTAAGACACATAAAATGAAACAAACTGAGAGAATAATGTTCTAGTCAACCATTTTGTGGGGGCTAGAATGTAATATTTTCTAAGTCTTCCACTTTAGGACTTAGGATAAATATACTCTTTTTGTAAGTATACGATCACAAAATTTGAATTCCTCCCTCACTTTCTTAAATTTCTTATTCAATCAAATTAAGACACTTAAAATGAAACAGAGAGAATAATGTTCTAGTCAACCATTTTGTGGGGGCTAGAGTATAATATTTTCAAAGTCTTCCACATAGAACTTTAGATAAATATGCTCTTTTTGTAAGTATAAGAAACACAAACTTTAAAAGTTTCCCCACTTTCTTAAATTCCCTACTCAATCAAATTAAGATGCATAAAATGAAACAGAGAGAATAGTGTTCAAGTCAACCATTAATTTTGTGGGGGCTATATTATAATATTTTCAAATTCTTCCACTTAGAACTTTAGATAAATATGTTCTTTTTAAGTATAAGATCACAAAATTTAAAAGCATCTTCCATTTTCTTAGATTCCTTATTCAACCAACTTAAGACAGCATAAAATGAAACTGAGAGATTAATGTTCAAGTCAACCATTTTGTGGGGGCTAGAGTGTAATATTTTCAAAGTCTTCCACTTTATGACTGAATAAATATGCTCTTTTTTGAAGTATATCTTACGCTGTTGGTCCAAGGAATTGGATATTTATGTGATGACACGACATGCATGTTGCAGAGAAGTCAAGTTTTTGTCGATAATACAAGTTTCTTTTATCAACTTAATTTACACGTTGCTTCAGTATTCTTAACAAAACAAGTTTTCTATGAACAAAAAGATTATATCCTATAATCAATTAACTTAGATGTTAAAGTACATGAAAAGTTTGTCATTGTAGAAATCTCAAGCTACTCAGAGGGAATACTTTGTTATTATTGATCAGAATAGTCTAGTACGTGTGCTCCATTTATAGGAGTGAAGATACATAGAGACCTTAGCCTACTACACTTGAAATACATGAGTTCTATTCTAATACAAACAATACTACCTAAGCCTTATCATGACACAACTAGATACATACAAGAATTTGAGTACAACTACAACTCAAGTAGCCGGATAACAAACACTAATGTATATCTTTGTGTATATCTTCAACACTTCCCCTCAAGCTAGTGGGTGGAGGAACTGCCACTCCTAGCTTGCTTCTGAAACCAGTAAACACTTGCTTTGTCAAGGCCTTAGTGTGTATATCAGCTAGCTGATCCTTTGACCTTACAAACTGTGTTAGCAATTGTCCTCTAGCCACATTTTCTCTAACAAAGTGGTAGTCCATTTCAACACGTTGAGTCCTTGTATGCATCACAGGATTAACAGTCATATATAGAGCACTTAAGTTATCACAGTACAATATAGGAACTCTTTTGATGTACACGCCAATAACATGAAGAATGTAGGTGATCCATGTCATCTCAGATGCAGTAGATGCTAATGCTCTATATTCAGCTTCAGCACTTGATCTTGCTACTGTAGATTGATTCTTGGATGCCCAATAAATGCAATTTGCTCCAAGATAGATGTTGTAACTGTAGTTGATCTCCTAGTAGTTGGACAACCTCCCCAATATGTATCTGAATAACCATATAACCTGCAAGAAGACTGTGAGATAATCCTGAGACCATGTTGCAGAGTTCCTTTGACATATCTGAGGATTCTTTTGACACCTAGAAGATGCTCACTATTTGGACTCTGCATAAACTGACTAGCCAAGTTGACTGCATGAGTGATATCAGGCCTGGTGAGGGTTAAATACTGCAGACTCCCAACAATGCTTCTATACAAAGAGACATCAACATGACTACTTGTTGCTTCTTGTAATCCATGCTTCTGAGCCAGGGGTGTATGCACTGCTTTGGCCAGGGTCATGTTAGACTTATGCAGAAGTTCAGCAGCATACTTGCTTTGACTCAAGTGAATTCCTCCTGAGAACTGTTTGACTTCAATGCCTAAGAAGAAATGAAGAGGACCAAGATCCTTCATTGCAAACTCTTTGCCTAGTGTGATGGTAATCTCTGATAGTGTTTTAAAAGGCGGGGGCGTAAGGCGAGGCGTTTTATGTCTGCCTCAGCGAGGCGTAAGCCCCGAGGCACGAGGCGTAAGCCTCATGGGACTTTAATTTTTAGTATTTTATAAAATGATATAATTATAATAAATACTTTTAAATTGGTTAAATAACGTAAAAAAATTGAAGAAAACAATAAATAAGTGATATATATATATATATATATACACACATATACATACTCCACCCCCACAAAAAAACTAATTAGAACAATCTATTATACGTACTTACAAGTATAAGTGACTGCTCGTTACTTTTTTGAGATAGTAGAAGACAAGATAAATAATTGCAAAAGAACATATATTAGGCATTCTAGCAATAAAAAAAGGTCTTGACTTTTAAATTTAATGTTTCAGTTCCTTTTTAAAATATTTGAGTAATTACATGTTGACTTTTGAAAATTTGGGCATTATACTAAGGACTTATTTAACAAATTTCATTTTAGTTTGAAGAAGTTTTCTGGGCTTACGCCCCAACAAAAAAAAACTCGCCCCAAACGCCTAGGCTTACGCCCCAACAAAAAAAAAACTCGCCCCAAACGCCTGGGCGTACGCCCCAAATTGCTGGGCGTACGCCTTTGGGGACTTGCGCCCCGACCCATCGCCCCGAGGCATTTTTGGTACGCCCCGCCCCGGGGCTCGCCCCGAGGCTCGCCTCAAAAACACCTTTTAAAACACTGATCTCTGAGACATGCTCAGAATTACTTCCTGTTATTATGATATCATCTACATACAACAAAAGCAAAATTGTGCCTCTTTTGCAATGTAGTATAAACAAAGAAGAGTCTACCTTGCTGTAAATGAATCCTAGATGAAGTAAATGTAGGCTGAATCTGTCAAACCAGGATCTAGGTGCCTGTTTGAGGCCATACAATGCTTTCTTTAGGAAACATACATGATTGGGATACCTGAGATCAATGAATCCTGGAGGTTGGCTCATATACACTTCTTTTTGTAAATGACCATGTAGGAAGGCATTTTTGACATCTAGCTGCTTGATCTGCCAATTTGAGCTGATTGCAACTGACGACACAACTCTTATGGTAGTGGCTTTAATCACATGACTAAAAGTTTCCTCAAAGTCAATTCCTTCAAGCTGAGAAAAAACTATAGCAACTAGTCTTGTTTTATGTCTGTCTATGGTTCCATCTGCCTTCAACTTGGTTTTGAACACCCATTTTGAGCCAACTATGTTCATCCATGTTGTTTTAGACACCAGTATCCAAGTCTTGTTGTTATGCAAGGCATCAATCTCCTCTTGCATTGCTTGAAGCCAGTGTGGACTCTTCAAAGCTTGCTTAATATTTGTTGGTTCCTTGTATGTCTCTATTCTGCTAGCAGTAAGAGAAACATGAGTTATAGGGACATTCTTAGACTTGTACCTTGTCACTATGTGATGGCCTTGTTCACCATCAGTTGTAGGATCTACAATTGACACTGCTGGAGCTGTATTGGTTGAGTCTAAGGCATGATCTAGATCAACACTTGTTACTTCTTGATGTTGACTAGCAGGATTGAACCACTTTGAGAAATCCACTTCCAACTGTATACCTTGAGGATTATATACAGAAACAGTATTTTCCTGTGCTGCACTTGACTCAATGGGATTATCAGAGTGATCAACAGACTCAAAGTGATCATCAGACTCAATATGATCATCAGAGACATTATGATCATCTGGAACTTCTGCATGATCAAGATTAGTTGCTGCATCTTCAGCTGCTTGAGTAAACTGCAACATGTTATGTTGAGTGTCATCAGTAGTTGCACCATCAGTAGGCACTACTTCCCCTGAAGTGATACCATCAGTAGTTGCAAGGTCATGATCACCATGATCATCATGATCACTAGGCAGCACTTCTCCTGAATTTTGTACCTGTAACTTAGAGAAAAATTCAGTAAAAGTGGCTAAGTGTGTTGAAACATCAGGTGCTACCTGCCTTGGATCTGAGTGGACATAAGGTAGTAGAGACTCATTATCACATGCCTAGAAACATATACTCTTCTTGTTGAAGGATGATAGCACTTATATCCCTTATGCAAACTGTTGTAACCTATGAATACACATGGATAAGTTTTTGGACTGAACTTTGTACTGCCCTTTAGGTATGGAAAACACCTACATCTAAACACCTTTAGACTGTTATAGTCAGGTTGAGCACCAAACAACTTAACAAAAGGTGTTTCCATTTTCAATACTGATGAAGGCAATCTATTTATGAGAAACACTGCTGTCAAGAATGCTTCTACCCATAGGAACAAAGGCAACTTGGCATGAAATAGTAAAGTTAGTCTAGTTTCAACTATATGCTTGTGTTTTCGCTCAGCAATTCCATTTTGTTCTAGTGTGTTAGGACAAGAAATAGGTCTAATGATGCCACAATCTTCCAAATGTTTGATGAATTCAGTTTTTATGAACTCACCACCTCCATCACACTGAAAAAAGTTTATGACCTTTGAAAACTGCCTTTCTACCATTTTCTGGAATTTGAGAAAAATGCCAAAACATTCTGATTTCTTTCTCAAAGGATAAACCCATGAATATCTTGTATGATCATCCACAAACACCACATAATATCTCATATGCTGAGATGATTCAACTAGAGCAGGACCTCACAGATCACAATGAATTTTTAACAAAGGTTCTTTCTCAATTTTATTTCTCAAACCAAATGGTAGTTTACAACTCTTTCCCAACTGACAACTAGAACAAACACTAGGCACTTTATTCCAACTCCTAACATCAATGCAACTATTTCTACTTAAAATTTGTAAAGACTTTAAACTAGGATGTCCTAATCTAGTATGCCAAATAGTGTCTGATTTCTTCCAGTCTTGTGTTGCAGTTAAGGCACACAAGTTGTTATCCTCCAATGCATATAAGCCTTCCTTTTTAGTTCCCTTGGCCAGTAGACTCCTTGTCTTCTTGTCCTTAACAACAAAATGAGACTTATCAAATTTAAGAGTGCATGAATTATCCTTTGCAATTTTACTGACTAAAAGTAAGTTCTTATTGATCTTAGGTACTACAAGAACTTCCTTTAGTTTCAGTCCTGCTCTAACTGTGTTTCCAATATGATTAATATCTAACTTAGAACCATTTCCAACAATAATCTTATCAGAACCATCATAACTCTTAAGTTCAGACAGATTACCTGAGTTATTAGTCAAATGACTAGTTGCACCTGAGTCTATATATATTGCATCATCTGTATTGGTTGGGTTCTGCAGATTCATAGCACTCAGTGCTTATGGCAACTCATCTGCTGCTTGATATGATTAATCCCACCTGTAAAAACACTTTAAAGCAGTGTGGTTATTTCTACCACAAATCTGGCATGACTCAGAAGCATCTTTCCCTTTGTTCTGAGTTCCACCTGAGTTGTTCTGATTATTTGATTATTGCTTCCTTGGCCAGCAGGCCTGAAACCTCTTCCCTTTGAGTTGAAGTTGTTGTTTCCTCTGCCTCTTTGAGTGTAGTGCCCTCTTCCAAATGCCATGTTAAAGTTCTGTTGAGGCACTTCTTCTTCATCCTCTCTCATGTCAAATCCCCTGAGTGCATTGAAAAATTTATTTAGAGTAGGATGGGGTGCCTTACCTAACATGACAATTCTGAAGGTCTTGTACTTCAGGCCTAATCCTCTAGCAAAATTGATCACTTTGCTGTCTTCATCAACAGGCTTGTGTATGGCTGCAAGTCCATCACAGATGCCTTTGAACTCTTTAATGTAATCATCAACCTGTTTGATTCCCAACTTAACATTCTGCAACTGTTGTTTAAGTTGAAACTCCTTATCTTTGGTTGCTTGTAGATAGGCTTCCTCCAAGCACTCCCACATCTCTTTAGCAGTAGTGCATCCTACTATAAGGTACATACTTTCTTCTGTCAGAGTTCCTGAAATCCAACTCCTAAGCAAAACAGCTTTCTCCTCCCAATCTTCATTACTACTACTGTCTACAGTTTCTCCAGAACTGATTTCAGCAGTTTTTCCAGTTTCCTTCACAGATGATGGTGCTGTTGCATCTTCCTTGATGAGATATGTCAATCTCATCACCTGAATAAGTTGCAACATCTGTGTCCTCCATATCAAGTAGTTCGTTGGCTTAAGTTTGATGGAACATGAGGCAATAGGGTGGTGCAGTGATGAAGTTGAGAGGGTATTAGTCGTAGGTGTGTTTGGAGCCATTGAGAGTGGATAGAGAAAGGACAGTTTCAAGGTTTTACAACTTAAGCAGCGAGAAAAGTTCTAATGCTCTGATACCATGTAGAAATCTCAAGCTACTCAGAGGGAATACTTTGTTATTATTGATCAGAATAGTCGAGTACATGTGCTCCATTTATAGGAGTGAAGATACATGGAGACCTTAGCCTACTACACTTAAAATACATGAGTTATATTCTAATACAAACAATACTACCTAAGCCTTATCATGGCACAACTAGATACATACAAGAATTTGAGTACAACTACAACTCAAGTAGCCGGATAACAAACACTAATGTATATCTTTGTGTATATCCGGTATATCCCTGTATATCAGGATGTATATCCTGTATATCAGGATCCTTATCTTCAACAGTCATCACGAGGGAAAATCGGACTATCAGAAAAGTTGCATTATATGTTGATCACCAGAGTGTCTATATCTTATTGACTAAACAATTAACCTTGAGGATCAACAAGTTAAAGTGAAAATGCATATTATTTAACCATAATTAAGTGTTAAAAAGTGTATATACAAGACATATTTCTTATATTTATTGATTTTGTGTAAACACCCGATGCAGATAATTTTTTACCATCAAACCAGTGACCTATACTTCACAACATAGACGCAGCCCACACTGCATTTTTGCATGTAAAATTAAAGGGAAAAATTGCTCAATGAACACTGAAGGAAATTTAAAAAAAAAATATTTTTTGGAGGAAATGGTATAGAATAGCCACTTACAATTTGAAACTAAGAAAATAATTTTATCAATTTTAAAGGAGATTATGTAGAAATATGAAGTTCTCTAAAGTTTGAAAGAGCAAAATAATCCAAAAGCCTAAAGAAAAGGAATGGACTGGCCCACTTGATTTTCGGCTCAAAGAAGAGGAGATAAAAGAGAGTGGATAAGATGAATTGTTCTCTTCTGCTGGCCCAACTAGAGGTCCAAGAGCAAACTCGGAGAATTTGAGCTTGACTCGTCCCGCCATATTCAAAACTTCAGACGTACGCGATTGAAGTTTTTTTGCCTTCAGCAACTCAATCTTTAGATATGTGCGACTGAACTTTTGTCTTTTATTTTTCTCTTATTCAATAGTACCTCTAACATTTTCTTAATTAAAATAAAATGCCAAACTTCTAATCTCTAGCACTTTCACAAGTTCATCAAAATTGTACCTTTAGATTCTAAAAAAATTCCATGTGTTTGAGCTAGCTTCCTACAATTTCTACTAACCTTGGAAAAACATTGTGCATTCTAGTATTTTTTTTTTTTTACTTCTTATTTTAGTCATGCAAAGCAACTAACTGCTTGATCATAAGTTGAGCTTAAATGGAATATATAGTTATAATTCACATAGCTGATCTCAACTTGTTTGCACTGAAGCGTAGTAGTTGTAACCAACTACCTGGTCATGATGATCAAGTCTACTTCACGAACACGAGGAGAAATAATGTTTTATAATTTTTACTTCGGTTTCATGGCAGTGGAATATCATCATCTGGGATAAAAAGAACTGTGAGATAAGTTGGCAATCGAAGCAGAATTGCCTTCTTCAAGCGAGTACTTCTTCCAGGGGTCATGAAGTTCCATGATTTTCTCATCTACAAATGGCGGATTAGTAGGTGGCGGCAACTCTTGTTTCTCGACAAACATCTGTAATACCTTAGACATGGACGGCCGTAACGTTGGGATCTTTTGAGTGCACAAAAGACCAACATGTAGAACTCTTGCGACCTCATTTTTCACATTGGTGGTATGGTAGTTATGCAACATGAGATTCGGATCAAACAGTTCCTCCATTATCCCGTGTTGAAAGTGCTCCCACACCTGCTAATTTCATCCAATATAGTTAAGATCAATGAGCAAAAAAAATTTCAAGATTGAAAAATTTTGATCAAGAAAATAGTGATTGATCAGTTATTACAATGGAAACTAAGCTGACTGTATATTCAGCATTTTTGCTCTTGTTATTTTGTCTTCCAGTAACAATCTCTAGTAGAAGAACTCCAAAGCTGTAAACGTCTGCTTTTTCTGTTAATCGGCCATGTGCAAAGTATTCTGGAGCCATATATCCTCTGCATAAAAAGGGTAAATCATCCATTATTGGACTATATTAGTCTTTCCGTTTTTGTGTACTTTTACACGGAAAATTAGAAGAGGAAACGAAGAAATACTAACAAGGTGCCAGCGATGGCAGTGATGCTTAGATGGCTCTTGTCTTCTTGGAATGACCTGGCCAACCCGAAATCAGCAATCTTTGCTCGGAGCCTCACGTCCAACAGGATATTGCTTGCTTTTATGTCTCTGTGAATTATTCGAGTCTTTGTGTTCTCGTGGAGGTATACCAAACCTTCTGTAGTCCCTATAATTATCTCCAATCTTTTCTCCCAGTTTAGAGCTTTACCTTTGACAGGGTCTGTCAAATTTTAAGGTTAGAATCAAGATATGTGACAAAGTCATTGTGGTGGTTAATGGTTATGTGAAAACACATCATTTATAGCTTGTTTAGCGAAACTTACAAAATCTACTTATTTTGAAAAGTACTTTTGAAGTAAGCCCTACACTTCGTGCTTGTACTTATCCCCGTTAGTTATTTTTATTATTAATAGAACGTTGCTAGACCCACTGTCTGGTGGTATAAATTCGCCAAAAAATTGTTGTGTTTCACTAATGAATTTGAAAATCACTTTTGCCAAAATTAGAGCAACAATTTGTTCTTGGCCAACATGTTCCAAAAGTGCTTCCGGAGAAAACTACTTTTTCAGCTTTTGCTACTACTCGAAATCACTTAAATTTTGCCTAAAAGCTTGGCTATACACCTCAACTCTAAAAAATAAGCACCTTTGGCTTCCCACAAGTTTGGCCAAACAAACTATTAGTATAATGCAAAGTCAGTTACTTACCGAAAATGAAGCGATCGAGACTCTGGTTCGGGAGGAACTCATATACAAGAAGACTATCCGGTCCTGAGCAGTTGCATCCCAATAATCGTACCAAATTCTTGTGCTCGACGCTACTGATTATGTTAACCTCGTTATAAAACTCTGCAGCTCTGTGTTTGTTGTTGGAGAACAGCCTTTTGACAGCGATTTCTCTCCCATCTGCCAAAACACCCTGCAGCAAATCTCGCCTTGGACTTAGTTTAACGTGAACACTTGTAGTATTGCATTACTATATGGACAATCGACGAACCAACGTATGAATTATACTATATTCAGCCATTATGTACCTTATAAACCGTGCCAAATCCACCTTGCCCGAGCTTGTCGGCCTCATTAAATGACCCTGTGGCTTTGTCAAGTGTCGAATACTTGAAGTTCAAGATGTTGTCATGAAGGATCTTCACTAATTTCTCCGCGTCATTTGAACCTGAAAAGCTCAAATATTTCAGGAAAAGCACAAGTGGACGATCATAATGCCTCGAGTTAATTATTTAAAATTGTTTTCAGTACAGTTGTGTGCAGAGGATCGCACGCAATATGCTCGGCTAAAACGTTGGTATTTTATGTTTTTACTGAACCGATTTTAGCATAAAGGGCCAACTATATATTCATCATTGATATCCTAATGAATTTTATCACTAATTTTGGCACAAAAGGATTTATGAGTTGATTTCTCGGATGGTCACTCAACGAATGTTAATTATCTCAGAAAGTCACCAGGGCGGCTCAAGAAAGTTTGTGGCCTAAGCCAAACTTTAACGAAAGGCCCCAAATTCTTTTTGAAAACTTCATGTATATTTTTTATTTGAGGTCCACCTTTTGAGATGAGTTTTAGTAGAATTGTAGAATAATAGAACATAATTCAAGAGCTTAAATAACTTGATATCACGATATAAAAATTGCTTCAATATAGTTATTACAATGCTTGAAGCCTCAGAAAACATGCAAAAGAAATGCGCAGTATTTCTGTTCAACAACTTTGTTTTTTATTTTTTATTCTTTTTTTTAGTAAATACCACTCTTATATAGGTTAAGCTTAACCGAGACATGAACTTGGATAAATTAAGAAAGGCAGGGAGTAGAAAAATCAATTGCAACACACATATCTGATGAGAAAAGTTAAAAGGGGAACTTAAAACTCTTAGGCGAACTAAGAATGGAAGTTTAAGAGTTAATTTTCCATTCTTTTATAAAAGAATTACTTTCCATTTTAAAGCACTCAATATTTCTTAAAAAAAAAATTAACCTACTCTTTTTTTAACCTATAGGTCTGCTATTACCAAAATTAGGGCCCCCCAAAAATTTGTGGCCCAAAGCAATTGCTTTATCTGCTTGGCCTATGTGCCGGCCCTAAAAGTCACGTTTCTGCAACATGCAAGTCATTACCTAAATGTAATTCCTTGGACTTAGATGTTGCAGAAAAGTGATTATTATTAGTTGAGTGACCATAGGAGTAATGAACTCAAGGATTTACCTTTCCTCTTCTTCTGGATTTGTTTGTTGTTCCAAACATAAATACCAATGACAAGACCTACTCCCAAAATGACCGCAGAACTAACAACAACAATGACAATGACTACAGCTTTTCCTGCAATATGATCATTTGCAAGTAAAAACAACCATGTATCATTAGAATTGCTTTTTCCAGTCGATAAATAACAGGCAAACCAGGACGAAAGAAGAGTAAAGGTTACCTACTGATGACGAGCCTCCACTGGTAGAAACAACATTGAGAAAATTTGTATCAGAATACCTCATGAAGCATCCGGTATATAGAGCTCTACCTTCTGACAAAGGTAAGCATCCCAGCATTGAGGCAGATGCGTTTTGCAGACATGCTGCGCAGGAATTTGTGCTTAGCGACTTCCAGCAATCAGCGAGAACATAAGCTGTCTCTTTGGAATGTCCGGGCACTGACACTTGAGCACCCGCGTAGCCATTATTACTCCGTGCGTTTGCAACTGCTTGCTGAATGGCTAGCCTAGCATTCTGTTGGAACAATGAACCCTTTGTGGTCCTGTTTCCGCATACACGCCTGTCCTCTGGACCTAAATACTGGTCATAGAACGTGTAATTCTCCATTCGCATAAAACAGCCATCAAGATAAATTCGCCCTCCGTTAAAAGGGAAGCACTCGGGCAGAACAGCTCGCGCTTCAGCGTAGCATATGATGCAGTCGGGTAAAGAAAGATCACCATAACATTGGCCAAGTCCATAGTTAGTATCTGGTCCAGTGCCAGTAAATGCTACTCCATACCCTCTAGTACCCATTTGTTGACTTATAGTTTCCATTGTATCAACAAAATTTGTGACGGAAACCGTGGTTTCATTTCCACATATATTCTGGACTATCTGAGATCTTGGTTCAGCCACTGATGTATCTAGTAGAAGTAGGATCAACACAATAACAAAGTAACTACATAAAATTGAAGGGGTTGCTCTGTCCATTTTGCCAGATGAGTTGTACAACATAGAAAACAATGTAAAATGATTAATTGAGGTACTATTAGAATGAGAAAAAGTAGAAAGATCACATGAGTAAAAGCTTAGAAAGATATTAATTTGAGAATTATGAATACAACTTTCCAATTGAAAAGTAACTTACACGAAGAGAAACAAGAAGCAAAGACAATTCATAAGGTTAGAGGTGTTTGAATGTAGGCAGCTATAGCAAAAGAGGAAGAGGCTTACACTTCATTTATTTGCACTTAATGAAGATTTGAATTTTAATTATTTAAATTCCACTCATTAAGTGCATGTTTCAAGGTTTAAATCTTAATAATTTAGATAACAGTTATTAAGTGCTTTCTTTTTTATTTTACCACCACTTAATGAGTCTGAAAGAATCTGAATGATTAAAACCTACAACAAAGTTTTAATATTATTAGAATGTTATCCATTCAAGAATTTCTGAAAAGATGACATTTCCACAATTCAATCCACTTTTAACGGCTAATCGTTGTCATCTTGTTTTCCACCATTATTAATTATCACCTCCCACAATCACCATCCTCAGCCACAACGATCATCCCCCTCAATTACCACAATCAATCGTCATCCACCATTAGCCATCATTTACAATCATCACCACCAACTGCCATTACCACAATAACCATCGATCACTGCTGACAATCACCGCCATCAACCGTCTGTATGTATCACCAATCACTGCTATGGGTCACCCCCATTAGCTAGCATTACCACCTACCACATTTAACAGTAGCCACCACCAACTTGATTTTGACATGCTCTTCTGAGCCGAGGGTCTATCGGAAACAACCTCTTTATCTTCACACGGTAGGTATAAGGCTACGTATAGCCCACATTTCCCAAACCCATTTGTAGGATTATACTAGATATATTATTGTTGTTGGTGTACCACCAACTACCACCATCAACCACCGTCATTGTTAACCTCTCTGGTGGCCACTATCATTACTAGTTACTACCCACACCACCACCACCCTCCTCCACAATCGGCACCCATAACTACCACCGTGAGTCATCATCACCATCAACCACCATATAATTTTCTAAGAATATTTTGATATAGTATTAGATTAATCAGTGTTTTATCTAAATTTTATGTCTATGATTTATGAATGTCTAAATATATACAAGTCTTATACATTCAACTGTTGAGCAAACAAACAGTCTTAAATATTTAGTATTCAAATTTTAATACAACATCTTAATATTCAGAAATGTATTCAGATTCAGACGTTTTAATCTTAATCTTAATAAAAACCATGGGCCTTGGTCAACTTAGTTGAATGGCATACACCTCACGACCCTAAACTTGACACCATTAATTTAGTGCACACTCAAACTATTCTTGGTCCTAATTATCCCCCTATACTTGGCGATTCGTTAGCCTTCACACCCTACATGACCTTACCCAATGAGGTGTAATGCACTCACTACCACGTGGGTATTTTTTGTCCACGTGACATTTTTAATAATGAGTTTTTTCTACCTTTTTAAATTCATTAATTTTTTTGGATCACTATTTTGGGCTAAATTTATACAAAAATATGTTTGAAACTCCATTAATTAAACTTAAAAAATTATTTGACTAATGTAATAGACTTTCAACCCAGTTTCTTTTTACTAGATTACAAATTAATGTTTATCAATAGGTTTACATGTAATTATATAATAAGTGTAAGTTGAGTCCAATAGTTTTGGCTCAAATCATGTATATTTATTAAGATATCTATTAAATATGTACAAACACTAAACTTCGAATCCAGTAATTATAAAATAAAAAAATAAAAAATAAAAGAATCCAGTAAGTCACACGACCAATAGCGGAATCAGAATGAATCAAAATTTTCACTAAGGGGTTCAAAATTTGAAGAAGTAATTATACGAAGAAGACAAGGAATTCAACCTCCACTATATGTAAATAAAGAGTTCGACTATCAAACAGACTTTATTTTTAAGGCTTAGAATTTGTGACCTCTTATTAAGCATTAAGGAGTATTGACCGCCCACCACAACCATATTATCTTTTGTTCATATTACATATAGTCTTATCAAAGTTCTTTGTAAACTAAAACAGAACAAAAAAAAAAATGAAAAACAAATTGGATAATCGTCCTATGCTGAATCTAAGACATAATGAAAACATAAGAGAACACTCACAAAGTCCTTCTGAGCACTGATCAGCTGCTGTCAAAGTTATAGAAACAGAGGGATGAGGCAGAAAGAAAGGGAAGAAAATGAAGGAATAAAAAGAAAGTACTATACATTTTTTGCTGAATGAATCAAACTGGAAATGATAAGAGTGATTTTTATTAGTAATAAGTTTGTGAGAAAAGTCTTTTTCTTTTTAATATTCCACCCGGTGTCCAGAATTTCTATTGGGGTCCGATTAAATTCGAATTCGTGTCGGGGAGTTCTACAGTGGAATTTAAACATTTCCTAACAAAGACAACGACACTGTAGTCTGTACCCATTTAGGATCAAAACCTAAATTTTTGACTAAGAATGAAGAAGTACTTACTACTTCATTGCAATTTTTATTATTATTATTATTATTATTATTATTATTATTATTATTTATTTGTGAGAGAAGTCAACAAGAGGAAATAATTGTGGAAGCATTTGTTGACAGGATTGTTTGTGTGAATTTTCAAACGAAAGGCTGCTATGCTGTGAAGACTTTCAAAAAACGCGCCTCTTTTAACAGAAACTTCCTCTATTAACATACTGGTGCGCCCCCTTTTTTATTGTTAGGTTTAAATATGAAAAATCTTACTACCTGTGTCCAATTTATGTGATATTCTTTGCTACTCCAGATTCAAAGTGCAAGAACGTTGAACAATATTTTAAGATGTATTTTTTCACCAAATTGATATGAAAAAATTTGTAACCTATAGTAATTTTTATGTAGTTTTCAAATCCAAATTTTAATATGAAATAATTGAGTTAATATAATCCAAGTTAGTTTCAAAGTTAGTCAAATTGACTCTCGAAATTGGCCGGACTTAGGTGATGTGTATACGTCAATCCAACAAGTTTGACCAATTAGAAGCAGCCACATGGTTGATATTCGTCATTGTTTCTCTTTAAGGACCCTAATCAAATTGGCCGATTTAGGGGCAAGTGCAAACATAGCCGATTGGAGGACTGCTATTCAATTTCAGACATTCAGGTCTAAGATCAGCTGTATAAATAGGAAACCATCATAATACACTCACACAACTTTTCACTCATGCATCTTCAACACTCTTATGGTATAAAAGCCTCTTAACACTCAAACGAGTTAGTCGATACCCTTCATCTCAATGGATAAAGATGTGTTTTGCATGAAGAAAATATAAACGCGTTGCTAAAAATTCATTTATGATGATTGCTTAACTTGAGTTATTGAAAGTTTTCAAGACCTTATCCCCCTTCCATGTAGTATTAACGAAATCCTATTCCATTAAAGATTCAATCTTTCTTCAATGAGCATGTTAAACTGATAGAGGCGTGTTTGATATGAAGGAAAATATTTGTTTGACAAAAAAATCATTGGTGATGTTTGCTTAACTTGAGTTATTGAAAGTTTTCAAGACCTTATCCCCCTTCCATGTAGTATTAACGGAATCCTATTCCATTAAAGATTCAATCTTTCTTCAATGAGCATGTTAAACTGATAAAGGCGTGTTTGATATGAAGGAAAATATTTGTTTGACAAAAAAATCATTGGTGATGTTTGCTTAACTTAACTATTGAATTGTTTAGTTCAACTTCCATGTAGTGTTATTGGAATTCTATTCCATTAAATCTTCAATTTCTTTCTTGAATGAGCATGCTGAACTGACAAAGGTGTGTTTGGTTGGACCGAAAAAATATCTTTTTGAGTAAAAATTCATTTGTGATGTATGCATTAACCAGAATTGTTGAAATGTTTTAAAAAATCATTTGTGATGTATGCATTAACCAGAATTGTTGAAATGTTTTGTTAAAGGCCAAAATATGGAAAATTATCTTCAATGAAAAAACAGTTTTGACAGAAAAATCCTCCACCAAATACACCTTCATGAGTAGTACTAGGTCATATATACAAGTGTGATAGTTACACATGTAGTTTTGTCAAACTGCTGAGATGAATTGGGTTAAGCGCTATTGGTAAATATTAAGCAAGTTCAAAACTCTGCTGCAGCAAACAAAACTGACGGTAGTCTCAATTTTGAACTACTTTGTGCATTTGGGATCTAAAAGGTTTTTCAGTTTTTCTTCTCAAGCGTTGAGTACAAGTTATCTGAGCATTTGCTTTCTACAGTTTTGTTTTATACTGCATATAGTATAATACTATAATGCAAAAAAATATAAGATTTACACAAAAATAAGTACAATCAAATCTCTCTATAAAGGTATCATTTGTCCAAATACTTTTTGGCTGTTATAGCGAAATGTTGTTATAAAGAATAGATGACATAACACAACATGAAAAAATTGGTTCCAAAGAAAACTTGGCTGTTATAGTGAAATATTGTTATAGAAAAGTCGATTGCACTACAATCATAGAACTTGTAGGTAGCTCACAAAACTTGGCTAGAGCCACAGATGGAGATGGCGGTCTTCATCATCCGTGAAGTTTGAAGGTGACAGGAGTTGAATCAGGAATAGAAAGTGTATATATAATTCCAGCATGTGTATATAAATTGTATCAGTCTTGTATAGAAAATGTACCATACGTATAAAACAATGTATAATAGAAACCGTATCATTGTGGTATATAATATGTATGTATATGTAAAAAAAATATCATATCATTATTGCATAGTATGTGTATAATAAATGTATAATTAACGTATAATTTATGTAAAATAAATGTGTGATTTATTCCAGCATATGTATATAAAATGTATAATTCTTGTATATAAAGTGTATATATAATCCAACATATGTATATATGATGTAGCAGCCTGGGCTGTTGGGCCGGTCAGCCTTGACATTATTTTGGGCCGACCGACCATTTTTTGGGATTATTTTGGGCCAAGCGGACTCCTGAGGGTATTAGGCCCAAATATTGACCAAATGTGACATTACTTTGGGCCATTGGACACATAGTGTCCTTTTCCCTTAATTATTTGTAATAACTTTTCACATTCTGCTCATTATTCTCGGCCTTCAGGTATGTAAACTTAGTTTCCGCGATTCACAAATATTAATTTGGATTATTTGGCAGGATAAGTGCACAAAAATTAAGTTGGCTATTAATTTGGAATCCAATTAAATATAAATAATGGCTAAATAGCTGTTGCTTTAACAAAATACAACGTACTCCAATAATCTGACATTAACTTTGCTATTGGTTTCCTGTTAAATATCTGATTCCTAAACGTTTCACTTATCCAAATGTCATTTGATTGAAAGTAAATTTGTTATGGATTTTTTATTAAACTTTAATTTTACCTTTAGTTTGCGTACGTTAATGCCAAGGGAATAATGCATGCTGAATGGGTAAAAATGTCCAACATGTTAAGGGTATTAATGTTATTTTTGTAATTCAACCTTTAAATTTGTTGCTTCCCATTTTTGATATGATATGATATGATACTCCCTCCAGATCAGAAAGAGTGCCCACTTAATCGTTTTTTCTTGAGTGAAAAAGAGTGTTCACTTAACCGTTTTTCCTTGAGTCAAAAAGAGTGTCCCCACTTAGTAAATCAAGGAAGAAACCTTATCTTTTCAGATTTGTCCCTACTAAGTGTTACAAATTCCGATGCCTATTTAATTGGGGGCAGTTTAATCAAATTATTTATTTTTATCTAAAAATTAATATTTTCTTAAAGGGGGTGCAAATGACTAAGTGGACATTTTTTTTAATTTGAAGGGAGTATGATTTAATAAATGTATTGCGTCACTTAAATATGGTTAATTTTACACATTCCCAAAGCAACGGTTGGACTTCCAAAAATATGGTAATAAATATGGTAATGCAGAATTCACTTTATTATAAGTTACTATCTCCATCAAATAGAGTATTCACTTAACCATTAGCACATTCCTTGAAAAAATGTTAACTCCTAATAATAATAAATAATTTGACTAAACTATCCCTAATTAAATAGGTGTTGAAATTTAATCACTTAACACTTAATAAGTATAATTTTAAAAAAATAAAACTAATTATTTATTAATTTGATAAGTATACATTCTTTTTTAATAATTAAAAAAAAGGGATAAGTGTAACTTTTTCTGTCTTCGTACTGGTGCAATGTTCGGAAGCTTCACGATGAAAAAACATTTCATCCAGTGTATCTTGATCTTTGAAGATTACATTCTGTACTGAAAGACCTGGATATAATGATATGTTCACATGATCTGTGATCATGAAAAGACATTTGCAGAAGCGATGCAGATATCCTGTTTCACTGTGTTTTTACTTTAAGAATTCAATCTCTACAGGCATCATGGTATACTAAGACTTCTCTATCACGACACCTGCATATAACAATATGTTCGTATAATAGCCAATATTTTTTAAAATCGAATTTTTATGTTATATTTTACTTCTCTATAATAACATTTCACCTATGACAGCAACAATTAACTTTATAACAGTACGTTGTTTGTAAAAATTACTCCCGTGTAATAGCTATCTTCTTTTTTTGATAATATAATAATTAACCATCTTTAAAAAAATAAAATATTTGATCATTTAATACACTATTACAACAACAACAAAAAAAATTATATGAATGATTTTTCTTCGTTATACAAAGTGTGATTAAGATTAGAATTTGGCAATTAAAAATAAAAATTAAATTTTATGCATCTTTTTTACCAATAACAGCTAAATATTATTTAAATAAAAATACTATTATAGATATATAACAACCATTCTCTTTTTTGAACCCAATGGTGATGTTATAGAGAGGTTTAGCTGTATCAAGTTTAGTGGTGTTATAGTATATTAATATCAACACATTAAAGGCCAAAGAAAAAAAAACAACATCCTGTTTGATAGTATGCCCGCAATTCATCAAGTATATTGTACCATTTCAAGCAAAAAAGCATAATGATAAAGACATTGCCAAATTAGGCGTCTGTTGACATCATTATCATTCTAGTGTTGTTTGAAAAGACGATATATACACACTACATGGTGATACGCTAATGACAAACATCATATTAGCATTACAACATTTATTTGTAAGAAGTATGTATAGGAAATTACTAAGTTAGATTTCATCTTAAGTTTTTGTTTCGTTTCAATCCTTACACGCTGTCTTATCTTCAAAGACATCCTGGAAGTTTTTAATACCACATAACTAAAAAGGTCGCACAGTCTTTTAGAACAGATCAAAGAAACCAACTCAGGTTCTCTAGAAAAAGTATAAATTAAATTATCTAATAATACAAAACACGTCGTTTTCAAAGGCATATAAGCAACTCTTTGTTGATGTCAGAGATAGTTCTGTTGCTATGACTGTCACATACATTTCCACTGGTTCGCATTATGGAGCATGTAGAGCATAACCTTCTCAGGTTTTCTGACACCATCACCTAAGCAAGATCATACCTGCAAGATGTTATTGGTCATTTAGTTTTAGAACGTAATTTCCAACAAAAGGGAATTTGTAAAATGAATCAATGTGTATCAACAACAAACCACCAACCATTCCAAACACAAACTGTGAGCCTAAAATATGGTATGTTTGATAATACATGCATAAAGAAGTCTCCGTAAATGTAAGTATTTTCATTGATGAATATAAAGGCAATTTCTGCCTGTAAACAACATTTTGACAAATAGATATAGTCAGGATAGGATAATTTATAAGTAAATAATCATGGTTCACTTTCAACAACTTTTCTACCTGTAAACAACATTTTGACAAATAAAAATAGTCAGTATAGGACAATTTATAAGTATAGAATCATGGTCCACTTTCAAGAACTTTTCACTTGCCTAATCTCCTAATCCAATACAATGCCCTGTTAAAAGAAATAGAAGCACTTGCACTTTGCACAATCTATTTACAAAAACACTTCATTTTAAGAGGGCAACCAGGTGCACAAACATCATTAAATTGCCTCATCTCCTGATCCCAATACAATGCTCTGTTAGAAGAAATCGAAGCACTGGCACTTCACAATCTATTTACAAAAGTACTTCATTTTAAGAGAGCAAACAAGATGCACAAAAGCACTTCATTTTAAGAGAGCAACCAAGATGCACAAACATCATTGAAAAATGTATAGAAAGCTTTATTTAGTGTGCTGGCGTCAATATTATCTAGAAATTTTCGGAAAAGCCCAAGTGAAGAAAAAAAATGTTGCACAATATATAACAAAATCAGAGTTTCTCAAAAAAAAAAAAAAAAAAAAAAAAAAAAAAAAAAACAAAAACTGATTGAGGCTTATGCAAGTGTCGAAAGTATTGTTCTCTTTAGATGCACCAGAAAAAGCAATTATGTATTAGCTTGCCCCGCTACCCTTCACACACAAAGATAAACTCAAATTGTTAATCTAATCTAATCTAGTAATAATAACAACCTTACCATCTTTATCCAGTGTTGTCAAAGGCACGCTTAAAGCGCGCTTAATCCCTGAAGCGAGGCTCAACAACATGTTGAGCGCTTCGCCTCGCTTTATGTGCGCTTCGTGTCATCATCAAGGCTCTAAGACATACTTTTCTTTGCCAATGAGCCTCTTTTGAAGAGATGACGCAAGATAACTGATATTTCACGTTATCGTAATTCTTTTACAATTTCTTTGTCTATATATTTGTTATTCATGCTTATTATTATTAGTCTTGGACTAAATATACATATATTTGTATTTTTGCGCCATTGCGCCTTTTTTCGTTAAAGCCCACACTTTATTTGCGCTTTGCCCTTAAAGCCCCAGCTGACCTTAGAGCTTTTTTGCGCTTTTCGCTCTTGATAACACTGTCTTTATCTTGGAGAGCTTATTAAGAGCACTGCCGGTGCAACACGGAGAAGGGCAAGCCAAGCCTTCAGATCCTTAAACCACCATGGCTGCTCTCAGAATATGAGACGATATATACAAAGTGACCCATTATTCTCATATTTGTTGTAGTCTGGTAAATGTACTTGCGTCCTTTGTCAGCAGATTTTTAAATGGTGAATTTAGTTTTACAATATTTTTGGTTACAAATGCTAAACGTCCAGTATATCTTGTTTGAAGCTCGACGAATATGAACTTAGTAGCAGCCTAACCAGTTACCAAGCTCAACAGTAAAACCAACTACAAAAAACAACTGTGATACCATGTACTAATCCAGCCCTCTAATTCAGATGAAAGGGAAAAGAGTAAGGTCTATTAAACAAAAGCATAGACCAAGATAATGTATAAATTATTTTTTAGCCAACTGCTATAAGAAAAATACACATAAGACGAAACATACCCAAAATTTCTTGAATAGCAAGGAGTTAAGAGAGTCAAGGTCATCTTCAATTATATAACCCTTGAACCAGCTAAATCAGCTATTAGCCAAGTATTGCTTCGTTGGTTCCTTGAGCTACATTTGATCAAGGTATCTACAAAAATTTCAAGGGGAATTCATTAAGAATTGCTTTGTCAAATTAATATACAGATTAAGTACAAAAGAAGCCACACTTCAGCCATGATATTTAAGCCAATATGTTCCATGTTGGATTCGCTCCCGACAGTAATACGATGATAAATTCATGGAATAAAGTATCCAATCTGAGGACAAATTGAGAAAAATATGTTTGAGGACCAACCATTGCAGAGACGATATCCACAAAGCATGTTATCAACCTCCCACAAAGGAGAACTATCATTTATGAAGTACTTGAAAGTAAGAGCAGATATAAATGTAGAGAACACAGTGGATCTAAACATCACAGGTTCATTGATTGCATAAGTTATGGACCACCATTAGTAAACACACAACATACATATTGATATGAGGCACAAATATTCAACCAAAAGAACATGAACTATTAGAATCTATCACACAGAATTAATCTACAAAGATTAATAGATAAAGCTAAGAAGAGCAAGAGAAAGGTGCAAATAGAGGAGCAAACTGTGATTTGTCAACAAATTTAACATGTACAACCTTCTGAATTGAAAATGTAAAATGAGCATCTGACAATCATACATCATGTCAAAGATCAAAATTTATTAAAGAAGATCTTTCTTTCCAGCTTTAAAGGACACATAAATTAGTTCCACATAGTAGATATAATTCCAAAATACATAATTTGTCTTTAGATTTAATTTAAATTAATGCCAAGAAGCAGCTCATGTTGAACATGAGCTCCTTCTTGGATCAAAGAACAATATTTAGAGCATCACATGCTATGATTTGAAAAGAGGTAAAAGTTATTGCAATAACACAAACACTAAATGAACTTATTCAATTGCAAGGTAAAACTAATATCTAAATGTAAGTACATAGGTTCCAAGTCAGAGAAGATTTTATTTCTATTATCACAAATCTAGTTTACAACATTTTAGTAGTGAAATCAATATTAGCTGAAAAAAATTAACAAAATTTAAAATACACATATAAAGTACTCAAAAAGTACCTTTTTAAATAAAAAAAAGGTGTTTCACATCCTGCGAATAGAGAATTAGGAACAAACGGATTGGCGTCTAACTATCCACTCCTCATCTAGGCCACCTTGATTTTCATCAGTTTGCCTCTATAAGTCCAATTGTTTCTTATTTTGAGTTAGCTCTTAAAATTAGAACAAATGACCTTGTGCTGGTTCTTGGTAAAGGTAAAATAACTCACGCTTGCCAACTAAAATCCCTCAAAGCAGGAATACTTACATCTTAGCCAGAAACACAGTAACTCCAGAGATGGTAGGCAGTTAAGGGATAATCAACTGCTGAAATCCCACTATTGTTGATCACCCATTCAAAAGCAGGGTCCGTAAATCCAACTTTACAGCTATATAACCGATAAGTTCTTATTTAGAGAGGCTAATAACTTCACCTGCGACTATTGCATCTATAATCTTAAAAGAGTTGTGCCTAAGAAACATACACAAACTATTATTTTTTCAATTAAAACCTATGAAGTGCATTATTACCTTGATCTTGGGTCCAGGCTCAGCACGGGCTTCGCTGGACTAACTCAAATCCCAAATCAGTTGAGATTGATTATACCATTCTTCAGCTTCCATTCCACTCTATTCAGATATATTTCATTCCAACACTAAACAATTTGCCTTACTTAACATTAAAATAACATTCTTGACAAACACATAGACTCAAATAGAAAAGCAAAGGTCAAAAAGCCATACCATGGACTGTAAGAACATACACAAACTATTATTTTTTCAATTAAAACCTATGAAGTGCATTATTACCTTGATCTTGGGTCCGGGCTCAGCACGGGCTTCGCTGGACTAACTCAAATCCCAAATCAGTTGAGATTGATTATACCATTCTTCAGCTTCCATTCCACTCTATTCAGATATATTTCATTCCAACACTAAACAATTTGCCTTACTTAACATTAAAATAACATTCTTGACAAACACATAGACTCAAATAGAAAAGCAAAGGTCAAAAAGCCATACCATGGACTGTAAGAAACATACACAAACTATTATTTTTTCAATTAAAACCTATGAAGTGCATTATTACCTTGATCTTGGGTCCGGGCTCAGCACGGGCTTCGCTGGACTAACTCAAATCCCAAATCAGTTGAGATTGATTATACCATTCTTCAGCTTCCATTCCACTCTATTCAGATATATTTCATTCCAACACTAAACAATTTGCCTTACTTAACATTAAAATAACATTCTTGACAAACACATAGACTCAAATAGAAAAGCAAAGGTCAAAAAGCCATACCATGGACTGTATACCATCAGGCCAACTACCAAACCTCCATTTCTGCACAATCAATTTCCCTTCTTGCAACTGCACATTACCCTGTAACCGATCCATCAAATATACTAAACACACCTCCCACTTCCTTACTTATCCTAGCATTACTCTGTGTAAATCCCTTCCATATATTCTCATCCATTAATATCTCAAACAAGTCTTTAGCCCTACAACTAAATTTCTCCGTCATCGTTATCGTCTTAAACCCTTCCTTTTTCTTCTCCTTTTTCACCTTCTCCTCCTCCTTCACCGGAGTCAACGCCGGAGAACCAACATCTCCGGCGTTGACTACTATTTTCACCACTTTTGATATAGCATTAAAACAAAAGGCTTTCCTTTAACAATAAATGCATCCTTTAATCTCTTCCCAATTTGCCCTTCATCTTTAATCGTAACCCTAATTTCCGGATCTTCATCAACATTTTCATCCTCTATATAAGGTAATTCAACATTCCCTTCAAATTTCAAACCACCTTCATTTACAATCTCACCGTCCCAAGATAGAATTAAGTTTAATTCATAACCATCATCTCGAGGTGAAACTTCAAAAAATCATACATGTACAATGATTTAGCACCAGGTGAAACTTCTATGTAACCAAATTTAAGAAAGTGAAATAGTAACAATAACCAGGGGATGATATACTTGCATAGCCTACAAGACCTGTTGCAACGAGTAAGTTTTTGTTCATGAAAAATAATAATCAAGACAAGAAAAATAGCGATATAAAATAATATTTATTTTAAAGATTTGTGCGGGGGTTACGATTTCTATAAAATCTTAAATAAAAAAATGTAATTCTCGGATTCTTCTCCTCATCACCGTCAATCAAGGGCTTTGTTGGAGGTATGGAGACTTGCGACTCACCACTTAGAGACAAAGACTTCTTTGTATGTGGAAGACTTGCGGATCACCCTTGAAGCTGAAGCTTCTTTATGTATTTTTCTTGATACTTTTTAGTTTTATGAAGACCTCTATTTATAGTTGCAGGAGAGAATTAGGGTATGTATATGATTGGTTGAATCATGTTATTTGAATACTTAATGGCATTTGATTGGTTCTTCTATTAACTTGGCATGTTGCGTCACTTACGCACGTGACACGATTTTATTGGTCTTTGACTTGACTTGGCGCGCTACGTCATTTGACAATTGGCATGAACCTTAGGCTAATGAAGCGGGCTCATGTGCAACAAGATAGACTAGCCTAATTGAATTGTTCTGTCAATTAAATCCATATATGTTGGACTTAAGAGATGGATCTGATTATATAACCTATAATATTTATTTGAACCAATACATTTCGAATTTTGAATATGATTCAAATTAATTTTTGAATGTAAGTCAGATTAAATTTCAGTGCCTACACCTATGTTATAGATCATGTGTCAATTACAGGAACAATATCAACAACTTAAGTTGATATCTGAACAATATCAACAGGCTAATTTCAGATCTGATTTGATCTTATTTTGTAAAGATCTTATCTGATTTTGTTGATTGTAATTTGTTAGAATTAGGAATGTATCTCTGTAGTCTAATATCCTTCTTTTGCCTTAACTGTAATCTGAGGAAAATGAACTCTAATATAAGCTCATTAAGGTGATGTGTACACGTCAATCAAACAAGTTTCACCAATTGGAAGTATCCACGTGGTTGTTATTTGTCATTGTTTCTCTTTAAGGACCCTAGAATTAGTTGTACACGTTAATCCAACAAGTTTGATCAATTGGAGGCATCCACGTGGTTGCTATTCGTCATTGTTTTTCTTTAAGGACCCTAATCAAATTTTCGGGAATTAGGTGATGTGTACACGTCAATCCAACAAATTTGGCCAATTGGAAGCTTTTAACGTACTTTTTACACGGTTGTTATTTTATAGTACTGTTTAATATACTAGTCTCTGGGTGCATGCGTTGCACGTGTATCCCATATCAATTTTACATAATATATATATATATATATATGATTTTGTTCATATAATAAGAAATTACAATATCCAAAAAGTTAACATATTACATATTCTTAATACTTTTTATCAATGAAGTCATAAGTCCTGCTGTTTCCCTACTCCATCGTTGTTATCATTTTAGTTAAAATTTTGTGCATATACATTCTAGCTTTTATTTGAAATATAATTAGAAATTACAATATCCAAAAAGTTAACATATTACATATTCTTAATACTTTTTATCAATGAAGTCATAAGTCCTGCTGTTTCCCTACTCCATCTTTGTTATCATTTTATTTAAAATTTTGTGCATATATATTCTAACTTTTAATTGAAATATAATTAGAAATTACAATATCCAAAAAGTTAACATATTACATATTCTTAATACGTTTTATCAATGAAGTCATAAGTCCTGCTGTTTCCCTACTCCATCTTTGTTATAATTTTCAATGATAACATTATCAATTACAAATTAATTCTGAACAATGGACGCCGTCACTAATTTTATTTTTTCAAGTACGTGTCACCTAAAATTTTTTCAAATAATTATTCGATACTATCACGCCTTTCTTATTGTCGCATGCAACTATTAAAATATTTTTCTCCAACAATAATGATTTAGTAGCATAAATAATTTAGAATTATTATGTGGATTATGAAAAATGTATAGTACACAAAAAGCTAGCATCCTTGCACACATATTCATTCATGCTCTAAAACTTTATTTAGTTGAATTTTATTTATATATATCCGAGTGTAGTTATCTATTGATTAAACAAAGTCAAGTACCATATAAATAAAAATTATTTATCCCTCAATAAAGTAGATAAATATGTCAGAATTACTAGCTAAATATGTCAGAATTACTACACTATAGGTAATAAGCAAAAATTGTACTTCTCTCTTAATTAAAGCCAACTAAAAAGAAATAAAACAGAACTTTTCTAGAAGAAAGCTAACTAACAATAGAATGAATAAACTTACCTATCTCTTTGTTGTGTATTAATTATGTGACAAAGGAATTTTCAACTGGTAATTCTTTCTTTGGACACTGTTTATAAAGTGAAGGACAAAATATTACTAACAGTTTTTATGAGCAAAACAAAATAAAGCTGAAGAATAACATTAAAAAATAAATAAAAATGATAATCTGCCTAACATCAATTTTGATTTCTTTGTTTATTAATCTTAATCTTGGTGATTTTTGAATTGTAAAACTATCTGAAATGTAAGTCAAGCTTAACAATAAACTCAAACTTTTCTGCTATCTAGCATTGCAATGTAAAATCCAGAACTTAAACATTAGCTATTACCTGAGCTTACAATTCCAAAACCCAACTAAGATTTATATAAACAGGAGATATAGATAACACAAAAATGCTTAACCAATGGCTAATACATATGATTAATCAGAAGATGTGAAAGGCATAGAGACTTTGATAGTAGCAGTGCGTCCACCAAACAATATATGGCGAGACGTGGTTGTCTATCAGTTCTCTCAGATAGTACAGTAGGTAAATAACACAAGATTTTACCATGAAAAACTCCTTGCTCAAGGGATTAAAAAGCACAACCTACCTCATAGGATTTCACTTCACTACACTGAACAACTTCAAATTACAACCTCTTGCAATCTAGGAATTTAACTCACATAAATCCCTCACCCTTACAATACACCTATTGTCAGCTACAACTCTTGACTACCCTTAGCCAAGCACACAATCACGTTTGACTAACTCTAGCCAAGGGTACCACCCAATAGATTGAATAGGTAGACTGCCTAACAACTACTGAGAATTTAAGCTACCTACAACAGCTTCTTGAAAGAAGAATAGGTTTACAATTTAAAGTACAAATGACCAAAGACTCACAACCACCTAAAGATGTCACGACTCGACTAGGGGCCATGACGGGTATCCAGAGCTGATTACCGAGCACTACTCATTCTACAAGTCTTCATACTTATCCTGCATTCATTTATTACACTCACACTTCTAGTCATAGGGAAAACCATTTTCATTCCCAAGAACATATCTAATTTCATATACATAAGCCCTTCGGCTATCACAATAACATATATATATATATATCATTGAGGAAAATCATGAGACCATACTACCCACACATACGTATCTACGAGCCTCTACTAGAGTATTAGAAATAAGGACGGGACAGGACCTCGTGCCCAAACATGTACACAAAACAATATCTCAAAATAGCACCTCTGGAGTAATGGTGTATATGCTGCCCGTCTTAGCAGTGTCTGCTCGGCCATATAGGCGCGGTGTAAAATCATCATCATGTACTCATCATAATGCATGTATAGGAACTCAAAGACAACTATACTTTATCGGGGTGACATAAGGTCGTGAACCCCCGATTCCATTATGGAGTTTCATAAGCATTCTGCCTCACCTTGAAGGAATTAGCATATAAGGTGAGTGTAGCACAATAAACAACATCAAAGAATCGTAATTAGGATCATTAGCTTTGTAGAAACATCATATCATGGGCCTTAGAATCTTTAGAATTAGACTCATCATCATCATTATCATACTCGTAACGTATCTCTTATCTTATCTCATGTGAAGCTCTTTATCAATATCTACTCATAGTTTTCGGGATGTAAGAAAGTCATAAAGAGATAGGTAAAATCATGTCATAAGAATCATACCTTAGAAAGAAGGGACTATCCTTACATACCTTTTCATTTAGCTACCCTATCTCTTGAACGTTCCCCTCCAATATTCACGTCTCTACCTTCAAAAAAGTTCATATTAATATTAGATAATCGATAACATACGCATACTTGAACTAAAGCTAGAGAAAATTGGGCAGCATTTCCTTTGTTTATATAATTTTCTCCATATCGTATATCAACTCCCAAACGTCAATAATAATATTCATAATATCGTAAGCAACAATCTTCATTCGCCCTACATTACCCCCATCTCCCAATTTCACTTCTAATCATCCATAACCATGGTCATAATACACTATTACATTCATTCCTATATAATGTTTCTCCCATGTTCTTAATATGATTTATAACATAATTATAATCACAACACATCAAGAATCATGATTCATTCTAAGCTATTACTCAAAAATGTCACTATTATTGTATTTGTAACCCATTTTCCATTTCCTTCCATAATCCAAGTCTTTCAACCTCTCGATACTTTAAACAACATGAAATGATCATAAACCTTACCTTTGATAGTATGAGAATGAGCTTTGGGTGTAAATACTTCACTTGAGCAAAACCCTAGTTCCACTTCCAAAGAGATTTCTTGTCTTGGAGGAACCCTAGTGAGCTTCTTGCACTTGATTCTGTTGGTTTGATGAAATTGATCCTTAATTTCTCTTGGTTTCTTGTAGATGAAGTGTGGAGAGGGTTCTAGAGGATTCTTGAGGTGTGGAGTGAAAAATGAAACGAAATAAATAAGGTTGGGGTCCCTTATATCAACTTAAAAATCTGTCCCGACTCGGTTATACGGACACACATACGGTCCGTACAATTTATACGGTCTGTATGTGTGACCGTACATTTGTTCTAGTGGAGGCTCCAATTCTGGACAACTTATACGATCTGATATACGGCCAGTATCTTTTATACGGGCCGTATAAAGGACCGTACAATCTATAATTTTCCGAAGCTTGTCCTCGTCGACTCGTTTGATCTCCAATCCTTATGGAACCTTCTTAACACTTTTTCAACACTTCATTAATAATCTAAGGGGCATTACAACTCTTCTTTAAGACATCACCAAGTTCACGTTAACTCGGTGCTTAGTAAACCCCTTTTCAAAACACAACTTGTACTTTACATTCTTCAATGAACTTCTTTCTCATACCTCGAGTGTTCGTGAAATCTCAATTAGATTCGTTAAGGAGCCTTTCTTACTTGTGGAAACATCGTATACTTCTCACACTGCGTTGATCTATTTACTATGCAATGACATGGAATTTTTCGAGGTGTAACATTCTTCCCCCCTCCCCCCCCCCCCCCCCCCCTTTAAAAACATTTGTCCTCGAATGTTAAGTTCTCGGGAATTCTACGAAAATTTTACCAGAGTTTCCCCTGTAATAGGACACTACCATCCTGTCACAACAGCCCACAATAAACATGCCTTACAGGGCTACAACACAATAGCAATAAAATTTGGCCACACACGACCCAAAAGCATGAAAATAAAGCATACATACCTCATAATGTTGATGTCTCATCTTAGATCTCTTCCGGGGGTTGAAATAAGTGCGGGTACTTGGATTTCATATTTTCTTCTGCTTCTCAAGTCATTTCTTCTCGGTTATTATTTCTTCATAAGACTTTTACTGAAGCTACTTCTTTATTCCTAAGTCTACTTGCCTATCTAGTATAGTAATAGGTACCTCTTCATAGGTCAACTTTTCTGTCACTTGAACATCATCTACCGGCACGATCCTAGTATGATCTCTGACACAATTTCGGAGCATTGAGACATGGAAAACCGGATGGATTGCTTCAAGTTCTGAGGGTAAGTCCAATTCATATGCTACTTGACCCACCTTGTGGACTATCTTATAAGGTCTAATGTATTGAGGACTCAACTTTCCTTTCTTACCAAATCTCATCACGCCCTTTATCGGTGATACTTTCAGAAATACCCAATCATCAACTTGGAATTCTAAGTCTCGCCGACGGTTGTCCGTATAAGATTTTTGGCGACTTTGGGCTGTCAACAGTCGATCTCGGATAACATTGATATTTTCCACTGCTTGTTGAATCAATTCTGGACCTATTAATTGTGTATCCCCGACTTCAAACCATCCAATTGGCGATCTGCACTTTCTTCCATATAGAGCTTCATACGGGGCCATTTGAATACTGGTATGATAGTTGTTGTTGTATGCCAATTCAATGAGAGGTAAGTGGTAATCCCAACTACCACCAAAATCTAACACACATGCCCGTAACATATCCTCCAAAGTCTGAATAGTGCGTTCGGCTTGCCCATCAGTTTGTGGATGAAATGCCGTGCTAAGCCTTACTTGCGTACCCAAACCTTCTTGAACCAGAATTTAGCTATAAACTGGGCTCCTCGGTCTGTGATAATAGATATCGAGACACCATGAAGTCGCACAATCTCCTTAAGATACAACCTTATATAATCTTTTGTTGAATATGTGGTTCTGACTGGAAGAAAATGAGCTAATTTCGTGAGTCTGTCCACGATCACCTATATGGAATCATACTTGCTTCGAGAACGAGGTAACCCTACAATGAAATCCATGTTGATCACTTCCCATTTTCAGGTTGGAATCTCCATAGCTTGCAATAATCCTCCTGGCTTTTGGTGCTCAATTTTCACTTGTTGGCAACTTGGACATTGAGCTACAAATTCTGCTATGTCCTTTTTCATTACATCCCACCAATACATTATCTTGAGATCATGATGCATCTTTGTCGCTCCTGGATGAATAGAATACCGAGAATAATGAGCTTCCTCCATAATCCGACGACGTAGATCAGCAACATTCGGAACACATAGCCTGTCTCGGTACCTAAGAACTCCATCTATAGAAATTTCAAATGGAGACTTCTCCTTCTCATGAAATGTATCTCTATAATGGCTCAACTAGGGATCTTCATATTGACGCTCTTTCACCTCCGTATCTAAGGATGAAACAGTTGGGTTGTGAATACCAATTCCTGCATTGCCTGAATCAGTTAGGCGAACTCCAAGGCTGGCTAGTTGGTGGAGTTCACAAATTAATTCTTTCTTCTCTGAAGGTACATCACATAGGCTACCCATTGATTTGCGGCTCAGTGCATCAGCTACTACATTCGTCTTTCTGGGGTGGTATAAAATACTTACATTGTAATCCTTCAATAGTTCTAACCACAGTCTTTGCCGAAGATTCAGCTCCTTCTGTTTGAAAATATATTGGAGACTCTTGTGATCTGTATAAATATCAACATGAACACCGCACAAGTAGTGTCTCCACATCTTTAGTGCATGAATAACCGCAGCCAATTCAAAATCATGAGTCGGATAATTCTTCTCATGTTTCCGCAACTGCCTTGAAGCATAGGCAATGACTTTACCGTGCTGCATCAACACACATCCTAACCCAATACCAGAAGCATCACAATACATAACATAACCATCTGGCCCTTCTGGAAGTGTCAAGACTGGGGTCGAAGTCAATCTGTCCTTCAATTCTTGGAAACTGTGTTCACAAGCATCAGTCCATTGAATTTTAGCTGACTTCTGCATTAGCTTCATTAATGGTGCTGAAATAGAGGAAAATCCTTCCACAAATCTTCTATAGTAACCTGCCAATCCCAGAAAACTACGGACTTCTGTAGACATTGTAGGCCTTGGCCAAGTCTTCACAGATTCAACTTTCTGAGTATCAACTCGAATGCCACCAGCTAAAATGATATGGCCTAGAAAGGTCACAGAATTTAACCAAAATTCGCGTTTTGAAAATTTTGTATACAATTCACGAGTATGAAGAATCCCAAGGACATGTGTAAATGGTCTGCATGCTCAGATTCTGTCCGAGAGTATACAAGAATATCATCAATAAATACAATCACGGACATATCTAAGAGAGGCCTGAATAAATTGTTCATTAAATTCATAAACACAGCCGGAGCATTTGTCAACCCAAATGACATCACCCGAAATTCATAATGGCCATATCTCGTTCTGAAAGTTGTTTTAGGAATATCTTCTTCCCTAACTCTCACTTGATGATACCCTGATCTTAGATCAATTTTGGAAAACCACTTGGCACCTTGTAATTGGTCGAACAAATCATCGATTCTCAGGAGAGGATATTTGTTCTTAATTGTCACCTTATTCAGCTGCCTATAATCAATGCACATCCGTAGGGAACTATCTTTCTTTCTCACAAATAGAACGGTTTCTCCCCATGGTGATGAACTGGGCCTAATAAATCCCTCCTCGAGAAAATCTTTCAATTGTGCCTTTAGCTCTTTCAATACAACAGGAGCCATTCGGTAAGGAGGGATAGAGATTGGTTTAGTATCCGGCAACACGTCAATAGCAAAGTCAACCTCCCTTTCCCGAGAAAAACCTAGGAGTTCATCTGGAAATACATCCGAAAATTCCTTTACTACCGAAACGGATTGGAAAGTCGGTGGCTTTGCTTTGGTGTCCTGAACTTGGACTAGGTGATAAATGTAACCTTTTGCTATCATCTTCCTTGCCTTAAGGTAGGAAATAAACCTACCTCTCGGAGATGTTGTATTACCTTTCTATTTAAGCACGGGCTCTTCCGGAAATTGAAATTGAACTACTTTCATTCGGAAATCGACGTTGGCATAACATGAGGCCAACCAATCCATACCCATAATCACATCAAAATCTAACATCTCCATCTCAACTAAATCAACTTTAGTTTGGCGATCACATACCACCATTACACAATTCTTGTACACTTATCTAGGTATCACAGGATCACCAACCGGAGTAGATACCTCAAAGGGTTTAATTGGCTCAGGTTTCACCACAATACGACCAACAATATATGGAGTAATATAAGACAACGTGAAACCCGGATCATTTAACGCATAAACATCATGAGAGAATATGGATAATATACCTGCGACTATATCCGAGGATGACTCAAGATCCTGACGTCTGGCTAGAGCATAAATACGGGGCTGAGTGCCACCTGAACTAGATGCTCCCCCCTCTGCCCCTATCTCGACCTGTGAGAATTTGGGGAGTCTGCCCTATGGGGCACACAGAAGAAGAACCAACCGCTGATCCTGTGGGCTGAACTCCAACTTTACCACTCAGTGACTGACAATCTCGCATCATATGCCCAATCTGACCACAAGCATAGGAAGCATCTGAACCTCGATGACACTGACCAGAATGTAACTTACAGCACTGGCTGCATCGCGGTACTAGTGGTCTCTTCTGGCTATAATCACCTCCAAACTGGGAACCTGAGACGCTCGAACTCTGACCCTGTCCCGAATGAATGGAGCAGTCTAATCTCTTGCCTGCAAACTGGAAGGGTGCACTAGTCGCCAACTGGCCTGAATATCTACAATGTAACTACCTCGATCCCCCTCTATAGTCGCTACCGACACTCATAGATTTGGATTTCTTACTCTGCCCTCTATCAATATCCTGCTCACCCTTTTGCGGATGTTGCTGCTCTTCTAAATTCTGGGCGTGGGCCTGAATACAGAAAATATCCATTCCCTCCTGTAATGAAGCTGTCAAGCAATCTTTGAACAAATGTGGCTCTAAGCCTCTCACAAACCTATGCACTCTATCTCCCATATCGGCCACCATAGTCGGAGCATATCTAGCCAATGAGTTAAAGTGAAGGCTATACTCCCGGGCACTCATATTTCCTTACTTCAAATTCAAGAACTTATCAGCACGGACCCTTCGAACCTCGGGTGGCAAATAATGACGAATGAAGGCGTCTATAAACTCTTTCCAAACTGGAGGAGGTGCATTTTCCTTTCTTGAGGATATCTAATTATTATACCAAAGAACTGCCACATCCCGGATTCTATAAGACGCCAATTCTATGGATTCCGTATCGGAGCCATGGATAATTTTTAGGCCAAACCCATCGACAAACACCTGTAGTCGTCCACTTCTTTCACTTGAGCACCTAAAGTGGCCCTTGTTCCATTTAGACACTTCAGGTGGGCCATTCATATTCTACTTAGACACTTTTTGCACCATTATCGGAGTAAAACCAACACCAGTCGTCTTCTACGTGGATTAAGTGGCCAATTAAATTGTGCCAGCTCATTTAAATTGTGCCAACTCAATTAAATTGTGCTAACTCATTTTAATTGTAAATTTACTAATTTGTAAATTCGTGGAGTTTTGACCATTAAAATTGGGGCTTTTGGGCTGGTTGGATGTGCAATGAGGTGGTGCCCCTTTGGTGTTGGTTTTGCTCCGATAACGGTGCAAAAAGTGTCTAAGTGGAATAGGAATGACCCACCTGAAGTGTTTAAATGGAACAAAGGTCACTTTAGGTGCTTAAGTGAAAGAAGTAGATGACCACAGTGTCTATCGATGGGTTTGGCCTAATTTTTAATGTTCTAAACATCTCATTAATAAAACCTTGCGGGTCTTCATCCAGATTTGACCCGAAAAACTCTGGAGGGTTTAAACTCATAAAATCCCGGGCTCGAGTGCTAGTCACCCTGTAACCTGAACCTGCACTCTGCCACTGTGCCTGAGCGGTAACTAACTGTGTCAATAGATGAATAGCCTCGGTCATTTGTTGACCCGAACCAGCCGGTGGAGGAACGATAGGCATAGGAACTGGAACTGAAGCCCCCTCCTGTTCTAGAAGTGGGAGAGGTATTAGATGGAGCCTCATTTTGTGATTCACCTTCTTCTACATTAGTTAGCGGCTCCCTTTATATCCGCCTTTCGATCGTAGCCTTGCCTTTCTGGGCGGCTGTAGCTTTTCTCTTTGGCGGCATCACTGAAATCATAACACATCGTTAGGGAGGAGAAAATCTTATAACATGGCTTTATCGCACGATCTCATAAGAAGAAGAATGGTCACTTTTCCTAAATGCCCCGCAGCTTCTTGTTTATAAGTGTGGCGCGCTTTACACCCATAAACGAGACTCTGCTAGACACAGCTCGTAGACAAACCCTAAGACTGAACTGCTCTGATAACACTTTTGTGATGACCCGCCTAGGCAGAGGCGGAGCCAGGATTTCAAGTCTGGGGGTTCGAATCATAAGACAGGACAACGACCTCAAGCTAATGTATAACAACCGTTAAACTAACGAACAAGTATCGTTATTTAATATATTCAAAAAGGCGACAAACTACTTATACACTATATAAATATAAGCATTATCATTACAATTGCACTCGACGAGTTGTCATCTTTTGAAAACGATCAATGATCGCATCATTAGGTACACTTTCAAATACTTCATCCTCTATATAACAAACTAAACAATCATTCAAAAGGCCATCACTAACTCTACTTCGCAAGTCATTTTTAATAAACTTCATTAAGGAAAAAGCTATTTCCACTGTTGCTGTAGCCACGGGTAATATCAAGCTTAACTTCACAAGCAAACAAACAAGTCCCCATGTCTTGTGCATATTTGATTTAACCAACGCCATTGAAAGATCTCCAAGTCCTTTCAAATTTGAAAAAGCTTTGTCCACTTCTCTCACATAGTAAATATAATTGTCAAGATCAAAACTAAGATCATCAAGCTTGGAAGCACCGAACTCATTTGGATAATAAGTAGCAAGCTTCATGATCCTGTTTTTATCATAATTTGCAAAAGAATTCTCGGGACTCAAACTATCCATGCCAAGAAGTAGATCAGTATTCACTTCACTAAAACGATTGTTAAGCTCTGAAAGTTGCAAATCAATAACAGCATAAAAAACTTCCACACGCAAATGATGAGAATAGATAACACTTGAGCTTTTACGCTTCGACTTTCCAAGACCATACTTCTCATCCATTTCAGGGATCATAACACCATCCTTTTCACAAAATAAGGAGACGTCTTCTATCAAAAGAATTCCATTTAGATTCCCTCATCGATTGCAATTTTCTTTTTGTGAAATCAACAAGCTTAATAGCACTAACAATATCTTGATCTTTTCGTTGCAAAGCCATATTCAAATCATATGTAATCACCAAAATTTTCAACATCAAATGCAACATGTCGATAAACTCATAAGATCTAATGTCTTCCACTAGACTTTTTGCCATTGCTTTCTCATGATAATTTGCACCCTCATTTGTAAGAACTCCAAGTACATGCACAATTGATGAGAATAAGGAAATGAAGTTACGTACCGTCTTAAAATGAGATCCCCAACAGGTATCACCAGGCCTTTGAAGTCCAAGTTCTTGATTTAATCCACTTCCCGTATGAACTTCACCGAGCACTAGTAATTCCTCTAATTTTTCAGCTTGATCATCTCGAAGCATCTCCCTACACTTAAAAGAAACTCCAACGATATTTAAAACATTGGCAAGAATGTCAAAAAAAATTATTCACATCGTGATTTTTTTTGCAACGGCTACAAGAGTCAATTGCAATTGATGAGCAAAGCAATGTACGCAATATGCCGAAGAATTATCTTTCAGAATCAGAGTTTTAAGACCATTAATTTCTCCTTGCATGTTATTAGCTCCATCATAACCTTGTCCCCGTATTTGAGATCGACTCAAAGAATGGTCTAAAAGCAAAGAATAGATCGCTTCTTTCAATGACTTTGCAGATGTATCTTTCACTTGAACAAGACCAAGAAATCGCTCAATAACTTTACCCTCCTTGTTTACATATCTCAAGACAAGAGCAATTTGTTCCTTATGAGAAACATCCTTAGACTCATCAACCAATATCCCAAAGTAATCTTCGTTCAAATCTTCAATAATTGCATTCACTGTTTCTTTTGCACAAGAATTCACAATGTCTTTTTGGATATCTGGAGAAGTTGTGGTGTTATTTTTTGGAGCTTTTTCTAGTACCACATTTTTCACATCTTCCTTCTTATCTGCATACCACTTTAAGAGATCTAGAAAATGACCCCTTCTTGTAGAAGTTACACACTTATTGTGACCCCGGAAAGGCATTCCTTCTCTTAAAAGATACCTTATCACATCAACCGAAGCATTCAAGCGAACCCGATAATCACCTTCAAATTTCTCGAAAGGCTTGTCAAATGAAGTTAGAATAGATTGTTCTTGATTCATTAAATCTAGCATCATCATGAAACATCGAGTATGAACACTATTCACTTCACCCACATGCTTTTTAAGCCTTTCTATACCTTTATTCCAACTTCGAAAACCTTTCGTTATGAAAGCATCACTTACTTTTTTTCGATATCCTCCAAGCTCATTTTTAAACAAGTAACAACATAAGCAAAATGTTGCATCTTTTTTAACACTATATTCTAACCATGGAGAATATGGATCGTCAAACCAATCGGGATTAAAACGACGCAATTCTCCTCCAATATCTCTAGTTGGAAATTCAAATTATTCAGGTTGGCAAGGTTTCTTTAGTATGTAATATCTCCTCACTCGGTCACGTATATTAGGATAAAATTTCGACATTTGTTTTCTTTTAGCAGGATCTGATTTAAGATCCAAATCGGCCAACACTTGGTCATTATCCGATGCATTGAAAAGATTGACAGGCGACGAAGAACTTGGCAAATGAGAACTTGTCAAAGGAGAGCTAGGAGTAGTATTTGAAGGAGCTTGAGGCTTGATGAAATTCGTGATCATCTTGACTTTTGCTTAAAGATCCTAAAAGTCAAGAAAAACACAAATTGCACTTCAAATTTTAGAGAGCATACAAAAGCAATATATAATCTGCTGTAGTTCACAATAGCTTTTAAAGGCTATTAAAATTTAACAATCAAATAATTTTAGTGTAGACTCATCTAAAAGCAGCATTTGCACTTCTTTAATTAATAATAGTTCACAATCTTAAAGTAATTTATTTTGTAAAAAATATCTTAAGCTTGTATACTGTGTAGTCTCATATTTAAAGAGAAACATATTGCACTCTATATAAAAATTAGAAATAAGAAAAGGACCACATACTTGTCGGCTTGTCTGGGATTTTGGTATTGAAATTTGGGAAGCAAAACAGGAAAAATTCATAAATATAGAAGGTCAAGTGTGGGACATCCCTAGAATCAAAGATTAAAAATCAATTCTTGAATATTATAAAGCAAACAAATGAGGAAGAAGAAAGGGGGAAGGAAGCATAAAAGAAAGAATATCTCATTATCTTGTACATACCAGTCGGCAATCAGTAATCGGAGGCCCGTCGGCGTCCCGTTCTCCGGGGAAAGGGGACAACAAAGTGGTGATTTGCAAGCTTCAAGCAAAAGCTAAAACCCTAGCTTTTTGAAAATTTATTTTTGATTTGGCTTTGTTGTGAAAGACAAAGATGAAAAAGAATGGTAGCTATTGTATACAAGTCGTTTGGTTTTTTGCTTTTGGGGTTGGATTTGTTAATTTTATATTTTGTACCCCTAAATCCCAATGGAAAAAGCTGCTTCATTTGCCTTTTTGCTTTTGGGTTTGGATTGTTAATTTTATATTTTGTACCCCCAAATCCTAATGGAAAAACTGTACGGTTCAATTGTTTTATTTTTTCTAATTTTAAAAAAGAATTATAAAAGGAAATGTTGCTTTATACCAAAGAAAACAAAAAAGAAAGCGGAGGGCGCTGGTGGGATTCGAACCTGCATCACGAGTGGGATAGCGCTTCACTAGGCACTGCCCATCCATTGAACCGTTTGCTTACTTATGTATGGGGGTTCGCAAATAAATATTATCTATGTTTACTAATTTTTCTAGTACAAATACAGGGTCTACGAAAAAGCTACTGGGTTCGGCCGAACCCCCCTATATCACTGTAGCTCCGCCCCTGCGACTAGGGGCCATGACAGGTACCCGAAGCTGATTACCGAGCACCACTCATTCTACTAGTCTTCATACTTATCCTGCATTCATTTATTACTCTCACACTTTTAGTCATAGGGAAAACCATTTTCATTTCCAAGAATATATCTAATTTCATATACATAAGCCCTTCGGCTATCACAATATATATATATATATACATTGAGGAAAATCATGAGACCATACAACCCACACATACGCATCTACGAGCCTCTACTAGAATACTAGACATAAGGACGGGACAGGACCCCGTCGTGCCTAAACATGTACACAAAACAATATCTCAAAATAGCACCTCTGGAGTAATGGAGTGCTCCTGTAAATTTGCTCATAGCTCCTATGAATCTAGATCACCTCCTTATCTACCTGTGGGCATGACACAGCGTCCAAAGAAAAGGACGTCAGTACGAACATTGTACTGAGTATGTAAGGCATAAACAATAATGACATATTAATAAAATAAGGAGACATCGAGGGAAGAGCAACCTGTAGCTCAAGAATGAAATAATGCATGCTAACTTACTTCAAAAACATCATCATATTATGTATGCAAATATGTATAAGCTGCCCGACCATATAGGTACGGTGTGATCATCATTAGCCCGCGTCTAGGCCTCCCACGTCCGGGGTAAACATCTCATGCTGCCCACTAGTGGTGTCTGCCCATGCCATCTGGACATGGTGTATACGCTGCCCGCCTTAGCGATGTCTGCCCGGCCATATAGGCGCGATGTAAAATCATCATCATGTACTTATCATAATGTATGAATAGGAACTCAAAGACAACTTACTTTATCGGGGTGACATAAGGTCATGAACCCCCGATTCCATTATGGAGTTTCATAAGCATTCTGCCTCACCTTGGAGGAATTAGCATATAAGGTGAGTGTAGCACAATGAACAACATCAAAGAATCGTAATTAGGATCATTAGCTTTGTAGAAACATCATATCATGGGCCTTAGAATCTTTAGACTTAGACTCATCATCTTCATTGTCATACTCGTAACGTATCTCTTATCTTATCTCATGTGAAGCTCTTTATCAATATCGACTCATAGTTTTCGGGATGTAAGAAAGTCATGAATAGATAGGGAAAATCATGTCATAAGAATCATGCCTTAGAAAGAAGGGACTAGCCTTACATACCTTTTCGTTTAGCTACCCTATCGCTTGAACGTTCCCCTCCAATATTCACGTCTCTACTTTCAAGAGATTTCGTACTAATATTAGATAATCAATAACATACGCATACTTGAACAAATTCTAGAGAAAATTGGGCAGTATTTCCTTTGTTTATACATTACCCCCATCTCCCAATTTCACTTCTAATCATCCATAACCATGGTCATAATACACTATTACATTCATTACTATATAATGTTTCTTCCATGTTCTTAATATCATTTATAACATAATTATAATCACAATACATCAAGAATCATGATTCATTCTAAGCTATTACTCAAAAATGTCATTATTCTTGTATTTGTAACCCATTTTCCATTTCCTTCCATAATCCAAGTCTTTCAACGTCTCAATACTTTAAACAATATGGAATGATTATAAAACTTACCTTTGATAGTATGAGAATGAACTTTGGGTGGAAACACTTCACTTGAGCAAAATCCTAATTCCACTTCCAAAGAGATTTCTTGTCTTGGCTGAACCCTAGTGAGCTTCTTGCAATTTACTCTCTTGGTTTGATGAAGTTTATCCTTAATTTCTCTTGTTTTCTTGTATATGAAGTGTGGAGAGGGTGGGTTCTAGAGTATTCTTGAGGTGTGGAGTGAAAAATTAAATGAAATAAATGAGGTTGGGGTCCCTTATATCAACTTAAAAATCTGCCCCGACTCGGTTATACGAACACACCTACGGTCCATACAATTTATACGGTCCGTATGTGTGACCGTACCTTTGTTCCAGTGGAGGCTCCAATTCTGGACAACTTATATGGTTTGATATACGGCCAGTATCTTTTATACGGACCGTATAAAGGACCGTACAATCTATAATTTTTCGAAGCTTATCCTCGTCGACTCGTTTGATCTCCAATCCTTATGAAACCTGCTTAACACTTGTTCAACATTTCATTAACAATCTAAGGGGAATTACAACTCTTCTTTAAGACATCATCAAGTTCACGTTAACTTGGTGCTTAGTAAACCCATTTTCAAAACACGGCTTGTACTTTACATTCTTCAATGAACTTTCTTCTCATACCTCGAGTGTTCGTTTAACCTCAATTAGATTAGTTAAGTAGCCTTTATTACCTGTGGAAACATCGTATACTTCTCACACTGCGTTGGTCTATTTACTATGCAACGACATGGAATTTGCCGAGGTGTAACATTACATAAGCATAATATGGTGTCTGGATCAGGTTCTTCAGCTGGTAAATGGTTTTGTTCTTGAGAGCACTTGAGAACTTTTGGCGGCAAGGATTTGCACAAGATGGTTTAGGTTTTCAAATGATGCACAATATGTTGGAACAGGTTGTATATATAATGGGGAACATATGGGTGAGATAGAGACCACTCATCCTATGTTTGATTTAAGGCATGGGCCGCAACATTGCTGTACAGTTGTATAGTTGGCTGTGAGCTTTACAGCTATTGCTATTGATTGTACGACGTGCAGAAGGAGTAGATAGCAAACTAGGTCTCTCTCTATTACTTTAGTAGTTTGACAATCATCAAAACATAGAATGTACTTTGTCCTATCAATTTTCTCCTTTTTGATGATGACAAACTTTGGCATAATGTTCCCCCTGAGAATCAAATACCACCTGTTCCCCTGCGACATAGACCAGTTTTAAAGCATAACACATCTTTGACATAATGTTCCCCCTGAGAATCAAATCCCACTTATTTTTCCTGCAATATAGACCAGTTTTAAAGCATAATACATCTTAGCAACAGGATTGGATTCAAACACATGATTCAAACACAACTGGAGGACTAGAACACATCAGTGGTGATGCACATAGAACAATCCCCTTAATCACAGCGGTGATGCATACACCATATAATCACATGTAACGACCCGTTTTGTCGTTACCGTGATTATTTCATTTTTTTTGCCCTCGTTGACCCATTCCTGAGTCTCGTTAGACCTATTTGGACCCGAGAAGATAGTTTCCAAAGCTTCCTAGGCGTCGTTTTGAGTCTTGGAACACCTTTTAGAAATGTGACTTTAAGCGGAAACCATTTGACCCTAGAGTTGACTGGGTCAACGAAACCTCCGTTGGGAAATCTGAGGCCACGGATGAGTTCGTAGTGCATTTTTATGTATGTTTGAATATCTGGTTTGTGTGTTTCGGGCCTTAGGTGATTGTCGGATTTTGGGATGAAATTGTGAAACTTGAAAAAAAAAATCTGGTGTCTGGTATCCACTGTAGCGACACTAGGACCGCTGTAACAGTACCGCTGTAGCGGTGTGGTTCCCACTGCAGTGGTAAGTTAAGGCCTGGGTTTGACCACAGTAGCGGTCTGCGCAGCCGTTGGGCGGTACCGCTGGAGCAGTCGACGAGCAGTTTTTATAAGTTTAAAACCCCAAAACCCAAGTCATTATTTCTATTCCGACTTGAGAGCTTTGTAGAGGCGAAAGTAACACCCCATATCTTGGAACTAAGTTTAGACTCATATCATTAGAGTTTTAGTGGAAAAACTGAAGGTTTGAATATTTTGCGAAAATGGTTGATAGGCCTACTTCGGGCAGCCATAAATCCTTGATTAGTTGGGAATTTGGAGAAGTACCCTTAATGAAAGTTATAGTATGTACAAATATACCTTTCTAACTATCTAAGGACTAAGCCAATCAGAGATCGGAGCAAGGAGATATGATCGTTTCAATATGGCTAATAGTAAGGCACTTAAAATTCTATAGAATCGGCTAAGTATTCGATATGTCTACCTTCCAGTCAAATTTTGTGAAAATCCATTGCGAATTTGAGAAAACTTAAAACATGAAAGTTGTAGCCCTTTGAAATATCTTTCCAACGGTATGTTGTGGAGCTCAAACAGATCTTTGTACAAGAGGCTATGACAATTTTACCGAACATTGCGTAGAACCAACACACGCCGCTTTCCCGTGCGTGTGGGGGCGCTTGTGATGGACCCGCATCACGGGCCAATTGCGCAAATCTGAGTATCGACCTGCAGAATGTCGCACGATGGCCCCGCATCGCGGATCCATCACGTAACAGGTCGGGTTCGGGTCAAAAAGTCGGGATTTCGCGTTATAAGTTATATTTAAGCTTGGGGTTTATTTCCCTAACACCCCTAGTCACGAAAAATTACCCTAAAGTCAGGAAGACCAAGTCCCAGGCCTCAAGAACTCTACAAGGTAAGTTTTATCATGATTCTAGGTTGAATTCAAGTCCCTAATATCTTTCTAACTTAAGTAAACCCTTCTAATCATTCCAAGTCAATTCTAATATATATCCTTGTAATCTAAGAAAGAAATCATTATTCATAAACTAGGGTTTTCAAGAAAACTCATCTCAAGGTTCAAGAATTCATGATTTTGGAAATCTTCTTCAAAGTTAAAATCTTTAATTCAAGTTTGGAGCATTACCAGGTATGTAGAGTTACTATCTACGTGTGGGAACATCATTGTTCTTCCCCACACCTCATAATCCATAAATTATGATTCTCTACGAAAACTAGGATTTTCTATACCATGCTCATGACAACCCTAGGTCCATGTCCATGATTATATTATGTATGAATTGCTATTATTCTATCATTGTGTTCTTAATAACTCCATATGAGTATTGAGAATCAGTCTGTAATCCATGAAAACCCATATCTTGTATTCCATGGGTTCTTGCATGCATGTTTTAGCAAAAATGATTATTTCATGAATATCCTACATATCTACAAGTTTTCATGCAACTATATTATATAATGACCTTCATGCTATGATACAATATACATACATACTAAATACAAGTTATTCCATGAAACTATGTTTACAAGTTATTTCGTGAAACCATGTTTACAAGTTATTTCATGAAACCATGTTTACAAGTTATTTCATGAAACCATGTTTACAAGTTATTTCTTGAAATTATGATTACATGACAAGTACAAGTTAATTCACGAAAATCATGGGCTTCTTAGCCAACTATATTATGTTCATATTTTTGGGAGTTGCACGAATTACCGAGAAGGCTCAGATAGCCTGAAACTATGTAGCCACCATAAGACAAGGATCGCTCCGCCGAGTTAGGACGATACCTTAATTTTACACTGAATGGATCCATCAGGCACGTTATCACCTTATACCCTGGCAAGATATGAGGGCTCTGCTGGCCCGGCGAGGTACCAGACTCCACGTACCCACGTAGTGATATCATGTTGTCGTTTATGAAATGCTCTCCCTACTTATCATGTTTTACTTGTGTTATATATATATATATATATATGTACTCATGCTCATGCTCATGTTCATGTCCAGGTTTTTAGTTTCAGTTCTTGTCATGTTATTTCATGTTCCATGTTATTTCATTCAGTTGTTTACATACCAATACATTCAATGTGCTGACGTCCCCTTTTATTGCCCGGTGGCCTGCATTTCACGATGCAGGTACGTATTTCCAAGACGCCGCATTTGCCCAGTAGGATTTGCTCGTATCAGCTCATTGGTGAGCCCCATCTCATTCGGTGTTTAGTCAGTTATATTTATTTTACTAGTCATGCATTTAAAGGTATGCTGGGGGGCCTTGTCCCAACAAGTACGTTTTCCAGTCAAGATTCACGATTAGAGGTTTCATAGACTAGCCAGTTTAGTTATGTTAGACAAGCAAGGTGTTTAGCCATCTTTGGCTCAACTCATGTTATTTTCGCATTTATGATTTTAACAAGTATTTCATTAAATTATTATGACATCTCATGTTTATAAAAGCTCATCACGTTCATGATATATTTTCGCTCATGTGTGCCTCATGATGATTCAGTAAGTCATGTGGTTCGCTCGGTCACATGTAGTATGACACCGAGTGCCGTGTTACGCCCAGGCCATGGTTCGGGGCGTGACAAAGCTTGATATCAGAGCCGAGGTTCAAGTGTCTTAGGGAGTCTATGAAACCGTGTCTATTGGGGTCACTTTTATATTTGTGTGCGCGCCACACATATAAATAGTTGACCACCAAGACATCTAAGATTGTCTCACTTCTTTCAACTCTAGATCGTGCAATAGAGCTATGTTATCAGAAATCAATTGAACTCGTGCATTGTTTCCCATTTTACCGAATACGCCTTGTCTCAACGGATGAGGGAGATGTAAATTCTAATCATTAGCGATATGTTGCTTTCAGATGGAGTCATCAGGAATTATTCTAACTCATGCCATGAAGCTTAGAGCAGTAAGTGACATTTATTTTTCTAACGAATTCTGGTCGTATCGAATGCGTAAGCGATGAGAAGGAAATTTAAGACCAAGACTCGCCAAATGGGCCTGGTATGTTTAACAGACGATAATAATATTTTTTTTTGACAAGTTTCGGTATGGTAGTACATGTAGGCTATTTACCTTACATAGTAAGTTTATTTGGATTCTTTGACCATGGAGCTATAGTATAAGGATGATAATTCAGATTTAAGACCCTACAAGGTAACATGTTATGAAGTTAACCACGAGCAAATGATATTAAATTTCTAGGGATAGTTTTAGATTATTTAAGCTTATTCAAATCAGACCTAGAGAGTATGACGTTATAGGTTACTACAAGAAGAAAATATTACTATGAGATAAAAAGATATGACAGTTCCCTCTTAGGGTTATGTTATTAAGTATTTTATCCCTGATGTGTATAGTACGGTATAATTTTGAAAGTGGGGGTTGTTCCAATTTCTCGTTTGCGACAGATGAAATTTCCCTAAGTGTGATCTATGTCTATAGTTCAAAAAGATAGTATACAATCCAAGAATAGAGTCAGATGAGGAAGAAAAGTTAGAAATAACCTTATGTTTCACTTTAGTACTCAGAGAAGAATTAGAGGATATGATACTAGCAGGTGGTAACAGAAGCTTAGTAAGTAAGTTTGAGTAGGTACGGTGAATTAGAAATTTTCAGCAGAGTTAGTAGAAGTATGATTTGAGCTACTTAGTCAAGTTAATACTACTGAGTGGGCAACCGTCGAAATACACCGAAGGCGCGTTAGAACCCAAAGGGTTTAAGTTAAATTCGAGGTATAGACATGGGTGAAAGAAGAAAACCATCTAAGCAGTACGAGAGCTAGCTACAGAAGAAGAGCCTTTAAGAATTATCAGAAAAGAGTTTTCCCCAAGACTGACAAAGCCAGGTTATGCCAGTTATGTACATTAGAAACCCATTCATTTAAGTAATACAATTTTCCCACTAAGTAAGACTTGCTTGAATTAAGTTAAATAAATGAGTCGTCAGTATTTTAGACGAAATTAGCGGAACCACTAGATGACCACTTATCGCTAACTTAAGGGATCCACAGGCTTTAGACGTCTACTTTTGAACTAAGGGGGAAATAATATGATGAGGTGTCGATATAGATGTTGTGTTTCGTAAGTTGATAGGCATCAGGGGATAATGTCAGAAGATCACAGTTTCATGTAGCCAAGATAAGGTGTGTAGAAGACGATTTTTGTTATGCCCGTTGAGATCAAGTACTAGGTACTTATGTTATGAGATACAGTTCTAGATCGAATAGCGGGTTAAGGGTGTAACGTTTCCAATTCGAGAATAATTCATGCACTATGTAGTACCAATGCCCAAATGTACTCTACACATGCCTAGCATACCTATCTTACACCCTTGTTAAAGCTTTACACTCCATGTTTAAGATACAATAATTAAGACTCCATACGATAGTAAGCTATGCAAGGGAATGTTCTTTCATGTTTCTCACATCAGGTTGTACTCATGTCCAAGGTTAAAGACTGCATTCATGTCTCACGTATCTATCGTGCTTTTATACCCATGACCACGTTCTAGCTTCTAAGTGCTTTCCGAATATGATGTTGATTTTGATAATGATTGAGGAGAAGGTAACACAATAGTTTAAAGACTAAGAATCCTATGGAAGGCCCACCTGGTCCTTGAATGCCTTAGGTAAATGATTTATTTCAACTCCAAAGATATGCTACCTACGTTCTCACATACTCATGCCCACGACCGACTTCTTTGAGCATCCACATATAGAAATAGCATAACATGTTGAGTACTGTTCACACATATAAAAACGCGGTTTACTGTTCACGCGTGGTAAAAATGCAGTTTACTGTTCACGCGTGGTACTGTTCACGCATTTTTCTGAACCTTATAAATAGAGTTCTAAGCTTCATTTGGTAACATCACCAAAATAACTCAAGAACTCAAGTAGAGAAGAGTTAGAGAGAGATTCATTTGTGAGGTTGAGTGTTGTAAACACTTGTAATATTTCTTCTTTAATAAGATCTGCAGCAGCAACGTGGACGTAGCTCTCACATTGAGGGTGAACCACTATAAATCTTTGTGTGCTATTTATTCTTCGCTTACATCACGGCGTAAGTAGGTTCTGTCTAAGGAGGTTGGTATTTAAGTGGTCCAGCTGTGACCCTCCAATCTTTCCTGGGAACTTGCTTACAAAGGTCGGATTTGGGATTAAAATCCTAACAATTGGTATCAGAGCAACAGGTTGTGTTGTGATTTAGAAACGATGGGAGGCGAAGATGGTATGACGCATGGCATCAGTAAATTCGATGGTACAGATTTTGCGTTCTGGAGAATGCAAATTGAAGATTATTTATATGGTAGAAAGCTTCATGAACCTCTGAGTCCGAAAACAGAGGAGATGAAGCAAGCAGATTGAAATCTCCTCGACAGACAAGTTCTGGGAGTCATTCGGCTGACGCTGTCGAAGAACGTTGCTCACAACGTGGCAAAGGAGAAGACCACCGCAGATATGATAAAGGTATTGTCTGACATGTATGAGAAACCTTCGGCAAATAATAAGGTATTTCTCATGAAGAAACTATTTCATCTAAAGATGATGGAAAATGCTTATGTTGCTGCACACGTAAATGAATTCAATACCATTGTAAATCAATTGTCATCGGTAAAAATTAACTTCGATGATGAAGTGCAAGCTCTAATTTTGTTGGCATCCCTACCAAATAGCTGGGAGCCAATGAGAGCAGCGGTTAGTAATTCTATCGGCAGTGGCAAACTAAAGTTCAACGATGTTAGGGATCGTATCCTTGCTGAGGAGGTGCGCAGGACAGATTCTGGAGAGGCATCGACTAGTTCTGCTTTTAATGTCGAAAACAGAAGCAGAAATTATGACAGAAACTACAACCGAAATAGGGGCAGATCGAAGTCAAGGAATGGCAGGGGTCAATCCAGACCAGGACGAACACTTGAGTGTTGGAACTGTGGAAAACCAGGTCACTTCAAGAAGAACTGCAGGGCGCCAAAGAAGGAGGACAACAAGGGGGTTGGAATCAACGCTGCTACGAAAGACATTGGCGATGCGTTGTTGCTATCGGTTGACAGCCCGATAGACTCTTGGGTGCTTGACTCAGGAGCGTCCTTTCATACCACCCCACATCATGATATAATGACAAACTACGTGACTGAGAATTTCGGTAAAGTTTATTTAGCCGATGGAGAGCCGCTAGACGTTGTTGGCACGGGAGACATTAATTTGAAGATGTCAAATGGATCCTCGTGGAAGATTACAAAAGTTAGACATGTTCCAAAGCTGATGCGAAACCTGATCTCAGTAGGTCAGCTTGATGATGAGGGATGTGATCTCAACTTTGGTAATATGTCTTGGAAGGTGGCGAAAGGTGCTATGGTAGTTGGCCGAGGAAAGAAGATTGGCACTCTCTACATGACGACTAGCTGTCGTGATACTGTTGCTGTGGTTGACAATACAAAGAAGACAGATTTGTGGCATTGTCGGCTGGGGCATATCAGCCAGAAGGGGATGAAGCTGTTGGTGACAAATGGCTTAATTCCGGAGCTGAAGACGGTGGACCTTCATACATGTGAGAGCTGCATTCTCGGAAAACAAAAGCGAGTAAGCTTCTCAAATGCAGGCAGGGAGTTGAAGGTCAAGAAGCTGGAATTGGTGCACACAGATGTGTGGGGACCTACCACTGTCCCCTCTCTTGGAAGATCACACTACTACGTGACCTTCATTGATGATTCAACCAGGAAAGTATGGGTTTACTTTATGAAAAATAAATCTGATGTGTTTACTGTATTCAAAAGATGGAAAGCCATGGTTGAGAATGAAACAAACCTCAAGTTGAAGTGTTTGAGGTCCGACAACGGCGGAGAATACACCGATGGTGATTTCAAACGGTACTGTGCCGATAATGGGATCAAGATGATGAAGACTATTCTTGGAATGCCGCAACAAAATGGAATAGCCGAAAGAATGAACCGAACGTTGAACGAGTGTGCTCGGAGTATGAGAATACACTCTGGACTGCCCAAGACATTCTGGGCAGATGCAGTCAATACCGCGGCCTTCTTAATTAACCGAGAACCGTTAGTTCCCTTGGATTTCAGAATTCCAGAAGAAGTCTGGAGTGGCAAGAAGGTAAATCTTTCATTTCTGAAAGTGTTCGGCTGCTTATCATATGTTCATAATGATGATACGGCTAGAAGCAAGCTTGATCCAAAATCAAAGAAGTGTTACTTTATTGGCTATGGTGACACCGAGCTTGGTTACCGATTTTAGGATGAACAAAATCGGAAGATCATCCGAAGCGGGAATGTTGTCTTCAACGAAGAGGTACTGTACAAAGACAAGTTGCAAAAAAATTCAGAATGTCAGGACAAGGAATCGGAAATAGTCGATTTGAGGGACTTTTCGACACCTAAGCCGCAGCCAGGTACAACCGAGGCAGAGGAACAAACAATCCGAGAAGGTGCTGATGAAAGTGCTGATTCTGAAACAAATCAACAAACGCCAATCACAGAACTGCGTAGATCATCCAGAATCAGGAAGCCGATTCACAGGTACTCTCCATCCCTCAACTACATTTTACTCACTGATAGAGGGGAGCCGGAATATTATGAAGAAGAAATGCAAGTCGATGAATCGACTAAGTGGGAGCTGGCAATGAAAGATGAGATGGATTCACTATCGGCAAATCATACATAGGAGTTAGCCGAGTTGCCAAAGGATAAGAGGGCATTGCAAAACAAATGGGTTTATCGGATAAAGGAAGAACCCAATGGAAGCAAGCGTTATAAAGCAAGGCTGGTTGCAAAGGGATTTCAACAGAAAGAAGGCATCGACTATACGGATATCTTCTATCCCGTAGTCAAGATGGTGACTATCAGAACTGTTCTTGGACTGGTAGCAAAGGAAAATCTACATCTGCAACAGATGGACGTAAAAACTGCATTTCTTCACGGTGATCTAGACGAGGAAATCTACATGCGACAGCCGGAGAGATTCAAAGTCCAAGGAAAGGAGAATCTGGTGTGCAAACTTCAAAAGAGTATGTACGGACTAAAACAGGCACCAAGACAGTGGTATTTAAAGTTTGACAGCTTTATGAAGAAAGCTGATTTTTCAAGGTGCGAGGCAGATCATTGTTGTTACTTCAAAAAATTTGAAGACTCGTACATTATACTGCTACTCTATGTCAACGACATGCTAATCGTAGGAGCAAACCTACAGGAGATTGATCGGTTGAAAAAAGGGTTATCAGAAGAGTTTGCAATGAAGGATTTGAGAGCTGCAAAGAAAATCCTTAGGATGAGAATCAACCGAAGCAAGGAGGGCATTAAACTATCACAAGAAGAATATGTGAGGAAAGTTATCAAAAGGTTTAACATGCATGATGCCAAGCCAGTCAGCACTCCCTTGGCTGGACACTTTCGGTTGTCAAAGGATTAGTCGTCGACAACCAAGGATGAGAAGAAGCAGATGGACAAGATACCTTATGCATCTGCAATCGGTAGTCTAATGTATGCAATGATATGTACAAGGCCAGACATTGCACATGCAGTGGGAGTTGTCAGCCGATTTATGAGCCATCCGAGAAAGCAACACTGGGAGGCTGTGAAATGGATATTCAGATATCTGAAAGGCAGCTCGAGTTCAGCTCTGTATTTCTGAAAATCAGAAATAGGATTGCAAGGGTATGTTGATGCTGACAACAGTGGTGATGTTGATAGCAGAAAGAGCACATCCGAGTATGTTTACACCTTCGGAGGTACTGCAATCTCTTGGGTTTCCAAGTTGCAAAAGATAGTAGCTCTCTCTAGTTGTGAGGCTGAGTACGTTGCTGTGACGGAGGCCACAAAGGAAATGATGTGGCTACAATCTTTTCTGCGGGAATTGAATCAGGACCACGAGGGAAGTGTGCTATATTGTGATAGCCAAAGTGCCATTCATTTGGCAAAGAACCCGGTCTACCATGCTCGAACGAAGCACATACAACTCCGGTACCATTTCATGAGATCAGCTTTAGAAGATGGAGCGTTAGTGCTTGAAAATATTGCAGGGAGTCAGAATCCAGCAGACATGCTGACAAAGGCAGTGACGATAGACAAACTGAAGCAATGTTCAGCTTCAGTTGGCCTGCACGAAGTATGAAACTAGGAAAGAGCTGCTGCATCGATCAAAGTGTGAAGACAAATTAAAATTATCCTTCAAGTGGGAGAATTGTTGAGTACTGTTCACGCGTATAAAAACGCGGTTTACTGTTCACGCGTGGTACTATTCACGTGTATAAAAACGCGATTTACTGTTCACTCGTGGTACTGTTCACGCGTTTTTTTGAAGCTTATAAATAGAGTTCTAAGCTTCATTTGGAAACATCACCAAAATAACTCAAGAACTCAAGTAGAGAAGAGTTAGAGAGAGATTCATTTGTGAGGTTGAGTGTTGTAAACACTTGTAATATTTCTTCTTTAATAAGATCTGCAGCAGCAACGTGGACGTAGCTCTCACATTGAGGGTGAACCACTATAAATCATTGTGTGCTATTTATTCTTCGCTTACATCACGGCGTAAGTAGGTTCTGTCTAAGGAGGTTGGTATTTAAGTGGTCCAGCTGTGACCCTCCAATATTTCCTGGGAACCTGCTTACAAAGGTCGGATTTGGGATTAAAATCCTAACATAACAGTGGGTTTGGTAGGTAATGATAAGAGTAAGTCAAGATGGATGTCCTACCCACGATTCTACGTAACTCATGCTTATATTCCTCTAGCTACTATTTTAAAACAGCTCGTAGCTTGGCACAAAGGATGCCATTTTATTTTCCGAAGTACCTATGCCATGTTTAAGTTCAAGGTGACTTTTTACTTATGTCTTAGGTGCTTGACGAATGAAGTATTCATGCCTGTGATCCTTTCCTTCATGAGTCTTATTTTATAATGAGGGTGTCGACTTACAGTAATAAGAGTAAACTATGTTGAACCATGTCCCATTCTATAAGTATAGCTAAGTTCCAAAACTGATATCTTATCTATCCCTATGTCTCTAAGTACTCAAGAGTGAAGCCTACAACTTATACTCCCTTTAAGTCACACTTATGTCTTATTCACACTTCAATATTCATGACCTAATGTCCAAATGTCAGGGTATGTATCTGTCACGCCCCGAACCATGGCCTGGACGTAACATGGCACTCGGTGCCTGACTGCATGTGACCGAGCGAACCACATGGCTTGTTGAACTATCATGAGGCATACATGAGCGGAAATATAACGTGAAGTGCATGATGAGCCTTTATAAAAACATAGTAAGTCATAATATTAAATATAAATACTTGTTTAAACATGAGTGCGGAAATAACATGAATGAGCCAAAATGGCTATACGACTCCGAATGTCTGGCCTGACATAAATGACTTGTCTAGTCTATGAAACCTCTAACATGAGTCTGACTGGAAAACGTACTTACTGGGACAAGGCCCCCAGCATACCTTCAGATGCATAACTAAGCATAAAACAAAAGTTGACTAAACCCCGAATGAGACGGGGCTCACCAATAAGCTGATACGAATGCTGTCTTACTGAGCAGATGTGTCGTCCTGTATATCAGTACCTGCATCGTGAAATGCAGGCCCCCGGGCAATAAAAAGGGGACGTCAGCACATTGAATGTACTGGTATGTAAAACAACTGAAAGAAATAACATAGGACATGGAATAACATGATAAGAACTGAAACTGAAAACCTGGACATGAACATGAGTGCATACATGTATATATATAAAACATAGTAAAAATATCATAAGTAGGGAGAGCAATAACTTATAACTGATCCATGGTCTGGTGCTTGCGTCCCGCCAGCAGAACACTCAGTCCTTGCCAGGGAACATGAGATTTAATAAAATATGAAAGGATCCAGTCATTATGAGAGATCGTCCGGGACATGGGTGGAGCGATCCTCATCCTACGGTGGCTACATAGTTTCAGGCTATCTGAAGCCCTCCTCGGTAATTAATGCAACTCCCAAAACATGAACATGTAAAATAGTGGCACTTGCTGCCCATGGTATATCATGAATCGTAACTTGCTTGTACATAGTATTCCTGATCATAACTTGCTTGTACATGGTTTTCATGAATCATACCTTGCTTGTACATGATTTTCATAAATCATAACTTGCTTGTACATGGTTTTCATAAATCATAACTTGTAAATATAGTTTCATAAGATAACTTGTCATAGTCTTGCAAAACATGTTTTTGATGCATGAGTAATAATAATAGTTCATAATCATATATATATACTTGACTTGAAAACATGCTTGTAACTTGCTGGATGAAATCATAATGTTTCATATAAACATAATGAGAACACATGAGGAAGAATTCATGATTCATGGATTAAGCTAGGATTCCTAATAACCGTAATAGAAGATTAGGAATACAACAACGAATATAGATACAAAATTCATGTACATAAATACATAAATACGGGCTACCAATATGTTGGGTTTAATGCCCTAAAATTTGAACTTCATGAATATCAAGGAAACGAAGCATGGGGAAGAACATAGAGATTCCCATATGTGGATGGAAGTTCTACATACCTTAATTGCTCCAAAACTTGAATTAAAGACTTGGATTTTGGAGAAGATTTCCTAAATCTTGATTCTTGAGATGGGTTTTCTTGAAAACCCTAGATTAGGATTGATGATTTCTTGTTTAGATTACAAGGATATATGTTAGAATTGAGTTGGAATAATTAGAATGAACTTACCTTGGTGTTCTTGATGTTGGAGGAGAGTAGGAGGTCGTTCTAGGGTTTGAAGGAATGAAAAATAATGAGTTGAACTGGTATGGATGAATATATACTGTCCTGTGAAATTACAATTTACGTTCTGAACAGTGCTGGTCGTAAATTCAGTTTACGGGTCGTAAACTGCAATACGGGCCGTATTTTGCAATACGGACTGCACTGCGTCTCTTCAGTAAAATGGCCATAACTCTTTGCACAGATGTCCATTTGACCCCCGTAAGATACCGTTGGAAAGGTATTTCAATGCTCTACAACTTTCATCAAGGAAGTTTTCCCAAATTACAAACACGTTTTGAAATACGGGCCATAAAGTAAACTACGGTCCGTATTTAACCATATGACCTCAAAATGTCAAATTCCAGAATGTTCAGAAATTCTTGGTTTCAGTTTACGGGCACTGTTCATGGGCGTAAACCACCATATCACAACTAAACGGAAAAATTTCAATTCCCACATTCTTTATCTGATGTTCTAAGTCTAGGATCGTGGTCAAAACTTTCGTTAAAGGTACGGGGTGTTACAGTATCTTCGAAGTACTTATGTAAGCGCCGTGTCTCTCATTCCCCATGCCATGCTACTCATGTATTCATGTTTTATGCCATATTAGTCCCATTTCCATGTATACATGTTCCATGTTATGTTCTTCAGTCTGATGTACCTACGCCACTTCTATCTTCGAAGATGAAGTGTCTGATTCGTATGAATGATCCCTTTCTCTCACTCCTTAATGATCTGCTTACAATAATAAGCAAGGTAAGCCAAGATATTCATATCTATGTTTCAGAGCGAACAAGGTATGGTTCGAAGTAAGGTATGTTCCAAGTTCATAGTGAGATCCCTTCAGATATTCTATGGTACTTATCTCAAAAGTATTCTACTCGGATTTGATGTATCATGTCATGCCTACGCTAGAGCTTTATGAATACCTATGTTATAATCATATTCCTAGTATATGACTCAACTTTATCTCATTCGCACGGAGTTGCACTTACATTCAGAGCCTAAGTCGTACTCTTATCTCATATGTCTATCGTGGTAACACATGAACATCTATGATCAAGTCTCTAAGTGTTCAGATCCTACCTGCGCTCAGTATTCAAACCTCATGTTGTAACAATCATGTTTTCGACATTCAGACCTCATGTTGATGTCCATGTTTACACGTGTTTGTATCTTATAAAAGTTTAGCACTCATGTTTACATGCCATCCAGTCTTCATTTATTTATGTCCCATGTCATGCTCCTCACGTCAAGGTAATCATGTCATGTTTGTGACTATTTTCCACTACTCATGTCATTCATGCCTACAAATTCTCTTCCAAACCCCATGTATCATTCAGCCAATAATCATGTGTTCAGGCCAGCTCAGTATTCATGTTAGCCACACTCAAGATTCAGTAATTAATATTATGCCGCATTATATGTATTAAGTTACCCTGTGAAGTTTATGTTGATACTTTAGTTAGCTGACAGGCGTTTGAGAAATGTCATGAGAGTCCGAATTATGAAGGAAGTCCTGTCATAATTTTCGTATATTCTAGAGTTAGTAGTAACTCTTAATCATTATTATGAATCGAGGACAATGGTTTCATGATTATAGTTCATGTAGGTGCTACTCAGTTTCATGTTCCTATGTACATGTTTATATGTAATCACGTATTCAGTTCTCATGATCCATGACCATGTTTTCATGTAATCAAGCCAAGCTCTTATGTTTCATGTCATTTTCATCACGTCCATGTATTCATGTCATGCCCAGTCCCATACCTAACCAAGACCCATCATTCGAGGAGATTGTTGAATTTTTGCCTTGGAATAGGAATAAATGGAAGAAAAGGGGTTGATATTGGTACAATCTGATCCATTATCAACAAATGATCCCAAGGGGGAGATATTGTAACACTCCGTATCTTGAAACTAAGTTTAGACTCATATCATTAAAGTTTTAGTGAAAAAACTAAAGGTTTGAACGTTTTGCGAAAATGGTTGATAGGCCTACTTCGGGCAGCCATAAATCCTTGATTAGTTGGGAATTTAGGGAAGTACCCTTAATGAAAGTTGTAGTATGTAGAAATAACTTTCTAACGATATAAGGACCAAGCCAATCAGAGATCGGAGCAAGGAGATATGATCATCTCAATATGGCTAATAGTAAGGCACTTAAAATTCGATAGAATCGGCTAAGTTTTCGATACGTCTGCCTTCCAGTCAAATTTCGTGAAAATCCATTGGGAATTTGAGGAAACTTAAAACATGAAAGTTTTATCCCTTTGAAATAGCTTTCCAAAGGTATATTGTTGAGCCCAAACAGAGCTCTATACAAGAAGTTATGACAATTTTACCGAACATTGCATAGAACCAAAACACGCCGCTTTTCTGGGCGCGTGGGGGCGAGTGCGATGGCCCCGCATCGCGGGCCGATCATGAAAATCTGAGTATCGACCTGCAGAATGTTGCGCGATGGCCCCGCATCGCGGACCTATCGCGTAACAGGTCGGGATTTCGCGTTTTAAGTTATATTTAAGCTTGGGGTTTATTTCTCTAACACCTCTAGTCACGAAAAATTACCCTAAATCAGGAAAAACAAGTCCTAAGCCTCAAGAACCCTACAAGGCAAGTTTTATCATGATTCTAGGTTGAATTCAAGTTCCTAATCTCTTTCTAACTTATGTAAACCCTTCTAATCATTCCAAGTCAATTCTAATATATATCCTTGTAATCTAAGCAAGAAATCATTATTCATAAAATAGGGTTTTCAAGAAAACCCATCTCAAGGTTCAAAAATTCAAGATTTTGAAAATCTTCTTCAAAGTTAAAATCTTTAATTCAAGTTTGGAGCATTACCAGGTATGTAGAGTTACTATCTACGTGTGGGAACATCATTGTTCTTCCCCACGCCTCATAATCCATAAATTATGATTCTCTACGAAAACTAGGGTTTTCTATACCATGCTCATGACAACCCTAGGTCCATGTCCATGATTATATTATGTATGAATTGCTATTATTCTATTATTGTGTTCTTAATAACTCCATATAAGTATTGAGAATCAGTCTGTAATCCATGAAAACCCATATCTTGTATTCCATGGGTTCTTGCATACATGTTTTAGCAAAAATGATTATTTCATGAATATCCTACATGTCTACAAGTTTTCATGAAACTATATTATATAATTACCTTCATGCTATGATACAAGATACATACATACTAAATACAAGTTATTTCATGAAACCATATTTACAAGTTATTTCGTGAAACCATGTTTACAAGTTATTTCATGAAACCATGTTTACAAGTTATTTCATGAAATCATGTTTACAAGTTATTTCGTGAAATCATGATTACAAGATAAGTACAAGTTAATTTACGAAAATCATGGGCTTCTTAGCCAACTATATTATTTTCATGTTTTTAGGAGTTGCACGAATTACCGAGAAGGCTCAGATAGCCTGAAACTATGTAGCCACCATAAGACAAGGATCGCTCTGCCCAGTTAGGACGATACCTTAATTTTACACTGAATGGATCCATCAGGCACGTTACCACCTTATACCCTGGCAAGGTATGAGGGCTCTGCTGGTAAGGCGAGGTACCAGACTCCACGTACCCACGTGGTGATATCATGTTGTCATTTATGAAATGCTCTCCCTACTTATCATGTTTTACTTGTGTTATATATATATGTACTCATGCTCATGCTCATGTTCATGTCCAGGTTTTCAGTTTCAGTTCTTGTCATGTTATTTCATTCAGTTTCTTTACATACCAGGACATTCAATGTGCTGACGTCCCCTTTTATTACCCGGTGGCTTGCATTTCACGATGCAGGTACGTATTTACAAGACGTCGCATCTGCCCAGTAGGATTTGCTCGTATCAGCTCATTGGTGAGCCCCATCTCATTCGGGGTTTAGTCAGTTATATTTATTTTATAGTCATGAATTTAAAGATATGATGGGGGGCCTTGTCCCAGCAAGTACGTTTTCCAGTCAAGATTCACGATTAGAGGTTTCATTGACTAGCCAGTTTAGTTATGTTAGACAAGCAAGGTGTTTAGCCATCTTTGGCTCAACTCATGTTATTTTCGCATTTATGATTTTAACAAGTATTTCATTAAATTATTATGGCATCTCATATTTATAAAAGCTCATCACGTTCATGATATATTTTCACTCATGTATGTCTCATGATGATTCAGCAAGCCATGTGGTTCGCTCGGTCACATGTAGTATGGCACCGAGTGCCGTGTTACGCCCAGGCCATGGTTCGGGGCGTGATAGCGAATTGGAGGGTTTTCAACCCGAAGGTAACATTCCTACCTTATCATGATTTCATTAACCTCTTTTAATCATCTAGCATAATCTAGAATCCATGGAATCTAATGGGTTCTTGAGTTAAGATGTAAATCATTTTTGGTTCCTAGAATCTTCCTAAATAGTAAGATTAATGTTGAATATGCTTGAATATGTTGGGAACAAACTAGCTAGATTCATATTTTCCATAAAAAGCTTAAGTTTTAAAGAAGGGTTTTATGGGTTTTCTCCCTAATGAGTTCTTGGCATTAGAATCTTGTATTATTGGTTGGGTTAGCTTCATTAAGCATGGATTTGATGATTATAACTATGTAAACTTGTTTCTTTCATTTTAGTGATAAAAATTGTGGGATTAAAGTTAGGGTTCTTAGACCCAAATTTGAGGGTTTTCACATTAATGATGATTTTGAGAATTAATTGAGTATTCCTATGATTATAATAATGGGTTTTGACCTTTTGGTATTTTGACCATAAAATTCCCGTTTTGTCCTTGAGACCCATTTTTCCTAAATTAAAGGGTGGAATTTAATCCGAATAGAAGTAGTCAATATGGATATCATTCTTCGTGGTTTCTTACATAGAATTTACATGTGAATAGAGTTTATTATTTGGAAAAACTTTGAAAGACAAGGCACTGTGTGGGTTCGTGGCACATGTTCGACTACCAGGCAGGTTACGGCTTCCCTTTCGGTAGACTGGTGTTAGTTTCCCATATTCATGTATTAGAAAGAACGGATAATGCATGTGTAGGAATTTGGAGTTCTGGAATGGAATCCTAAGATGGTATTGTTATGTGATTTGTATGTTCGGGCTTGTGGCTTGTAGATTCTTTAGGATGTTTGATTTGGTTCTTTTTTCTTGTGAGTATCGGTGGATTTTATGTGACTTGGGAGTAGTGGGTGATACCTATTTTCTGTATCTCATGATGAGAACCTCCGTAATATGTGATTAAGTGTCTTATGCTATTGATAGTGGATCTAGTTGATAATGGAACGATAAAATATACCAACGGTTGCGATTGAGTTCTAGACTGAGTAGGAATGAATACCTTATGAGTAGGAGGTGCATTTACTTGTACTAAGCTAATAGGCTAATAAAGAAAGAGAGGTAATATTGTATTGCGACTAATTTGATCTATTGTTTTAGCTTGATGCCATGAGTGAGTAACTGGTATTGAGAATTGTTGTTACAACTTGTTTGTGTTATGGTGGTACCCTAATTATATGTTGATGCGTGGATAGAATTCCGTATGACTTGTATAGATATTGATGATTTAGTTGGCGTACTCATGTTGGTACTTGTGACTCTGATATATTGTTGGCGCACCTATTGTTGGTGTTTGTGATTTAAAGATATCGTTGACGCACCCATTGTTGGTGTTTATGATTTAGAGATATCGTTGGCGCACCGATTGCTGGTGTTTGTGATTCGGATACATTGTTGGCGTACCTGATTGTTGGTACTTGTGATAATGTTACATTGTTGGCGTACCCGATTGTTGGTGCTTGTGATATTGATCAGATTGTTGATGTTGACACATGCATTGCACGCATTCTCATCCATTCATGATACATTGTGTGAAATTGATACTTGATGAAACTCTTTTACTTGAGTGATGTGAGATGGCCGATATCCGACGATCATCCTGGAATCGTTGATTGTGTGAAATTGATACTTGATGAAACTCTTTTACTTGAGTGATATGATATGGCCGATATCCGATGATCATCCCGGAATCATTGATTATATGACCGATATCCGATGTTAGTTCCGGAATCATTGATTGAGTGAGTGCATGGACTCCACGAGTCCCCCAGAGTGGTGCCGGTGAGAACCTCCCATGGGCAAAGATCCTGGGTCTCGTCTGTCTGTTGGGCAAAGATCTTGGATGAGTGGCACTTGGACTTCACGAGTCACACTGGGTTGTGCTTCCGGGATGTCGATATTTCCGTTCGGAGTACATGTGTACATAGCATTTGCATGGCATTGCATTGTATTCATACATCTTGCATTGCATTGCATTGATACATCTTGCATTGCATTGCATTGATACATCTTGCATTGCATTGCATTATGGCTTGTTTGAGATGACTTGGTGTTTACTTGTGATGTTGGATTCGGATGGATTTATTGAGACTTGGCACAATTGGGATTAGATGCCACTTAGGCAATGATGTGTACTTGTCTTAGATTATCTATGACTTTTACTGGTTGGTTTATCTTGTGGATCGCTCGTAGGATCAGTGGTATGTTTGGCCTCTAAAGGATGTAGACTAAAGATACCATAGTGAAGAGTCGATTCCTAGACTAGAAACGAATGATATTAATAGTATATGATTTGTCGTGATATTGTTGTGGATCTGGGTTGTGGTTAGTAGCGGGGAATGAATGAGTTAAGGGTCTTGGTGTCATATTGTGCGGTAAATTGATATTGGTACTTGATTTAGTTGCTGATCATGTTTATTTGTGACTTTTTTTACTGATATATGTCTCTAACCATTGTCGGCCTATGGTACTTACTCAGTACTCGTTGATTGTACTGATACTGCTCTTGCTACACCCTTTGGGGTGTAGAGTGTTTTAGGTGATTAATTGCAACATGTTCGGAGATACGCGGTGCCTAATCGGAAGGCCTTCTCCCACTTCATTCCTGGACGGACGTTGGATCTTAAAGTGTTGTTGTAATTCATATTATCTAGTCGCTCTTGTACTAGTCTAGACCGGGTCATAGGAACTTGAAAAGAGTCCTTATTTATTTAACAGTTGTAAATATTTTCAATATTGGAGTTTATTAAGCAATTGATTTCCGCTGTTAATTGTACTTAGTTTTTGGAATATTCAAATTGTCTTACTTGATTATTGTGTTATTGGTTGAGGGTTCGCTTACCGAGGAGGAAAAGGTAGGTGCCCGTGCGATCCTAAATTGGGTCGTGACAAGTTGGTATCAGAGCCTGGGTTACTGGTCTACTAGGTACAACAACAAATATGTAGTAGAGTCTAGTGGAATGGTACGGAGACGTCTGTAGCTATCCGCGAGAGGCTATGAGGTATCTTAGGAAAAACTCCCTTCATTCTTTCTATTTGTGCTACTTCGGTCAAATTGGTATCTCGGCGGGTCCAATTGGTATCTTGGCGATTCCAATTGGTATCTGTGTATCCTTGTTTTATCCTTCCTTGAATGGCGAACAATCGTTCTCATATGTTTGATCTCGTACATTATGTGGTGGTATGGTATGAGAGGTGTCATCTTGGTTCAGATGCGTGGCCTTGTTCAGTTCTAGCTTGGGAAGAAGGTTTCAACTTCGATAAGGTTTGTGATAGTATGCGTGGCACAGGTGAACTTAAGGCAGACCAATGTTTTCGCAATGGTTAAGTTTTTTTAGTATGGTATGCGAGGACGAGTGTGAGTTCGCTAGGGATTACCAGATTCGACGAGTATAGTGATTACGTGTGGTAGATAAGAGAAGTGGAGAGTAAGTACTAAAAGGACGATATTGTGAGAAATCATAGAGAATCCGAATTATTAAGGGTATTGGTACTTGTTGTGTACATGGAATTGGGTTGTGACATCACATTATTGATATTGATTGCTCATCTTCCCCCTTTTGGCATCATCGAAAAGTAATTAAGGTACAGCCAGTAAGAAGCTCAACTATATTAACTCGTAGCCACTAGGGCAACACAGCATGAATAGAGCAGAGAAGAGCAGGCTAGCAATAAAGCACAAAGATAGAGAGATTGCCTAATAAAGATTAGCAAGAACACATGGAAAGTAAGCAATTCAGTGCAGAAATATGATAGTTTAAACTGCAATTGTGTCACAAGTCAGGGAAGACCTTAAAAAGAGTTATCTGATAACGTCCAAATCCACTCCTCAAAGAGAAAGTGTACACGGTCTTATGCAATATAATTTACCCAACTATGATTGCGGTCGATCCCACAGGGAACAATATACTAGGCGATTAAGAAAGTAAGGAACTTTCACCAACTAAGCTAAAGCCAAACGATAGATAATATTTTTATTTTTGAGAAAATTATAACTAATGCAGAAATGTAAACTAACCTAGAAAGCAAGTAAAAATGATCAACGGCCACAAGCATGGATAATAGGAGATTACACTCAAGTAACGATCCAACATATTTTACGATATTACAACTAAGAACGAGGTTATGCTAATAGATAATAATTTCTAAATTCTCATTGAAAGTTTCTCAACCAAATCAATGAATTTTACTTTAAGCTTTCTCAAGCTTTAAAGTGTGATATTAGGCACAATCAATATAATCCCAAGTGACTTTCCTCTCTCGAGCTCAAGTCATTAGATGAGGGTTATGCCTCAAATCCTTGTTACCTAATCTTTCCCAAATTGACTTTCCTCTCTCGAGCTCAAGTCAAATTAAATGAGTGAGTCCTACGGTTAGCTAATCCCTTTGGAAACATTCAAGAACGAGATTAATTAAAGAAACAATAACCCACTTCATTAGGAATAAAAATCATTCAATACATAAGCAAAACAAGAGTTTCAAACCAAACTTTAATCAAGAATATTTTCATAAACAAGATTCAAGTAATGGAATAGAAAGCTACACACTTAGATAATCAATACATAGCAAGGAAAAGAAGAAATGAGTAAATGATTAAGAAATTTCTTATCAAGATCTTCAAATCTTCAATCCCAAAGTGTGGATTAAAAAACCTAGCTCTCCAAGCTTGATGAAATGTCCAAAGATGATAATGATATGCCCCAAGTCTCTCTTTTGTAGCTCCTCAAATTTCCCAAGTCAAAATATGACAAAATAAACCCCAAAGTTTCAGTTTTGCAAAGATGTCCCTTTTTGCAAAACTGAACGTGCACAAAGTTAGACAAAAATAACCCTGTAGATGCAACATGCGTCTTGCATATTGTGTCGCAAGACAAACATACGAGACCCAAAGCGTGCTCAGCAGCCGCACATAGTGATCTTGCTTTCAGGCTTCCCAGATTTCTGGCACAATTTGCGTGATCATTGTTGTACCGCAAGTTGAACATGCGAGTCGCATGTTGGCCTCGCAGATTGTGCAACCTTTCATCTCTCTTCGTCAGTGGCCTGTCACACTTTTCGGTGCAATTGTGGGTCCGCAGGCATGACATGCGATTCGCATGTTGTGCAGTGTGTCCTTGTTCTATTTTGCTCCATTTTGGTCCATTTTGCTCTGTTATGCTCTCCGGACATCTTATCCTACAAAACGACATAAATACACAAAAAGTGCTTGAAGAGTTACAAAAGCTTAAGAAATTAGCATCGAATATCCCATAATTTCACGGCACATCATTATCAACAGCAAGATTCAGAAGAAAGGATGACAAGTTTGGAAGGACAAGGACTAGGAAAGATCACTCAGTTAATTTAGTACTTGAAGGAGCTTGTCAATTCTCTCACTATTGGCGCGCTGATCCTTCGTTATCTGATCTTTGAGCGCATCTATTGTGACCCTCAGTTGATCCCTTTCAGTCAACAGATTTTTTATTTCATCTTGTGAATCAGAGTTCTTCGTTTGTTCGGTCAATTGAGCTTCAGAAGGGTGTTTTCTGCCCTGAGCTGTTGGATTTATGCATTTGCGGCCTCTTGGGCTTAAATTAAGAGCGAGATGGTGGAAGGACTGTCAAAACCTACTTCTTTAGGCACAAACTCGCAGTCTTCCAAGGTGGCCAGAGAGAACATGTGCTCCTTTGTCCCTATAGTGGCTTTTATCGTTCTCACCTTAAAGTGCGCAAGTACCTTATATAGAAATAATCCATAATGAAGACCATACTTTCCTTGCACTATGCTCGCCACCTTGATCATCCGCTCAAACATGATGGCTGGCAGGTTGATTGATTCAAATGTTGTCGGAGCTTCCACAAGGACAAGGTCTGCCAACGTCACATCGAGCATTCTTCAGTTCTTGGCAAGAGCACCTTGTTAACAAAGTCAAAAACCAGTTAGTACTCAGGTTTGAGCTCTCTTTTGGAAAGATTTGCTTTGGTTGCAAACTTTACATCCTTAACTATCACATTCTTGAACTCGATGGATCCCTTTCCTGTTACAACTCGTACCCCATCAGTGTTTACTCCCAAAATACTCAAAAGTACTGGCTCAGTCAATACAAACTCTTTCCCATTCACAGTGAGGGCTAGAGTACCGTCATTAATCCTGCATAACTTTTCATATAACTCAATTACCTCAGCTTCGTATAGACTGGATGTCGGTGGAGTAAAGAGATGTATCCAATTTTGAAATTCCACTATTTCCTTCAGTTCTTTCATTTCTGGTTCCTCAAGGAGGTTAGTATCAAAAACCTTTCCAAACAGGACTCTTTCCTTTTTCAGTCATTCTTTCCTCCCTTTGTGTCTATGTCACTTCTTTGTCTCTTGGAAGGATTGGGTGTCTCATTGGTAGTCATCTTCATCTTTTCTTATGGAGGAAATTGAGTATAACGCTCCTCTCCTCTCATCTCTTCCCTGATTTTATTTACTGATTTTTTTTACCTTGGGTGCTCTCAGTCATAGTGCTAAAATGACTTTCCCTACCACTCTCTGTCACCTTTCTGGAGTTACTTCTCAACAGAAGAGATTCCTCATTGTCCTCAACTTCCTCATTACTCTATCTTCCTAGAGTGGATGAATTGCTTGCTTCATCAGATTCATTTGTTTCACTTGTTGACGACCTTGCTCTCAATTGTCTGGGTAGCATTTTCGTTCTAGGAGGCTTCTGAGCAATATGTTTTGTATCAGAGTACGTTCTTTTTCCTTTTCCCTTTAATTTTTTTTTCATTCACCCTTTGATTCGAGCTCTTGGAGGACTGATTTCGCATAGAGCACAGTAGGATGTCTCCGTTAGAGTCAGTATTCAAGAGTAACTTTTCTTTTAAAGCACTTGGTAAGTGGGATTTTGGGTTTAATGCATTTGTGTTTCGATCAGAGGAGGTTGGGTATTTTGAGAATGATTACTTGGAATCCATTTGCTCTGGTTTGAAGAGAGTTAGTGATACTTAGTAAAAGATTTACACGAAAAGCGAATATAAAGTGGTTCAGACAAACTTGTGTAAGAGGGAGATGGACTAACAATCTAAATGTATGAGAGAATATAGAGAGAAACAAGAAGGGTGTTATGAAGGCTGATATAGCAATTTCGATTAGCGTAGAAAAGAAGAGGAGCTGATTGGTTCAGGGGAGCGGCAACAGATTGGATGGGACACTATTTTGAATTTTGACCAAAAAAGAGGTCACTAGACTGTTTTAATATATTTTTAGCAGTTTAACAATCATATGTGAGCATTGAAGAGACTTCTAACCTGAGTCACAGAGACCAGGTCTTTGGATGATGTTCTTGAAGCTATTAGGCAGTGACTCTGAAGTATGCGGCGTTGCTTGTGCGTGAGTTATCTTGGTCCTGTTATGCATGTATACCTTTCCTACTGTCGTAGCCATTCTTGTTAGATGCCTTTTAAGGATTTTCATTATTCATACTGATGTTTTAGCAATTGAATTCATCAAGCCTAGGTGCTACCATTTCCTCCCCTTCTGTAAGTTTGTCCCTCCAGTAATCTATATGAGTACATCATACAAGGTCTAGGATGTGCAATTCCCTTTTAGATGCTCTAGGTACCACTAGAAGACTGCTTATTAAAAAAAACCTCTTGTGATGGCTTTTGAGAAAAGATTTCTTTAGCTGAGTTCATGAATCTTAAAGCTGTCACTGATCGTTAATCGCGCTGACTGCTTCCTCTCTCTCTCCCCAGCCTGTGAGTAATGTCACTGATTAGACTTAGGAACCCAAACCAACTTGGGTCCCTTGTGGTTATCGAAAGGATAGATTAAACTCCTCTTAGACCACATGGGCACCATAGTTTTTTCTTCTGAGGTCATTTCTTTTGAGGATCCGCTCCCTCCATTCTCTTCTGACTACTTCTCTTCTGAGGACCGACTCCTTCCATCCCAGCTCCCTTCTTGATGTAGTTCTCATTTATCTGAAAAGCCTCACTCCTTACCTTACAAGCCTCCTTGTAATGGCCTGCTAGCCCACAATGAGTGCACAGCCAGTTTTTTATTGTGGAATCATATTTACCGTGGGAGTTGTAGGGCATCTTCTCCTTCTCAAAACCAAGTCCTTCTCCACCACCTCCCTTACTCTTGTACATGGAGGTGATTATGTCGGGGGACCAGGTCCATTTGAGAGCTTTGTCAAGATCGAACTCGACCCTTCTTATGTCTTCTTTTAACTACTCGTTCTTCTCAATCTCGGTAATGAGACACAATTTTACTTTCTTCGGCTCATTTTCAAGCTCCAAGTAAGACTCACTTGCTTCACCTTTTCCCTTTGAGAGAAACTCCATAATTCCTCTTACTTGACTCTCTAATATGATGTTTTGTTAGTTTGTCTCATGAATTTGTTCCTTCATTTTTCCAATGGACATACACAAGTCGTCCTTTTCTTGCTCTATCTAATCGATCACATGATTCAACTCACTCTTTTCAGCAATCAGATCATAATAAGCATCAATCAACATGCTTGATAATAATATGAGTTTATTCTGAGAGTAAGTTCTTAAGTTTTTCTTAACCTTAAGAAAGTTTACCTCTTTGTCTTCATCATCGTAATTATTATTATTATTATTTGTATCTGATTCGACCATGAGTGCAAAGATTAAATCATACTTTGTTGCTCTATCTTCAATAGCCATCATTGATGTGATCATTTGGTCCTCCTTACCTTCTGATTCACTAAAGGGATCTCCCCATGCGGCCAGCGCTTGCTTCCCCATTTCGTCAACACTTCTTTTCCTCTGAGTTTTCTGTTGGGAACTTGGTTCTTCCGGCCAGTTCTGTCATAGTTTTCCTATTTGTTTCGAGGACAATCTTTCATAAAGTGACCAAGTTTCCCACACGTGTGACAGCAGTAGTCGTTTCCTTTGAAGTTTCTGTTGGAGCTTCCTGTCACGCCCCGGACCATGGCCTGGATGTAACACGGTGCTCGGTGCCTGACTGCATGTGACCGAGCGAACCACATGGCTTGCTGAATCATCATGATACATACCATAAGCGGAATATAACGTGAATGCATGATGAGCCTTTATAAAACGTAGTAAGTCATAATACATAATAAAATACTTGTTTAAACATGAGTGCGGAAATAACTTGAATGAGCCAAAATGGCTATACCACTCCAAATGTCTGACATGACATAACTGACTTGTCTAGTCTATGAAACCTCTACCGTGAGTCTGACTGGGAAACATACTTACTGGGACAAGGCCCCCAGCATAGCTTTAGATGCAAAACTAAATAAAGCAGGACAATGTCTAAACCCCGAATGAGATGAGGCTCACCAATAAGCTGGTACGTGCAAATCCTAATGAGCAGAAGCGTCGTCCTGTAAATCTATACCTGCATCGTGAAATGCAGGCCCCGGGCAATAAAAAGGGGACGTCAGCACATTGAATGTACTGGTATGTAAAGCAACCGAAAAAAACAACATGAGACATGGAATAACATGATAAGAACTGAAACTGAAAACCTAGACATAAACATGAGCATGAGCATGAGTATATAAACATGAAGTTGAAACTGAAACTGAATACTGAAACTAAACACAAACATGAGTACTGTAAGCATGAAATAATCTGTAATACCGACATGAACCACCACGGGGAGAAACGTGGAGTCTGATCTCGGCCCGATCAGCTAAGCCATCTCGTACCTTGCCGGGGCACGAGACATGAACATGACATGAATGGATCCAAAATCCCTCAATGGGGAAAATATGAAAGAATCGTCCTAACTGGGCGGAGCGATCCTTATCCTACGTTGGCATACGTACTTTCAGGCTATCTGAGCCTTCTCGGTATTAATACAACTCCCGAACATGAAATAACTGAAAACATGATTTCTGAATCTTGACATGAACATGGGTACATGAAGACATGACATTAAATACATATATAAAAGTTTTTCATGAAAACTTTTCCAGTTACCAGTTTCAAAAAAAAAAAAAAGTTTTTCATGAAAATAAGCATAATATCTCACATCTTGTGTTATAGAACCCATGGGATGCAAGTTATGGGTTTTTCATAGATTACGGACTGAGTCTCAATTACCAAAACAGTAGATTAAGACTAATCAAACGGAATTGTAACTGACCATATAATATACATCATGGTTCAAGTGTCTAGGGTTTAGTAGGAATATACCTAGAATCCTAAAACTTGGTGTGTAATCTTGGAATACTGAAACATGGGGAAGAACAAGGATGTTCCCACACGTGGACAGCGTCTACATACCTTGACTTCCTGCTTTTGAGCGTATCACAATGTCCTTCAATCCCTTCAACTTTAATCTATAGCAATAAAGGTCATAGGGATTCTATATTAGCAATAATATCCATGCTTTGATCATCTAAGCATTTTATCAAACACTTGATGGGCATGAAGCTCCACAACCTTCATTAATGGTGTTTTCTTCACCCAATCCCCATTCTATTACTTCTAGCTGATTCTACAATCTCAATTAGATGTAATTAACATCATTATTCATCACCCACATGAATACAACAATCCCAAGTCAATAATCCAAAAACCCTAGCATAGTTCATATAATTCTCTTTATCAAACCCATTTACTATTCTCCCAGAACTCATCAATTCACAACTATAAATGATTAGAGAGTAGAAACATTACCTTTTTGAAGTCCAATCCTCTTGAATTCGGGTTCTAGGGTTTCCACATCCAACAATAATATTCCAATCATAACTCTATGGATTAGAAAGGTTTTGGGGACTTGGATTCAACCTAGAATCATGATAAAACTTACCTTGGAAGGTACTTGAGGTTTGGGACTTGGTTCTCTCTGAATTTAGGGTGAGTTTTTGTGAATGGGATGTTGGGGAAATAACCCTAAATCTTAAATATAACAAAAAAATGCGTAAACCCGACTTTTGACCCGATACCGACCTTTTATGCGTTGGTTCCGCGACGCACGTGCATAGAGCGACCCCCATGCAGATCGATATTCAGAGAGAGGGTTTTTTTGCGATCGGCGCGCGGCGCGGGGCCATCGCATGCGCCTGCACAAGTGACGGGTGTCGGTTCTGAACAGCGTTCGGTAAAATAGGCATAACTTCTAGTACATAGCTCTGTTCAAGACCCATAATATACTGTTTGAAATCTATTTCACAGGGCTACAACTTTGATCAAGGAAGGTTTCCCAAATTCCCAACGGATTTTCACGAAATTTGACTGGAAGGCAGACGTATTGAAAACTTAGCCGATCATATAGGATTTCAAGTGCCTTACTATTAGCCATATTGAGACGATCATATCTCCTTGCTCTGATCTCTGATTGGCTTGGTCCTTATATCGTTAGAAAGGTATTTCTACATACTATAACTTTCATTAAGGGTACTTTCCCAAATTCCAAACTGATCAAGGAGTTATCGCTGCCCGAAGTAGGCCTATCAACCATTTTCGCAAAACGTTCAAACCTTCAGTGTTTCCACTAGAACTCTAATGATATGAGCCTAAACTTAGTTCCAAGATGCGGGGTGTTACACTTCCTATCTTGGGAATTCCCCCATTTTTTCTGATCATCTTATGAAATCTGTGCGTGAGCTAGGCCATTTCAGATTCCTCATCGCTCGAATCTCCTCTCGCATCTTTGAGAACCAGATCCCTTTCTTTCTTCACTTCATTATTTTCCACTTTCTTCAGAGTAATCTTCATGTCATAGGTCTTGAGATTTCCAATGAGTTCATCAATCGTAAGCTTGCTAAGATCCTTGGCTTCATAGATGGCATTCACCTTGCTGTCCCAAGAATCAGGTAAAACACCAAGCAACTTCCTCACCAGTTTAGTAGTTGTGATGACTTCCCCAAAAGAGTTAAGCTCATTGATTGTGGAGGTAAACCTGGTGTGCATATCATGAATAGATTCACCTTCTTTCATTTTGAACTGCTCATACTCTGTGGTGAGCATGTTGATTTTGGAGTTCTTCACCTGTGTTGTCCCTTCGTGGGCAGTTTGGAGAGCTTTACAGATCTCCTTAGCAGTTGTGCATGATGATATTCGATTTTACTCATCTGGTCCTATATCACAGACGAGAATCTTGTTTGCTTTATTCTCCACAGCCTTCCTATCTGCCTCAGTGTATTCTTTCCTTGTTTTTGGAGTGGTTTCCAAGCCAGCTTCATCGTTGTTTACAGGGACACGAGGACCATCACAAATGATGTCCCACAGCTCTGAGTCTTCAGCCATAATGAAGTCATGCATCCTAGCCTTCCGCCACCGATAATATTTTCCGTTGAATCTGGCTGGTCTGGTGGATGATTGACCTTTTTCCAAGTTTGTGGGGCGGCCATTTCATAGATTCTTTCTAGGTGTTAACCTTTTAGAAAGCACCAACTCTGATAACAATTGATAGTAGCAGTGCGTCCACCAAACAGGACATGGAGAGACCTGTTTGTCTACCAGTTCTCTCAGGCAGTGCAGTAGGTAAATAACACAAGATTTTACCGTGAATAACTCTTTGTTCAAAGGATTAAAAACCACAACCTACCACGTAGGATTTCACTTCACTACACTGAGGAACTTCATATTACAACCTCTTACAGTCTAGGAATTTAATTCACATAAATCCCTCACCCTTACAATACACCTATTGTAAGCTACAACTCTTGACTACCCTTAGCCAAGCACACAACGATGTTTAACTAACTCTAGCCAAACCAACTAATACACTTGACTGACTCTAGCCAAACCAACTAATACACTCTAGCCAAGGGTACAATATATTGAATAGGTAGACTGCGTAACAACTACTGAGAATGTAAGCTACCTACAACATCTTCTTGAAAGAAGAGCAGGTTTACAATTTAAAGTATAAATGAACAAAGACTCACAACCACCTAAGGAGTTTCTAGATCAGGTTCTTCAGCTTGTAAGTGGCTTTGTTCTTGAGAACATTCGAGAACTTGTGGCGGCAAGGATTTGCACAAAATGGTTTAGGTTTTCAAGCGATGCACAATATGTTGGAACAAGTTGTATATATATTGGGGAACATATGGGTGAGATAGAGACCACTCATCCCATGTTTGATTTAAGGCATGGGCCGCTGCACTGTTGTATAGTTGTACAGTTGGCAGTGTAGCTTTACAACTATTGCAGTTGACTGTACGACGTACAGAAGGAGCAGATAGCGAACAAGGTCTCTCTCTATTACTTCAGTAGTTTGACAATCATTAAAACATAGAATGTACTTTGTTTTATCAGTCTTCATGATGTAATAATGAATTTTAAAGTCCATTAATTACATTTATTTGATAACGTAAACAAAATTTTAAATTAGACTTCCGTTGTTTCTTACACATTTTCCTCAAAGAAAGCCAAAGGTCATTTTAAAAGATAGAACTATTAGTAAAAGCTAATCATCTCTAGTACTGGTGGAGCTAGAATTTTAACAAAGGGGGTTCAAAAATATAAAGAAGCAGACAAATGAAGAAGCCAAGAGGGTTCAACGTCTACTATATATACATAAAAAATAATTTTCACCTTGTATGTATAGTGTAATTTTTCAAATGAACCCCCTTGGTCCTTACTGGCTCCGCCCCTTTTTGCACCCAAATGTTCTTGAGATAATGTTTGGTTGAAGGGCAAAGTAGTCATCTAAACTTTTGATGAATTTTTTCATAATTCAACTTTTGGCCTAGAGTCTTCCCACTTTTAATATGGTATGATAATTGCGAAAAATAATAAGTATTCCTGAATTTGTCTTGAATCTCAGTTACACACATGTAGTTTGTCTTATTATTTTCTGACTTTTCTAAAAGTGAAATCAAGATAATTTCAGGCGACACTAATACATTTTCCCAAAATAATTTGTTGAAATTGTGGATCATCTTATCTAAATGTTCAATATATTTTAGTATGGATAATTCTCTATTAGTTAAGTCTCTAACACGACTTTTCACATGTGAGTGTGTTTTTCCCGTGGTTCAAGCATTGATCAATCTCTTTGTGTAATACATTACAGCCTCTAGACTAATATTTGCTCTTTTTGTGATACATTACAGCCTCTAGACTAATATTTGTTTTAATACCATGTTAATGTGTGTATGACTCATTGATTTAAAATTTTAACTTTAAGGAGGTACAACTTCTATTTACATAATAAATTATGATTTTGACTTAGTCAATGCGAACTTAATTTCTAATGTGACAACACACAGTAGGAAATTCATCTTCCTATTCTATAGCCTATAAACTAGAGCCATGGCTTCTTCCTCATACTCTGTCAAATTATAATCAGGTTTATGCATCATCTATAAAGATCGGTTTGTCTAAGTTACATATATTTTGTTTAAATTACTTTAAGAGATTCAATATGAGTTGTTTCAACAATTTATAGGGCGGAAAGAAAAATGTGCTTAGTGAAATCATCAATGTGCAAAAGTTACTAGGAATCACCAAGTGTTTACATATCAAAATTTTACCTTTAAATTATACATAAATCACCGCCATGTGTTAATTTGAACTAGCTTCCTATAATTTCTACTAAGCCTTGGAAACACAACATGCATTCCAGTATTTTTATTTCTCATTTTGGTCATGCAAAGCAACTAACTGCATCCATAAGTTGAACTTTAATGGAACAGTGAGGATTCATCTATCCGACCTTAACTTATTTGGGATTGAGGCATAGTTGTTAATTGTTGTTGTAACTATTGTTCGATCATGAGTTGAGCTATATTTTCTATTAGCCTTGGAAAAAACTTTGTGTATTCATCCAAACATCTCTAGCTAGGAACAAAACTATTAAAGCAACTAACTGCTAGATCACGAATTGAGCTTAAATGGATCAATGAGGATTCATCTAGCCAAACCCCAAATTGTTTGGGACTGAGGCGTTGTTGTAACTAACAGCTTGATCATGATGAAGTCTACTTCAAGAACATCAGTTTCAGAGCATCGGGCCGGACATCATCATCTGGGGTAAAAAGAACTGTGGGATAAGTTGGCAATCGAAGCAGAATCACCTTCTTTAAGCGAGTACTTCTCCCAAGCGTCATGAAGTTCCATGGTTTTCTCATCCACGAATGGAGGATTAGTAGGAGGAGGCAACTCTTCGTCTTTCTTGACGAACATTTGTAATGCCCTAGACACGGATGGCCTTAGTGTTGGGATCTCTTGAGTGCACAAAAGTCCGACATGTAAAACTCTCGCGACCTCATTTTTCACGTTGATTGTGTGGTAGTTATGCAACATGAGATTCGGATCGAACAGTTCCTCCACTATGCCACGTTGAAAGTTGTCCCACACCTGTTAATTTCATCCAATATTAGTTAAGACCAATGAACAAAATAGTTTTTCAAAATTGAAAATTTTGTTCAAGAAAAAAAGTGATTGATCAGAAATTACAATGGAAACTAAGCTCTTTGTGTATTCGGCATTTTTGCTCCTGTTATTTTGCCTTCCGGTAACAATTTCCAATAGAAGAACCCCAAAGCTGTAAACATCTGCTTTTTCTGTCAATTGGCCATGTGCTAAGTATTCTGGAGCCATATATCCCCTGCGTATTAAAAATGTAAATCATATTAGTCTTTGCATTTTTGTGTACTTTCATGCGACAAATTAAAAAATGAGATGAAGAAATACTAACAATGTGCCAGCAATGGCAGTGCTTATGTGACTCTTGTCTTCTTGGAATGACCTAGCCAACCCAAAATCAGCAATCTTTGCACGAAGCCTTGAGTCCAACAGGATATTGCTTGCTTTTATGTCTCTGTGAATTATTCGAGTCTTTGTGTTCTTGTGTAGGTATACCAAACCTTCCGTGGTCCCTATAATTATCTCGAATCTTTTCTCCCAGTTTAGAGCTTTACCTTTGACAGGATCTGTCAATTTTGAGATTAGAATCAAGACGCGTGACAAAGTCATTTTTGTGGTCATGTGAAATCACCATTTAGTTTTAATGCAAAGTCTCTTATCTGTCAGACCTCTCTATAATAATCATCCTCTATAACAACATTTCACGACTTCTCTGTAACAATCGTCTTCTATAACAACATTTCACTATAACGGTCAAGTTTTCTTTGGAACCAATATTCATGTTATGTTATATTGTATGTTATCTATAACAACATTTCGCTATAACAACAAAAAAATATTCAGACAAACGCCGCTTTTACGGGGAGGTTTGGCTTTAACTTGTTTCCACTTTCATTTTTAGTCGATGTGATGATGACACGAGTTCAGCTTAAATGGAATAGTGAGGATCCATATAGCCGATCCTTAACTTGTTTGGGACAGAGGCATAGTTGTTGTTGTTGCAGAGTCCGGTTACTTACCAAATATGAAGCGATCAAGACTCTGGTTAGGGAGGAACTCGTATACAAGAAGGCTTTCCGGTCCCAAACAGCTGCATCCCAATAACCTTACCAAATTTTTGTGCTCGACGCTACTGATTATGTTAACCTCGTTATAAAAATCTGCAGCTCTGTGTTTGTTGTTGATGAACAGCCTTTTGACAGCAATCTCTCTCCCATCTGCCAAAACACCCTGTAACAGATCACGCCTCAGACTACTTTTAATGCGAACACCTCTAGTATTGCATTAGTGTGATGGATGATTAACAACTTCCAACATATCAATTTGCACTACATTCAGCCATTACGTACCTTATAAACCGTGCCAAATCCACCTTGCCCGAGCTTGTTGGCCTCGTCAAATGACCCTGTGGCTTTTTCAAGTGTCGAATACTTGAAGTTCAAGCTGTTGTCATGAAGGATCTTCACTAATTTCTCGGCATCATTTGCGCCTGACAAGTTCAAAGTTTCCAGGAAAATAGACCATAACGCCTCAAGATAATTCTTGGAAACTATTTTCATTACAGTTGTGTGCAGCTAAAAAGTTTTGCTATTTTCTGCTTTTACTGAACCAGTTTTAGCGTAAAGATACAACATATGTTCATCATCGATATCCTAAATGACTTCTATAACTAATTTTGGCACAGAAGGATTTACCTTTTCTCTTCTTCTGGATTTGCTTGTTTTTCCAGACATAAATAGCAATGACAACACCTACTCCCAAAATGAGCATGGAACTTACAACGACGATGACAATGACTGCAACTTTTCCTGCAATATGATCATTTGAAATTAAAAAAGACCATTTATCAGCAAAATTACTTTTTCAGCAGTGTCATCAAAGCGAAAGCGCAAAAAAGCTCTAAGGTCCGTCGGGACTTTAAGCGCAAAGCACAAATAAAGCGTGGGCCTTAATGAACTAATGAAGAAGGCTCAAAATGGAGAAAAAATAAAAATATGTACATGTAGTTCAAGACTAATAATTATAAGCATAAATAACAAATATATGGACAAAGAAATTGATTAAAATTACGATAAAGTGAAGTATCAGTTGTTTTTAGTGTCCCCTTTCAGGATTACGCTCATTGGCAAGGAAAAGTATGCCTTAGAGCTAGAGCCTTGATGACGACAATGAAGCGTCCGTTAAGCGAGGCGAATCGCTTAACATGTTTTGCGCCTCGGTTCAGGCCTTCAGCGCGCTTTAAGCTTGCCTTTTGACAACATTGCTTTTCAGTCGATAAATAACAGGTAAACCAGGACAAAAAAGCGTAAAGGTACCTCCTGATGACGAGCCTCCATTGGTAGAAATAGCATTGAGAAAATTTGTATCGGAATACCTCATGAAGCATCCGGTGTACATCGCTCTACCTTCCGACCAAGGCAAGCATCCCAACATGGAGGCAGAAGCATTTTGCAAGCACGCTGCACAGGAATTTGAGCTCAGCGTCCTCCAACAATCAGCAAGAACGTAAGCTGTCTCGTTAGAAGGACCGGGCACTGACACTTGAGCACGCGCGTAGCCATTATTACTTGGTGCATTTGCAACTGCTTGCTGAACGGCTTGCCTAGCATTAGAAATGGCAAAATTAGCTCATGAAAATATGAACCGCCCAACCAGCCCAAGTTTGGGCTGGTAATTGACACGCCCATTTATTAGCTCAGCCCATCAAAAAATTGGGCTGATATGTAACCCAAATTGACCCGTGAGAAATCTTGTTAAAAATATTTCATAAGATTTTTTTTTTGTTTGATATGTTATAAAAAAAAATAGTTTATTAGGGACTGAAAAATATAAAAGAATAAACAAAGAAATTAAAATTTAGCAAGAGTTGGGCTTGGTTGGGTTATGACCCAGTTTTTAGCCCAACCCAATTCAATCGTCCATTTATTAACTCAATCCATTTTGACCCATCCAAATTCAGCTCAACTCGCTCATTTGACACCCTTACCTAGCATTCTGTTGGAACAACGAACCCTTTGTCGTCCTGTTTCCGCATACATGCCTGTCTTCCGGACCTAAGTACTGTTCATAGAATGTGTAATTTTCCGATCTCATAAAGCAACCATCAAGATAAATCCGCCCTGCGTTATGAGGGAAGCACTGGGGAAGAACAGTTCGCGCTTCAGCGTAACATAAGACGCAGTCGGATAACGAAAGATCGCCATAGCATTGGGCAAGTCCATAGTTAGTATCTGGTCCAGTGCCAGTAACTGCTACTCCATATCCTCTAGTTCTCATTTGTTGGCTTATAGTTTCCATAGTAGCAACAAAATTTGGAACGAAAATCGTTGTGTTATGCTCGTGTTGGTTTCCACATATGATCTGGACTGTCTGGGATCTTGGTTCAGACACTGATGTATCTGGTAGAAGTAGGAGCAACACAACGAAGAAGAGACTACAAAAAACTGAAGGGGCTGGTATCTCCATTTTGCCAAATGAACTGTACAACATAGAAAAGAATGTGAGAGGACTAATTGAAGTACTAAAAATGATAAAAGTAAGAAAGATTGAATGACTAAAAACTCTGAAAGAATATAATTTATTCATTGTGAATACAACTCTACAAATGAAAATTAATCTACAAGATGGTGATAGTTCAGGTACGAAAAGAGAACAACTGATAGTTGGGTGTGAAACTCCCAAAAAAGTGTTAGTTCAGGTGTGTTTTTTAACCATTAATTCTTTTTAAAAAAAATCATTGATATAGTATTAAATTAATTAATAAAGTTTATTAATTTTTAAATATAGACAAGTTTAATATGTTCAGTGGTTGAGCAAACTAACCGTTTTAAATATTTAGTATTTAGATCTTAATACTCATAAATATATTCAGATTCAGACGTTTTAATCTTATTTAAAAAAGGGGTCTTAGCCAACTTAATCGAATGACATAATACTTCAAGACCCCTAAATTTGGCACCATTTATTTGATGCACGGTCAAATTATTTTTGATCTTAATTATCCCCCTATAATTGACTATTCGTTAGTATTTACCCCCTATATGGAACCTATCACCCATCACAGCGTCGATGATTTTCTCTTCTGTTCATATACTTCTTACCAAATTTCAAGTAATTTTTTTTAAAAAAAAAAAAAAAAGGAGAACAAAACGGATGACTAGTAAAAAAAAGCCATTAGACACGCCATCCAGTGGTATAAATTCGTCTAAAAAAAAGTTGGATAACTTTTCTGCGCTGAAACTAAGAAATAACTTGAATCTGAGTGAAAAAGAATAAGAAAAAAAAAAAGGAACACTCACAAAATTCAATGCTCTGAACACTGAGCGCTCAGAATTCGCCGAATTTTGAGTCGCAACAAGAGATTGTCGGGCAAACTGATGGTCAACAGCTGTCAAAGTTGTAGAAACACATTGACGAGGGAGAGAGAAATGGGAGAAAATGAAGGATAAATAAGCGGATTGAGTTAAATTTAAGCGCGTCAAAATGAATTGAGACAATAAATAGGTAGATCAATAACCCACAAAAGTTACTTGGGTTGAAATGAAAAATCTTATTCTACTTTATTACTTACTGCCCAAACGAAAAATAAAAAGGAGAAGAAAAAGGATCCTCCATTCATTTTAATTAATAACATGATACAATTTGATTCGACATGAAATTTAAAAATTAGTATTTCATAAATTCGTGATTTTAAACATGTCATAATATTATGTGTAACAATAAAACTTTTGAAACTTGCGTCTTTAAACATGACATAATATTTGTGTGACTGTAAAAATTTCTTATGTCTCCTTACTAGTAAAAAAGGAGCTTTTCGACCAAGAGACATTCTGGTAGGAATTAAGGCCAACTTACATAAATAGCCATCCGCCTTACTTAACGTTCAATATACTGGTATGGATATTTCTCAGTTAATTATGTCTCTAACACGCCTTTTCACGTGTAAGCAAACATTTTTCTCGTGGTTCAAGCAAATAAATCTTTTTTTGCTATACATCTTCAACACTTATATCTGCTTTAATACCATATTAAATAGATATATCATTTAAAATTTTAATTTTAAGAAGGTATCGCTTTTATTTACACTAGTTTCTGGACACATGCATTAAATGTGCGTCCCATGTCAATTAATATATAATTTTTACGGCAGTATAGGTAATATGAAAATTACAATATAATTAGTAATGATAAATTTGAAGGGAACAATTATAAAATCAAAGTGATGAACAATTAGCTTATTCGAATGACTTTATCATTGTATATTAAGTGACTTAGATCTTAAAAATATAAAATTTGAATCCAGTAACTCAAATGATTAATTAATTTAATGGCCTCTCGAATCCATAAATTCAAATCTTAAATTTGTCACCACACAGCTTACAACTTGATTCTAGTAGATATTGTAGAGATAACAAGCGAATGATCCACTAGACGGAAGATACTTAGGGGTCGTTTGGTAGAGGTATTAGAGAAAATGATAGTGGTACTGGCTTAGGTATTATTTAATACCTTGTTTGGTAGTGTTTTCAACCTATGTATAACTAATACACGTGTGGTTATACACCCTATTCAGTATTATTCTTATACATAGTAAACCATGACATTAACCATATCAATACTATTCCCATTTTAATGTACATCCTATTAATTTGATACGACAAACCAAACAGTCGATAAAAAATAATGCTAGCATAACTAATCCCTTCATTACTGATCCCAGCATTACTGATACACCTTATTCAGTACTATTCTTGTACACCCTACCAAACAACCCCTAACAACCAAAAAAAGAGGGTAAATTGGTCCTCCTTCTTTTAAGTCAACCTTATCATAGTTAATCAATATTTTTGCAGGTAAAGTAAGGTAAGGTCTAGCCCCTATTGCTTGTACTCCTCCTTTTTAGGATTACTTTATTATTATTTAAAAGGCCGCTAGACACTCACACTTTGTCTAGTGTTAGAATTTCATAGAAAAAAAGACCACTGAACTTAGCTAGCGGTTTTCATACAACGGAGCAGCTCTCTCTCTCTCTCTCTGAGTTTTCTTCTCGGCAGTACTTGCATTGGAGCGCCGAATAATCCAAAATCTTACGGGGCAGTCCCAGTTTGACTAAAGAGTTCTATCAAAAGAAATTTTTATTTCTAGGACTTGAACGCAAAATTTCTAGCTAAAGATGAAGGGATACCTATCACCCATCAAAACGTCGATGATTTTCTACTCTGTTCATATACTTCTTACCAAATTTAAAGTAATTAAAAAAAAAACTAACAAAATGGATAACTAATAAAAAAAAAAAAGGTGCTAAACACGCCATCCAGTGGAATCTGAGTGAAAAAAGAATAAGAAAAAAAAAAGGAACACTCACAAAATTTGATCCTCTGAACACTGAGCGCTCAAAATTGCCGATTTTTGAGTCGTAACAAGCGATCGTCGCCCCAAACTGATGATCAGCTATTGTCAAAGTTGTAGAAACGGAGTGATGAGGCTGAGAGAAATGGGAGAAAATGAAGGAATAAATAAGGGGATTGAGTTAAATTTAAGCGTGTCAAAATGAACTGAGTTAATGAATGGGTATCAATTGTGGGGTCCAGACCCACAATTTTTGACTTTGCCAAAAGAAGGAAAATTTGGCACCGGCCAAATTGCAGAGTTTGTCAAAAAGTGATACCAATTCGTGGGGTCCAGACCCACAATTTTTGACTTTGCCAAAGGAAGAAAAATTTGGCACCGGCCAAATTGCAGAGTTTGTCAAAAAGAGTTGCAAAAAGGTTGAAGAATTAGCACAGGCCAATTAATGCCAAGAGAAAAAATTGCACACTCCATCCCTATAAATAGGGAGCTCTCTTTCAGTTTAAGGACACACCAAAAAAATCTCAGACAATACATCTGAGTGAGAGCAAAGTGGGGTATACCATAGACTGTGTAAGGAAATAGTCTGTGAAGAAAAATAGAGTGTGAGTGATATTGTAGTAAGGTGGAAAAAATCAAAAGAGTGTTTTTCCCTTTTGAGGGTGTAGTGGTCTTAGGAGTATTAGTACTCGTTACTACACAGTGTAAAATTCCTTGCTATAGTAATATCAGTTGCTCCTCTTGGCCGTGGTTTTTTCCTTATTCAGAAGGGTTTCCACGTAAAATCTTGGTGTCATTATTGCTGCATTTTATTCTTGCTGATTTAACCATAAGTTAATGTTCCGCGTTTATCACTAATACCGTGAATATTATTTTCGCGGGTCTATTTTATTCCCAACAAGTGGTATCAGAGCCAAGGTTCTGTCTGAGTATGCTCTGTGGTTGCAGCACATTCTGAACTTCCACATCAGAAAAGAATTACTTTGGTCTTCGAATAAAATAGTATTTGTATTTGTGATAAACGATGGAAGCCAACACTAGCAGAATGGTTACTTTGAGTGGCGTAAATTATGCCATCTGGAAGGGCAAAATGGAAGATCTGCTCTATGTCAAAAAATTTCATCAACCTGTCTTTGCCACTAAAAAGCCTGATAATAAATCAGATGAAGAGTGGAATTTGTTGCATCGGCAGGTTTGCGGCTTTATTAAACAGTGGGTTGACGATAATGTGTTGAACCATATTTCTGGGGAGACACATGCTCGGACCCTATGGGAGCACCTTGAAAGTTTGTATGCTCGGAAAACTGGTAATAACAAGATGTTTTTGATAAAGCAAATGTTGGGTTTAAAATACCACGATGGTTCCACAATGACAGATCATCTGGATATTTTTCAGGGGATCATGAACCAGTTATCTGCTATGGGCATTAATTTTGATGAAGAAATTCAAGGGTTATTTCTACTTAGTTCCCTACCAGATTCTTGGGAAATTATTAGAACTTCATTATCAAATTCTGCTCCGGATGGTGTGATCTCTATGGATCTTGCCAAGAGCAGTCTTTTAAATGAAGAGATGAGAAGAAAATCTCAAGGTTCCTCCTCATCAGATGTCTTGGTGACTGACACTAAGGGGAGAGGCAAGAATCGTGGTTCTCAAAATAGAGAACATCATAGAAGCAAATCCAGAAGCAGACCTAAAGATATTGAGTGCTATCATTGCGGGAAGAAAGGGCACACAAAGAAGTTCTGTCGGATTTTGAAAAAAGAGAATAGAAAAAAGGAGGAAAAGAAAGAAGATGGCAATCGTGTTGCCGCTGTCACGACAGAAGATCTTGTTACTGTCCTTGATGCGGATCTGATAAATATTGCTTGTGATGAATCAAGCTGGGTTGTGGACAGTGGTGCCGCGTCTCATGTGACATCAAGGAAGGAATTTTTCTCATTCAATACTCCGGGTGACTTTGGAACTTTGAGTATGGGTAATGAGACTGTATCTAGGGTGGCTGGTGTTGGAACGATTTGTTTGAAAACTAGTATTGGAACTAAACTAGTTTTAAACAATGTAAAGCATGCACTTGATGTTCGTTTGCACTTGATCTCTGTTGGTGTTTTGGATGATGAGGGATATGTCAGTACCAATGGTGCTGGAAAGTGGAAGCTTACTAAAGGTTCCATGATTGTGGCTCGTGGCGAAAAGCGTCGTGGTCTATACTGGACTACGGCCTCTACCTGTGTTGATATAGTGAATGCAATTGAGAGCAATAAATCTTCAACGTTATGGCATAAGAGGCTTAGCCACATTAGCGAGAAAGGACTAAATGTTCTGGCCAAAAAGAAATTATTGTCAAATTTCGAAAGTGCTAAATTAGAAAAGTGTGAGCACTGCTTGGCTGGAAAATAAAATAGAGTTTCTTTCAAGTCTCATCCTCCTTCAAGAAAGACAGAGTTGCTTGAGTTGGTGCATTCAGATTTATGTGGTCTAATGAAGACAAGGACTTTCGGTGGTGCACTTTACTTCGCTACCTTTATTGATGATTGCTCAAGAAAACTTTGGGTCTACGTCTTAAAGACTAAAGACCAAGTGTTGGGTGTCTTTAAGCAGTTTCAGGTTTCAGTTGAAAGAGAAACTGGAAAGAAGCTGAAATGTATTCGTACTGATAACGGTGGTGAATATTGTGGACCGTTTGACGAATACTGCAAGCAACAAGGTATCAGACACCAGAAGACTCCTCAGCTTAATGGTTTAGCAGAGAGGATGAACAGGACCTTGATGGAAAGAGTTAGATGTTTGCTTTCTGAAGCAAAGTTGCCGAATTCCTTTTGGGGTGAGGCATTGTTGACCGACGCACATGTTATTAATCTATCCCCTGCGGTTGCTTTGCAAAGTGATGTTCCAAACAGAGTTTGGTATGGCAAGGATGTTTCCTATGACCACTTGAAAGTGTTTGGTTGCAAAGCTTTTGTACATGTGCCTAAAGATGAGAGGTCAAAATTAACTGCCAAGACAAGGCAGTGCATCTTCATTGGTTATGGCCTTGATGCGTTTGGTTACAGGCTATATGATCCAATTGAGAAGAAGGTCGTAAGAAGTCGTGATGTTATCTTCGTGGAGGATCAAACCATTGAAGATATTAACAAAGCGGAGAAGATAAAATCTTCAAGTTCTGAAGGTTTAGTTAATCTTGATCAAGTTCCTCATACAAATGCTGATGAAGTTGGTGGGCTCAATGACGATGGTGATGCCTAGAATCATGTTCCAGATCAGCACGTTGATGATGATAACGATGCTACTATTGATGAAGTAAATGCTTCTACTCAAGAAGTCGTGGATGAGCCATATATTCCACTTAGAAGGTCTACTAGACAGCACGTTCCTTCTTCCCGTTATTCACCTAATGAGTATGTATTACTCACTGATGGGGGAGAACCTGAATGTTATGAGGAGGCCATGGAAGATGAGCACAAGGATCAATGGATTGAAGCCATGCAAGATGAGATGAAATCTCTGCGTGAGAACCATACTTATGAGTTGGTGAAATTGCCTAAGGGCATGAGAGCTTTGAAGAACAAGTGGGTGTTCAAAGTTAAAACCGAAGATGTTATATCCCGCATTTTGCGCATTTGGATAATTTAAGATAATTGCGGGGAGATGACAAGCAAGGCCTTATTTTTTTATTTTGTTTGGCATACAAGTTGTTATGAAAATTTTGAAGTGGGAATATTAAGAAAGGTCAAGGGCATAAAGGGAAACTCGCAATATGACTCGTGGAATTATGGAGGAAGACGAAGGGAAAATTTGGAAATTGGAAAAATTAAAATTTGTCATGAAGTACAAAAAAAAATGGGCTTATGTTTTGGGCCATGTTGGCCTTCCCACTTAGAGTGGGCTTAGCCCACTTTGGATCTTAATGGATAAATAAAAAGATGACTTAGTCATCTTATTCCCAACACCTTCTAGACATTTCAAGAAAACAAAAGAACAAGAAAAGCAAGAGAAAGCTCCAAGGCCATTTCGGCCAAGTGCAAAAACCAACAAGAAAATTGACAAAAATTCCTTCAAAAATCATTTTCTACCAAGTGGAGGGTCCTTAACAAAGTAGAGTTGTTATTGAAGCAAGAAAAACACAAATTCATAAGTTGGAAATTCAAGCAAGTTGGAGAATCAAAGAAGAAGGTAAGGGTTCATCCTTTTCTTATATGTTATGGATGTTGTGCATGTTGTAGTGTGTAAAAATGAGTGAAATTCATGAAGAACAAGAATATAGGTGTGTGGTCGTGCATGCCTATGTGTGTGTATGAATCATGTTTTAATTATTCTATCTAGTGTTTGGTTGTTATTGTTGTGGATGCTATGTTGATAATGGAAGTTGAATGATTTTGGAGAGGTTGTAGTTGTGTATGCATGATGTTAGCCGTGTAGTTGTGGTGTGGTGTGGAGGAAGATGAGTTAATTTTATTTAGTATATTGATTGTTGTTGTGTGGATTCTATATTGATAACAAAAGCCTAATGAGCTTAGTGAAGTATTAGTAGTTGGAGGCTTGTCTTGGAAGATTATGTAAATTGAATATTATGTTCTTACATGTATGGAAGGTAATGATATTAATATGGTGTTGTTGGAATGTATATTATAAGGTTGTTATTGTTTTATTGGAGTTGGAAGGTTTTGAAGGAAGTAGTAAATTGATTAAGTTGTTATAATGTATCTTGGATTGAATATGGAAATTGTTAGTATGGTTGTTGATATTATGTTGATAGTTTGACCGGGTTGAATTCCTGGATTGTTGTTGATTAAAAATTGACTGAGTTGAACTTTGGGGATGGTGTATTTACAGGGGAAGTGCTGCCGAAATTTCGGTAGCCAAGTATTATCTTAAGATTTCAATTCTAAATGCTCTAATCAAGTTTGGTAAATGTGACCAATTTGTAGATTTTGGCGGATTTGCAACTTGAATTTGGAATAGCATAAGGAGCGGAAAGAGGTATGTAAGGCTTCACCCTTCCTTCTACGGCATGTCTTAGACGTAATAGGTCGGATACGAGCCTCGGGGAAAACTCTATTCTCCGGAATCCGCACCTAAAGTTTCCCCTTTTTCATTCAGTAGAATTGAATTAGAAATTGTGTTAAAGGTTGGAAAAACTTTCTAAACATCTAGAACTTGCATAAATAGGACCCGGCTACCTTAAAACCCTCATAAGTGACGTCATGAAATGTAATGTACGCAAATTTGGTACGCCGCCTCATTTGACCCGAGGTGGGCCCCTTGTTCCCGAATTTTTCCTATTGTTCCATTTGACCTATTTTGGAGTAGAATCCAAAGGAAACTTTTGATCCTTATTCCGTTCATCAAATGACAAGTACTGTAACTATGCTAACGAGGATACTTCTATGATGACAATGATAATGATGATGTTAAGAAAGGGAATATGCCTATGATAAATATGACAAGAATGATTCCATGACTAAGAGTCTTAAGCTAAGGATTGAATATGAGTATAAAAGTATCAAACTAGTTCTTGATCGTTAATTCTATTCCTCGGTTATGACCCTATTTTTCTAAAGATTTCAAAGCATATGAATTGACGCTTATGACGCCCCTGATCTCATTCTATGTTTTCTCTAATGCTATTCTCCATTGATAGTCTCGCCTTATGATTATCGTTCCTCTAAGGTGAGACATGACGATCCCGGTCACTCCATAATGTAATCGGAGGTTACCGACCTTACGTCACTCCGATAGAGTTATAGTTTTTCTTTGGGCTCTCCTGCATGCTATGATATGATATATGTATATATATGTATATGGGGAAGATGGGAAAAAGGGCAGAGCGCTATAGTCGCTGGGATGTACACACGGTACATGCATCCGTATTTGACTTGATATCATCCCGGACGCGGGATGCCCGGACGCGGGATATATATATATATATATATATATGGTTAAATGGATCGGCTGCCGACGCCTCGGCAATATGACATGTTCTATCTTCTATATATATGAAAAGAAATGTTTTCAAAGAAAAGCTAAGCATGCATGGTATCCGCAAAAGGACACTTATATGTACAGGTTATCCTTCTACCTTATGACATGCTCTATGTTTCTTTTATGTTATTATCCTTGTCCTATATTTTCCGTATGTTATTATTCATGCCTTACATACTCGGTACATTACTCATACTGACGTCCCTTCTTGTGGACGCTGCATTTCATGCCGCGCAGGTCAGCAGGCAGACAGATTTGAATCCTAGGAGCTTCATCAGCAGTATTGTGGCAGCGCTCCAGTTGTTCCGGAGCTTCAGTTTCTTGGTACTACTTTTGGTTATATAGTCGGGCACGGCAGAACCCGGCCCTTCCTATGTATATGAGTACTATGTTTAGAGGCTCGTAGACAGATATGTACAGTTAGATGTTTTGTACTTTTGATGGTCCTCGTCGCTGTATAATGTGCTAGCAAAGTTTATTAGTCTGTGTTTATAATTATGCTATTAATGTTGATGTTAAGCAAAAAAAAAATATGGTATAGTTCATACGGCCCACTCAGTAATAGAGGTGAAACGATAGGTAAGGGGTGCTCGATACAAGTATCGGGTACTCGTCACGGCCCCTAGTTGGGTCGTGACAGAAGAACACAGCTTGAAGCCCAGATACAAAGCTAGATTGGTTGTTAAGGGATTTGGTCAAAGGAAAGGTATTGACTTTGACGAAATATTTTCTCCTGTCGTGAAAATGTCCTCCATTCGGATAGTTCTTGGTTTGACTGCTAGTCTTGATTTGGAGATTGAGCAGATGGATGTGAAGACTGCTTTTCTTCACGGTGACTTAGAAGAGGAGATTTATATGGAACAACCTGAGGGCTTCAAGGCAAAAGGCAAGAATGCTTCCAGGATTGACGAGTTGAAGAAACAGTTGAGTAAGTCTTTTGCAATGAAAGACTTGGGTCATGCTAAGCAGATTTTGGGCATAAGAATTACTCATTCAAGAGACGAAAGGAAGCTTTATTTGTCACAGAAAAAGTACATATAACGTGTACTAGAGCGCTTCAATATGGAGAGTGCTAAGTGGGTTAGCACACCTCTTCCTGGTCATTTGAAATTGAGCAAAAAGATGTGTCCTACAACAAAGGAGGAAAAAGAGAGAATGGCCAAGATTCCTTATTCCTCTGCCGTCGGAAGTTTGATGTATGCAATGGTATGCACTCGACCAAATATTGCTCATACAATCGGTGTTGTTAGCAGATTTCTCGAAAATCCAGGGAAAGAGCATTGGGAAGCTGTGAAGTGGATACTCAGGTATCTAAGAGGAAGCTCAGATGAATGCTTGTGTTTTGGAGGATCAAATCCAATCTTGAAGGGCTATACAGATTCTGATATGGCAGGTGACCTCGATAATAGAAAATCCACTACTGGATATTTGTTTACTTTTTCAGAGGGAGCTATATCATGGCAATCGAAGTTACAGAAGTGTGTCGCACTGTCTACAACTGAAGCAGAGTATATTGCGGCTATTGAAGCTGGCAAAGAGATGATATGGCTCAAGAGATTTCTTCAAGAACTTGGATTGCAGCAAATGGAGTATGTTGTCTATTGTGACAGTCGGAGTGCAATAGACTTGAGCAAGAACTCCATGTACCATGCGAGAACAAAACACATCGACATCAGATATCATTGGATTCGTGATCACGTAGAGAACGAATTGTTCCAGGTCAAGAAGATTCACACGAGTGAAAACCCTGCAGATATGCTGACCAAGGTGGTATCGAGAGATAAGTTCGAACTTTGCAAAGAACTTGTCGGAATGCACTCAAACTAGAAGCAAGTGTACCCTCCTTCAGGTGAATGGGTCTGGAGGGGGAGATTTGTGGGGTCCAGACCCACAATTTTTGACTTTGCCAAAAGAAGGAAAATTTGGCACCGGCCAAATTGCAGAGTTTGTCAAAAAGTGATACCAATTCGTGGGGTCCAGACCCACAATTTTTGACTTTGCCAAAGGAAGAAAAATTTGGCACCGGCCAAATTGCAGAGTTTGTCAAAAAGAGTTGCAAAAAGGTTGAAGAATTGGCACAGGCCAATTAATGCCAAGAGGAAAAATTGCACACTCTATCCCTATAAATAGGGAGCTCTCTTTCAGTTTAAGGACACACCAAAAAAATCTCAGACAATACATCTGAGTGAGAGAAAAGTGAGGTATACCATAGACTATGTAAGGAAATAGTCTGTGAAGAAAAATAGAGTGTGAGTGATATTGTAGTAAGGTGGAAAAAATCAAAAGAGTGTTTTTCCCTTTTGAAGGTGTATTGGTCTTAGGAGTATTAGTACTCGTTACTACACAGTGTAAAATTCCTTGCTATAGTAATATCAGCTGCTCCTCTTGGCCGTGGTTTTTCCCTTATTCAGAAGGGTTTCCACGTAAAATCTTGGTGTCATTATTGCTGCATTTTATTCTTGCTGATTTAACCATAAGTTAGTGTTCTGCGTTTATCACTAATACCGTGAATATTATTTTTGCGGGTCTATTTTATTCCCAACATCAATAAGCCACACAAAAGTTACTTAGGTTCAATTAATATATACTTTTTATGATGGTATAGGTAATATGAAAATTACAACATAATCAGTAATGATAAATTTGAAGGGAATAGTTATGAAATCAAATTGATGAACAATTAGCTTATTTGAATGGCTTTATTACTGTATATTAAGAAACTAAGATCTTAAAAATATTAAATTCCGAATCCAATAACTCAAATGATCAATTAATTTCAATGGCATCTCGATTCTAGTAGATATTGTAGAAATAACAGGGAAATGATCCACTAGACGGAAGACACTAAGGGGTCGGTTGAGGTATTAGAGAAAATGATACAGGTATTATCTTAGGTATTATTTAATCCCTTGAATCTCAGTGAAAAAAAATAACAAAAAAAAGGAACACTCACAAAGTTTGATCCTCTAAGCGCTACGTGCTCAAAATTTGCCGAATTTTGAGTCACAACAAGAGATGGTCGGGCAAACTGATGATCAATTGCTGTCAAAATTGTAGAAACAGAGTGATGAGGCATAGAGATATGGGAGAAAATGAAGGAATAAAAAAGAAGTAAATGTATTTGATAAATGACTGAAACTGGAAATGATAAGAATGATTATATAAATAAGTTTGTTAGAGAGAAGTCAACAAGAGGAAAGAAGTGGATGAAGGATTTGTTGAAAAGATTATTTGTGTGAATTTTACAGAAGATATTGTGTAAAATTATTCTTAAATGGCTTAATGAGCTATTTTGGTAATGGTTGTTATACCCTATTTTAACCGGAGTCAAAATAGTTTACAACATCCCGGTAATTCCGGGGTTAATTAAAGTTATGGGGTCGCCACCTAATTATTTATGGTGAATTAGGACACCTAAAGTTAATTAAAGTTATTTTCTAAAGTTAACTCCGTTTTAAGGTCTACGAAACTTAAGGTTCTAGGTAAGGGTTCAATTAGTCTAAAGGGAAGGTGTTAGGCATCCTTTAAGACCCATTAATAATAGTTAACCGACCGGACTTACAATTAATTAGGCTAAGTATAAATATATTATTGTAGAAAAGAAAATAGCTTTGTAAGTATTATCAGGATTTCAAAATGGAAAATATAAGGCTACTATTTAAATTAGAATAGGATAGTAGTTTATAGAGAAAAAAAAATTTAGCCATATTTAAAAAATGTGCTGGATTAATCAATACCTTAATAGGAATTCAATGACGATTATTAACTCATCTTTTAACTGCTTAGCTTGTTAAGTAACAAATAATATCAAGAAGGCAATAAACAAATTAATTTCCTATTATTATTATGTGAAAAGTTATCTAAAAATATAACTACCTCTTTTATGAAAATTGGGCCTTGTTTGGGAAAATAAAGATATGCATTTAAGCTTGGAAAAAGATTCATCACTATTAGAAATGGTCATTTATTGCCTTTAAATAGAATTAACCATAAAACTAAAAAGGGTTTATAAAATAATGCTAGGACTCTAATTTGAGGCATGTGAATGGTTTTGAAATCGGACTCAATTCTTAGCAAGCATCGATTGGTTTAATTCTACATCTAAAAGTTAGACGCATGCTAATCCTAAACCCATTATATCATATACCAAGAATATCAAACACGCACCAACAGAAATCATTCAAAACACACATTCAAACAAAATAATAAACGGCGTAAAGAGTTGAAAAAAAAATTAAAAAAAAAAAAAAGAGAAAAGGGAATCGCCATGGGCGAGCCTCAAGCGAATTTCATTGTTTTCTTGCTGTGGGATGAAATTAAGGAATAAGGAACGTGTCGACTCCATGCACGGGTAATGTATTAATGTCGAGTCTCAATTTGAAACTCCGTTTTGAGTGAGTCCCAAATTAAGACTCCATTTGCTCCAATGTGTACATGTAAAAGGAAAATATAATAAGGATTAGAGTCGTACGTAACTATTAAATAAGGTAAAAAAATATATGTAAATCTTGAAAATCAGTCGGACACCTAATTTTATGTTAAAGTTTAAAATATGAAGATCCACTAGCATTTTGCTTTGTAAAAGACTTAGTGTGTTGCCGGCAAAACCTGAACTCAGTTATTAAAGATAGGTCGTCAACAAACCAAACATAAAGATAAATGTAGTGCTAGACATTTCAGATAGGGGTGTTCATGGTTCGGTTTGGGTCGGTTATTGGTTAAAACCATAACCAAACCAATTTAGTCGGTTTTTAAATGTCTAAAACCATAACCAAACCAAGTAAAATAATAACCACCTGTTTGGTTATTGTCGGTTTGGTTCGGTTTGGTTCGGTTTTTCGATTTATGACTAGCCATGACAATTCAAATATTCTCTCTCTACATTCTTCAAATTTCTTATGAAGCTCTTTTTTCCTCACGGCCCACAAGGGCGAACTTTGCTGCATATTGAGGGAAAGACATGCTGATGGCAAATCAGGTGGACCAAACTTGCAACGCAGTTTAGATTCAAAAGAACAAGTCAAACAGTGGTTCCAAAATACAAACAACCCTTATGCTTACGACTTATTAGAGTTGGGTTTGGATTGTTGGTCATATTCTTTTAAGACATGGGCCTTAAAAATAAGTAGACCAAAATTAAATCAATAATTAAAAGGTATAAAATATCTTTAATTATTTATGAAAAGCTAATATTATACATATAAATAATTATAAATTTTATGTATATAATTATCGGTTTGGTTCGGTTATTTATTCGGTTATTTTTTACTATAACCATAACCAAACCAAATATTATCGGTTTTTCAAATTTAAAACCAAACCAAACCAAATGTCGGTTTTTTTATTCGGTTTGGTTTTGATTTTAACCAAAACTGTGAACAGCCCTAATTTCAGATACTAAAAAGTTCACACTATTCGTATATATGCTTCATCGGTATTACACCGGTTAATGTTTTAACTACTCTTCTTAATTAATACTCCAAGTAGCAAATATTTTCTTTTGTGTGCTTTTCGGTAAAATGACATTTCATTTGCATGACAGCTAGCTATGAGAATAATTGTTTGGTTCTCTGAACATTTTGTGGTGCTAAGACTTGGAACTGTGGATTTCAATTTCTGCTTTCATATTTGTTTCTTGTGCAGGTACAAGGAATCTCATATATTGTCATGTCCTATAACTATGTAGCATAGTGTGATGACCCGCCACGTCATCATGCCACCTAGGCACCACGTGGAACTATTTTTGCCATGTAGGAAGCTTATGTGGATGCTTACATGGAGAGGAGGCTAGCTTATGTGAGAAAGTTCTAGAGAAATATGGAGATTTCTCATGGAAGACCTTAGAACCTTATGGAATTGCATGGAAAGTCCTTAGAATAATCTAGTTGTGTAGAGATTTCTAGAATAGGGGCTTATTTGTAAATATGTAGGGACTTGTATAATAATTATTATTTACATACTATTCCCTAGATGAGTAGTATAAATAGGAGGGTCATTCATTTGTAAACCATCAAGCAAAATCAATTAACTCTTCTCTAATAAAAAGCTTCCTTCTAGCAAATTTCTCTTGTCTTTCTCAATTACTATTCCCTTAGCGATCTTGAGTATAGTAAACTAGGCTGACTTGGCATAGCAAGATCGTGAGCAAGTTGTGCAAGAACGTGAGTGAGTTGTCAAGTGCCGCACGTGCGCTTAGTTGAAGATTAAGGACGTGACAACGTGGTATCAGAGCGAAGGTTACGACTAAGGGAATGACAAACGACGGAGAAATCAACGCTGCTAAAACCCAAGCCAACGTCATCCAGGATGCTGCTGGCAAGAAAGGCCATAACAAAAAGAGGATTGTCGCCAACCAGAGCCAAGAGGTGCCACCAGAAGTTGTGTCAAATGAAGGGCTTACATCCCAAGAACCATCTACCACTAAGGCGAGCGAGGATGACGTGGAGGTCCTGTCCGAGGACGCTTCGCTCGGTAAAGAGTGGGTTATGAAGGTTAATGTGGGGATGGACGCCATCGACATATTTAGCCAACGTTTGGGAAAGGTGGAGGGCACTCTTAGCATTCTTGAAGGGCATACTCTTGAAGAAATTGAAAGCATCCGAAATGAGTTGGAGGGGCGTATGCAGGCTGAGATTGAGGTAAAGCAAACCATCACTGCCTTAAAGTGCAGACTCATGGAGGCGTTGAGTACTATCGATGTCATGAAGGCAAAGATAGTGGCACTCGAAGAGCAGGTCAATGTTGGCGTGACCGAGGCAGCCAACAATGTTGTTGTGACGAGGGAAGCTAAGATCGAGGTTCCTAAGCCACCACTGTTCAAAGGGGTTCGTGATGCACAAGAGGTGGAGAACTTTCTTTGGCCCTTGGAGAACTATTTCAAGCATGGCAAAGTAAGGGACGATGAGGCCAAGATCAACACCACTGTGTTGTACCTAACAGAGACTGCCATGCTATGGTGGAGAAGAAAGGTCGCTGATACTGACAGAGGTCTATGCACAATCAACACGTGGGATCAGTTCAAGAATGAGTTCAAGCGACAGTTCTACCCAAATAATGTCTTGTACAAGGCAAGGCGCAAACTTAGAGAGTTGAAGCAGACAGGGAGCATCCGCGACTATATCAAGGAGTTCACCACCCTTATGCTTCAAATTCCCAACCTCACTAGCGATGACTTGTTGTTTCACTTTATAGACGGGTTACAAAATTGGGCTAAGCAGGAGTTGCAACGCCGTCAAGTCGCAGACATAGACCAAGCCATAGTGGAGGCCGAGTCTTTGATGGACTTCAGGCATGACAAGCACGGCAAAGGCCAAGACAATGAGTCAAGGGGTAGCGATGCCAAAGATGGGGGAGACCGTGGCCAGAGCAAGGAGTCGCAACAACAATACTCCAAGACTCAAAATGCAAATAAGTTCGACGGCAAGAAGTCAGGTGATCGTCAGGGCTATGCTGAAAAGAAGGCGCAGAACGAGAAAAAGGGATGCTACTTATGCGGAGGGCCGCACAGCTTCAAAAGTTGCCCTGACCTGAAGAGCATAAGAGCTATGGTACGTGCAAGTCACGAGCAGACGCAAACACAGAGTACGGGAATCGCACAGTTGGGGACGATTAGACTATGTGGCGCTGTCGCGAAGCAAGATAGTCAAACCAATGATAATAAAAACCAGTATGTGGATCTCACCATCAATAACAAGCCCGCTCGTGCACTGGTAGACACTGGAGCGACTCATAATTTTATGACCGAGGCCGCAGCAAAGAGACTAGAGTTGAAGCTCACTCCAATTAACGCTCTCGTCAAGACCGTGAATGCTAAGCCAGAAAATGCTCGTGGTGTAGCTAATGGCGTTAGTGTCAAATTGGGTGATTGGAAAGGTATGACAAATTTTACCGCCACTACTATGGATATTTTTGACATTATTTTGGGGCAAGAATTCTTTACACATTACCATGCGATGATCGATCCCTACCTCCAACGTCTCTTGGTCATGGAGCGAGAAGGCGCTTGCATGGTGCCTACAGTGACTATGTCGCATGAACAGGGCCATGCACAACTTTCAGCTTTGCAGCTTGTCGAGGGGCTCAAGAAAGAGGAGCCAACATTCATGACAACCATTACAAGTTTGGAGGAAGATAATTTGCTCGAAGAAAACAAAAATGGTATTTCCAAAGAGCTACCTAAACGCTTGCCTCTTAGGCTTGAGCAGGATCACAAGATTGAGTTGGAGCATGAACAGGAAAAGGGTCAAGTCATGCACCGATTACCGTCACCACCTCACACGATAGGGAGATTGAAGCTATCATTGACTACCAGGCTAGGCAGAAACAAGGGCAAGAAGCCACTACCATTATTCACATGCATTGGAAAGGGCAATTACCGGAAGAGGTCACATGTGAACGATACGAAGACTTGTGGCAATTTAAAACAAGAGTCAAAAGTTTGAGCAGCAGCAGTGCGCCGTGGTCGTCGCAACATCAGGTGGGGGAGAGTGTGATGACCCGCCACGTCATCATGCCACCTAGGCGCCACGTGGAACTATTTTTGCCATGCAGGAAGCTTATGTGGATGCTTACATGGAGAGGAGGCTAGCTTTTGTGAGAAGGTTCTAGAGAAATATGGAGATTTCTCATGGAAGACCTTAGAACCTTATGGAATTGCATGGAAAGTCCTTAGAATAATCTAGTTGTGTAGAGATTTCTAGAATAGGGGCTTATTTGTAAATATGTAGGGACTTGTATAATAATTATTATTTACATACTAGTCTCTAGATGAGTAGTATAAATAGGAGGGTCATTCATTTGTAAACCATCAAGCAAAATCAATTAACTCTTCTCTAATAAAAAGCTTCCTTCTAGCAAATTTCTCTTGTCTTTCTCAATTACTATTCCCTTAGCGATCTTGAGTATAGTAAACTAGGCTGACTTGGCATAGCAAGATCGTGAGCAAGTTGTGCAAGAACGTAAGCGAGTTTTCAAGTGCCGCACATGCGCTTAGTTGAAGACTAAGGACGTGACAATAGTCACTCATAAAACAAAAAGGAAGCTAATATTGGGTGAGTTGTCAGCACTACACAGAAGTTTGACCCAATTCCATTTTATAAGCCTTTTCCTTTCTTTTCTCTCTTTCTCGATGGACACATGATAGAGAATCCTTTGTACAACAACCACAAGTTCAAACTAGATGACAACACAATGACTTATACTTAATATTTACCGAAATATACTTAAATATAATTTCAAACAGATTTACATATGACATGTAACAGAAAACATATCAATTTAACCAGAGCAGAATCGTAGTCATGCTTTTAAATGTACGTTATCCAAATGCACTAAACAAAATCCTCAATGTGGATCTTTTAAATCAACAGAGACACTTAACACGGATCAAATAAATGAACTAAAATAGAGTCGGATTTACCTCTTGTGGGTGCAGTGAACAAGGGCTTTGAGGTCTCAGATCTACTCCTTTGTGAGTAAGATTGAGTTGGACAGAGAGAAAGAATAATGAAAATGCTAAAATTTCTTTGAGAGATAATAAAAAATATAAATATTTTAGATGAGAGAGTTTTTTTTTTTTTTAATAGTTCCAGCTTCCCTCTTTTTTTTTTCTCCCCTTTAGCCGAGGACATAAGATAGTATTTATAGGTAAAAGTCTAGGTTTCCGTTTGAATTCGAGATTTTTGGCTCCGACAAAAGTTCAAGGAGCCGTTTGAATTCAAAAATCGAATCTTTAAAGTTGATTTTTTTCAAGAAAATTTGGAAAGTATTTTGGCCATTTGTTGACCAGATCGTGTGTAAAAGACAAGGCAAAATCTGTCATGGTTGAAAATAAAATGGGTTTCTTGTTTGGAAGAGGAAAGAGGAGAGAGAGAAAGAAAGTGACTCATGCCCTTTTTTTTTTTTTTTGGGTAGATAGCATTATGAAGAATTCTCTCCTTGTAAAATAATATTTTGACGAAATAAAAATTATAACACGTCGTTTTAAAATATGAGCTTCAAAATGAGTCCAATATTGATATAATTCCGAGCAATATTTAAAAATATATAAAAAAAATGCGGTCAAAATGAGCCGTAATTCATACATCATTTTAATTAATAATTTTTTCGAGTTAGACGGGGCGGGATACGTATCTTCTTTTCAAATCACATTTGTAAAAGTAAATAACTCGTGATTTCTTGTAATTGTTAATTTTTTTTAATGAAAAATAATGATTAAACATCAATTTTTGCAATTTTCTCATGATTTTTAATTTTTTTAAGGGCATCCTACTCCGTCTTGGACTCGAAAAATTTAAAAATTAAAAAACGCGGTTTATGAGGTAAAAATTGGGTGTCAACAATGGCGATGGTATAAATGAGTCAAACTATTGATGAGTGGCATAAATGAGCTATTTGCAATTGTTCAATGGCATATTTGAGCCTTTTCCGTTATATTAATAAGTTTGTGAGAGAGAAATCAACAAGAGGGAAATAAGTGGATTTGTTGGAAAGATTATTAGTGTGATTTTTTTTTTTCAAAATATAGACTTAAAAAACAGTAACAGCTATGAAAGACTTTGAAAGGATGGGCCTCTTTTAACCTTAACTTGTCAAATGAACGGGATGGATTGAATTTAAATTGGTTAAACTGATCCGCGTTAATAAATATGCGGATCAATAATCCACCCAAAAGTCACTTCAGTTGGAATGTGAAATTTTATTCTACTTTATTACTTACTACCCAAAACAACAACAAAAAAGAGAAGAAAAGGGATCCTCCATTCATTTTAATTAACAAAATGATACACTTTGACTCAGAGATAAAATTTAAAAATGAGTATTTTTTATATTTGTGATTTTAAACATGTCATAATATCTTGTGTGACAATAAAACTTTTGAAACTTGTGTCTTCAAACATGACATAATATTTGTGTGACTATAATAAAACTTTTGAAACTTTTGTCTTCAAACATGGCATAATATTTGTGTGACTATAAAAAAATTTATGTCTCCTTACTAGTCAAAAAGGAGCTCTTCCATTAAGAATGCATTCTGCTGGTAGGAACTAAGGCCGACTATTACATAAATTGCCGTCTGTCTTACCTAAACGTTCAATATATTAGTATGGATATTTGTCAATTAATTATGTCTCTAACACGCCTTTCACGTGTAAGTAAACATTTTTCTCGTGGTTCAAGCAAAGAAAAATCTCTTTTTGTCATACAACTTCAAGACTTATACCTGCTTTAATAACATATTAAATATGTCTATCATTCATTCAAAAATTTGACTTAAAGAAGGTACCATTTTTATTTACACTACTTTCTGGATACGTGCATCTCATGTCAATTAATATATTCTAAGAAGTTAGTTCCTATGTTTTCCAGATTACAAAATAATGTTTATCAAGTTATTTATCTGTAATTACCTTTTTTCCCCTGCAAAGAGTGCATCTCTATTTGTATTCTTTAACATCCGCAAGGAAGCAAGAAGCTTCAAAGTTTTCTTCGCTTGAACCACAAGAAAAACATTCATTCACTTACATGTGAAAGGCGTGTTAGAGACATAATTAATTGAAAAATATCCATACTAGTATATTGAACGTTTAGATAAGACGGACGACAATTTATGTAATAGTCGGCCTTGGTTCCTACCTGAATGCATTCTTAATGGAAGAGCTCCTTTTTGACTAGTAAGGAGACATAAGAAATTTGGTCTCTAACACGCCTTTCACGTGTAAGTAAACATTTTTCTCGTGGTTCAAGCAAAAAAAAATCTCTTTTTTTTTTCATACAGCTTCAAGACTTATATCTGCTTTAATACAATATTAAATATGCATATCATTCATTTAAAAATTTAACTTAAAGAAGGTACCATTTTTATTTACACTACTTTCTGGACACGTGCATCTCATGTCAATTAATATATTCTAAGAAGTTAGTTCCTATGTTTTCCAGATTATAAAATAATGTTTATCAAGTTATTTATCTGTAATTACCTTTTTTCCCCTGCAAAGAGTGCATTCTATATTTGTTTTCTTTAACATCCGCAAGGAAGCAAGAAGCTTCAAATTGATTAGAGAGCTCATCAAAAAAAAAAAAAACATTGGCCTACAGATTCGAACCAGCAACCTAGGGATTTCGCCACACACTATAGTCCTTCGCTCTACCAACTGAGCTAAGTATTAAATTTAATACTAATAAGTAGAGGTTGAAATCACTACCAAACCAGAGATTAAATAGCACCAAAGTTAATACCACTAATACCTCTACAAAACAACCCCTTAGTGTCTTCCGTCTAGCGGATCATTCAACTATTATTCCTACAATATATACGAGAATCAGGTTCTAAGCTGTGTGGTGAAAATTAAAGACTTGAATTTTATGGATTCGAGATGCTATTTAATTAATTGACCATTTGAGTTATTGGAATCGAAATTTAATATTCTTAAGATCTGAGTCAAAAACATTGGCTTCGGGTGAATCCGTAGTTAATACCTATATATCCGCCCCTAGTGGGTTGGTTGAGTTTTAATTTCTACTGTGCTCACGACATAAAACTATTTGCATAAAAAGTTTTAATTCACTCTTAGTTTCTGGACACGTGCATTGCACCTGCACTACTTGACAATACTCGCATTGGAGCGCAGACTAATCCAAAATCTTACCGAGGAGTCCCACTTTGACTAAAGAGCTCACTATCAAAAGAGACTTTATTTGTAAGACTCGAATGTGAAATTTCTGGCTAAGGATGAAGGGATACCTATCACCCATCACAATGTCGATATTTTCTCTTCTGTTTATATACTTCTTCCAAAAATTTCAAGCAAACTTTAAAGGAAAAAAAAGAAAGGAGAATAAATGGATGACTAATATAAAATGCCGCTAGACATGCCGTCTTGTGGTATAAATTCGTCTTAAAAAAAGTTGAATAACTGTTTTGCGCCGAAACTAAGACATAACTTGATTCTCAGTGAAAAATGAGTAGGAAAAGAAAAGGAACACTCACAAAATTCGATCCACTGAACACGTGCATTCAGAATTCACTGAATTTTGAGTCGCAACGAGACATCGTAGGGGCAAACTGATGATCAGCTGCTGTCAAAGTTGTAGAAACAGAGTGATGAGGCAGAGAGAAATGGGAGAAAATGAAGGGAAAAAAAAAAGAAGTAAATGTTTTTGATGAATGAAACTGGAAATGATAAGAGTGATTATATTAATAAGTTTGTGAGAGAGAAGTCAACAAGAGGGAAAGAAGTGGATTTGTTGGAAAGATTATTTGTGTGAATTTTTTCAAACGATAGACTTACAAGCACAGTAACAACAACTATGAAAGACTTTGACAGGATGTGCCTGTTTTAACAGAAACTTGTCAAATAAACGGGTTGAATTGAATTTAAATTGATTAAAATGATCCGCTTTAATAAATATGCAGATCAATAATCCACCCAAAAGTCACTTCGGCAGGAATGTGAAATTTTATTCTACTTTATTACTTACTGCCCAAAACAATAATAAAAAGGAGAAGAAAAGGGATCCTCCATTCATTATTAATAAAATGATACAATGACTCGAGATGAAATTTAAAAATGAGTATTTCTTAAATTTGTGATTTTAAACATGTCACAATATCTTGTGTGACAATAAAACTTTTGAAACTTGTGTCTTCAAATATGACATAATATTTGTGTGATTATAAAAATTTCTTATGTCTCCTTACTAGTCAAAAAGGAGCTCTTCCATTAAGAATGCATTCTGGTAGGAACTAAGGCCGACTATTACATAAATTGTCGTCCGTCTTATCTAAACGGTCAATATACTATTATGGATATTTTTCAATTAATTATGTCTCTAACATGCCTTTCCCGTGAAAGTAAACGTTTTTCTCGTGGTTCAAGCAAAGATAAATCTCTTTTTGTAATACAGTTTCAAGACTTATTTCTGCTTTAATACCACATTAAATATGGATATCATTCATTTAAAAATTTAACTTAAAGAAGGTTCCATTTTTATTTACACTAGTTTCTGGACACGTGCATTGCACGTGCATCTCATGTCAATCAATATATTCTAAGAAGTTAGTTCCTATGATTTCCAGATTGCAAAATAATGTTTATGAAGAGATTTATTGTAATTACCTTTTTTTCCCTGCAAAGAGTGCATTCGATATTTGTATTCTTTAATATCCTCAAGGAAGAAAGAAGCTTTAAATTGATTAGAGAGCTCATCTTAAAAAAACAATCCGGCCTCCAAATTCGAACCAACGATCTAGGGATGTTTACACACACTATAGTCCTTCTCTCTACTAACTGAGCTAAGTATTAAATGTTGATACTAATAAGTAGAGGTTGAAAACACTACCAAACAAGAGATTAAATATTACAAAAGTTAATACCTCTACCAAACGACCCCTTAGTGTCTTCCGTCTAGTGGATCATTCGCCTATTATTCCTAAAATATCTAAGAGAATCAAGTTCTAAGCTCTGTGGCGACAAATTTAAGATTCCTTTCTAGTGTTTGGACACGTGCATTGCACGTGTTTCTGGATACGTGCATTGTAGGTGCATTGCTAGACAGTACTCGCATTGGAGCGCAGATTAATCCAAAATCTTACCGCGAAGCCCCACTTTGACTAAACAGCTCACCATCAAAAGAGACTTTATTTCTAAGACTCGAACGCGAAATTTTTGGCTAAGGATGAAGGGATACCTATCACCCATCGCAACGTCGATATTTTCTCTTATGTTTATATACTTCTTTCAAAATTTTCAAGAAAACTTACAAAAAAAAAAAAATGAGAACAAATTGGATGACTAACATAAATGGCACCTAGACATGTTGTCTAGTGGTATAAATTTGTCTTAAAAAAAAATTGATAACGGTTATGCGATGAAACTAAGACATAACTTGAATCTCAGTGAAAAAAGAACTAAAAAGAAAAAGGAACACTCACAGAGTTTGATCCTCTGAGCACTGAGCGTTCAGAATTTGCCGAATTTTGAATCTCAATGAGATCGTCGGGGCAAACTGATGATCAACTACTGTCAAAATTGTAGAAACAGAGTGACGAGGCAGAGAAAATGGGAGAAAATGAAGGAATAAAACAGAAGTAAATGTTTTTATGAATGAATGAAACTGGAAATGATAAGAGTGATTATATTAAGGGATAAGGCACTGTTAACCTCCTGAAATTTGGTTAAAGCTGTTACGACACACCTTACCTTTTTAGGGGTCCTATTCCTCCCTGAACGTTTTTGGAATCAATAATTATCACCCTAAGCGCTGACGTGGCAAGGAGAGTATATTTTGCTCTCTTTGGAAGAGTGAGAAGCATAAAATCTGACACGTGCCATACTTTAATTGGATACTTCACATTTAATTACACCTAATTAATTATCATTAAAGCTCAAAGTTTTTTCTAAACTGATTTTTTTTAATGTGGAAAACTGGTTATTTTTTTCTATATAGAAAAAATAACCAGTTTTCCAGATTTAGTTTAAAAAATGGGTTTTCCACATTTTAAACAAATAATTGGTTTTTACAAATTTTTGTAAACATTCAGTTTTTTCACATGTTGACAAGAAAAAACACTGTTTTCATATTTTTTTTAAAATAATCCATATTTTATTTGAAAAATAAAAGTGTCCTAAAAAAATGAAATCATGAAAATTTATTTATTTTAAGTCAATTTTTTTTTAAAACAAAAATCTAGTTTTCCATATTTTAAAAAAATCTATTTTTTCCATATTTTTTTTTAAAAAAATACATGTTTTCAGATTTGCTTTTTAAAAAAAATCAAATTTTCAGATTTTTTTTAAATATCCATTTTTCATTTTTTTGGAAGAAAAATAAGTTTTTCAAATTCTTTTAAAAATTGCCGCGTACGCGAGAAGAATTAAAAAAAATAGAAAACAAATAAATATACATGTGGCAAGGAAAGTGAATGTCACTCGCCATAAGAGTGTAGATATCCATTTTCAGGGTGGTAACTGCTCCGTTTTAAAAAGGTTCAGAGGAGTTATAGGACCCCTGAAAAGGTAAGGTGTGTCACAGCAACTGCGGCCAAAGTTCAGGGTGTAGTGTTGTCTTATCCCTTATATTAATCAGTTGGTGACATTGAAGTCAACAAGAGGGAATGAAAGGGGTTTGTTGGAAAGATTATTTGTGTGAATTTTTTCAAAAGATAGACTTAAAAAGATAGTAACAGCTATGAAAGACTTTGAAAGGACGCGCCTGTTTTAACAAAAAATTGTCAAATAAACGGGTTGGATTGAATTAAATTGGTTAGAATGATCCGCGTTAATAAATATGCGGATCAATAATCCACCCAAAAGTCACTTGGGTTGGAATGTGAAATTTTATTCTACTATATTACTTATTGCCCAAAACAACAATAAAAAAGAGAAGAAAAGGGATCCTCCATTCATTTTAATTAATAAAATGATACAATTTGACTCGAGATGAAATTTAAAAATGAGTATTTTTTACATTTGTGGTTTTAAACATGTCATAATGTCTTGCATGATGATAAAACTTTTGAAACTTGTGTCTTCAAACATGACATAATATTTGTATGACTATAAAAATTTCTTATGCCTCCTTACTAGTCAAAAAGGAGCTCTTCCATTAAGAATGCATTCTAGTAGGAACTAAGGCCGACTATTACATAAATTGTCGTCCATCTTATCTAAACGTTCAATATACTAGTATGGATATTTTTCAATTAATTATGTCTCTAACACGCCTTTCACGTGTAAGTAAACGTTTTTGTCGTGGTTCAAGCAAAGATAAATCTCTTTTTATAATACAGCTTCAAGAGTTATATCTCCTTTAATACCATATTAACTATGCATATCATTCATTTAAAAATTTAAATTAAAAAAGGTACCATTTTTATTTACACTAGTTTCTAGACACGTGCATCTCATGTCAATTAATATATTCTAAGAAGTTAGTTCCTATGTTTTCCAGATTACAAAATAGTGTTTATCAAGAGAACCCTTATTTTCCCTGCAAAGAGTGCATTCTATATTTGTATTCTTTAATATCTGCAAGGAAGCAAGAAGCTTCAAATTGATTAGAGAGCTCATAAAAAAAAACAATATCCAGCCTCCAGAATCGAACCAGCGATGAAAAGAAAAGGAACACTCACAAAGTTCGATCCTCTGAACACCAAGCGATTAGAATTTGCTGAACTTTGAGTCGCAACGAGAGATCGTCGGGGCAAACTGATGATCAGTTGTTGTCAAAGTTTTAGAAATAGAGTGATGAGGCAGAGAGAAATGGGAAGAAAATGAAGGAACAAAAAAGAAGTAAAGTTTAATGAATGAATGAAACTGGAAATGATAAGAGTGATTATATTAATAAGTTTGTGACAGAGAAGTCAACGAGATGGAAAGAAGTAATTTTGTTGGAAAGATTGTTTGTGTGAATGTTTCAAAAGATAGACTTAAAAATACAGTAACAGCAATGAAAGACTTTGAAAGGTAAATCTCTTTTTGTAATACAACTTCAACACTTATATCTGCTTTAATACTCTGTTAAATATGTATATCATTCATTTAAAGTTTTAACTTTAAGAAGGTGCCACTTTTATTTACATTAGTTTCATGGACATGTGCTTCCCGTGTCAATTAATATATACTTTTTACGACGGTATAGGTAATATGAGAATTACAATATAATCAGTAATGATAAATTTGAAGGGGAAAATTATAAACTCAAAGTGAAGAACAATTAGTTTATTCAAATGACTTTACTATTGTATATTAAGTGATTAGACATAATATGAAAAGTTGGATAACTATATTTAGTTAGATTGGTACGATGTGTAATGAGCTAACCTCTACGTTATTAGGAAACATTCTGTTTGAAAATATGAAAACATTCCATTAGAAAGTGTAAGAAAACAAGAAGTTTTGCAGCAGTCATTCAAAATATGATTTTTTTACCCTATAATCTTTTTACCTTTTGCATAATTTTTTTATATTTATCCTTATAAAGTTTCAAGTTTTTTCGAAAAGAATAATAATCTAATTATTTATGCTTTCGCGTAACTTTTTTTTTTCAACACTTTAATATTCCAGTTCTTGAAGAAATAATATTGACAATTATTTTTTTGTGTGACTAAAAGTTTCTTACGTCTCCTTACTAGTTAAAAACTCTTCGACCAATTAGAAGGCATTTTGGTAGGAATTAAGGTCGACTGTTACATAAATCGCCATTTTCTTATCTAAATGTTCAATAGATTAGTATGGATATTTTTCAATTAATTATGTCTCTAACACACCTTAATTTCTTTTTGTAATACAACTTCAACACTTACATTTGCTTTAATACCATATTGAATGTGTATATCATTCATTTAAAATTTTGACTTTAAGAAGGTACCACTTTTATTTACATAAAATTAGGATTTGACATAATCAATGCAAACTTGATTTCTAAGTGACGCCATATAATAGGAATTCATCTTCCTATTCTCTCTTTCAATTTTAACACTTAATTATTATTAAACAATGTAAAAAAAAAATTAATATGATATTGTTTATTAGACTCCCAAGGAAGTTGACGGGAATTAAAGGAAAATTAGGCTAATCATTTGACAGATAAGTTGTTTTATAGAGTTGTTGATAGTTTGTATTGAAATCTGCTTTGGAGATGTATTAGGTAAAAAATACGTCCGATATTTATACTAAATTGATGTTAGTATGACATTTGTATTCACATATTTTTTATCACCTAATTATAATTAATTAATATGCATTTGGGCCTCATTTATTACTTAACTCCGGTTAATTACATTGATTTGATATTAACATCATGTACATATATGTTTTACCCTAATATGTATGAGATTGTTTTTACTAATATAAAAAAAACATGCATGTAAAGAACTCATTTCATGTGAATAATGTTGCCAAATATTGAAGTGGAAGTTTTGTTCAAATTTCATAAACAAATACTGATTTTGAATCAAAATTTTATATTTGAACTCCAAATTGTATGGCCAAACGCCTACTTAGTTTATTATGTGTCTTACTTCTTTTATTTTTAGTTTGTTTAAAAAGGAATGTCATTTTATATACTAAAAAAAAAGGGTAATTTGCGGAGGTTGAAAGTTGTAATTCGCGGGGATTTTAGCCTCCACTAATTGCTTGAGGAGGCTAAAACCCCCGCAAATTGCAACTTTTAACCTCCGCAAATTACCCCGTTTTTTTAAAGTGATATTTAGTAATTATTTAATTTCAATATCCTACATGGTAGGTTTAAAAGTATAGAATTCAATTAATATTTTGATACATTAAACATTTTAAATTTAACATAACAAAATATAAAAGCCCCTCTCACTTTCTTAAATTCCTTATTCTGTCAAACTTATACGCATACTAGATGGCCTATGCCCGTGCTGCGCACGGGCCCAACACTTCGGATTATAGTGTATCTATGTATATGTAGTTGTGTTTAGATAATATATATATATATATATATACTATGTTCAAAATACGATTAATATAACATTGTAGTTTGTGCTCCGTATCTAGAACTTTATTTTATTTGTGTTTGCTACGAAAATTTATTAATACTTTTTAAAAGAGAAGACTTGTTTAAAAAGAAACTATTTTCCTCTCTTTGAGATAAAACAATAGCAATATTTAAGCATCAGTTGATACTTTCAATTTTAATTCGATTAACTTAAAGATGTAAAATACTTATTATTTTTTATCAAATTTTGATTTAGATAATTCTAATTCAAATTATTAAATTAATTTTACATGTTTAAAACGAAACAAAGTAGAAATTGATTTTCTAAATTGATTTTCTATTTAAACGAAGAAATATTATTTTTTAATTTTTGGTAAATATTCTCGATTTAGCTCATTTTACTTGTCTTTTGGATGTTTTTGGATGGTTTTCAAATTTTGTTTTTTGGATGGTTTTTTAAGAAAACGTCGATTAGAATTATAATTCGAATAATTTACCTTATTCATTATTTGATCTCCATTTGATATAATTTTTTACGACATTAATCTCTTTTCACATTTATTAGAGTAAGAATAAAAATAAAAAAGTAATTAAATTCTATCTTATTTTAAAATATAAATATTTTAAGTATATTTATTTTAGTAAACATAACAAATAAATGACATGGCAGAATAACAAATACAACAGTTTTTGTCACACCCTAGCAATAGTAGGGCATGACGGGCACCCGACTCTCATCAGAGTCGAGCGAACCCTTAGACATTCGCTCTATTAAAACCTGTCATTTCAAAAACTTTTAAGAACATAAAAATTTTCCCATTTGAAAATCATTATCTCTAAATGACTCAACTGATATCACTTTGTCGACATCTTGACAAACATACCACAGGACACTGTCTGCAGAAGTCTCTAAGGAGTGAACTAAACATTATGAGTCAGGACAGGGCCCTGACATACCCATAATCATACATATCTATACATGACTCAGCACAACTCCAGAATGAGGTGGAACTTGCCAATCCCAGCAGACGTCAGAGCATCCTAGCTATATACTTAACCTGCCAAGCAATCTGGGGCTGCGGGCATGAACGCAGCATCCCCAGGCAAAAGGACGTCAGTACGGACAATGTACTGAGTATGTAAGGTGGTAACAAATCATAATCATAATTTGATTTAGGATAGAAGAAATAACAATGTAACTCAATACCTGCAGCCTTCGCTGGAAGAAACATAAATGTATACACGAAGTCTCAAAACAACATTTAAGTAAATAATGTAATCCAACACACATGCCGCTTCCGACATGTTAACAAAATGGTCCCTTCGGACAGCCGCTTCCGGCTAGTATCACAATAATCCCTTCGGACGGCCGCTTCCGGCATAATAATACTGGCCCCTTCGGGCAGCCGCTTCCGGCTTAGTAATGATGGCCCATTCGGGCAGCCGCTTCCGGCTTAATAATGATGGCCCCTTCGGGCAGCCGCTTCCGGCTTAATATCACAATTATGTCAACACAAATTTAATCCACAAATATCAATACAAGAAATGATGCTATGGAATGTAAACATAAATCGTAAATGAAATGAAATAGTAAAATCTCGCACCCCCTTCGGAGTGGTTTTGAAAATCGAACTTTATGTTCCCTTTAGTATAAAACTAATTTCCTCGAAATCATTAGTAAAACCATATACACAACTCAACTGGCACCTTATGGATGTTCCCTTCGGAACAGAATAGGAGTACAATATCAATAAACCATCACGAGGAACATATAGACCTTACTCGTCTAAGAATGGAGTCATATGGAGTACATATAGAACGAATAGCACAAGAATCATGCCAAAGAAAGAAAGGTTTGTCTTACATACCTTTAGCGCTTATTTGTCACACAATATGTATACGCTGCCCAATAATACTTCAACCTATATTAAGACGCCAACAACTATGGTTAAGCTACGGGGAGATTCAAAACGTATTCTAACGTTAGTAACTCCTTTCTAGATGTTTAGACGACGTTTTCTCTTGTAGTCAAACCAACTACATACAACCAATCCCACATCAATAAGTATACATTCAACACCAATCCGGACAGCCCACACAATATTCTAAACAGCCCACATTCATAACATGCAATAACGATTCACATACGGCTACGACATTCTCAAGTTACTTCTAATAGTTTGTAGCCTTAACGTTTGCATGTAACAACTAATAACAGCCCATCCAACATACAATATGATGTATACTCTTAACTTATAATTAGTCTTTCCAACTTAATGAAAACACAAGTCCAAAACAGTCCCTAACCAACAACACATCCAAAACAGTCCCTAACCGACAACATAACAATGTTCGGAATTCTTGCAAACGCTTACGAACATACTAAGCCAACCACATAAGATTTTTACACATCATTTCATGTCTTCTTTTCATATAATTTCAGTAAGTTATGACCAGCTATCCACACGACAAGTACGACATCAATTCATATGCAACTACGCTATATCGTCATTTCTATTATCCTTACAACAATTCTCAAACGACTTTAGTTTCAACTCCAATTATTAAACACCTTCATTTCCATCATAAATTTCATGATAATAACAATCAAAATATCAAGTAAAAACAGTTCACTAACTTCCTCACAAAACAGTCCACACACGATTTCAACATGCTTCAACATCACTTCACATAAAATCATTGATTCACTTTATTTTCATACTAACACAACTTCACCTTTAACCTTCCAATTCTTTTCATTCTTTTTACCATGAGATCTATGATAGTAACATCCATATTTATTAAAGAAAATTAGTTCATTAATTCCACCAAAACAGTCCCCTCGGTCACAACAACATTCCAACACCAACATTCATGATTTTATGCATGCGATTCATGTTCTTCAAGTTACAACCATACTTCAACATCAACACATATAACCTCATGGTTACTATCATGTTCCAACATCATCACACCTTATTTCATACATACAACTTATATCTACTCATCTACATCACCCTTAATGCATGGAAAAGAAAGTTAGATCTTACCTTGACAACTTGACTTCTCTACTTGGCTAGAGTTGGTGACTTGAGATGAAAATGGTTCTTGTTGCTCCAAAGACTATCTTCACTTTTTAGGGACCTTCTAAAGGGTTGAAACACCTTGGAAAGTAATTTTTGGATCAAGACTCAAAGAGCTCAAAAATCAGCCCCTTGGCCGAATGCTCTCTCTCTCTAGGCTTAGGTTTTCTTTCTTTGTGTTGTGTAGTTGAAATGAATTGTGATGGCTGATTTCTTGGTCATTATTTGGTTCAACTTTGATGCCTACAAGTTGGTCACATGCTCCACTTATGGCATGATTCATTCCATTAACTTTACACTTAAAATTTTCTAATTTGTTTTTTCTTCAACTTTCGGCTAAGTGTGTTGGCTGATTTTTCATCTTTGTTTCCTTTCTTCTTTCTTTTCAATTGTTTACAAGACAATCTCATGTGTGGTGAATGATTCACACACCACCCTTTGTCCATTGTAATCATTCCAAGATGAATGATCCATATTTAATGTGAAATGATCCCTCCACCATGTTATGTCTTCCTAAAATAATGTATACTTTTATAAAGTAATGCATGCTTCAATATTCAATTGCATGACTAACCTTTTCCTCCTCCAAATTTCAGCTCCTTGGCCGAATATACATGTATATTTCTTCCAATTTAATTGTCCACAATATAATGAAAGTGTAGTGGATGAATCAACAATTAATGCATATTTGTATGTCTTCCATAATAGCCTTATTTTAGATGACTTTGAGTCATCTTTTGGACATGGCATGTTAATGTTCATATTGACTCATTGTTGCCACTAATTTTTACTTAACATCATAATTAAATAGTTCCTAATTTCCAACAACATTCTTATACTAAGTAAATTTATAACCGATTAGTTCTAGTTTAGAAATTGAAATCCGAGGTTTCTATCTCACGTCGATTCTTTCGCAAATAACTCGACGTATAATAATACGGGGTCTAACATTCTCATGTAATATAGCACTAGTCCATAACTTCATTTTCCACACATAAATTATCATTCCCAATCACCGTCGTCACACTTTTTCGTCTTAAATAATTGTGGGACTTCATTCCTTGTACACACCAAGTTATTCGTTTCATGCTTGAATATGATCAAATTCTCCGGGCTTGAGTAAATTTACTCATGTTGGACGGTCCAATTTCCTAGTCCAAAAATACGGGGTGTAACATCCTTCCCCTCTTAGAAACATTCGTCCTCGAATGTCAAATGAGGACTAATACTCGTATCCAATTTCTACACTTATTAATATCACGTTACTCCCTTTTCTCAAACACATATAATCATGTTTCTTTCTCATCCTTGTTTCAGTCTTTACTCGTTAAAGCTTACTCTTTTTTTTTTTTTACTAACTCACCTCTCGAATGACTCCTTGCTTATCATTTATTAGAGTAAGAATAAAAATAAAAAAGTAATTAAATTCTATCTTATTTTAAAATATAAATATTTTAAGTATATTTATTTTAGTAAACATAACAAATAAATGACATGGCAGAATAACAAATACAACAGTTTTATATCTACATTAGATCTCAGGCTAATATAAAAAAAAAATTGTATGGTTTGACTACTTAACCTTTTGAAGAAAAGTAATTTCATTTGCTCCCACTAATGGATTGATACGCACGCGGCAATGAATCCATCATTATTGACTTAATGAGATACTTTAGAAATTGCATGAATATTGTTTGATTTTTTAGTATGGGGTGCACTTTTTTTTTGACGTTATTAATTTGCACTATTTTTATGCATATATATATATATATATATACACACACACATACTATGCTAAAACACGATTAATATAACATTGTAGTTTGTACTCTGTATCTAAAACTTATTAATCTCTTTTCACATTTATTAGAGTAAGGAAAAAAATGAAAAAGTAATTAGATTCTATCTTATTTTAATATATAAGTATTTTAAGTATGTTGTTGTATAATAATTTCATTTGCTCCCACTAATGAGTTGATACGCATGTAGCAATGAATCCATTATTATTGATTTAATTGTTTGATTTTGTAAGCACTTTTTTTTTCCGTGAGTTTGGATGCGGCGAGTTTCACTTTTTTTTTCTTCCGTTTTTTTTTATTGCTTGGTGTTATTTAGTATGGGGCCCACCCCCCCTTTTTTTAAGGGACAACGGACGATGAAGCATGGGTCTAAACCCATGCTTTATATAGTTACTTCTTTTTTTATTTTTTATTTTTATATTGCTTGGTGTTGTTTAGTATGGGGCCCACCCTTTTGGACATTATTAGTTTGTACTATTTTTATGCATATAATATATATATATATATATATATATATATATATATATATATATATATTCAAAACACGATTGATATAACATTGTAATTTGTGTTCCGTATATAAAACTTTATTATATTAGTGTTTGCTAAGAATACAAAGTCTGCACTTTTTTTTTGACATTGTTTATTTTTTTAATATGGGATTCATTTTTTTTTTATATATTGCTTGATTTTGTCAATATGGGATACTATGTTCAAAACACGATTAATATAACATTGTAGTTTGTGCTCCGTATTTAAATCTTTATTATATTAGTGTTTGCTACGAATATGCACGGTGTTTAATATGGGGCCCACAATTTTTTTTTAACTTTGTTTTTTTTAATATGGGATTCACTTTTTTTTTTTAATATTGTTTGATTTTGTTAATATGGGGTTCACTTTTTTTTCCCGTGAGTTTGGATGTGGTGGGTTCCACTTTTTTTATTTTTTTAATACTGGATGGTGTTTAATATGGGGCCCACAATTTTTTTTTACAATTTTGTTTTTTTATGGCCCTGTTTAATATGGGGCCCAATTTTTATTTTTTTTATATATACTATGTTCAAAACACAATTGATATAACATTGTAATTTGTGTTCCGTATCTAAAACTTTATTATATTAGTGTTTGCTAAGAATGACTTTTTTTTTTTTACATTGTTTATTTTTTTAATATGGATTCATTTTTTTTATATTAATTGATTTTGTCAATATGGGATACTATGTTCAAAACACGATTAATATAACATTATAGTTTGTGCTACGTATTTAAAACTTTATTATATTAGTGTTTGCTACGAATACGCATGGTGTTTAATATGGGGCCCACATTTTTTTTAATATTGTTTATTTTTTAAATATGGGATTCACTTTTCTTTTTTTTAATATTGCTTGATTTTGTTAATATGGGGTCCACTTTCTTTTTCCCGTGAGTTTAGATGTGGTCGATTTCACTTTTTTTTTTTAAAATATTGGATGTTGTTTAATATGGAACCCGCAATTTTTTTAATATTAATTGTTTAATATATATGAGATCCATATTTTTTTTATTGGCCTGTTTAATATGGGGAGTCCACAACGGACTACAAAAAGAGCACCAACCGGTGCTTCTTAATAGTAGTAAAACGGAGAGCAATGTTCAAGTCAACCATTTTGTGGGGGCATAGAGTGCAATATTTTCAAAGTCTTTCACTTTAGAAATTCGGATAAAGTTACTCTTTTTGTAAGTATACGATCACAGAATTTAAAAAGCGTTTCCCACTTTTTAAAATTCTTTATTCAATCGACGCATGAAATGGAGAGAATAGTATTCAAGTCAACCATTTTGTGGGGGCTAGAGTATAATATTTTCAAAGAATTCCACTTAGAACTTTGGATAAATATGCTCTTTTTGTAAGTATATGATCACAAAATTTAAAAGCCTCTCCCACTTTCTTAAATTCATATTCAATCAAATTAAGATGCATAAAATGAAACAGAGAGAATAATGTTCAAGCCAACCATTTTGTGGGGGCTAGATATATTTTCGGAGTCTTCCACTTAGAACTTTTAATGAATATATAAATCACAAAATTTAAAAGTCTCTCCCATTTTCTTAAATTCCTTATTCAATCAACTTAAGACAAATAAAATGAAACTGAGAGATTAATGTTCAAGTCAACCATTTTGTGGGAGCTAGAATGTAATATTTTCAAAGTCTTCCACTTTAGGACTTTGGATAAATATGCTTTTTTTTTTAAGGTATAAGATCACAAAATTTAAAAGTCTTTCCGGCTTACTTAAATTGCTTGTTCAATCAAATTAAGACACATAAAATGAAACAGAAAGGCTGTTCAACTCACCATTTTGTGGGGCCTAGACTGTAATATTTTCGAAGTCTTCCTCTTTATGACTGAATAAATATGCTCTTTTTTGAAGTATATCTTACGCTGGAATTGCATATTTATGTGATGACACGACATGCATGTTGCAGAAAGTCAAGTTTTTGTAATTTACACGTTGCTTCAGTATTCCTAACGAAACAAATTTTCTATGACCAAAAAGATTATATCCTACAATCAATTAACTTGGTTGTTAAAGTACATGAAAAGTTTGTCATAACGAGGGCAAATCAGACTGTCAGAAAAGCTACATTATATGTTGATCACCGGGGTGTCTATGTCCGGAACCTAAATGACCCAAAAAAAAAATATATCAAAATATCTCAAGAAAAAAAAGTGGTACGAAAGTACCTTTAACGCAACTTTTTTATGCATTATATAAAAGTGAGTTAACGTCCCCCGTTAAAATTCATTATCTAAATTTTCTTTTTTAAAAAAAAAAAAAAACTAAATTACATAACGCACTATTTTACTGCGCATGCAAGCTAAGTAAGCCTAAGTTAGGCCGTGTGAATTTACTTAGCTAATCCAACTGTATCCATTTCAAAAACTATGCAAAAGTTTCCATCTTTTAAAATATTAATAATATTCCTCCGTTCACTTTTACTTGTCCAGTATTCTAAAAATACATTTTCACTTTGTCACTTTTAGCATATTAAGAGAAGATAAATTTTTTTTTCTCTTTACCCATAGTAGTAATTACTCATTTCAAATCATTTTCAAGTCCATTAAAAATTTACATCAATTAATATGACTATCATGATAAATTATGTATTTCATTTATTATTTCTTAAAGAATGTGCAAAGTTCTGGACAAGTAAAAGTGAATGGAGGGAGTATTAATTTATCTTCTAATACCATAAGTATCTTTTAACAAATTGTTACCAAAGTATGTATTCTCTTATCTTTTGATATTTATGAAAAACATTTATTCTTATAGAAAGTATTTATTCTCTTACTTTTTAATAATTATCTTTTAACAAATTATTTATCCTCTTGTTCATTGGCTTGTTGTTTTTTTCTTAATTAATGTTTGTTTAGCTAATTCTAAAAACAATCTAGGATCTATTTACCGATAAAAGTAAATAATTTGTATTATAAGTGACGATTAATTACACTAAACACTAATGTAAATAAGAATTAATTCGAGGTGCATACCTTGTATTTTAAAATCGAACATACTTATACTGTGAAAATCCTTCCTTTGATTATAAAATACAAGGGTGTATCTCAAATTAATTCTTATTACATGAGTATTTGATGGAAATATAACTAGAATTTTCACGTATTTGGCAAAAAAAAAATCAAAAAAATCTTTATTATAGTGGTGTATTCCTAATTTTTCAAACAAAAAACTTAACTTCTTAAGAAATATCACGCAAATGACACTTTATCAATAAATAATTTTAAAGCGGAAGAATAAATAAAGAAACTAAAGATGAGGAATTCTTATATAATAAAATATTATAACTCAATATAGCTAAAATAACTTGCCGCTTAATGTGCAAGAAAGTTAATAACAATAGTTGTCATATTTTATTAAGTAATTTGTGTTATTTATAATTTTAATTTGTCTTTTAATAAATACATTTAGTTACGACTATACTCCATAGAGAGTGTATGTGCATGATTCTCATAGTATAAATGGTGTAAATGTTCGATTTTTAAATACAAGGGGTGTATCTCGAATTAATTTTTATTGCATTAGTATTTAAATAATTTACCCTCCATTAAAATAGAAAATTATTAACTTTTGTCGGTGGTAAATAGATCATAGACTCGATTGTTTTTAGAGTTAACTAAACAAACACTAACTAAGAAAAGAGAGCAACAAGTCAATGAACAAAAAGTTAAAAAAATTGTCAAAAAATATAATTATCAAAAAGTAAGAGAATAAATATTTTTTATAAGAATAAATACTTTTTCATAAATATCAAAGATAAGAGAATAAAAATTTGTTAAAAAGTTCTTATGGTATCAGAACATTAAATTAATATTATAAATATTTTAGAAAAAAATTAATGTTATAAATGTCATTTCGGTTCTGAACTCCTGTATCTTATTAGCTAAACAACTAACCTTGAGGATCAACAAGTTAAAGTCAAAATGCATATTATTTAACCATAATTAAGTGTTAAAAAGTGTATATACAAGACATATTTTTTATATTTATTTGTTTTGTGTAAACATCTGATGCGGATAATGTTTTACCACCAAACCAGTGACCTCTTTTTCACAGTATAGACGCTGCCCAGACTGAAAATGGGTCACACTGCATTTTTTGCATGTAAAATTAAAGGGAAAAATTGCTCAATGAACACTGAAGGTAATTTTTTTTTTTAAATTTTTTTTGGAGGAGATGGTATAGAATAGCCACTTACAATTTGAAACTAAGAAAATAATTTTATCAATTTGAAAGGAGATTATGTAGAAAACTATGAAGTTCTCTAAAGTGTGAAAGAGCAAAATAATCCAAAAGCTTCTAAAGAAAAGGAATGGACTGGCCCACTTGATTTTGGGCTCAAAGAAGAGGACATAAAAGAGAGTGGATAAGATGAATGAAATGTTCTCTTCAGCTGGCCCAAATAGAGGTCCAAGAACAAACTCGGAGAATTTGAGCCTGACTCGTCCGGCCGTATTCAATACTTCAGACATACGCGATTGAAGTTGTTTGCCTTTAGCAACTCAAACTTTAGATATGCATGACTCAAATTTTGTATTTTAGTTATCTCTTATTCAATATTACTTCTGATATTTTCTTAATTGAAATAAAACGCCAAACTTCTAACCTTTAGCATTTTCACAAGTTCATTTTATTACATAGATTATCTTACTTATTATAAGATTGAATGCATCGATAATACCTTAAGCTTGTTAGTAAATTTTATTTCGATACCTGAACTACAATTTATTCCAATTGAGCACCTAAATACATGATAAATCATTTCTTTAGACACTTTTGTCTCAAATTTTGGAAAGGTTTTTGTGCAAGTTCTTAAATGTGTATTACATACTTAAGTTAACAACTTAAAATATATCACCTCCATTAATTTCACGCATTCACCTCAGTTGGAACATGCCTACACAATGGGCTCTTGAGAATACGCAAAAGCTTTCTTAAAAAATTTAAATCAGAAGTGTTTAATATAAACATTTTATCATGTGTTCATGTGCTCAATCCGAACAGTTTGTATAGTTAAAGTGTCTAAATGAAATTTACTGGCGAATTTAAGGAGCTATCGATGTATTCAGCCTTATTAAAAACCTATGAACCTTTGAAGCACACATGCTGTAGTAAAAAATCCAAGCTAAGGTTGAACAATCACAGAACTGTTGAACAATTAATTAGTGATCTAATTAGTCTTAAACAATATACTCGCGCACGAGAATCTACTGATTAGTAGGGGTGTTCATGGTTCGATTTGGGTCGGTTATTGGTTAAAACCATAACCAAACCAATTTAGTCGGTTTTTAGATGTCTAAAACCATAACTAAACCAAGTAAAATAATAACCACCGGTTTGGTTATTGTCGGTTTGGTTCGGTTTTTCGGTTTATGACTAGCCGTGACAATTCAAATATTCTCTCTCTATGTTCTTCAATTTCTTATGAAGCTCTTTTTTCCTCACGGCCCACAAGGGTGAACTTTGCTGCATATTGAGGGAAAGACACGTTGTTGGCAAATCAGGTGGACCAAACTTGCAACGCAGTTTAGATTCAAAAGAACAAGTCAAACAGAGGTTTCAAAATACAAACAACCCTTATGCTTACGACTTATTAGAGTTGGACTTGGATTGTTGAACATATTCTTTTAAGACATGGGCCTTAAAAATAAGTAGACCAAAATTAAATTAATAATTAAAAGGTATAAAATATCTTTAATTATTTATGAAAAGCTAATATTATACATATAAATAATTATAAATTTTATGTATATAATTATCGGTTTGGTTCGGTTATTTATTCGGTTATTTTTTACTATAACCATAACCAAACCAAATATTATCGGTTTTTCAAATTTAAAACCAAACCAAATGTCGGTTATTTTATTCGGTTTGGTTAAATTTTCGGTTTGGTTTTGGTTTTAACCAAAACTGTGAACAACCCTAGTATGTTCGGTGCTAATTACTGCAGATTATTGACTTAAATAATACGTAGTACTATGTAATTTAAAAACAATTTTCTGTAGGCCCCCAAGAAAAACACGGTTAACATTTTATAATTTTCTTATACAAAACCACATGTTACATATGCCTAAAGGATTATGACTTCAACAATGACAGCCGATTAGATTTGGATCGTCCATTTCCGGTAAGTTGTCTGACTGCGTAGTAAAATTTGAGATTAAATTTATCGAGTGTTTAATTACGGATATTTATTTTGACTAAATCTAGGATTTGACTTGTATAATAGCTAAAACTAGGATAAAATTTATACCAAAATCATGAGAGTATCTATTCCATATTAAAGGCGGGATTATCTACTAGTTATAATCTTGGGGTAACGCCTTGTTTTAACCAACGACCCCTTAAGGTATTAATAATCCCTCTGACTCATTTTATGTAATGGTATTTGTTTGACCAGCAACATAGATTAAAAGGAAAGAAAAACTTTTGAAACGTGTGATTCAAAATAAGGTGTGACTATAAATTATTTTATAACTAGGTAAATTATCCGCGCTTCGCGCGGTGGTAAACGACCTCATTAAGGTTATGCATGATCATTTCCTAATCTTCATTTAATGTAGATAATTAAAGGTCATTTATTGTTAAAAATTTAGACACATATATAAAGAAGCTCTAATGAATGCTTGCAATGTCATATTCTCTATTTTTGTGTACAAAAAATGTACCAGTTTTGATTGTTAATTAGAACGTACCAAATAATCTCATCGGAAGTTCTGAATTGCAGTTTCTTTGAATTTAATTTTGTTTTAAGTATTGCGTAGGTATTGTCTGGTGCGAGTTTAGTTACATCCTTTATATAGCAGAATTCTAATGCTGACATTTCAATTTTTCATTACGCACTTATAATGTCAATCAGAGAATCCATTAGATATTTTACACTAATGAAGCTTTTTTATCTTGGGCGAGGAGGGTCATAACAATAGTTTTCACTATCTTTTTTATCTTGGGCGAGGAGGGTCATAACAGTAGTTTTCACTATCTTTTTATTTATTGCCTCTTCAATATTTACTTTTGGTGTGCAGATAAAACTATCAATGGGACGTTGCATAAAGATTTTTTTGATTCCTGTTACTTTCTAGTGTTCGGATTTTTTTTATAAGGAAAGCAATCATCTCCACTCTCTTGCTTGGACAATTAATTCATAAGGACTTTTTTGAGTCCTGTTTACTTTCTTTCCTCCCACCTCCTTCAGCTCCATAATACAATTAAATAGATTTGTGAATTAATTTACGATTCACAAATCCTCCACTTTGTAATGTTTCATATGTCAACTGTATATCAAACAAACACTGCAAATGATGCAGAGAATGATATTCCAAGGGAAAACATTATTCAATACACACCCTCAAGCAAAGTTGAAGGAGACTCAGGATGAGCACAACAATATAACATGGATACTTCTATTCAACAAATAAGTTATTTTGCACTATGAACCACAACAAAGGAGACAGGGAATCCATACAAGCTAAAAAGTAGAAAGAAGATGGCATTAATAAGAGTTCATACCTAACAATGTTATTCAAAAGTCATACATGTGAGAACATAATATTTATACAAAAACCAATATATGTGTTGTCCTTCTTTGCATGAAGGATGTAGCAAAACTCCTCTATAAATTTAGGTTTTTAGTTGTTCTTGCTTTATTTTTATATTTTCTGATATTGAATCCGCATTTGTGAGCTGTTCATGTCCGTCAAAATCCTGGACATCTCAAGTAGCTTAATTACTGTATGAAAAGATAAATGCAGTATTGATTGGGATTAACAACAAAGTAGTAAAATTGCTAAAGTAAGCATTAAAATTTATCTGACAATTATTTAGAGAAGTTGGTGCACGTGATCTATATTTGTTTTATCCATCGGAGAAACATTGTTGTGCACGATCTATATATTCTTGTGGTTTATTATGAAAACATAAGCATATCAACGTACCTATGAAATAGCTAGTTTAATGCAACAATGAGTTTCTAATTGTTGAAAGAGCCTTAAGTAAATAGATAATGGAAAAATATATCCATGAAAACAGGGCAAGGACATATATCAAAGGAAACAGCTTTGTCAATAAAAGTAGATGTAAACTTGATAAGTGTATTTTTTTTTTCTTAACCTTGATAGGCAAAATTATTAATTAGAAGATGGCGAAGCATTTAATCAAACAAAATAGTAGTTCAGTATCTTCGAAGAATACCTACAAGTTACTGCTTATATTTATTTGCGGCATAAATGTAGTTGCAAGAGATATAAGAAAGGCAATCTTTTATAAATTAGTTCACATAAAAAAAGAAGAAACATAACAAAAACTAATTTTCATCTGTAACATCATGTTTTAACTTTTCTGTTTAAAGTAACCTAAATGGTATATAATAACAACTGCGTGTATATCTGACGATACAAGCTTTTTCAACGGGTGCAAAACTACAACAGTAAGAAGTGTTATGCAACATATTGACAATTCCTCTACATATTGGTGCCATATTTGAAAGGAATAAAATAGGAGATGCTTTGAAGGAATACCTATCTTGAGTTTAGTTGAAATTTTATCTGGGTTAAAAATTCTACAGTGTAACATCTGCAGAAGTACTGCATGATCTGATTTTTTTAGCATTCCTATTGTCATTTTATAACTTGACATTTGTAATACAAAAGAACCGATAAATCAAAGGCATTAAATCATACTTTTTCTGGTCCATAACATTTCTGGAAAAAATTAAAGCACTTTTCATCTAATTCAACAACTCAAGTAAACATAAACTGTAATAGTTTGTAATGAGATTCAATTACCTGATCAAGTTCCAACAAAATTTCTTCTCTCTTTTCAGTCTCTGCCTCACTTCCGATGCCCTCACGATTGCCTAATTAAGTTCTCATCACCGCAAAGTCAAAAGTCAATACAAATTCATGGAGGACAAAATATTAAAGATCATTGAATTGATAAAACACGGACTTAAGATCTGGGAATTCGCTAGCACAGTGATGACGAAAGGAATATTTTCGGAATAGCCCCCACCAAAAGAAACATTTGAGTTACGAAATTCAGATACTATAAAAGATAAATTTACAGATCATTTAACCGATCGATAAATATCGAACCAGAAAATTCTCATGGTTGTGATCAGTTGTTCAGAGACTGATCAGCACTTGGGGCAGTTTCTCTTTTGGCATGGCAATTCGAGAAAACAAATTACGATCGGGGATAAGGGAATTGCCATTTTGTTTCATCATTTTTTTGAAGATCCAAATTACAACTTCAAGGGAATTCAGAAACTTCCACCGAAATTTAGGAGAAGAGAAAGCAGCAGTTATGATTTGTGTTGTTTTTATATCGCTGTAGCCGAAGGGACGCATAAAGTCAAAGCAACGGTTTTAAAGGTAAACAAAAAGAGGGAAGGAAACCTAGGAATACGGAGGAAAAAGATAAATTAAATTCCTGATTTTAAGGTATGCCACATAAGCGGGCCTTTGGCCTGCTTTTATATATATATATATATATATATATATATATATATAGATGACGGCATGGAAAAAATACAAGTTCTTACCACGAATGACACAAAATACTTCACATGACACAAAATATAATACATGCAACAATTTCATTTCCTACTTCAGGAACAAATACAGATCTTGATGTCCAAGAGTCGGGGTTTGTCTGGAATGAATAAATCCCATAGCTTGCATGCATTGCCTAACCTTACATATGCATCCTTGGGTCCATGTTGGTGAGTGGGATGTTCCTACAGGTATCGTTTAACCATACATGAAAAAAATACACCACCAAAGACAATTAAATAAGCGTGTGGATTTACCAATTGAATAAATATTTAAACACTGTGGTTAGGAAAATACAGCATTTATTGTCTTTGAACCTGAACTCTAAAAGTGCACCATTCACAAGGTAGACTTGACCACCAATACTGTTGAAGGATAAAGAACTCAACTTCAGACTAACACCAGCTTGATTAGCATAATTAAGTGATGAAAGATTTTGAAGTTTTAAAAATGGGCAGCCCGCTGTACTCAGCTATGCGCGGGTCCGGGGAAAGGTAAAAAACAAAAAAAAAATTAGTGTAAAGTAATCAGGTGAAGCAGTTCAATGTCAACCCACGACGTTAAGATAATTCTTATATCCATAACAAACCCCATAGACACAACTTTCGCACTAATCAATAAATTAAGACAATGACTTACCTCAGAGATTCTGAAGTTCAACTATTTTTTCAAAATTGATAACTAAGGTCTAAAGATTCTAAAATACTATAAATATTGCTAATGAAACAATCATTATTATTTTTGCGTTAGTACACATCAGTCATCAGTTCCATAAAACAACCATTTGTCGAATTGACTCTGCATAGATAATAGATTAGCTTAAACTCAACATGTGACTTCGAATGTATTAGACAGGGTACTATTTTTAAGATTCAGAAGTAGTTATTCTACTAAAAGAAAGCGAACAGATATCCCAGGAGCAGTATTTCCATTTCCCAAGATTATAAAAAGGAAAAAGGAATTAGCGATGAAAATTCTGTCGCGAATCCTATTTAGCGATTGATTATCCAAAAATCCTATTGGATGTCGATAACTTACCGATGGCTTAGCAAAAAAAAAAAAAAAAAACGTAGCTAATTCCAATTCCTGTTCTTTTCATAATGAAAGCAGAGCTAAGCATGTTTAACTTTCGTTGGAGTTATCCACAAAGTCTTTAGGATGAGGGTGTGATGAAAAAACTTGGCAAGTTTATGAGTGTCTTTTTTACTAACCTTGTAGGTAGTATCTTCCCTGTGAGTTCGTGTAGCCTCTTCCAATCCATTGGTGCCGTTGATGGACAAATGGTCTGCAATAATCCGCCAAACATTCGTCCTGCACATGGAAAATAAGTGACACTTGAGAATTCAATCACCATAAACCTGGTTTTGGTTAAGATATAATTTATGTATATATCAATTATTGAGATACAGGGGCATAGTCTTAACATAAAGGTATATTTCAGTTCTTAGAATATGCAATTAAGTATTTATGTGAACGTCACGACTAATTTTTAACTTATTATGGCCCATAGCGAAAAGTTTCCCTATGGGCCATTTCATCGAACACTCTATGGGTGTCAGAAGTAACTTCCTTCTTCAGAATTTAAAACACCACTTGGAATCAATCCTCCAATAACTTGTTGATAACAGTTGGGACACAACACTGCGACAAAAGAAAAAATAACATGGTTGAAAAATAACATGGTTTGACGATATTTGAAGATGATTGTGGCTGAGCGTCCAGTTTTCTAATAACATTATGAACGACTCAAGTATAGATACTTTACCGAAGCAATAAACGGTCAAGTTTGCAACCCCACCAGAGCCTCCAATGTGTGTATCTATCAATTAAACTTGGAAGAGGTTTAATTGTGGAGTTGAATGTACGTGTAGGTCTTCTAATTCCGTGCTGATTCCAATTCTAACTGGAAATCGTGAGGCACCGATGAAGTGCCATATTTGGATAGATAACTGAGGAGGGAAACTTGAAATGTTGCGTCGAGCGAGGAAAGGTAGTGTTTTATGTTTTGGGGTTTTTTTTTTCCAAAGGAATTTGCAAAAAATTGTGGTAAAAGATAAATGCAATCTCTGCATCTGTGTTGCGCCACGTCAGCGGACCTATGACCTGCTTTTATATAGATATATAGATCACCACCATGTGTTAATTTGAACTAGCTTCCTATAATTTCTACTAAGCCTTGGAAACACAACATGCATTCCAGTATTTTTATTTCTCATTTTGGTCATGCAAAGCAACTAACTGCATAAGTTGAACTTTAATGGAACAGTGAGGATTCATCTATCCGACCTCAACTTATTTGGGATTGAGGCATAGTTGTTAGTTGTAACTATTATTCGATCATGAGTTGAGCTATATTTTCTACTAGCCTTGGAAAAACTTTGTGTATTCATCCAAGCATCTCTAGCTAGGAACAAAACTATTAGAGCAACTAACTGCTAGATCACAAATTGAGCTTAAATGGAACAATGAGGATTCATCTAGCCAGATCCCAAATTGTTTGGGACTGAGGCGTTGTTGTAACTAACAGCTCGATCATGATGAAGTCTACTTCAACAACATCAGTTTCAAAGCACCGGGCCGGACACCATCATCTGGGGTAAAAAGAACTATGGGATAAGTTGGCAATCGAAGCAGAATCGCCTTCTTTAAGAGAGTACTTCTCCCAAGGGTCATGAAGTTCCATGGTTTTCTCATCCACGAATGGCGGATTAGTAGGAGGAGGCAACTTTTCGTCTTTCTTGACGAACATTTGTAATGCCCTAGACATGGATGGCCTTAGTGTTGGGATCTCTTGAGTGCACAAAAGTCCGACATGTAAAACTCTCGCGACCTCATTTTTCACGTAGATTGTGTGGTAGTTATGCAACATGAGATTCGAATCGAACAGTTCCTCCACTATGCCACGTTGAAAGTGGTCCCACGCCTGTTAATTTCATCCAATATTAGTTAAGACCAGTGAGCAAAATAGTTTTTCAAAATTGAAAATTTTGTTCAAGAAAAAAAATGATTGATCAGAAATTACAATGGAAACTAAGCTCTTTGTGTATTCGACATTTTTGCTCCTGTTATTTTGCCTTCCGGTTACAATTTCCAGTAGAAGAACCCCAAAGCCGTAAACATCTGCTTTTTCTGTCAATTGGCCATGTGCTACGTATTCTGGAGCCATATATCCCCTGCGTATTAAAAAGGTAAATCATATTAGTCTTTGCATTTTTGTGTACTTTCATGCGACAAATTAGAAAATGAGACCAAAAAATACTAACAATGTGCCAGCAATGGTAGTGCTTATGTGACTCTTGTCTTCTTGGAATGACCTAGCCAACCCAAAATCAGCAATCTTTGCACGAAGCCTTGAGTCCAACAGGATATTGCTTGCTTTTATGTCTCTGTGAATTATTCGAGTCTTTGTGTTCTCGTGTAGGTATATCAAACCTTCCGTGGTCCCTATAATTATCTCGAATCTTTTCTCCCAGTTTAGAGCTTTACCTTTGACAGGATCTGTCAATTTTGAGATTAGAATCAAGACGCGTGACAAAGTCATTTTTGTGGTCATGTGAAATCACCATTTAGTTTTAATGCAAAGTCTCTTATCAATCAGACCTCTCTATAATAATCATCCTCTATAATAACATTTCATGACTTCTCTGTAACAATCATCTTCTATAACAACATTTCACTATAACGGTAAAGTTTTCTTTGGAACCAATTTTCATGTTATGTTATATTATATGTTATCTATAACAACATTTCGCTATAACAACAAAAAAATATTCAGAAAAACGACGCCTTTACTGGGAGGTTTGGCTTTAACTTATTTTCACTTTTATTTTTAGTCGATGGGATGATGACACGAGTTCAGCTTAAATGTAATAGTGAGGATCCATATAGCCGAACCTTAACTTGTTTGGGACTGAGGCATAGTTGTTGTTGTTGCAGAGTCCGGTTACTTACCAAATATGAAGCGATCAAGACTCTGGTTAGGGAGGAACTCGTATACAAGAAGGCTTTCCGGTCCCGAGCAGCTGCATCCCAATAACCTTACCAAATTTTTGTGCTCGACGCTACTGATTATGTTAACCTCATTATAAAAATCTGCAGCTCTGTGTTTGTTGTTGATGAACAGCCTTTTGACAGCAATCTCTCTCCCATCTACCAAAACACCCTGTAACAGATCACGCCTCAGACTACTTTTAATGCGAACACTTCTAGTATTGCATTAGTGTGATGGATGATTAACAACTTCCAACATATCAATTTGCACTACATTCAGCCATTACGTACCTTATAAACCATGCCAAATCCACCTTGCCCGAGCTTGTTGGCCACGTCAAATGACCCTGTGGCTTTTTCAAGTGTCAAATACTTGAAGTTCAAGCTGTTGTCATGAAGGATCTTCACTAATTTCTTGGCATCATTTGCGCCTGACAAGTTCAAAGTATCCAGGAAAATAGACCATAACGCCTCAAGATAATTCTTGGAAACTGTTTTCATTCCAGTTGTGTGCAGCTAAAATTTTTTGCTATTTTCTGCTTTTACTGAACCAGTTTTAGCGTAAAGATACAACATATGTTCATCATCGATATCCTAAATGACTTCTATAACTAATTTTGGCACAGAAGGATTTACCTTTTCTCTTCTTCTGGATTTGCTTGTTTTTCCAGACATAAATAGCAATGACAACAACTACTTCCAAAATGAGCATGGAACTTACAACGACGATGACAATGACTGCAACTTTTCCTGCAATATGATCATTCGAAAGTAAAAAAGACCATTTATCAGCAAAATTACTTTTTCAGCAGTGTCATCAAAGCGAAAGCGCAAAAAAGCTATAAGGTCCGTTGGGACTTTAAGCGCAAAGCACAAATAAAGTGTGGGCCTTAATGAACTAATGAAGAAGTCTCAAAATGGAGAAAAAATAAAAATATGTACATGTAGTTCAAGACTAATAATTATAAGCATAAATAACAAATATATGGACAAAGAAATTGATTAAAATTACGATAAAGTGAAGTATCAGTTGTTTAGTGTCCCCTTTCAGGATTACGCTCATTGGCAAGGAAAAGTATGCCTTAGAGCTAGAGCCTTGATGACGACAATGAAGCGTCCGTTAAGCGAGGCGAATCGCTTAACATGTTTTGCACCTCGGTTCAGGACTTCAGCGCGCTTTAAGCTTGCCTTTTGACAACACTGCTTTTCAGTCGATAAATAACAGGTAAACCAGGACAAAAAAGCGTAAAGGTACCTCCTGATGACGAGCCTCCATTGGTAGAAATAGCATTGAGAAAATTTGTATCGGAATACCTCATGAAGCATCCGGTGTACAGCGCTCTACCTTCCGACCAAGGCAAGCATCCCAACATGGAGGCAGATGCATTTTGCAAGCACGCTGCACAGGAATTTGAGCTCAGCGTCCTCCAACAATCAGCTAGAACATAAGCTGTCTCGTTGGAAGGACCGGGCACTGACACTTGAGCACGCGCGTAGCCATTATTACTTGGTGCATTTGCAACTGCTTGCTGAATGGCTTGCCTAGCATTAGAAGTGGCAAAATTAGCCCATGAAAATATGAACCGCCCAACCAGCCCAAGTTTGGACTGGTAATTGACACGCCCATTTATTAGCTCAGCCCATCAAAAAAAATTGGGCTGGTATGTAACCCAAATTGACCCGTGAGAAATCTTGTTAAAAATATTTCAAAAGATTTTTTTTTGTTTGATATGTTATAAAAAAAATAGTTTTATTAGGGATTGAAAAATATAAAAGAATAAACAAAGAAATTAAAATTTAGCAAGAGTTGGGCTTGGTTGGGTTATGACCTACTTTTTAGCCCAACCCAATTCAATCGCCCATTTATTAACTCAATCCATTTTGACCCATCCAAATTCAGCTCACCTCGCTCATTTGACACCCTTACCTAGCATTCTGTTGGAACAACGAACCCTTTGTCATCCTGTTTCCGCATACATGCCTGTCTTCCGGACCTAAGTACTGTTCATAGAATGTGTAATTTTCCGATCTCATAAAGCAACCATCAAGATAAATCCGCCCTCCGTTATAAGGGAAGCACTGGGGAAGAACAGTTCGCGCTTCAGAGTAACATAAGACGCAGTCGGATAACGAAAGATCACCATAGCATTGGGCAAGTCCATGGTTAGTATCTGGTCCAGTGCCAGTAACTGCTACTCCATATCCTCTAGTTCTCATTTGTTGGATTATAGTTTCCATAGTAGCACCAAAATTTGGAGCGAAAATCGTTGTGTTATGCTCGCGTTGGTTTCCACATATGATCTGGACTGTCTGGGATCTTGGTTCAGATACTGATGTATCTGGTAGAAGTAGGAATAACACAATAAAGAAGAGACTACAAAAAATTGAAGGGGCTGGTATCTCCATTTTGCCAAATGAACTGTACAACATGGAAAAGAATGTGAGAGGACTAATTGAAGAACTATGAAGATGATAAAATAAGAAAGATTGAATGACTAAAAACTCTGTAAGATTATAATTTGTTCATTGTGAATACAACTCTGCAAATGAATATTAATCTACAAGATGGTGATAGTTCAAGTATGAAAAGGGAATAACTGATAGTTGGGTGTAAACCTCGCAAAAAAGTGTTAGCTCAGGTGTGTTTTTTTAACCATTAACTCTTTTTTTTTATATAAAAATTCATTGATATAGTATTAAATTAATTAATATTTTTTTATTAATTTTTAAATATAGACAAGTTTAATATGTTCAGTGGTTGAGCAAACTAACAGTTTTAAATATTTAGAGACGTTCCCTTCGTGGAAACAAAAGACTTGAGGTCGCGGGTTCGATACCCATAGCTCTGCAGAGTGAAAATGGCATAGTTGTGCGATCCGTCTGCGACCCAAGTCATACAATGCCCAAGTATATCAAGCATGCATGTCATGGGGGGACTGTCCAGGGTCATCCTGGGGTCTACTCGCAGTCCAGGGTCAACCTGGCGTGGGGTCCTCACAACTATTCCATCCACTTTAACCACTGTTCGACTTGTGATTTTTTACCCTCTCAATATTTTACACTATTTTGTTTTTGGACTTTATTTCTAAAGCTCGAATCAGAGACCTCTTACGAAGGTTGAAGAAGTACTTGCCACTGACACCCACCATAACCATTGAAAATTTCTCTTTTGTTCATATACTCTTATCAAAATTCCTTGTAAGCTAAAATAGAACAAATAAAAGAAAAAAAAAACTGGATAATTGTTCTATGCTGAATCTAAGACATAATTATTGTATCTCAGTGAAAACAGAATAAGAAGTAAGAAGAAAAGAACTCACAAAGTCCGAATTTGCCGGATTTTGAGTCTCAAAATGATCAGCTGTTGTCAAAGTTGTAGAATCAGAGTGATGAGGCAGAGAGTAAGTGGAGAAAATGGAGAATAATAAAGAAGGAAATGATGAATGAATCAAACTGGAAATGTTAAGAGTGGCTTTATTAGTGAGTCGTTTTGTGAGACAAGTCTTTTTTTTTTTTTAATTATTATTATTATTATATTAGTATTCACCCGATGTTCAGTATCTGTACGGGCAGGGGCGGATGTACCAAGAGCCCAGGGTGTTCGGACAAAAAATTACAGTGTATATTTAGGGTAAATTTTATGTGTTTACGTACATATATTAACTTTTGAACACCCTGAACATATATTACAGTGTATATTTAGGTTCAATTATTTTTTCGAATACCCTGGGTGAAAATTCTGAATCCACCACTGTGTACGGGGTTCGACTAAATCCGACAAACTTGTGTCGGGAAGTTACACATCGGGGTAAAGTGTTCCTTAACAAAGACAACTCTATATCTAATAAGGCTTAAACTTAAAATTTTTAGTTTATTAAAAATGGAGGAGTACTTATCACTACACGTACACGTGTACATCCAACTTTTGTTGTTGTTTTTTTGGTTGGGAGAAGGCAACAAGAAGAAAGAATTGTGGAGGAGGGCTCGTCTATAGTCAAATTGCAAGAATTGTGGAGGAGGACTCGTCTATAGTCAAGTTGCGTGGGAAATATGGCACATTGAAGACTTAGAATGACACATTGATGACTAGAAATATCTATTGGTATTTATTTCAATTTATGTGAACCTATTTTCTTATTAGTTTATGCTAAAAAGAATGACTCATTTCTATATTTGAAAATAATTTATCTTTATACATTGATTTATAACCACACAAAATATATGTGACTCATTTAACACCGCAAGTTTAAAAGTCTTTCCATTCTTTCTTAAATTTGGTGTCCAGTCAAATAAATTCACATAAATTGAAAAGAGGGAGTATTATGAGAAGCATAATGACCTAAGGTGCGTACAGGAATTTCTATTATGGGGTAGAGATCTAAAATTTTACTCCCTCTGTCCCCAGGGGCGGAGCTAGGTTGGGCCGAGGGGTTCACCCGAATCCCCTTCGATGAAAAATCACATTGTGTAGATAAGGTTAAAATTATTTTTGTGTATATATAATAGATGTTGAACCCCCTTGGCTTCTTCGTATGTTTAAATTGCTTATATTTTTTAACTCTCTTAGTGAAAATTCTGGTTCCGCCGCTCTCCTTTTTAGTCTGTTCCAAAAACAATGTCACATTTCAATATTTAATTTATCTATATATAAAAATATTTTAACTTTATGAGATGATCTACAGTCACACAAATAATTAAGGCCTCTTGTGGACCATAAATTTTAAATGTATTCATTTCTTTCTTAAACTTTATGCCTAGTCAAATAATGCTACATAAACTGGGACGAAGGGAGTAAGACATTAAAATGAATACTTTAATAACCTCAGAAAATTTCAAATATCAAAACTAAAAGTTATTCTATTGTTGAGGAATACCACCCAAATTATAAACAATAGAGTACTTGAAACAGTCATTGAATGGAGTATAACCAGAACACATATGATCAAGAAATAGTAACAAACGTTAAAAACAAAATTAGTGAATAAGGTACCATGCAATTAGTAATGAAAAAACAAAAAAACTTTTAAGGATGAGCGACATCACAATTTTTTTACTATTAAATTTCGTTAATGATTTTATATATAAAGTAAGTACATATATTATTCTAGTTTTAACGTCAATTTTTTTTTTCTTTTTTTGTATAGCCTTCATATTATGAATGTTGTAGGGTTATTTGTGAATTTGATTTTATGTCATTTTTTTGCGCGGATTGCCCTTCTTTTGGGTTGGTCTTTAAATTTTGTCCCTCATATTTGTGGTCTTTAAATTTTACCCCTCATATTTGTGGTCTTTAAATTTTGCCCTTCGCTTGAAAAGGTGGGCGAATACCTGAGGTTCTGGGTTCGAACCCCCGCTCAGGCATAAAATTAAAAAATAATTTCGCAAGGCAAAGCTGGGGGTTGTGTATGCCGGATCTGGCATACACTCCTTAAGGAAAAACTAAAGTTATGCTGGATTCCGCATAACTAAAAGTCTACCCCATAAGACAGAACTTTTCCTTCAGACATAGTTCAGTTATGCCTTATGGGGCAGACTTTTAGTTAAGGCATAACCAAAAGTATGTCCATAAGGCAGAACTTTTCCTTAAGGCATAGACTTTGTCTTATAAGGCAAACTTTTAGTTATGCCTTAAGAAAAAGTTCTGCCTTATGGGGCATACTTTTAGTTATGTCTTATGGGGCACACTTTTAGTTAAGACACAACTAAAAGTATGCCCCATAAGGCGAAACTTTTCCTTAAGGCATAACTAAAAGTTTGCTTTGAAAAGTGAAAAAAATAAAATATATGCCTCAAGGAAAAGTTTGCCCCTCTGGCAGACTTTTAGTTATGCTTAACTAAAAGTCTGCCGGAGGGGCAGATTGAAATTCAAACTCTGCCTTGCGATTTTTTTTTAAAAAAATTTGACTGAGCGGGGGTTCGAACTCGGAACCCATGGGTTTTAGGCGAAGGGAAAAATTTAAAGACCAGCAATTGAGGGGCAAAATTTAAAGACCACCCCAAAAGAACATTTTTTTTTTTTTAATTTGTGGATTGCCCTTCAAAGGCACTGGTCTTTAATTTTTGCCCCTCAAATTGGTGGTCTTTAATTTTTACCCTTAGCCTAATACCCCAAGGTTCTAGGTTCGAACCCCAGCTCAATAGAAAAAAAAAAGGAATTTTGTAAGGCAGAGGTATGGATTCGCAAGGCAGAGTTGAAAAACTCTACCTTAAGGAGAGTTTCAAACTCTGCCTGAAGCCTAACTTTGGCCCCGACAGGCCTAAATTTTCTACGAAACTCTGCCTTGCGATTTTTTATTTTTTTTACTGAGCCGAGGTTCGAACCCCAAACCTCATGGTATTAGGCGAAGGACAAAAATTAAAGACCACCAATTTGAGGGACAAAAATTAAAAACCAGTGCCTTTGAAGGCTAATCGTGCAAATGACCCTTTTCAGGAAGCTGCCTACAAGATACTTGCAACCTACTTGCTTGATTGCAATTCAGAGAACTGTTATAAGACTTTTCTTGCATCCTGCCATGCATGGATGTTTTTTGCTGTCTACTTGTCTGATTGCAAGCTTTTTTCTTCGAAAATCCGTAGAAGTACTACGGATCAGTACTAAATATAGACATTTATAATTCAATATATTCATAACACACTCTTACTACATTTTAATTTGCTTTCTCAAGAATTTTTTTTGTTAATCCAATCAGCTTGAGCTGGTATATCCCTGTGCTTGCTTTATAGTTCATAGAAAATAATGAAGGTTAATTAATACAATTCAGACTAGAGAGTAATATTTTCAAAGTCTTCCATTTTAGGGCTTTGGATAAGTATGCTCATTTTTTGAAAGTATGTATTACGCTGCCGGTCCAAGTAAATGTATATAATGTAACTACATGTTGCAGAAAGTCAAGTTTTTGTTCATAAAGTCAAGTTTCTTTTATCAACTTAATTAACACGTCAGTAGTAGGTGATACACAAATTCAAACTTTTTAATTTTGATCGGAGGACATAGATTTTTTTTTGTTTTGTTTTCAAAATAAAAAATATATATATTTGGTAACTACGTAAAAAATACTATAACTTACACTTTTTAATAATTTAAAACCTTGAAAATGCATATGAAAAACTTACGATAAAAAAATAATTCGTGCGACTCTCAAAATTTGAATGCCGTCACATGAATTGAGAAGTAATATTTGTTAAATAATTTGAGAATTCACTATTGCGCATACAGTAAGAATAGTTCATACTAAAGATAACTCAAAGGTACTTACCCCCACCATCATCTTTGGTAGTTTTTTTAAAAAAAAATAAAAATAAATTAATCTCCATTGAGGTGGCAGGGGTTTGAGTTAGACCGCTAACTAGTATATTAAAATTCAAAAAGCAAATACAACTTATATATATTAAGTTTTTAAAGCAAATACAAAAGGGAAGGGACATAAAACCTAACCTCCACAAAATACAAGTGAGAATTGGACACTCCCAATTCATGAACTCTTGTTAGTCGAAACTTTGAGGTGTGGAATTACCAAGTACTAGGTATTTCCTAGGATAAAGATACTAATAATTGTAAAGATATTCATCTGCAAATATATTTGGAAAAGATATCAATAGTATAGAATAATTTTTCGATATGCAAAAAATTAGAGATAGGTTTATCTTATGTTACAAACATTTTTGTCCAAATACTATTTGAGAAATTCAATTTGAGTTGTTTTAACAATTTATAGGCTAGAAAGAAAAAAAATGCCTAGTGGGATTATCAATGTACAAAAATTCTTAAGAATCACCAGAATACAAGTATTTACACACATCAAAATTGTACCTTCAGATTCTACAAAAATTACCACCATGCGTTTGAACTAGCTTCCTACAATTTCTACCAACCTTGGAAAAACATTTTGCATTCTAGTATTTATTTTCCTTCTTATTTTAGTCATGCAAAGCAACTAATTGCTTGATCATAAGTTGAGCTTAAATGGAATATATAGTTATAATTCACATAGCTGATCTCAACTTGTTTGCACTGAAGCGTAGTAGTTGTAACTAACTACCTGGTCATGATGATCAAGTCTACTTCAAGAACACGAGGCGAAATAATGTTTTATAATTTTTACTTCGGTTTCATGGCAGTGGAATATCATCATCTGGGATAAAAAGAACTGTGACATAAGTTGGCAATCGAAGCAGAATTCCTACTTCTTCCAGGGGTCATGAAGTTCCATGATTTTCTCATGTACAAATGGCGGATTAGTAGGTGGCGACAACTCTTCTTCTTTTTCGACAAACATCTGTAATACCTTAGACATGGATGGACGTAACGTTGGGATCTTTTGAGTGCACAAAAGACCAACATGTAGAACTCTCGCGACCTCATTTTTCACATAGGTGGTCTGGTAGTTATGCAACATGAGATTCGGATCAAACAGTTCCTCCATTATCCCGTGTTGAAAGTGCTCCCACACCTGCTAATTTCATCCAACATAGTTAAGATCAATGAGCAAAAAAAATTTCAAGATTGAAAATTTTTGTTCAAGAAAATAGTGATTGATCAGATATTACAATGGAAACTAAGCTGACTGTATATTCGTCGTTTTTGCTCTTGTTATTTTGTCTTCCAGTAACAATCTCTAGTAGAAGAACTCCAAAGCTGTAAACGTCTTTTTTTTCTGTTAATTGGCCATGTGCAAAGTATTCCGGAGCCATATATCCCCTGCATATTAAAAAGGTAAATCATATTAGTCTTTGCATTTTGGTGTACTTTCATGCGACAAATTATTGAAAATGAGACGAAGAAATACAAACAATGCGCCAGCAATGGCAGTGCTTATGTGACTCTTGTCTTCTTGGAATGACCTAGCCAACCCAAAATCAGCAATCTTTGCACGGAGCCTTGAGTCCAGCAGGATATTGCTTGCTTTTATGTCTCTGTGAGTTATTCGAGTCTTTGTGTTCTCGTGTAGGTATACCAAACCTTCTGTGGTCCCTATAATTATCTCGAATCTTTTCTCCCAGTTTAGAGCTTTACCTTTGACAGGATCTGTCAATTTTAAGATTAGAATCAAGACGCGTGACAAAGTCATTTTTGTGGTCATGTGAAATCACCATTTGGTTTTAATGCAAAGTCTCTCATCAGTCAGACCTCTCTATAATAATCATCCTCTATAACAACATTTCACGACTTCTTTGTAGCAATCATCTTCTATAACAAGATTTCACTATAACAGTCAAGTTCTCTTTGGAACCAATTTTCATGTTATGTTGTATTACATGTTATCTATAACAACATTTTGCTATAACAACAAGAAAATATTCAGACAAACGACGCCTTTACGGGGAGGTTTGGCTTTAACTTATTTTCACTTTTATTTTTAGCTGATGTGATGATGGCACGAGTTCCGCTTAAATGTAATAGTGAGAATCCATATAGCCGACCCTTAACTTGTTTGAGACTGAGGCATAGTTATTGTTTTTACAAAGGCCGGTTACTTACCAAATATGAAGCGATCAAGACTCTGGTTAGGGAGGAACTCGTATACAAGAAGGCTTTCCGGTCCCGAGCAGCTGCATCCCAATAACCTTACCAAATTTTTGTGCTCGATGCTACTGATTAAGTTAACCTCGTTATAAAAATCTGCAGCTCTGTGTTTGTTGTTGAAGAACAGCCTTTTGACAGCAATCTCTCTCCCATCTGCCAAAACACCCTGCAACAGATCGCGCCTCAGACTAGTTTTAACGCGAACACTTCTAGTATTGCATTAGTGTGATGGACGATTAACAACTTCCAACATATCAATTTGCACTACATTCAGCCATTACGTACCTTATAAACCATGCCAAATCCACCTTGCCCAAGCTGGTTGGCCTCGTTAAATGACCTTGTGGCTTTGTCAAGTGTCGAATACTTGAAGTTCAAGCTGATGTCATGAAGGATCTTCACTAATTTCTCAGCATCATTTGCGCCTGACAAGTTCAAGGTTTCCAGGAAAATAGACCATAACGCCTCAAGATAATTCTTGGAAACTGTTTTCATTACAGTTGTGTGCAGCTAAAATCGTTTTGCTATTTTCTGCTTTTACTGAACCATTTTTAGCGTAAAGATACAACATATGTTCATCATCGATATCCTAAATGACTTCTATAACTAATTTTGGCACAGAAGGATTTACCTTTTCTCTTCTTCTGGGTTTGCTTGTTTTTCCAGACATAAATAGCAATGACAACACCTACTCCCAAAATGAGCATGGAACTTACAACGACGATGACAATGACTGCAACTTTTCCTGCAATATGATCATTCGAAAGTAAAAAAGACCATTTATCAGCAAAATTACTTTTTCAGCAGTGTCATCAAAGCGAAAGCGCAAAAAAGCTCTAACGTCCGTTGGGACTTTAAGTGCAAAGCGCAAATAAAGCGTGGGCCTTAATGAACTAATGAAGAAGGCTCAAAATGGAGAAAAAATAAAAATATGTACATGTAGTTCAAGACTAATAATTGTAAGCATAAATAACAAATATATGGACAAAGAAATTGATTAAAATTACGACAAAGTGAAGTATCAGTTGTTTAGTGTCCCCTTTCAAGATTAAGCTCATTGGCAAGGAAAAGTATGCCTTAGAGCTAGAGCCTTGATGATGACAATGAAGCGTCCGTTAAGCGAAGCGAATCGCTTAACATGGTTTGCGCCTCAGTTCAGGGCTTCAGCGCGCTTTAAGCTTGCCTTTTGACAACACTGCTTTTCAGTCGATAAATAACAGGTAAACGCGTAAAGGTACCTCCTGATGACGAACCTCCATTGGTAGAAATAGCATTGAGAAAATTTGTATCGGAATACCTCATGAAGCATCCGGTGTACAGCGCTCTACCTTCCGACCAAGGCAAGCATCCCAACATGGAGGCAGATGCATTTTGCAAGCACGCTGCACAGGAATTTGAGCTCAGCGTCCTCCAACAAGCAGCAAGAACATAAGCTGTCTCGTTGGAAGGACCGGGCACTGACACTTAAGCACGCGTGTAGCCATTATTACTTGGTGCATTTGTAGCTGCTTGCTGAACGGCTTGCCTAGCATTAGAAGTGGCAAAATTAGCTCATGAAAATATGAACCGCCCAATCAGCCCAAGTTTGGGCTGGTAATTGACACGCCCATTTATTAGCTCAGCCCATCAAAAAATTGGGTTGATATGTAACCGAAATTGACCCGTGAGAAATCTTGTTAAAAATATTTCAAAAGATTTTTTTTTGTTTGATATGTTATTAAAAAAAATAGTTTTATTAGGGACTGAAAAATATAAAAGAATAAACAAAGAAATTAAAATTTAGCAAGAGTTGGGCTTGGTTGGGTGATGACCCACTTTTTAGCCCAACCCAATTCAGTCGCCCATTTATTAACTCAATCCATTTTGACCCATCCAAATTCAGCTCAACTCGCTCATTTGACACCCTTACCTAGCATTCTGTTGGAACGACGAACCCTTTGTCGTCCTGTTTCCGCATACATGCCTGTCTTCCGGACCTAAGTACTGTTCATAGAATGTGTTATTTTCTGTTCTTATAAAGAAACCATCAAGATAAATCCGCCCTGTGTTATAAGGGAAGCACCGGGGAAGAACAGTTCTCGCTTCAGCGTAACATAAGACGCAGTCGGATAACGAAAGATCACCATAGCATTGGAAAAGTCCATAGTTAGTATCTTGTCCAGTGCCAGTAACTGCTACTCCATATCCTCTAGTTCTCATTTGTTGGCTTATAGTTTCCATAGTAGCAAAAACATTTGGGACGAAAATGTTAGTGTCAAGTTTTTATGATGACAATTTTACTTGTGCAGGTATAGTAATTAAATCACACAAGGAATATATGTGAGCCCACGAAATAGCCCCAACAAAATGGAAGCCCACAGAACAGCCCCAACGAGCTGGGCTCACTCGAGAAATGGCTTCCTAGCCCTAACGTTGCAAACAGCAGTACTCAACTTCCAGCAGTACAAAATCATTCAAGAAAGGAAAAGATATCTGCACAATAAATAAGAAATATTCCAGCAGCATCAAATCGTTTCAAAGAAGGAAAAGCCATCTCCAACATTAAAAGGCATATCTCATGAAGTGTAATAATTTTGATGCTGCCTCGACGCACAAGGAAAGCAGCAAAAGCTCAGTCTTATTCTTGGAAATAGGATCCTTAATTCCATTTCCAAGGATCAAATCCCTTGGGTAGATCTCTCTGCGTGAAGAGCCTAAAACACTATAAAAAGGGCTGCTTCACAAACACAAGACTGATGCAACAGTCTCATTACCTCCATTGCTCTTCTTTACTTTTAAATAAACATTGTTAGTCTGAGTGATTCATAGTGTAATAAAAAAGAGAGGAGAGTTATAGCTTATGAGGCTTTGTATAAAAAAGAATAAGAGAGTTTTGAGTGTAGACGTAGGAGCTTCATTCAAAACCTCCTTTGTACCAAACCTTATAAAAGAGCTGCAGAGAACACCCTTGCAACCCAAGGGGACTGGACTAGGATTCACATTGAATCTGAACCAGTATAAAATACGTGTGTCATTTATTTTCTGCACCTTTACTTTAGTATTCACTAAGTAGGTAGTCGACTAACAGATCGAAAAATGTTAACAATTCACCCCCCCCCCCCCCCCTCTTTCACTTTCAATTGGTATCAGAGCAAGGTCTCACTTTCAGTGCTTAACCGCACGTGAGAAAAGATCAAATGGCTGGATATCAAATTCCTGGAGCAATATTGCAAGATGGGCACTCCACAATAAGACCACCATACTTTAATGGTGAACACTATTGCCACTGGAAGGAAAGGTTTAAAATATTCGTGCAATCAACTGATTATCAAGCCTGGGTTGTGATTAAAAAGGGACCTAAACCCATTCCCAGAGCGGACACTGAAAACAAAGAAGATGCAGAAACTTCAACAATTGATCTAGAGTCACACAACATTACTAAAGAACAACAAGAGACACTGCAAATAAATGCAAGGGCAATAGCCTTGCTTTACTGTGCAGTGAGTGAGAAGAGTATGCAAAAATTTCAAATTGCGATACTGCCAAAGAAATGTGGGATAAACTTGAGGTCACTTATGAAGGAACATCAAAAGTAAGAGAAACAAAAATCGATGCTCTAAGACACGATTATGAAGCTTTTATGATGAAAGACGATGAGAACATCGAATCAATGTTCACAAGATTCAACAAGATATTGGAGAACTCAAATCGCTTGGAGTAACCTATACCAACTCACAACAAGTTAGAAAGCTTGTTAGAAGTTTGCCAAAGACTTGGGAAACCAAAGCTATTGTTCTTGAAGACGGAAATCTGGATACGTTCACCTATGATGAATTAAGAGGAAATCTTATAGCTTTTGAAAAGAATCATATACAAAGATACCAGAAGGACGAAAAGAAGAAAGTGGTCGCTTTCAAGGCTCAAGTTGAAGAATCTGATGATGATTTTAAAGAAGAAGAAGTAGCTATGATTTCGAGGCATATGATAGAAGCCATGAGAAGATCAAGAAATAACAGAAAAGGAAGCTCAAACTTTAGAAAAGGCAAGACCCCCACTGGACAGCAAAAGAATGACGGAAAGTGTTATGAATGTGGAAAATATTGCCATATTGCATCTGAATGTCCTAAGATAAGAAAGAAACCAACCAGAGGTTATCAAAAACAAAGAGCCTTCAACAGTTGGAGTGAAATGAGATCTCAGATGAAGAATCTGAAGAAGGTGAAAATATGTGTTTCATGGCTCTCGAAGGAAGCAGTAAGGTAAGTTCTCATTCTAGTGCTAAATGTGAAGAAACTCAAGACTTATTAGATCAAACTATTATAGACCTAAATAATGTCTTTGATGAATATAGAAAACTGAAGAGAGAGAAAAAGGAATGGGAATCAAGATTAGAAATTTGCGAAAAAGAAAAAAATTCTATTCAAAATGAAGTTTACAATTTACAATCTAGATTAGATATTTTATTGAAACCTTCCAACCATAACCATGTCAAGTCAAACCAATCAACTTATACACATAAGTTCACTGGGAAAAAGGCTGTGCAAATAACTAGCAATTTTGAAGGAAAGAAAACTGGTTCTTTAAACACTGATAAGTCAACTAGAACTCTTAAAAGAACTGAAAGGAAATCTGAAATGCATAGTTCAACTGATTCTTATATTATGGAAAGAAAACCTTTTCAAACAAGTTTTTGCTGTGGAAAACTCGGCCATAACTATTATAACTGTAGATTTCGATTTTTAACTGCACCTGGTTGGATATGGAAACCCAAGAAAATTAAAGGTTTTGAAACTAACCATCAAGGACCCAAGAACCCTTGGGTACCTAAACAAGAATAAAAAATTTGTCTTGCAGGAACACCACAAGAAAAAGAAAAAGGAAAAATAGTATCTAGACAGTGCGTGTTCAAGATATATGACAGGCGACAAAAGTCTATTCAAATCAGTCGCTGACTTCGATGGAGGATTGGTAACCTTTGGAGATAATTCAACTGGAACGGTAATTGGTATTGGTACTATTGCTTTTGATAATTCCTGTGACATTTCAAATGTTTGGTTGGTAAAGGGACTTAAGTATAACTTGTTAAGTGTAAGTCAGCTATGTGATTCAGATCTTGAGATAAGATTTAGTAAATCAGGTTGTGTCATAGAAGACTCCTCTGGGATAAAGATTCTTCCTGGAAGTAGAAATAAAAATGTGTACACTTTGGACTCTATCAAAAATCCCAAAGGTCATATATGTCTGACATCAATGGGAGAAGATCCGTGGATGTGGCACAAGAAGCTTGGGCATGCTAGTATGCGATTAATCGAAAAACTGGCAAGACATGATCTTGTAATAAGATTGCCAAAACTCAACTACACAAAAGATCACTTATGCGATTCATGTCAAAAAGGTAAACAAACTAGAAACTCCTTTATTTTGAAGGATATTGTGTCTACATCAAAGCCCTTACAATTACTTCATATGGATCTAGTCGGCCCTACTAAAACTGCTAGCATTGGAGGAAAAAGGTATGCATTTGTTATAATAGATGACTTCTCTCGTTTTACTTGGTAATATTTTTTGCTCATAAAGATGATACTTTAAAGAATTTTAAGTTTTTTTTGTGAGAAAATTCAGCGTGAGAAAGGATATTACATCACTTCCATTAGAAGTGATCATGGAGGAGAATTTGAAAATAAAGCTTTTGAAGAATTCTGTAATGATCAAAGATACACACACAATTTCTCCTCACCTCGATCTCCGCAACAAAATGGTGTAGTTGAATGAAATAACAGAACCCTTCAAGATATGGCAAGAACAATGATCATAGAAACAATCCTACCACATCACGTTTGGGTAGAAGCGGTAAGTACAACTTGTCATATTTTGAACAGATGTCTAATTAGACCAATTCTTAAGAAAACTCCGTATGAGCTATGGACGGGTAAGAAACCAAATATTAGCTACTTTCATCCTTTTGGATGTAAGTGTTTTGTTCACAATAATGGGAAGGAAAATCTTGGTAAGTTTGATCCTCGGAGTGATGAAGGTATATTTCTTGGTTATTCTCCTACTAGTAGATCTTATAGAATTATAACAAACGTACTTTATCTATTGAAGAGTCCATTCATGTTGTATTTGATGATACTAATCACCTGGCCGAGAAAAGGAAAATTGCAGATGAAGAAGACAGTCAAACACTTACTGCAGTGGTTACAAAACCCACTGAAGAAAAGGCACCCTGTGAGTCGACTTCTGATGCACCTCAGTCGACTGATGTTACTATTGGAACAGTTCCAAACGAATGGAGAAGTGAACTTGACTATCCAAAGAAATTTGTTATTGGAGACATCCATGAAGGGAGGAAAACTAGAGCATCTAGTAAAAATAATGTAAATCTTGCTCTTATTTCTCAATACGAACCAAAGAAAGTTAGTGATGCCTTAAAATATGAATACTGGGTCAAGGCTATGGAAGAGGAACTTGATCAATTTGAAAAGAACAAGGTGTGGAATCTAGTTCCCAAACCTGAGAATGCTTCAATCATTGGCACAAAATGGGTATACATAAACAAGCTAAATGAGGCTGGAGAAGTAGTTAGAAACAAAGCCCGACTCGTTGCTCAAGGATATTCACAACAGGAAGGTATTGACTATGATGAAACTTTTGATCCGGTTGCCAGGTTGGAATCCATTAGAATTTTTCTTGCATATGCTTTTTTTAAAAAATTCAAACCTTTTCAAATGGATGTCAAAAGCGCTTTCTTAAATGGGTTCATTGAAGAAGAAGTGTACGTCAAACAGCCGCCAGGTTTTGAAAACTTAAAATTTCCCTATCACGTCTTTAAATTAAGTAAAGCTTTATATGGTCTTAAACAAGCACCTAGGGCATGGTATGATCGCTTAAGCTCCTTCTTGGTAAGTCATGGATTTTTTCGAGGAAAGATCGATACAACTCTTTTCATTAAACGATCCTCCTTAGGAAATCTCATTATACAAATATATGTTGATGATATTATTTTTGGAAGCTCTATCCCTTTTATGTGCAAGGAATTTTCTGATCTTATGCAAAGCGAGTTCGAAATGAATATGATGGGAGAATTAAAATTCTTCTTGGGACTACAAATCCATCAAACTTACACTGGAATATTTATATGTCAAGCTAAGTATGCTAAAGAACTCGTTCAAAAATTTGGGATGTCTGACTCAAAAGCTATGGGAACTCCAATGAGTCCTACTTGCTCTTTTGATAAGGATGAAAAAGGAAAACCTGTTGATGAAACCAAGTATCGTGGTATGATTGGATCACTACTTTATCTAACTGCTAGTCGACCAGATATTATGTTTAGTGTGTGCAGGTGTGCTAGATTCCAAGCTGCTCCAAAGGAATCTCATCTTACTGCTGTTAAACGTATCATTAGATACCTTCATGGAACAACTAACTATAGTTTATGGTATCCTAACACCACTGATTTTACGCTTGAAGGTTTTTCAGATGCAGGTGATAAAGATGATAGAAAAAGTACCAGTGGTACTTGCTAGCTTCTAAGAAAATCTCTTATTTCCTGGAATAGCAAAAAACAGGGATCAGTCTCTCTATCTACTACTGAGGCTGAATATATTGCTGTTGGTCAATGTTGCACACAGCTAATTTGGATGTCTTATCAACTAAGTGATTATGACTTGTTTTTTAATCCTGTAAAAACTATCTGTGATAATTCGAGTGCTATCTGTCTGTCCAAAAATCCTGTGCATCATTCTAGGGCCAAGCATATAGATATTAAGCATCATTTTATCAGAAATCATGTTGCTCAGGGAGATTTTAAAATAGTTTTTGTTAACACTGAAAACCAGCTTGCTAATATTTTTACTAAACCCCTTCTTGAGGAACATTTCTGCATACTAAGAAGATCTTTGGGAATTATTGATAAATCTGCCTAAATTTTTAACAATCCGTGCCAAGATTTTCGGCTACTCAAATCTTTGCCATAAATTGTATTCCCATCAAATTTATGACAATCCCATCTTCCCATATTTTACTTTTTACCTTTCCCATAAAACCTTTTGTTTTACCCGTATCCCCACAAACCCTTTCCACCTTCCTCTCCACCTTTCCCTTCCAACCCTTCCGTCCATCTTCTCAACTCTCCAATGGTGAAAAACGCAAAAACCCCTACTCTCTCCACACGTCAAAGCTCAAGGCTCCAGGAAATAGGTAAGACTCTCTCCTCTACTCCTCATGACTCCGTCATCTCCGGTGACCCTGCTTCCTCTGACAACTCCGATTCTGTTCCCATTTGTAATCTTGGAAAGCGATCCCTTTCTGAGGCTGCATGCTCCACCTCCTCCAAGAAACTCAAAACAATCTCTGATAAACCTCTTGATCTTCGGAAAATTTTTTGGGATGACCATCATCAAGCACTGTTCTCGTCTCTTGAGGACAAAACCATCGTTTCTGGTAGGATTGTCGATCTTGACCTTATGTTCTCTCTAAGTTGTAAGGTTAAAAAATTATTTGTCTATCAAGGATGGGATTTTTTTTTAAAACCCCTCCTCATGTGTATAAAATTCCTGTTCGTATGTTCTATGCCAATCTTCGGTCTTCTAACGCTAATGAACTCGAAACATTGGTTCTTGGTACTCACATTGTGCTAAATTGCTCTGTCCTTGACTCTATTTTTGGTTGCACCTGCTCTGGTTTTTCCGAACTACCAAAAACTTTTGGCCTGAATCTCTTGAAGTGTCTTTTGACGATGTTAAGAAAACCCTCTCAAGTTCCACCTCTACTCCTGCTCAAATTGGTCCGTCCAATATCTCGTTTGAGGCTCGAGTGCTTGCTCATATGGTTGCAACTACCATTGTTCCTCATGCTGGGTCCTACTCTACTATCTCCTAACGTGATGCTATTTTTGCATTATGCCTTCTTTCCAAGAAAAAAAAAATTTGTCCTCCATCATTATCAATTACATGATTGAGTGTGTTCAAATCCTTCTAGTCTTCCATATGGTATGCTTATCTCCCGCATACTAGAAGTCCACAAAATCGACTTAGTCGACTATCCCATCACTCTAGTTAAGCAATGCTACAATTCTAGGGCGTTTGGTAGCATGGGATATGTCTTGAGCAATGATTCCTAGTTGTTAAAGGACGTCTATGAGGCATCTCAACCTGGTCCCTCCACCAAAGGGAAAAAATCAGATCCTTCTGTTGTCTCCACTGAATGCTATGAAGAACTTCTCGCCAAACTTTCTTCTATGGATGAAAAAATTGAGTCCATCAAAGACTTAATGGCATCCACATTGTTTCAAGTAGAGAAGATTCGTGATGCGACTAAGGAAACAGGTGCTGATGTCTCTACGATGCGGCTGAAACTAGATGTTGTTATTAAGGAAGCGGTCAAACTGTCCGCCAAGCTTCAAGCCAGTGTTACCGCCATGCCTGAACGTCTTACTACTCCGTTGATTGAAATGAAGGATGCTATTGTGAATACATTAGCCTACTTTCTTCGTCGTCCAGTCTTCCGCCGCCAAGAATAGCTCTTAGTTGGTTGTTTTTCTCCTTTTGAACTGTTTAAACAATGTTTTGTGGGACTTATGTTTGGTTATGCTGCTAGTTGCTATTTGCTATTTGTTCTTTGGTTTAGCCTGTTTTGTTGTGTTGGTTGTTTGCTGTTTCTTTGCCTTTGTTTTTTTGAGTGATGCCAAAGGGGGAGAAGGATAGTCAACTGTTCAGGGGGAGCCTACAAGGACTAGTCGACTAGTCAAGGGGAGCCTCCACCCATTCAGGGGGAGCATCCGTTACAGGGAAGTTGACTACACATTATCTAAAATTGTCATCCTCAAAAAGGGGGAGATTGTTAGTGTCAAGTTTTTATGATGACAATTTTACTTGTGCAGGTATAGTAATTAAATCACAAAAGGAATATATGTGAGCCCACAAAACAGCCCCAACAAAATGGAAGCCCACAGAACAGCCCCAACGAGCTGGGCTCACTCGAGAAATGGCTTCCCAGCCCTAACATTGCAAACAGCAGTACTCAACTTCCAGCAGTACAAAATCATTCAAGAAAGGAAAAGATATCTGCACAATAAATAAGAAATATTCCAGCAGCATCAAATCGTTTCAAAGAAGGAAAAGCCATCTCCAACATTAAAAGGCATATCTCATGAAGTGTAATAATTCTGATGCTGCCTCGACGCACAAGGAAAGCAGCAAAAGCTCAGTCTTATTCTTGGAAATAGGATCCTTAATTCCATTTCCAAGGATCAAATCCCTTGGGTAGATCTCTCTGCGTGAAGAGCCTAAAACACTATAAAAAGGGATGCTTCACAAACACAAGACTGATGCAACAGTCTCATTACCTCCATTGCTCTGCTTTACTTTTAAATAAACATTGTTAGTCTGAGTAATTCATAGTGTAATAAAAAAAAAAGAGGAGAGTTATAGTTTGTGAGGCTTTGTATCAAAAAGAATAAGAGAGTTTTGAGTGTAGACGTAGGAGTTTCATTCAAAACCTCCTTTGTACCAAACCTTATAAAAGAGCTGCAGAGAACACCCTTGCAATCCAAGGGGACTGGACTAGGATTCACATTGAATCTGAACTAGTATAAAATACGTGTGTCATTTATTTTCTGCACCTTTACTTTAGTATTCACTGAGTAGGTAGTCGAATACTGGCATAACCTAGTCGACTAACGGATCGAAAAATTTTAAAAATTCAACCCCCCCCCCCCCCCCCCCCCCCTCTTGCACTTTCAGAAAATCGTTGTGTTATGCACGCGTTGGTTTCCACATATGATCTGGACTGTCTGGGATCTTGGTTCAGACACTGATGTATCTGGTAGAAGTGGGAACAACACAACGAAGAAGAGACTACAAAAAACTGAAAGGGGTGGTATCTCCATTTTGCCAAATGAACTTTACAACATAGAAAAGAATGTGAGAGGACTAATTGAAGTACTAAAAATGATAAAACTACGAAAGCTTGAATGACTAAAAACTCTGAAAGATTATAATTTATTCATTGTGAATAGAACTCTACAAATGAATATTAATCTACAAGATGGTGATAGTTCAGGTAGGAAAAGAGAACAACTGATAGTTGGGTGTGAAACTCGCAAAAAAGTGTTAGTTCAGGTGTGTTTTTTAACCATTAATTTTTTTTTAAAAATTCATTGATGTAGTATTAAATTAATTAATAAATTTTATTAATTTTTAAATATAGACAAGTTTAATATGTTCAGTGGTTGAGCAAACTAACAGTTTTAAATATTTAGTTTCAGATCTTAATACTCATAAATATATTCAGATTCGGACGTTTTAATCTTATTTTTTTTTAAAAAAAAGAGATCTTAGCCAACTTAATCGAATGACATAATACTTCAAGACCCCTAAATTTGGCACCATTTATTTGATGCACGGTCAAATTATTTTTTTATCTTAATTATCCCCCTATAATTGACTATTCGTTAGTATTTACCCCCTAAATGGAAACCTATCACCCATCACAAGGTCGATGATTTTCTCTTCTGTTCATATACTTCTTACCAAATTTCAAGTAATTTTTCTTTAACAAAAAAAGGAGAACAAACCGGATAACTAGTAAAAAAAAAAATTAGACATGCCGTCCAGTGGTATAAATTCGTCTAAAAAAAAAGTTGGATAAGCTGAAACTAAGAAATAACTTGAATCTCAGTGAAAACAAATAAGAAAAAAAAAAAGGAACACTCACAAAGTTCGATCCTCTGAACACTGTGCGCTCAGAATTCGCCGAATTTTGAGTCGCAACAAGAGATCGTCGAGCAAACTGATGGTCAACAGCTGTCAAAGTTGTAGAAACAGATTGATGAGGCAGAGAGAAATGGGAGAAAATGAAGGATAAATAAGCGGATTGAGTTAAATTTAAGCGCGTCAAAATGAATTGAGACAATAAATGGGTAGATCAATAACCCATACAAAAGTTATTTGGGTTGAAATGAAAAATATTATTCTACTTTATTACTTACTGCCCAAACGAAAAATAAAAAGGAGAAGAAAAAGGATCCTCCATTCATTTTAATTAATGACATGATACAATTTGATTCGACATAAAATTAAAAATTAGTATTTTATAAATTCGTGATTTTAAACATGTCATAATATTATGAGTAACAATAAACCTTTTGAAACTTGCGTCTTTAAACATGACATAATATTTGTGTGACTGTAAAAATTTCCTATGTCTCCTTAGTAGTAAAAAAGGAGCTCTTCGACCAAGAAGACATTCTGGTAGGAATTAAGGCCAACTTACAAAAATAGCCATCCGCCTTACTTAAATGTTCAATAGACTGGTATGGATATTTCTCAGTTAATTATGTCTCTAATACGCCTTTTCACGTATAAGTAAAAAAAATTCTCGTGGTTCAAGCAAATAAATCTCTTTTTGTTACACAGCTTCAACACTTATATCTGCTTTAATACCATATTAAATAGGTATATCATTCATTTAAAATTTTAATTTTAAGAAGGTACTGATTTTATTTACACTAGTTTCTGGACACATGCGGTGCACATGCATTAAATGTGCGTCCCATGCCAATTAATATATAATTTTTACGGCAGTATAGGTAATATGAAAATTACAATATTATTAGTAATGATAAATTTGAAGGGAACAATTATAAAATCAAAGTGATGAACAATTAGCTTATTCGAATGACTTTATCATTGTATATTAAGTGACTTAGCTCTTAAAAATATTAAAATTCGAATCTAGTAACTCAAATGATTAATTAATTTAATGGCCTCTCGAATCCATAAAGTCAAATCTTAAATTTTTCGCCACATAGCTTAGAACTTGATTCTAGTAGATATTGTAGAGATAACAAGCGAATGATCCACTAGACGGAAGATACTTAGGGGTCGTTTGGTAGAGGTATTAGAGAAAATGATAGTGGTACTGGCTTAGGTATTATTTAAAACCTTGTTTGGTTGTGTTTTCAACCTATGAATAACTAATACACGTGTGGTTATACACCCTATTCAGTACTATTCTTATACATAGTAAACCATGACATTAACCATATCAATACTATTCCTATTTTAATGTACATCCTATTCATTTGATACAACAAACCAAACAGTCGATAAAAAATAATGCTAGCATAACTAATCCCTTCATTACTGATCCCAGCATTACTGATACACCTTATTCAGTACTATTTTTGTACACCCTACCAAACAACCCCTAACAACCAAAAAAAGAGGTAAATTGGTCCTCCTTCTTTTAAGTCAACCTTATCATAGTTAATCAATATTTTTGCAGGTAAAGTAAGGTAAGGTCTAGTCCCCATTATTTGTAATCCTCCTTTTTAAGATTACTTTGTTATTATTGAAAAGGCCACTAGACACTCACACTCTGTCTAGTGTTAGAAATTCATAGAAAAAAAAGACCACTGAACTTAGCTTGCGGTTTTCATACAACGGAGCAGCTCTCTCTCTCTCTCTCTCTCTCTCTCTCTCTCTCTCTCTCTCTCTCTCTCTCTCTCTTAGTTTTCTTCTCGACAGTACTCGCATTGGAGCGCCGAATAATACAAAATCTTACGGGGCAGTCCCAGTTTGACTAAAGATCTCACTATCAAAAGAAATTTTATTTCTAGAATTGAACACGAAATTTCTAGCTAAAGATGAAGGGATACCTATCACCCATCAAAACGTCGATGATTTTCTATTTTGTTCATATACTTCTTACCAAATTTCAAGTAAATATTTTTTTCGAAAAAAAAAACGAACAATAGGGATAACTAATAAAAAAAAGGCGCTAGACGCGCCATCCAGTGGAATCTCAGTGAAAAAAGAATAAGAAAAAAAAAGGAACACTTACAAAATTCGATCCTCTGAACACTGAGAGCTCAAAATTGCTGAATTTTGAGTCGCAACAAGCGATCGTCGCCCCAAACTGATGATCAGCTACTATCAAAGTTGTAGAAACAGAGTGATGAGGCAGAGAGAAATGGGAGAAAATGAAGGAATAAATAAGGGGATTGACTTAAATTTAAGCGTGTCAAAATGAATTGAGTTAATGAATGGATAGATCAATAAACCACACAAAAGTTACTTAGGTTGAAATGAGAAATCTTATTCCACTTTATTGCTGACTGCCCTAACCAAAACTAAAAAGGAGAAGAAAAAGGATCCTCCATTCATTTTTCAATTAATAACATGATACAATTTGATTCGACATGAAATTTAAAAATAAGTATTTTATAAATTCGTGATTTTTAAACATGTCTAATATTTTGTGTGCCAATGAAACTTTTGAAAGTTGTGTCTTAAAATATGACATAATATTTGTGTGATTATAAAAATTTCTTATGTCTCCTTACTTGTGAAAAAGTAGTTCTTCAACCAAGAAGGCATTCTGGTAGAATTAAGGCTGACTATTACATATATAGCCATCCGTGTTATCTAAACATTCAATATACTAATATGGACATTTTTCAATTAATTATGTCTCTAACACACCTTTTCACGTCATCACGTGTAAGTAAATGTTTTTCTCGTGGTTCAAACAAAGATAAATCTCTTTTGTAATACAGCTTCAACACTTATATTTGCTTTAACACCATATTAAATTGTATATCATTCTAAAATTTTAACTTTAAGTAGGTACCAATTTTATATACACTAGTTTCTGGACACGTGTGTTGCACATGCATCATACGTGTGTCCCATTCAATTACTATATATTTTTTACGACGGTATAGGTAATTTGAAAATTACAACATAATCAGTAATGATAAATTTGAAGGGAATAGTTATGAAATCAAAGTGATGAACAATTAGCTTATTTGAATGGCTTATTATTGTATATTAAGAGACTAAGATCTTAAAAATATTAAATTCCAAATCCAATAACTCAAATGATCAATTAATTTCAATGGCATCTCGATTCTAGTAGATATTGTAGAAATAACAGCGAATGATCCACTAGACGGAAGACACTAAGGGGTCGGTTGAGGTATTGGAGAAAATGATACAGGTATCAGCTTAGGTATTATTTAATCCCTTGAATCTCAGTGAAAAAAGAATAACAAAAAAGGGAACACTCACAAAGTTTGATCCTCTAAGCGCTGCGTGCGCAGAATTTGCCGAATTTTGAGTCACAACAAGAAATGGTCGGGCAAACTGATGATCAATTCCTATCAAAATTGTAGAAACAAAGTGATGAGGCATAGAGATATGGGAGAAAATGAAGGAATAAAAAAGAAGTAAATGTAATTGATAAATGACTAAAACGGGAAATGATAAGAATGATTATATAAATAAGTTTGTGAGAGAGAAGTCAACAAGAGGAAAGAAGTGGATGAAGGATTTGTTGAAAAGATTATTTGTGTGAATTTTACAGAAGATATTATGTAAAATTATTTTTAAATGGCTTAATGAGCTATTTTGGTAATGGCGATGGTATAAATGAGTCAAACTATTGACGAATGGCATAAATGAGCTATTTCCGATAGTTCAATGACATATTTGAGCCTTTTCCGTTATATTAATAAGCTTGTGAGAGAGAAATCAACAAGAGGGAAATAAGTGGATTTGTTGGAAAGATTATTCGTGTGAATTTTTTCAAAATATAGACTTAAAAAACAGTAACAGCTATGAAAGACTTTGAAAGGATGGGCCTCTTTTAAGATTAACTTGTCAAATGAACGGGTTGGATTGAATTTAAATTGGTTAAAATGATTCGCGTTAATAAATATGCGGATCAATAATCCACCCAAAAGTCACTTCGGTTGGAATGTGAAATTTTATTCTACTTTATTACTTACTACCCAAAACAACAACAAAAAAGAGAAGAAAAGGGATCCTCCATTCATTTTAATTAACAAAATTATACAGTTTGACTCGAGATGAAATCTAAAAATGAGTATTTTAAATATTTGTGATTTTAAACATGTCATAATATCTTGTGTGACGATAAAATTTTCGAAACTTGTGTCTTCAAACATGACATAATATTTGTGTGACTATAATAAAACTTTTGAAACTATTTCTTATGTCTCCTTACTAGTCAAAAAGGAGCTCTTCCATTAAGAATGCATTCTGGTAGGAACTAAGGCCGACTACTACATAAGTTGTCGTCCGTCTTATCTAAACATTCAATATATTAGTATGGATATTTGTCAATTAATTATGTCTCTAACACGCCTTTCACGTGTAAGTAAACGTGTTTCTCGTGGTACAAGCAAAGAAAAATCTCTTTTTGTCATACAACTTCAAGACTTATATCTGCTTTAATAACATATTAAATATGTATATCATTGATAACGTCCAAATACACTCCTCAAAGAGAAAGTGTACACGGTCGTATGCAATATATTTACCCAACTATGAGTCGGGGTCGATCCCACAGGGAACAATATGCTAGGCGATTAAGAAAGTAAGGAACTTTCACTAACTAAGCTAAAGCCAAACGATAGATAATATTTTGGGTTTTTGAGAAAATTATGACTAATGCGGAAATGTAAACTAACCTAGAAAGCAAGTAAAATGATCAATGGCCACAAGTTTGGATACAAAGGAAATTACACTCAAGTAACGATCCAATGTATTTCACGATTTTACAACTAAGAACGGGTTTATGTCAATAGATAATGATATCTAAAATCTCATTGAAAGTCTTCCAACCAAATCAATGAATTTCACTCTAAGCTTTTCCAAGCCTTAGAGTGTGATATTAGGCACAATCAATTTAACCTCAAGTAACTATCCTCTTCCGAGCTCAAGTTATTAGATGAGTTTAATGACCCAAATTCTTGTTAATTAATCTTTCCCAACCTAGATTTCCTCTTCCGAGCTCAATCTAAGTAAATGGGTGAGTCCTAGGGTTAGCTAATCCCTTTGGAAACATTTAAGAACGAGATTAATTAAATCAACAAAGACCCACTTCAATAGCAATAAGAATCATTCAATACATAAGCAAAACAAGAGTTTCAATCCAAACTTTAATCAAGAATATTTTCATAAACAAGATTCAAGTCTAGAAATGAAATACTACACACTAAAATATTCAATACAAGACAAGGAATTGAAGAAAGGTTTAAGAATTATCTCATTAAAGTGCTCCAATCTTCTCTTCCAATGGTGTAGGTGAAAACCCTAGCCTCCAAAACTTGCAAAATGGCAAAAGATGGAAACTGTTTTGCCCTAGCCTCTATTTTGTAGCTCAGATTTTTCCAAGTCCAAACAATGACAAAATAAACCCCAAAGTTTCAGTTTTGCAAATCTGTCCCGTTTTTGCAAAACTGTCCAGTTTTGACAGTTTTGCAAAAATGTCCAGTTTGGCCTCTTTTTGACTTGCTTTTCACTTGGTTTCTTCCGATCACTTCTAAATCACATAAAACTGAATAGAGCACCAATATCTCATAAATCAACCGAGGTGCAGCATCTGCGACACAGGATGCGACTAGCATGCAGTACCTGCGATTCGCAGGTGGTACTCTGGTTCATTTCAGCTATCTTGGCTTGTTTTGCTCTATTTTGTTCAATTTTGGTCCATTTTGATCAATTTTGCTCTTTTATGCTCTCCGGGTATCTTTTCCTACAAAACAACATAAAAACATAAAAAGTAACAACAAAAGTGCTTAAAGAGTCACAAAAACTTAAGGAATTAGCATCGAATATCGCGTAATTTCACGACTCATCAATCATTCATTCAAAAATTTGACTTAAAGAAGGTACCATTTTTATTTACACTACGTTTTGGACACGTGCATCTCATGTCAATTAATATATTCTAAGAAGTTCGTTCCTATGTTTTCCAGATTACAAAATAATGTTTATCAAGTTATTTATTTGTAATTACCTTTTTTCCCCTGCAAAGAGTGCATCTCTATTTGTATTCTTTAACATCCTCAAGGAAGCAAGAAGCTTCAAATTTTTCTTCGCTTGAACCACGAGAAAAATGTTCACTTACACGTGAAAGGCATGTTAGAGACTTAATTAATTGAAAAATATCCATACTAGTATATTGAACGTTTAGATAAGACGGACGGCAATTTATGTAATAGTCGGCCTTGGTTCCTACCAGAATGCATTCTTAATGGAAGAGCTCCTTTTTGACTAGTAAGGAAACATAAGAAATTTTGTCTCTAACACGCATTTCACGTGTAAGTAAACATTTTTCTCGTGGTTCAAGCAAAGAAAATTCTCTTCTTTTTTTTCATACAGCTTCAAGACTTATATATGCTTTAATACAATATTAAATATGTATATCATTCATTTAAAAATTTAACTTAAAGAAGGTACCATTTTTATTTACACTACTTTCTGGATACGTGCATCTCATGTCAATTAATATATTCTAAGAAGTTAGTTCCTATGTTTTCCAGATTACAAAATAATGTTTATCAAGATATTTATTTGTAATTACCTTTTTTCCCCTGCAAAGAGTGCATTCTAAATTTGTTTTCTTTAACATCCGCAAGGAAGCAAGAGGCTTCAAATTGATTAGAGAGATCATCAAAAAAAAAATGGCCTACAGATTCGAACCAGCGACCTAGGGATTTTGCCACACACTATAGTCCTTTGCTCTACCAACTGAGCTAAGTATTAAATTTAATACTAATAAGTAGAGGTTGAAATCACTACCAAATAAGATATTAAATAGCACCAAAGTTAATACCACTAATACCTCTATAAAACAACCACTTAGTGTCTTCCGTCTAGCGGATCATTCGACTCTTATTCCTACAATATCTACGAGAATCAAGTTCCAAGCTGTGTGGTGACAAATTAAAGATTTGAATTTTATGTATTCGAGATGCTATTTAATTAATTGACCATTTGAGTTATTGGAATCGAAATTTAATATTCTTAAAATTTGAGTCAAAAACATTGGATTCGAGTGAATCCGTAGTTAATACTATATATCCGCCCCTAGTGGGTTGGTTGAGTTTTAATTTCTACTATGCTCAGGACATAAAAACTATTTGCATAAAAAGTTTTAATTCACTCCTAGTTTCTAGACACGTGCATTGCACCTGCACTACTTGACAATACTCGCATTGGAGCGCAGACTAATCCAAAATCTTACCGAGGAGACCCACTTTGACTAAATAGCTCACTATCAAAAGAGACTTTATTTGTAAGACTCGAATGTGAAATTTCTGGCTAAGGATGAAGGGATACCTATCACCCATCACAATGATATTTTCTTTTCTGTTTATATATTTCTTCCAAAAATTTCAAGCAAACTTTAAAGGATAAAAAAAGGAGAATAAATGGATGACTAATATAAAAGGCCGCTAGACATGCCGTCTTATGGTATAAATTCGTCTTAAAACAAAAGTTGGATAGCTGTTCTACACCGAAACTAAGACATAACTTGATTCTCAGTGAAAAATGAGTAGGAAAAGAAAAGGAACTATCACAAAATTCAATCCACTGAGCACGAGCGTTCAGAATTCACTGAATTTTGAGTCGCAACGAGACATCGTAGGGGCAAACTGATGATCAACTGCTGTCAAAGTTGTAGAAATAGAGTGACGAGGTAGAGAGAAATGGGAGAAAATGAAGGGGAAAAAAAGTAAATGTTTTTGATGAATGAAACTGGAAATGATAAGAGTGATTATATTAATAAGTTTGTGAGAGAGAAGTCAACAAGAGGGAAAGAAGTGGATTTGTTGGAAAGATTATTTGTGTGAATTTTTCCAAAAGATAGACTTATAAGCACAGTAACAGCTATGAAAGACTTCGACAGGACGTGCCTGTTTTAACAGAAACTTGTCAAATAAACGGGTTGAATTGAATTTAAATTGGTTAAAATGATCCGTTTCATAAATATGCGGATCAATAATCCACCCAAAAGTCACTTGGGTTGGAATGTGAAATTTTATTCTACTTTATTACTTACTACCCAAAACAAAAAATAAAAAAGACAAAAAAATGGATCCTCCATTCATTAATAAAATGATACAATTTGACTAGAGATCAAATTTAAAAATGAGTATTTTTTTACATTTGTGATTTTAAACATGTCACAATATCTTGTGTGACAATAAAACTTTTGAAACTTGTCTCTTCAAATATGACATAATATTTGTGTGATTATAAAAATTTCTTATGTCTCCTTACTAGTCAAAAAGGAGCTCTTCCATTAAGAATGCATTCTGGTAGGAACTAAGGCCGACTATAACATAAATTGTTGTCCGTCTTATCTAAACGTTCAATATACTATTATGGATATTTTTCAATTAATTATGTCTCTAACATGCCTTTCATGTGACAGTAAACATTTTTCTCGTGGTTCAAGCAAAGATAAATCTCTTTTTGTAATACAGCTTCAAGTCTTATTTCTGCTTTAATACCACACTAAATATGGATATCATTCATTTAAAAATTTAACTTAAAGAAGGTACCATTTTTATTTACACTAGTTTCTGGACACGTGCATCTCATGTCAATTAATATATTCTAAGAAGTTAGTTCCTATGATTTCCAGATTGCAAAATAATGTTTATCAAGAGATTTATTGTAATTACCTTTTTTCGCAGCAAAGAGTGCATTCTATACTTGTATTCTTTAATATCCGCAAGGAAGCAAGAAGCTTTAAATTGATTAGAGAACTCATCTTTAAAAAAAAAAAATCCGGCCTCCAGATTCAAACCAACGATCTAGGGATGTCGACACACACTATAGTCCTTCGCTCTACAAACTGAGCTAAGTATTAAATGTTGATACTAATAAGTAGAGGTTGAAAACACTACCAAACAAGAGATTAAATATTACAAAAGTTAATACCTCTACCAAATGCCCCCTTAGTGTCTTCCGTCTAGTGGATCATTCGCCTATTATTCCTAAAATATCTAAGAGAATCAAGTTCTAAGCTCTGTGGCAACAAATTTAAGATTCCTTTCTAGTTTCTAGACACGTGCATTGCACGTGTTTCTGGATACGTGCATTGTTGGTGCACTACTAGACAGCACTCGCATTGGAGGGCAGATTAATCCAAAATCTTACCGGGGAGCCCCACTTTGACTAAAGAGCTCACTATCAAAAGAGACTTTATTTCTAAGACTCGAACGCGAAATTTCTGGCTAAGGATGAAGGGATACCTGTCACCCATCGCAACGTCGATATTTTCTGTTATGTTTATGTACTTCTTTCAAAATTTTCTAGAAAACTTAAAAAAAAAAAAAATAAGGAGAACAAATTGGATGACTAACATAAATGGCACCTAGACATGCTGTCTAGTGGTATAAATTTGTCTTAAAAAAAGTTTGATAACGGTTCTGCGCTGAACCTAAGACATAACTTGAATCTTAGTGAAAAAAGAACTAAAAAAAAAAAAAGGAACACTCACAAAGTTCGATCCTCTGAGCACTGAGCGTTCAGAATTTGCTGAATTTTGAGTCGCAATGAGAGATCGTCGGGGAAAACTGATGATCAACTGCTGTCAAAATTGTAGAAACAGAGTGATGAGGCAGAGAAAATGGGAGAAAATGAAGGAATAAAACAGAAGTAAATGTTTTTTATGAATGAATGAAACTGGAAATGATAAGAGTGATTATATTAAGGGATAAGGCACTGTTAACCTCTTGAACTTTGGTTAAAGCTGTTACGACACATCTTACCTTTTCAGGGGTCCTATTACCTCCTTGAACGTTTTTGGAATGAATAATTATTACCCTAAGTGCTGACGTGGCAAGGAGAGTGTATTTCGCTCTCTTTGGAAGAGTGAGAAGCATAAAAATTTGACACGTGTCATACTTTAACTGGATACTTCACATTTAATTACACCTCATTAATTATCATTAAAGCTCAAAGTTTTTTTCTAAACTGATTTTTTTTGTAGTGTGGAAAACTAATTATTTTTTTCTATATATGAAAAAAAATCTATTTTTCCAGATTTAGTTTAAAAAATGGGTTTTCCACATTTTAAATAAATAATTGGTTTTTACAAATTTTTATAAAAATTCAATTTTTTCACATGTTGACAAGAAAAAACACTTTTTTCAGATTTTTTTTAAAATAATCCAGATTTTATTTGAAAACTAAAGTGTCCTAAAAAATGAAATCATGAAAATATATTTATTTTAAGAACAATTTTTTTAAAACAAAAAAAACAGTTTTCCATATTTTTAAAAAATCTATTTTTTTCCATATTGTTTTTTTCAAAAAAAATCCATGTTTTCAGATTTGCTTTTTAAAAAAAATCAAATTTTCAGATTTTTTTTTAAATATCCATTTTTCATTTTTTTTAGAAGAAAAATCAATTTTTCAAATTCTTTTAAAAATTGTCGCGTACGCGAGAAGAATTAAAAAAAAATAGAAAACAAATAAATATACATGTGGCAAGGAAAGTGAATGTCACTCGCCATAAGAGTGTAGATATCCATTTTCAGGGTGGTAACTGCTCCGTTTTAAAAAAGTTCAGAGGAGTTATAGGACCCCTGAAAAGGTAAGGTGTGTCGCAGCAACTGCGGCCAAAGTTCAGGGTGTAGTGTTGTCTTAAAATCAGTTTAAAAAAAAAAAAAAAAAAAAGTTTTTTTTGTGTGTTGATGTACTGCAGTGAGGACACTGCAAGTTTTTTGGTTAGGGGTAGGAACCTCCTCGGTTTTTCTTTGCCAGAATTCTTTTCCCGAGGGGAGTTTATTTTGTTGAAACTGGCATGTTTAGGATGTTACTTAGGTTGAATAGAATAATTTTGTTTTATTTGGTACGACTTGATAACTAATGGCATGTATTGTGTTTGTGCAAATTGTTGGACCCCTCGAAAAAAAAAAAAATTGAAAAATGCATACTTAGAACAGTTATTGTCTGACATGATTGATTCTTTATATGACATTGTGATTATTGGGGTGTTGTGTGTGATGAATTACTACTTAGGAGGTCACAAGTGTGAAAATTATTGTCCTTATGCCGATGTGTGTGTGAAGTGTTAGTTTGATTCTGTTTATGCATGTATAATCTAGAACTTGCCCGGTTGGTCTTGTTTGAAATGCGAAAGTGAGTTTGGTTGTGAAATGATCTTAGGCTTTCTTTGTGTAAATAAGTCACTGTGCCTAAATAAGCCTCTCCAAAAGCTGAAAATACCCCTAGTTTCCCTTTTTGAGCCTTTTTGACCTTTTTCTTGGCTAGCTAATTATGAAACCTTACCCTTTGTGAAATTAATCCATCTTCACACCCGTTCCCTCCTTGATGCTATTAATTAGATGAGGCAAAATGTCTAAGTTGGAGGTGAAGTAAATGTGAAGTACATGTTCAAAACATAAGTTGGGGGTGGTGGAGTTTGCTAGTGAAGATTCGATGTGGTAGTTGCGTATATACAAAAAAAAAAAAAAAAAAAAAAAAAAAAAAAAAAAAAAAAAAAAAAAAAAAAAAAAAAAAAAAAAAAATCAGAAAACTGTAACGCAAAATGAATTCTAGGTTGGTTAGAAGTAAAACCACATCGAGGTTGAAAACTGAAAGAAAATAAAGGGGTGGAAAGAAAAGAGGCGAACTAAGGTGACAAGATGTTGTAGTGTTCAAGGAGGGTGAGTCACTAATATCCAAAAAGTATCCGACCCGTCCCTAAACCTACATTACAAGCCGAAACAAGTCCTAATGAGATCACAACCGAACAATCCTAGGATGAGAACATAGAAAATAAGGGCAAGCCTATGGTATTTGCATGTGTAAATATGAATTTTCTTTGTGAGTGTGAGTGTTTTTCTCTTCTCTTTCGTCTTCGTCCCATTCTTGTCGTATATATGTGTGTTGGGACATTTTTTTGGTCTATGTGAGGGCATAAGGATGAAAATTGAACAAAATAGAGTGACCGCCTAAAGTAGCGTTTGTGTGCACAATAATATGTTCGATAATATGATGTCATTTATTGAAGCTTCATGGTTAGTTGTAGTGTTCTTGAGTTGTTTATGTTGCTTTAAAACAGAAATTGGGGTGGTCCTTGGAAGAAAAAAATGCATGCCGGTAGTTCAGAGTCAAAACCAATATAGACATTGTTATTTTATGATATCTAGGTATTAGATTGAGTCGTGGTTTTGTATGGCTTGCTTGAGGACAAGCAAATACTTTAAGTTGGGGGTGTTGATGTGGCGTGAATTTACACCATAATCGATGCTTTTTAACTATAAGTTTTACTTGTTTTTGAGCAAGTCTGTGTTATTTTACGTGGTTTTTGTCATGTTTCAGGTTATATGAGGTCCCTAGAGCCTAAGTGTGGAAAACAAGCAAAAAAGTTGCAAAACTGGGGATAACTGGAAGTTCTGGAAAATTTCGCGGAAAATTACTCTGCGCGATCGCGCCGTGTACTCACGCGATCGCGCCATAGCACGAAATTAATTCCACGCGACCGCGCCGAGACTTCACGCGACCGCGCCCACGCGCTATTTAAATGACACGCGATCGCGTCGACTCAAACCGCGATCGCGATTGAGGGACAGGGGACGCTGACGTCATGAACGCGATCGCGCTGTCTCGTGGCGCGATCGCACTGAAGGAATTATGAGCGTTTTCGACCAGAACCTGGGATTCGCCGATTTCTTCCATTCCAGTTCATATAAATAGAAAACTAGGGCAAATTTTCAGTTCATCTTTGGCAGTTTTTCATCAAGTTTGGAGACTAGTATTTACACCACACTTTGGGGTTGAAGATTTGAAGATTTGGTTGAGTATTTCTTAAGCCTTTAATTCATTTCTTCAATTCCTTGCTTTGTATTGTATATCTAAGTGTGTAGCTTTCTATTCCATAACTTGAATCTAGTTTATGTAAGTATTCTTGATTAAAGTTTGGTTTGAAACTCTTGCTGTGCTTATGTATTGAATGGTTCTTATTGCTATTGAAGTGGGTCTTTGTTGATTTAATTAATCTCGTTCTTGAATGTTTCCAAAGGGATTAGCTAACCCTAGGACTCACCCATTTACTTAGATTGAGCTTGGAAAAGGAAATCTAGGTTGGGAAAGATTAATTAACAAGAATTTGGGTCATTAAACTCATCTAATAACTTGAGCTCAGAAGAGGATAGTTACTTGAGGTTAGATTGATTGTGCCTAATATCACACTCTAAGGCTTGGAAAAGCTTAGAGTGAAATTCATTGATTTGGTTGGAAGACTTTCAATGAGATTTTAGATATCATTATCTATTGACACAAACCCGTTCTTAGTTGTAAAATCGTGAAATACATTGGATCGTTACTTGAGTGTAATTTCCTTTGTATCCAAACTTGTGGCCATTGATCATTTTACTCGCTTTCTAGGTTAGTTTACATTTCCGCATTAGTTATAATATTTCTCAAAAACCTAAATATTATCCATCGTTTGGCTTTAGCGTAGTTGGTGAAAGTTCCTTACTTTCTTAATCGCCTAGCATATTGTTCCCTGTGGGATCGACCCCGACTCATAGTTGGGTAAATATATTGCATACGACCGTGTACACTTTCTCTTTGAGGAGTGTATTTGGACGTTATCATTAATCAGTTGGTGACATTGAAGTCAACAAGAGGGAATGAAAGGGGTTTGTTGGAAAGATTATTTGTGTGAATTTTATCAAAGGTTAGACTTAAAAAGATAGTAACAGCTATGAAAGACTTTGAAAGGACACACCTGTTTTAACAGAAAATTGTCAAATAAACGAGTTGGATTTAATTAAATTGGTTAGAATGATCCGCTTTAATAAATATGCAGATCAATAATCCACCCAAAATTCACTTGGGTTCGAATGTGAAATTTTATTCTACTATATTACTTCTTGCCCAAAACAACAATAAAAAGAGAAGAAAAGCGATCCTCCTTTCATTTTAATTAATAAAATGACACAATTTGACTCGAGATGAAATTTAAAAATGAGTATTTTTACATTTGTGATTTTAAACATGTCATAATATCTTGCATGATGATAAAACTTTTGAAACTTGTGTCTTCAAACATGACATAATATTTGTATGACTATAAAAATTTCTTATGCCTCCTTACTAGTCAAAAAGGAGCTCTTCCATTAAGAATTCATTCTGGTAGGAACTAAGGCCGACTAATACATAAATTGCCGTCCGTCTTATCTAAACGTTCAATATACTAGTATGGATATTTTTCAATAAATTATGTCTCTAACAAGCCTTTCACGTGTAAGCAAATGTTTTTCTCGTGGTTCAAACAAAGATAAATATCTTTTTGTAATACAGCTTCAAGACTTATATCTCCTTTAATACCATATTAACTATGCATATCATTCATTTAAAAATTTAAATTAAAGAAGGTACCATTTTTATTTACACTAGTTTCTAGACACATGCATTGCATGTGCATCTCATGTCAATTAATATATTCTAAGAAGTTAGTTCCTATGTTTTCCAGATTACAAAATAGTGTTTATCAAGAGAACCCTTTTTTCCCTGCAAAGAGTGCATTCTATATTTGTATTCTTTAATATCCGCAAGGAAGTAAGAAGCTTCAAATTGATTAGAGAGCTCATCAAAAAAATAATATCCAGCCTCCAGATTCGAACCAGCAATGAAAAGAAAAGGAAACTCACAAAGTTCGATCCTCTGAACACCGAGCGTTTAGAATTCGCTGAACTTTGAGTCGCAACGAGAGATCGTCGGGGCAAACTTATGATTAGCTGTTGTCAAAGTTTTAGAAACAGAGTGATGAGGCAGAGAGAAATGGGAAGAAAATGAAGGAACAAAAAAGAAGTAAAGTTTGATGAATGAATGAAACTGGAAATGATCAAGGTGATTATATTAATAAGTTTGTGACAGAGAAGTCAACAAGATGGAAAGAAGTAATTTTGTTGGAAAGATTGTTTGTGTGAATGTTTCAAAAGATAGATTTAAAAATACAGTAACAGCAATGAAAGACATTGAAAGGTAAATCTCTTTTTGTAATACAACTTCAAGTCTTCAACACTTATTTCTGCTTTAATACTATGTTAAATATGTATATCATTCATTTAAAATTTTAACTTTAAGAAGGTACCACTTTTATTTACATTAGTTTCATGGACACGTGCTTTCCGTGTCAATTAATATATACTTTTTACGGTATAGGTAATATGAGAATTACAATATAATAAGTAATGATAAATTTGAAGGGGAAAATTATAAACTCAAAGTGAAGAACAATTAGTTTATTCAAATGACTTTACTATTGTATATTAAGTGAGTAGACGTAATATGAAAAGTTGGATAACGATATTTAGTTATATTGGTACGATGTGTAATGAGCTAACTTCTCCGTTATTAGGAAACATTCTGTTTGAAAATATGAAAACATTCCATTAGAAAGTGTAAGAAAACAAGAAGTTTTGCAGCAGTCATTCAAAATATGATTTTTTACCCTATAATCTTTTTACCTTTTGAATAAATTTTTTATATTTATCCTTATAAAGTTTCAAGTTTTTTCGAAAAGAATAATAATCTAATTATTTATGCTTTCGCGTAACTTTTTTTTTTCAACACTTTAATATTCCAGTTCTTGAAGAAATAATATTGACAATTATTTTTTTGTGTGACTAAAAGTTTCTTACGTCTTCTTACTAGTTAAAAACTCTTCGACCAATTAGAAGGCATTTTGGTAGGAATTAAGGTCGACTGTTACATAAATCGCCATTTTCTTATCTAAATGTTCAATAGATTAGTATGGATATTTTTCAATTAATTATGTCTCTAACACGCCTTAATTTCTTTTTGTAATACAACTTCAACACTTACATTTGCTTTAATACCATATTGAATATGTATATCATTCATTTAAAATTTTAACTTTAAGAAGGTACCACTTTTATTTACATAAAATTATGATTTGACATAGTCAATGCAAACTTGATTTCTAAGTGACGCCATATAATAGGAATTCATCTTCCTATTCTCTCTTTCAATTTTAACACTTAATTATTATTAAAAAAATGTAAAACTTGTTTAATATGATATTGTTTATTAGACTCCCAATGAAGGTGACGGGAATTAAAGGAAAATTAGGCTAATTATTTGACAGATAAGTTGTTTTATAGAGTTGTTGACAGTTTGTATTGAAATCTGCTTTGGAGATGTATTAGGTAAAAAATACATCCGATATTTATACTAAATTGATGTTAGTATGACATTTGTATTCACATATTTTTTTATCACCTAATTATAATTAATTAATATGCATTTGGGCCTCATTTATTACTTAACTCCGGTTAATTACATTGATTTGATATTAACATCATGTACATATATGTTTTACCCTAATATATATGAGATTGTTTCTACTAATATAAAAAAACATGCATGTAAAGAACTCATTTCATGTGAATAATGTTGCCAAATATTGAAGTGAAAGTTTTGTTCAAATTTCATAAACAAACACTGATTTCGAATCAAAATTTTATATTTGAACTCCAAATTGTATGGCCAAACGCCTACTTAGTTTATTATGTGTCTTACTTCTTTTATTTTTAGTTTGTTTAAAAACGAATGTCACTTTATATACTATAAAAAAAAAGGGTAATTTGCGGAGGTTGAAAGTTGTAATTCGCGGAGGTTTTAGCCTCCACTAATTGCTTGAGGAGGCTAAAAGCCCCGCAAATTGCAACTTTCAACTTTCGCAAATTATCCTCTCTTTTTTAAGTGATATTTAGTAATTATTTAATTTCAATATCCTACATGGTAGGTTTAAAAGTATAGAATTCAATTAATATTTTGATACATTAAACATTTTAAATTTAACATAACAAAATATAAAAGCCCCTCTCACTTTCTTAAATTCCTTATTCTGCCAAACGTATACACACATAATCAGAGAACAATGTTCAAGTCAACCATTTTGTGGGGCCTAGAGTGTAATATTTTCAAAGTCTTTCACCTTAGAAATTCGGATAAAGTTACTCTTTTTGTAAGTATACGATCACAGAATTTAAAAAGCCTTTCCCACTTTTTTAAATTCTTTATTCAATCAAATTAAGACGCATAAAATGAAATAGAGAGAATAGTGTTCAAGTCAACCATTTTGTGGGGGCTAGAGTATAATATTTTCAAAGAATTTCACTCAGAACTTTGGATAAATATGCTCTTTTTGTAAGTATACGATCACAAAATTTAAAAGCCTCTCCCACTTTCTTAAATTTCTTATTCAATCAAATTAAGACGCATAAAATGAAATAGAGAGAATAATGTTCAAGCCAACCATTTTGTGGAGGCTAGAGTATAATATTTTCGGAGTCTTCCACTTAGAACTTTAGATAAATATGCTCTTTTTTAAGTATAAATCACAAAATTTAAAAGTCTCTCCCATTTTCTTAAATTCCTTATTCAATCAACTTAAGACAAATAAAATGAAACTGAGAAATTAATGTTCAAGTCAACCATTTTGTGGGAGCTAGAGTGTAATATTTTCAAAGTCTTCCACTTTAGGACTTTGGATAAATATGCTTTTTTTTTAAGGTGTAAGATCACAAAATTTAAAAGTCTTTTCCGCTTATTTAAATTGTTTGTTCAATCAAATTAAGACACATAAAATGAACCAGAGAGCCTGTTCAAGTCACCATTTTGTGGGGCCTAGACTGTAATATTTTCGAAGTCTTCCTCTTTATGAGAATAAATATGCTCTTTTTTGAAGTATATCTTACGCTGGAATTGCATATTTATGTGATGACACGACATGCATGTTGCAGAAAGTCAAGTTTTTGTAATTTACACGTTGCTTCAGTATTCCTAACGAAACAAATTTTCTATGAACAAAAAGATTATATCCTATAATCAATTAACTTGGTTGTTAAAGTACATGAAAAGTTTGTCATAACGAAGGCAAATCAGACTATCAGAAAAGCTACATTATATTATATGTTGATCACCGGGGTGTCTATATCTTAGAGTCCGGAACCCAAATGAAAGAAATGAACCAAAATACCTCAAGAAAAAAAAGTGGTACGAAAGTACCTTTAACGCAATTTTTTTATACATTATATAAAAGTGAGTTAACGTTCCCCGTTAAAATCCGTTATCCTTATTTTCTTAAAAAATAAAAAATAAAATAAAATAAAATTACATAACTCACTATTTTAGTGCGCATGCAAGCTAAGTAACCCTAAGTTAGGCCGTTTGAATTTACTTAACGAGTCCAACTATATCCATTTCAAAAACTAGGCAAAAGTTTCCATCTTTTAAAATATTAATAATATTCTTCCGTTCACTTTTACTTGTCCAGTATTCTAAAAATACATTTTCACTTTGTCACTTTTAGCATATTAAGAGAAGATAATTTTTTTTCCTATTTACCCATAGTAGTAATTACTCATTTCAAATCATTTTCAAGTCCATTAAAAATTTACATCAATTAATATGACTATCGTGATAAATTATGCATTTCGTTTATTATTTCTTAAGGAATATGCAAAGTTCTGGACAAGTAAAAGTGAATGAAGGGAATATTAATTTATCTTCTAATACAATACCATAAGAATATTTTAACAAATTGTTACCAAAGTATGTATTCTCTTATCTTTTGATATTTATGAAAAACATTTATTCTTATACAAAGTATTTATTCTCTTACTTTTTAATAATTATCTTTTAACAAATTATTTATCCTCTTGTTCATTGGCTTGTTGGTTTTTTTTTCTTAATTAATGTTTGTTTAGCTAACTCTAAAAACAATCTAAATCTAAGATCTATTTACCGATAAAAGTAAATAATTTGTATTATAAGTGTTATACCCCGTATATTTATATGTCAAATTATTCGCAATCAAGTCGAATCAAGTTAAAGGCGGAATTATTTTCGGACACGAAATAGAAATCTTTAATTCTCAATTTTAATTAAAACATAAATTGTTTATAAATTTTATTGGTATAAAGATATTATTGGAGATTAGGGGTAAATTAACTATGATTAGATTATTAAGTGGGATTAAAATTTAATCACTTCATTAATTAAGCCTAAGGGGCCGTGTGGGCCCCACCTGAATATAAAAAAAATATATATAATGAAAGCATCAAAATCTGGAAATTAAAGAAACAAGGTGCAAAAGTGAGTCATCAAAAGAGGGAATACGTGTAGCAATATGGGGAATATTATATAAAATAAGGCATAGTGCAAATGACACTTTCCAACTCCATTTGTTGAAAAATCAGCTTTCAAGAACTAAACAAACCAAGAAAAAGAAGAGTTGAAAGAGAAGGAGGTCACGGCCAGATTGGAGAAAAAAAAAATCAGTTTTGTGATTTAATATAATTCTAAGGAGAAGACAAGGAGAGGGAGGTGGAGAAGCAAGAATAAGTATAAGAATTTAAGACACAAATTGGAGCCAAGTATTCAAGGTAAGAATTGGTTATTTCTTTTACATTTAGAATGAGTTTGGATACATTATGAACATGTATAGATGATGAATGAATGTATATAATTTTTTGCATGTTGGTATTGGATTGTTGTTGTTGAAGTTGAAGTGAGCCGTGGGTGATAGGTTTAGATGGAATCATGCTTAATCTTCTTGTACATGTATTGGGAGTAAATTGAATGTGTTGTGGTGTGGATAAATGGATAAAAATCATGAAGTTGTCGTAGTTGTGTTGAAGCCGTGTGGGGGGCTGTTTTCGGCCAACATAGAAAAAAATTGTGGATTGTTGGAAATATTATGTGAATTGTTTAGAATGTTGTTGGTATGGGTTTGGGTTAATAATCGAATGTACGAACGATATTGTGGCTTTAAAGTAAGCCATTAAATTGAATAATTGGAAAGTTGTCGAATGGTGTAAAAGAGAGCTACTAATGTTGTTTTGCCTTTCTGTCACGACCCAACCCCGTCGGCCGTGACTAGTGCCCGATCTGGGCACCCGAACCCATCTATCAAATATTATCTCAAATTCTATCAACTCATTCTAGTATATGGCGGAAGCCGACAAGGCTTTATTTCAAATTTAGGTAATTTCCAGAAAAATTTCGACAGAGTTTCCTTTGTTTTACGGACTATCCAATATACCCTGCACGCAGAAAATACCAACAAAAGCCACACAGGGCTAACCAAGCAATATATAAACATACGCGGACCGGCCGCCTCGGCGTATGGGATCGCCCAAACGACATGTACATACATCCATACAGAAAGACCCTAACCCACAAACATGTCCACAGACCTCTAAACAGACCGACATAATCATATGACGGGACAGGGCCCCGCTGTACCCATGAACGAGAATATATATATACAGTAGTGACAGACTATACCAAAAGATGGGCTCTGGATAAGAGAGCGCTCCAAAATAGGAGAATAAGATCCTAAGCGGACGGATCAGCAAACCTGTCGTCGGTACCTGCACGGCATGAAAACGCAGCCCCCGAAGAAAGGGGGTCAGTACGAAATATGTACTGAATATGCAAAGCCTGAATTACAGAAACAAAATCATAACTGGTACAGAACGTACAGAAAGTAAATAGAAAACCCAAAGTATCAGATATATATTTTCAAAACATGCAGAGTGTGTACAGAAACATACGTCACATCAAATCCGGCCCCTGCCAAGGGACTCGGCAGACAGAACGTGGCCACCCTCCCGACGCTGGTGCCACAACACAGAAGAATCAGAACAGGGGCATAACCCCGTAACATAATATGTCATATCAGATGGCCATAGCAAATCATATCAGAACAAGCGTACATGGCACAGCATACTCCACAAACCCATGTACGCATATACCTGCCCCCTCACATCGAGGCACGGCGAACAATGCAAAGGATCACGCTTGACAACATATCCTGGCCCGGGCTCAGTGGGGGAAACATTGAGGCATCCACGAACGGAGTAGTGAGAAACTAAATGCACTAAAAATACCATATATATATTTCCAGAGACTCAATGAGGCATATCGAATGTCAAATCAAATCAATGAAATCGGACGGAAACATAGTAAGTAAATTTAGATGTCATAACGGGTTACAGAGGCATAATCTATCCGAGATCGTTTTCAAGATTCAAAACAATTTATAAGACTTAATGAAATATTTAAAATATTTTTTATTTAGTAGATAAAGGAGTAGTTAGAGTATCTCTAACGAAAACGCTCGAAGACAAGTCATAGACACATAAAGGGTAAAATTGGAAATAGTGGGCCCACCTCGGAACCAATGAAGCGGTGGGCTCAAATTACATATTTTTAAGCTTATGGGGTCACCTACAAAGGTTCTAGGACATTCCATAACTTCGTAAGCAATTTGGAAAAAAAATTCATAATTTTTCATCAAAGCATACTTAAGGAATTCAATTCTATTGAATGAAAAAGCGACGATTTCAAACGCGGATTCCGATGGACAGAATATTCCCCGAGGCGTAAATCCAAGCCTAGTACATCTAGGACATGCCAAGAGAAGAATCGGGATAGCTTTACATACCTTTCTTGCCCTTTACGCTTGCCAAAACTCAAACCCCGTTTCGTCCAAAACCTACAAATGGTCACATTTACCAATTTACTATTCATAAGACTTAAAATTTCAACCTTAACCAATTCTTGTCTATAAAAATTTGAGCAGCATCTCCCCTATATATATATCATCCCCGAGGTTAAAACTCGGCTAAAACAACAACAACCATACCAACAACAATATATACAACATCAATAATCGACTAGGAACGCATTCTAGCGTAAATAGTCTTATTTTCCAAATAATGCGACAATTCCAAATCCAACTTTGCACTTACAACCCGATATCAATATTTTCATATTCACATACTAATATAAGACCATTCAAACATAAACCAAAAGTATTCCAAGCTATATATTCAATATTCAACAATTCCATCAACTTCCATATTCAATCCAAAATTCTTATATATGCAACAAAACCATTCCAACACATTTTCTACTTACTAATTCATCTCCAACAACAATCTACACTTTAACAACTTCATTATCTTAATATCATAAAATCACATTAATGTGTCATAATTCTCTACATTCCATTTTCATGTCAACTTCACTCATATAATCTTCCTTTGCATTGTGAAGATCACAATAACACAACTAACATGTTAAACAAAATAAATCCAACATTATCTCAACAACATATACCACACGGCCAACATGGCTTCTTTCCAATTTCATCCAATTTTCATTCAACTTCCATAATTTCATAAAAACTACATTAAAATCACATAATTTCCTATAACCAATTTCCATGCTAATATGGACTAGCATCCTTCTAAATTCACCAACCAACATAACAATTCACATATAGCTATTTCATAATTTTTATTTCCGTAATGAAGTCGAAATTAATACTAACAACATCAATAGCAACATCCTCCACATTCTACAAGTTAACTACATTTATTTTCATCCAAAATTCTCTTCAAATCTCATTCCATAATTCACAATACCAACTGACGAATTTATATCGCTATTTTTCCCGTTCTAATCCGTTAAAACTTTAAATAAACTTGTTAGCAATGAAAAAGAACCTACATATTACCTTAAGTAGGCAGCCACCACGTCATCACTCTCCTCTTTGGTTGATTTTTAGCTCAAATTGAAGACAACGTAGCGTACAACACTTTTCCCTTCATGGGCTTCGGGATTCGGGGCTCGGATTTTGGTCAAAATTGTTTTTTTTTCTCTCCAAAGCTCCTCTCTCTTTTTCCAGAATTTTCTGGTTGTTCCTGGTGTTAAAATGATGAAGAAGGCCGAAATTGGCACTTATAAGGACATGGGTAATGGGCCTAACCCGGTTGGGCTCGGATTGGGCCTAGCCCACTGACCTTTCTGCCTTAAAACGTTCATATCTCCTTGTACCGACGTCACCTGGGAACCCACGACCTATGGATGGAAAGATAATTCAATTATCTACAACTTTTACTTCTTGGTATTTTTCCAAATTCCAAACATATAATACCGTTTTGGCCCCCCAAAGTCAGGTCACCCGAAAACGTTTTCTTAAAAATATTCGTTTGGAGGACTTCCACTTTGATTTGGCCCAAGGGTCCTTCCTGAGTTGTGTTTAACTTCACATATGTGATTCATATAATTTGTCACATGTCCCAAAAAAAAATCTTGACGTGTGGGCCCCACCTCAACTTACAATTAATCCGACGTTCAAAAATACGGGATGTAACATCCTCCCCCCCTTTAGAACATTCGTCCTCGAATGTTAAATTAATCTTATAGGGTCTTGTAAGCATTTTGGGGAAAATATATCACATAGTAGAGGCTAAATCTGTTAATACACTTATATTTCGAAAAAGACATTAGTATACCTGTATCCGCGTTTGGTAGCGCCTCCGGGTCCTGTCGACTAGTCAAGGCATAGATGCGGTTCGAAGGACCGCTTGAACTGGGAGCCCCGCCACGACCTCTGCCGCGGCTTGCTGATGTCGACGTACCCTGCCCCGCAGGGCGCATGGCTATCGAAGGAGACGATGACCCAGCGACTAATCCGGTAGGCTGCGCTGCACCTCCCAAATTACCCTTATACGGACACTCTCTCACAGTATGGCCCTGACGGCCACAAGAATAACAAGCACCTGTAGCACGGTAGCACTCTCCAAGGTGGTATTTCCCACAATAAGAACACTGAGGCCTGGGTGGCCTCGTCTGACCGGAACTCCTGTCTACCCGCGAACCTGAAACCCCGGAGCTCTGGCCTGCTCCTAAATACCCTGGGCTATCAAATCTCCTGCCTGAGAACTGCGGAGGTGTGCTCTGTGCCGGCTGGGAAGAATGCCTGCTAGACTGCTGCTGCTGCTGAGGCTGCCCACTCCGAAATTCCTCAAAATACCCAGATGATCTGGCCCTCTTGGGCTGTCTCCGATCCTGACTCCTAATGGGCTGATGACCCCTGTGCCGGTCCTCCATGCCCTGAGCGTGCGCCTGAATCCGGGCAATATCCATATCGGGCTGAGCGGCCAATACCAAGCAACTGTCGACAAAATAACGGTCCAGCCCCATAATATACCTGTGCATCCTGTCAGCCATAGTAGCTACCACAGCAGGTGCATATCGGGCCAATGAGTCGAACTCCATACTGTACTCTCGAACACTGCAGCCCCTCTGTCTCAGCAATAAGAATCTGTCAGCCCTGGCCCGCCGTAACTCCGGAGGCAGAAAATGGCTAAGAAAGGCCTGAGAAAAATCATCCCAAACTGCTGGGGGAGCGCCGTCACCTCTGGATAACTCCCATGACTCGTACCAATTAGCCGCTACATCATACAACCGGTACGAAGCTAACGTGACTGACTCTGTCGCGGAAGCATTAATCAAATGCAAAGTGCGCCGCATCTTCCTGATAAACTCCTCAGGATCCTCCTCGGGCTTTGTCCCGAAGAACTCTGGAGGATTACAGGTCAGGAACTCACGAGCTCTCGAACTGTCACGTCTGTCTGCACGACCATCCCCAAGTCCGTGCCTATGAACCTGCCCTGCTACCAGTCTGGTCAACAATTGGACCGCATCTCTCATAGCCCGATCCTCAGCCCCTGGCTGTGGAGCTGGAGGCTCAGGTACTGGAACCTCTGGAGCTACTGGTGGAGCTGCCCCAGACTCCTCTGATGATGAAGACGTAGCAGAGTCTGCTGGCCGGGACGCAATATCACGCATCATCTGAGCAAGGGTCCGAGTACCCTTCTGAGCCCGGCTGGTCTCTCCTACCACGCCCTTTTTCTTCTGGGCAGCCGTCGCCTTTTTCGGAGGCATCACTGAAAGAAAAACAACAACGGATCAGGACAGAATCATCCTAATAGCACAGCTCTATCGCACGATCTAAGATTTCGAAAAAAAGAAACACCCTAAATGTCCTGTAGCTTCCTGTTTATAGATGTGGTGCACAACACACAGATAAACAAGACTCTACTAGACACGGTCTGTAGACATTCCGAGAACCAAACCGCTTTGATACCACTTTTGTCACGACCCAACCCCGTCGGCCGTGACTAGTGCCCGATCTGGGCACCCGAACCCATCTATCAAATATTATCTCAAATTCTATCAACTCATTCTAGTATATGGCGGAAGCCGACAAGGCTTTATTTCAAATTTAGGTAATTTCCAGAAAAATTTCGACAGAGTTTCCTTTGTTTTACGGACTATCCAATATACCCTGCACGCAGAAAATACCAACAAAAGCCACACAGGGCTAACCAAGCAATATATAAACATACGCGGACCGGCCGCCTCGGCGTATGGGATCGCCCAAACGACATGTACATACATCCATACAGAAAGACCCTAACCCACAAACATGTCCACAGACCTCTAAACAGACCGACATAATCATATGACGGGACAGGGCCCCGCTGTACCCATGAACGAGAATATATATATACAGTAGTGACAGACTATACCAAAAGATGGGCTCTGGATAAGAGAGCGCTCCAAAATAGGAGAATAAGATCCTAAGCGGACGGATCAGCAAACCTGTCGTCGGTACCTGCACGGCATGAAAACGCAGCCCCCGAAGAAAGGGGGTCAGTACGAAATATGTACTGAATATGCAAAGCCTGAATTACAGAAACAAAATCATAACTGGTACAGAACGTACAGAAAGTAAATAGAAAACCCAAAGTATCAGATATATATTTTCAAAACATGCAGAGTGTGTACAGAAACATACGTCACATCAAATCCGGCCCCTGCCAAGGGACTCGGCAGACAGAACGTGGCCACCCTCCCGACGCTGGTGCCACAACACAGAAGAATCAGAACAGGGGCATAACCCCGTAACATAATATGTCATATCAGATGGCCATAGCAAATCATATCAGAACAAGCGTACATGGCACAGCATACTCCACAAACCCATGTACGCATATACCTGCCCCCTCACATCGAGGCACGGCGAACAATGCAAAGGATCACGCTTGACAACATATCCTGGCCCGGGCTCAGTGGGGGAAACATTGAGGCATCCACGAACGGAGTAGTGAGAAACTAAATGCACTAAAAATACCATATATATATTTCCAGAGACTCAATGAGGCATATCGAATGTCAAATCAAATCAATGAAATCGGACGGAAACATAGTAAGTAAATTTAGATGTCATAACGGGTTACAGAGGCATAATCTATCCGAGATCGTTTTCAAGATTCAAAACAATTTATAAGACTTAATGAAATATTTAAAATAATTTTTATTTAGTAGATAAAGGAGTAGTTAGAGTATCTCTAACGAAAACGCTCGAAGACAAGTCATAGACACATAAAGGGTAAAATTGGAAATAGTGGGCCCACCTCGGAACCAATGAAGCGGTGGGCTCAAATTACATATTTTTAAGCTTATGGGGTCACCTACAAAGGTTCTAGGACATTCCATAACTTCGTAAGCAATTTGGAAAAAAAATTCATAATTTTTCATCAAAGCATACTTAAGGAATTCAATTCTATTGAATGAAAAAGCGACGATTTCAAACGCGGATTCCGATGGACAGAATATTCCCCGAGGCGTAAATCCAAGCCTAGTACATCTAGGACATGCCAAGAGAAGAATCGGGATAGCTTTACATACCTTTCTTGCCCTTTACGCTTGCCAAAACTCAAACCCCGTTTCGTCCAAAACCTACAAATGGTCACATTTACCAATTTACTATTCATAAGACTTAAAATTTCAACCTTAACCAATTCTTGTCTATAAAAATTTGAGCAGCATCTCCCCTATATATATATCATCCCCGAGGTTAAAACTCGGCTAAAACAACAACAACCATACCAACAACAATATATACAACATCAATAATCGACTAGGAACGCATTCTAGCGTAAATAGTCTTATTTTCCAAATAATGCGACAATTCCAAATCCAACTTTGCACTTACAACCCGATATCAATATTTTCATATTCACATACTAATATAAGACCATTCAAACATAAACCAAAAGTATTCCAAGCTATATATTCAATATTCAACAATTCCATCAACTTCCATATTCAATCCAAAATTCTTATATATGCAACAAAACCATTCCAACACATTTTCTACTTACTAATTCATCTCCAACAACAATCTACACTTTAACAACTTCATTATCTTAATATCATAAAATCACATTAATGTGTCATAATTCTCTACATTCCATTTTCATGTCAACTTCACTCATATAATCTTCCTTTGCATTGTGAAGATCACAATAACACAACTAACATGTTAAACAAAATAAATCCAACATTATCTCAACAACATATACCACACGGCCAACATGGCTTCTTTCCAATTTCATCCAATTTTCATTCAACTTCCATAATTTCATAAAAACTACATTAAAATCACATAATTTCCTATAACCAATTTCCATGCTAATATGGACTAGCATCCTTCTAAATTCACCAACCAACATAACAATTCACATATAGCTATTTCATAATTTTTATTTCCGTAATGAAGTCGAAATTAATACTAACAACATCAATAGCAACATCCTCCACATTCTACAAGTTAACTACATTTATTTTCATCCAAAATTCTCTTCAAATCTCATTCCATAATTCACAATACCAACTGACGAATTTATATCGCTATTTTTCCCGTTCTAATCCGTTAAAACTTTAAATAAACTTGTTAGCAATGAAAAAGAACCTACATATTACCTTAAGTAGGCAGCCACCACGTCATCACTCTCCTTTTTGGTTGATTTTTAGCTCAAATTGAAGACAACGTAGCGTACAACACTTTTCCCTTCATGGGCTTCGGGATTCGGGGCTCGGATTTTGGTCAAAATTGTTTTTTTTTCTCTCCAAAGCTCCTCTCTCTTTTTCCAGAATTTTCTGGTTGTTCCTGGTGTTAAAATGATGAAGAAGGCCGAAATTGGCACTTATAAGGACATGGGTAATGGGCCTAACCCGGTTGGGCTCGGATTGGGCCTAGCCCACTGACCTTTCTGCCTTAAAACGTTCATATCTCCTTGTACCGACGTCACCTGGGAACCCACGACCTATGGATGGAAAGATAATTCAATTATCTACAACTTTTACTTCTTGGTATTTTTCCAAATTCCAAACATATAATACCGTTTTGGCCCCCCAAAGTCAGGTCACCCGAAAACGTTTTCTTAAAAATATTCGTTTGGAGGACTTCCACTTTGATTTGGCCCAAGGGTCCTTCCTGAGTTGTGTTTAACTTCACATATGTGATTCATATAATTTGTCACATGTCCCAAAAAAAAATCTTGACGTGTGGGCCCCACCTCAACTTACAATTAATCCGACGTTCAAAAATACGGGATGTAACACTTTCGGATTGATTATTGATGATACTAGGTTGGTTATTGTGGTTGTTGTTGTTGATTTTGAGCGAGTTAAATTCTCGGGATGGCCTATTTACAAGGGAAATGCTGCCGAATTTTCTGTAGAATTGAGAGTTAGTTTGGAATGAATAATTACTTAAGTGCCTATGGCTAACATTGGATATTCATGGGCATATTTGTAGACCTTGGGGAGCCCGAGTCGTAGATTTGGATTAGCGTTAGATTGGCTAGCTTGGAGTGCGTACAAGGTATGTAAAGCAACCTCCTTTCTTTTTGGCATGTCTTAGTTTTACAAAGGCTAGATTAGAGCCTTAAGGAAATTCCAAATCCGAAATCCGAGCATGTTATGATCCTTATATATTCCTTGGCACTCTTATGTATGATTTGATGAAATACGAACCATTATGCCTTTGAAATAATTGAATTCCAAACTTTGCATAAAAAGGTGTTTTAAAGAATTTCGAACTATAAACGTCATATCTTTCACGGCAAGGCTCGGATTACTTCCATATTTTTGTAGGAGCTTATATGGAATATGATGAGTATATTTTTCATAGGCGGGCCCGATTCGGGTCAATACCCGTCCGAGGGTCCCGCGACTTTCCTTTATGTAATTCGGACAACTTTTGAAGGAATTTGGTATGATTATCATTTCGAATTTCAAGTATGGTCATTTACTTATATTTGAGTCTATGATAATGATTTTATGCATATGGTTACTCATGACTCTGCTCGTGCGTTCTGTTATATCTTTCGCCGGTTCTGTTATCGTGCGCACTTTGATATACTCCGGAGTTATGCTGTGTTTATGGTTCACCGAGCTACTCGCAAAAGAGGGTCGGGTTCCACATATATTTGGTGTTATGCTGTGTATGGCGTTATGTTGTGATATGTGACGGGGATACGGAGATTTGAAACATTCTGGTGTTATGCTGTGTTATGGCGCCATCGACGGGCGGGCGACCATATTCTTCTGTACCCTACGCATGACTTACATATTTTTTTTTAAAGTAAACAAATTTTGATATGTTGGATTTATACTTATGTTCTGTACTTCTACTTCGTTATACCTCAGATTTGTTTTCTGTATTTTCTGCTTTGCATACTCAGTACATATTTCGTACTGACCCCCTTTCTTCGGGGGGCTGCGTTTCATGCCCGCAGGTACAGACGCACAATTTGGTGATCCACCTGTTTAGGACACCCCTTCTGCTATTTGGAGTGCTCCTCTCATTCCGGAGCCTATACTTTTGGTATATATTTGTTAGTACATTTGTATATATTCGTTCATGGGTACGGCAGGGCCCTGTCCCGTCATGTGATTCTGTCGGTCTGTTTAGAGGTCTGTGGACATGTTTGTGGGTTAGGGTCTTTCTGTATGGATGTATGTACATGTCGTTTGGGCGATCCCATACGCCGAGGCGGCCGGTCCGCATATGTTGTTTGGGCGATCCTATACGCCGAGGCGGCCGGTCCGCATATGTTTATATATTGCTTGGTTAGCCCTGTGTGGATTTTGTTGGTATTTTCTGCGTGCAGGGTATATTGGATAGTCCGTAAAACAAAGGAAACTCTGCCGAAATTTTTCTGGAAATTACCTAAATTTGAAATAAAGCCTTGTCGGTTTCCGCCATATACTAGAATGAGTTGATAGAATTTGAGATAATATTTGATAGATGTGTTTGGGTGCCCAGATCGGGCACTAGTCACGGCCTACGGTATTGGGTCGTGACAGAAGTGGTATCAGAGCGCGGTTGTCCTCGGAGTGTCCACAGATCGTGTCTAGTAGAGTCTTGTTTATCGGTGTGTTGTGCACCACATCTATAAACAGGAGGCTACAGGACATTTAGGATGTTGTCTTTTCTTCTGATCTTAGATCGTGCGATAGAACTGTGCTATTAGGATGATTCTGTTTTGATCTGTTGTTGTTTTTTTTTTTTTCAGTGATGCCTCCGAAAAAGGCGACGGCCGCCCAGAAGAAAAAGGGCGTAGTAGGAGAGACCAGCCGGGCTCAGAAGGGTACTCGGACCCTTGCTCAGATGATGCGTGATATTACGTCCCGGCCAGCCGACTCTGCTACGTCTTCATCGTCAGAGGAGTCTGGAGCAGCTTCACCATTAGCTCCAGGGGCTTCAGCTCCCGCGCCTCCAGCTCCTCAGCCAGGGGCGGAGGACAGGACACTGAGAGAGGCTGTGCAGTTATTGACCACTCTGGTAGCGGGACAGGCTCGCAGACGCGGGCGGAGAGATGATGATGATGACGATAGGCGTGACAGCCTGAGGGTTCGAGAGTTTCTATTATGTGGCCCTCCAGAGTTCTACGGGTCTAAGCCCGACGAGGACCCCCATGACTTTATTCGGGGGATGCGGCGCTCACTAGATTTGGTCAGGGCTTCAGAGACTGAGTCTGTTGAGTTGTCTTCGCATAGACTACGGGATGTCGCTGCTCACTGTTATGAGTCCTGGGAGCTATCTAGGGGTGAGGGTGCTTCCCCAGCTACTTGGGACGAGTTCGTGGCTGCTTTTACCCGCCACTTTTTGCCCCCAGAGTTACGGCGGGCGCGGGTTGACCGATTTTTACATCTGCAGCAGAGGGGTCGGAGTGTTCGTGAGTATAATATGGAGTTTGATTCTCTGGCCCGGTACGCACCTACCATAGTAGCAGATATGGCCGATCGGATGCACAGATACGTGATGGGGTTAGACCGCTACTTGATTGATGGCTGTATGGCGGTGGCATTGCAGACAGACATGGATATTTCCCGACTACAGGCTTATGCTCTGGGTATGGAGGACCGACATAGAGGGCCAGGTCCGCTGGGTATTCTGGGGAGCCTCAAGGCGGGCAGCCTCAACAGTATGTTAGACAGTCTTCTCAGCCAGCGCAGAGTGCGCCCCCGCAGTCTACCGGAGAGGGATTTGATAGTGCCAGATACTCAGGAGCAGGCCAGAGCTTCAGGGCTCCAGGTTCACAGGTGAGCCGAGGTTCCAGCCAGGCGAGGCCACCTATGCCTCGGTGTTCGTATTGTGGGAGATCTCACCCAGGGGAGTGCTACCGAGCTACGGGAGCCTGTTTTACTTGCGGCCGTCAGGGCCATATGATGCGTGATTGTCCGATGGCAAGTGGTTCTGGTAGTACAGTTCAGCCGATGGGATCAGCCGCGGGTTCATCTTCTACTCCCTCAGTTGTGCGCCCTGTAGGGCGGGGTATGCCGGCACCGGCGGGTCGTGGTCGAGGCCGTGGAGGTGTTTCAGGTTCTAGCGGTCCTTCGAACCGCATATATGCGTTGGCCAGCCGACAGGACCAGGAGGCGCCACCAGGTGTGTTTACAGGTGATTTGAATTTCTAAATTCGTTACATTGATTGGTAAGAAATTGATATATGCTACTCAAAGGGAAACTCCCCCGAATTTGAGTAAGATCCGTAGCCTTAATCCAACATTCGAGGACGAATGTTCTAAAGGGGGGAGAATGTTATACCCCGTATATTTATATGTCAAATTATTCGCAAGCAAGTCGAATCAAGTTAAAGGCGGAATTATTTTCGGACACGAAATAGAAATCTTTAATTCTCAATTTTAATTAAAACATAAATTGTTTATAAATTTTATTGGTATAAAGATATTATTGGAGATTAGGGGTAAATTAACTATGATTAGATTATTAAGTGGGATTAAAATTTAATCACTTCATTAATTAAGCCTAAGGGGTCGTGTGGGCCCCACCTGAATATAAAAAAAATATATATAATGAAAGCATCAAAATCTGGAAATTAAAGAAACAAGGTGCAAAAGTGAGTCATCAAAAGAGGGAATACGTGTAGCAATATGGGGAATATTATATAAAATAAGGCATAGTGCAAATGACACTTTCCAACTCCATTTGTTGAAAAATCAGCTTTCAAGAACTAAACAAACCAAGAAAAAGAAGAGTTGAAAGAGAAGGAGGTCACGGCCAGATTGGAGAAAAAAAAAATCAGTTTTGTGATTTAATATAATTCTAAGGAGAAGACAAGGAGAGGGAGGTGGAGAAGCAAGAATAAGTATAAGAATTTAAGACACAAATTGGAGCCAAGTATTCAAGGTAAGAATTGGTTATTTCTTTTACATTTAGAATGAGTTTGGATACATTATGAACATGTATAGATGATGAATGAATGTATATAATTTTTTGCATGTTGGTATTGGATTGTTGTTGTTGAAGTTGAAGTGAGCCGTGGGTGATAGGTTTAGATGGAATCATGCTTAATCTTCTTGTACATGTATTGGGAGTAAATTGAATGTGTTGTGGTGTGGATAAATGGATAAAAATCATGAAGTTGTCGTAGTTGTGTTGAAGCCGTGTGGGGGGCTGTTTTCGGCCAACATAGAAAAAAATTGTGGATTGTTGGAAATATTATGTGAATTGTTTAGAATGTTGTTGGTATGGGTTTGGGTTAATAATCGAATGTACGAACGATATTGTGGCTTTAAAGTAAGCCATTAAATTGAATAATTGGAAAGTTGTCGAATGGTGTAAAAGAGAGCTACTAATGTTGTTTTGCCTTTCGGATTGATTATTGATGATACTAGGTTGGTTATTGTGGTTGTTGTTGTTGATTTTGAGCGAGTTAAATTCTCGGGATGGCCTATTTACAAGGGAAATGCTGCCGAATTTTCTGTAGAATTGAGAGTTAGTTTGGAATGAATAATTACTTAAGTGCCTATGGCTAACATTGGATATTCATGGGCATATTTGTAGACCTTGGGGAGCTCGAGTCGTAGATTTGGATTAGCGTTAGATTGGCTAGCTTGGAGTGCGTACAAGGTATGTAAAGCAACCTCCTTTCTTTTTGGCATGTCTTAGTTTTACAAAGGCTAGATTAGAGCCTTAAGGAAATTCCAAATCCGAAATCCGAGCATGTTATGATCCTTATATATTCCTTGGCACTCTTATGTATGATTTGATGAAATACGAACCATTATGCCTTTGAAATAATTGAATTCCAAACTTTGCATAAAAAGGTGTTTTAAAGAATTTCGAACTATAAACGTCATATCTTTCACGGCAAGGCTCGGATTACTTCCATATTTTTGTAGGAGCTTATATGGAATATGATGAGTATATTTTTCATAGGCGGGCCCGATTCGGGTCAATACCCGTCCGAGGGTCCCGCGACTTTCCTTTATGTAATTCGGACAACTTTTGAAGGAATTTGGTATGATTATCATTTCGAATTTCAAGTATGGTCATTTACTTATATTTGAGTCTATGATAATGATTTTATGCATATGGTTACTCATGACTCTGCTCGTGCGTTCTGTTATATCTTTCGCCGGTTCCCGGGCCGGTTCTGTTATCGTGCGCACTTTGATATGCTCCGGAGTTATGCTGTGTTTATGGTTCACCGAGCTACTCGCAAAAGAGGGTCGGGTTCCACATATATTTGGTGTTATGCTGTGTATGGCGTTATGTTGTGATATGTGACGGGGATACGGAGATTTGAAACATTCTGGTGTTATGCTGTGTTATGGCGCCATCGACGGGCGGGCGACCATATTCTTCTGTACCCTACGCATGACTTACATATTTTTTTTTAAAGTAAACAAATTTTGATATGTTGGATTTATACTTATGTTCTGTACTTCTACTTCGTTATGCCTCAGATTTGTTTTCTGTATTTTCTGCTTTGCATACTCAGTACATATTTCGTACTGACCCCCTTTCTTCGGGGGGCTGCGTTTCATGCCCGCAGGTACAGACGCATAGTTTGGTGATCCACCTGTTTAGGACACCCCTTCTGCTATTTGGAGTGCTCCTCTCATTCCGGAGCCTATACTTTTGGTATATATTTGTTAGTACATTTGTATATATTCGTTCATGGGTACGGCAGGGCCCTGTCCCGTCATGTGATTCTGTCGGTCTGTTTAGAGGTCTGTGGACATGTTTGTGGGTTAGGGTCTTTCTGTATGGATGTATGTACATGTCGTTTGGGCGATCCTATACGCCGAGGCGGCCGGTCCGCATATGTTGTTTGGGCGATCCTATACGCCGAGGCGGCCGGTCCGCATATGTTTATATATTGCTTGGTTAGCCCTGTGTGGCTTTTGTTGGTATTTTCTGCGTGCAGGGTATATTGGATAGTCCGTAAAACAAAGGAAACTCTGCCGAAATTTTTCTGGAAATTACCTAAATTTGAAATAAAGTCTTGTCGGTTTCCGCCATATACTAGAATGAGTTGATAGAATTTGAGATAATATTTGATAGATGTGTTTGGGTGCCCAGATCGGGCACTAGTCACGGCCTACGGTGTTGGGTCGTGACAATAAGTGACGATTAATTACAATAAATACTAATGTAAATAAGAATTAATTCGAGGTGCATACCTGGTATTTTTAAATCGAACATTTACACCACTTATACTGTGAAAATGCTACCTTTGATTTTAAAATACAAGGGTGTATCTCGAATTAATTCTTATTACATGAGTATTTGATGGAAAGATAACTAGAATTTTAACGTAGTTGGTAAAAAAAAAAGTTAAAAAAATCTTAATTATAGTGATGTATTCCTAATTTTTCAAACAAAAAACTTAACTTGTTAAGAAATATTACGCAAATGCACTTTATCAATAAATAATTTTAAAGTGGAAGAATAAATAAAGAAACTAAAGATGAGGAATTCTTATATAATAAAATATTATAACTCAATATAGCTAAAATGACTTGCTGCTTAATGTGCAAGAAAGTTAATAACAATAGTTGGCACATTTTATTAAGTAATTTGTGTTATTTATAATTTTAATTTATCTTTTAATAAACACATTTAGTTACGACTATACCCCATAGAGAGTGTATGTGCATGATTCTCATAGTATAAATGATGTAAATGTTCGATTTTTAAATACAAGGGGTGTATCTCGAATTAGTTTTTATTGCATTAGTATTTAAATAATTTACCCTCAATTAAAATAGAAAATGATTTACTTTTGTTGGTGGTAAATAGATCATAGACTCGATTGTTTTTAGAGTTAGCTAAACAAACACTAACTAAGAAAAGGGAGCAACAAGTCAATGAACAAAGAGTTAAAAAATTTGTTAAAAAACATAATTATCAAAAAATAAGATAATAAATATTTTTTATAAGAATAAATACTTTTTCATAAATATCAACGATAAGAGAACAAAAATTTGTTAAAAGGTTCTTATGGTATCAGAACATTAAATTAATATTATAAATATTTTAGAAAAAAATTAATGTTATTAATATTTTAGGAAGTTTGATTTGCTACCAAAATATATATATATATTAGAAATGGAAACTTTTGCATAGTAATGAATGGATACACTAATTGTAATATAAGTATACAAGACACGGCCAACTTAGGAAATTGCCCTGGTTACATAGCGCACTAAATAGTGCGTTATTTAATTTAGTTTTAAAAAAAAATAAAAACAAATCGGGTAACGGATTATAACGGAGATGTTAATTCACTTTTATATAACGCATAAAAAAGTTACGTTAAAGGTACTTTCATACCATTTTTTTTCTTGGGGTATTTTGGTTCATTTCTTCTTTTTTTGGGTCATTTAGGTTCTGAACTCCTGTATCTTATTAGCTAAACAATTAACCTTGAGGATCAACAAGTTAAAGTCGTCAACAACGACAACAAGAAACTTAGTATAATCCCACCATATGGGGTCTGGGGAGGGTAGAGTGTACGCAGACCTAACACCTACCTTGAAAGGTAGGGCGGTTGTTTCCGAAAGACCCTCGGCTCAAGCAACAAGTTAAAGTCAAAATGCATATTATTTAACCATAATTAAGTGTTAAAAAGTGTATATACAAGACATATTTCTTATATTTATTTATTTTGCGTAAACATCCGATGCGGATAATTTTTTACCACCAAACCGGTGAGACGCTGCCCACACTGAAAATGGGCCACACTGCATTTTTGCATGTAAAATTAAAAGGAAAAAATTGCTCAATGAACACTGAAGGAAATTTTAAAAAAAATTATTTTTTGGAGGAGATGGTATAGAATAGGCACTTACCATTTGAAACTAAGAAAATAATTTTAGTAAAATTTTCACAAATAGCTACCTTTTAGCTGCTTCTAACAAGCTATGACTACAAGTTCATTATTTACAATTCATAGCTGGTTTTTCCTATATTTAGGTCCTCGACGCGTCGCATAAATATAGACAAAATATAGACTAAATACACAGAACTGTTGAACAAATAATGCCTCTATTTAAGGAAAAAAATCTTTTTCAAACTAAACAGAAATCTGTTTTTAATGTTCCATAATCACGCAAATCTTATTCTCTTCCATATCTAATCACATATCTCATTCAACATCTAATCATTCACATAAAATTTGAATTCAAAAACTCTCTTCATATTTTTTCCCAAAATATAACTAAAAAAAACCTCTTTTTAGTGTTCCATAAATCATGCAAAGCTTGATTTGTTCATCAACTGAATTACACGTTTTACCGTGTAATTGCAACTTTTTTATTTTTTATATTTTTTTGAACTTTTTAGTTATTTTTCATATATATTTTGGCTATATTTTTAATTGATTATTATGTTCAATATTACTTATTCTGGTTTCTGTTGAGTATATTTAAGATATATTTTTCATATATTTTGACTATATTTAGAAAATTTTCAGAAAAAAAGTTGCAGTGAAAACGTTGCTACCTCAATTATGAACTCAATTATAACTATATTTTTTAATTATATTTTGATTAATATGTTCAATATTACTTATTCTGATTTCTGTTGACTATATTTCAGATATATTTTTACTATATTTTTCAAAATTTCAGAAAAAAAAAAAAGTTGCAGTGAAAACATTGTTACCTCAATTATGGACTCAACTTGAATTCGATATTTTAATATATGAATTCAAATATATATTCGTCGTTTAAAACGCAAAAATAACAGAAAATCTTACATATTTTAGGAAATAGAGTTGAATTTTGGGGGTAAAAGGTTGAAATTAATGAGCAGTTAATACAGAATAAAAAAGGGACGTGAAAGAAATCAGAAACTGATTTGAAAAGCACGACATTAGGGGAGATGGGGAGTTAGAAACGTGTATATTTAGGAAAAGGGTGGAGAGAGAAAGTGTGCAACTAAAACATAGGGGTGTGGAAAGTGGTAAGTTAATCGGTGAAAAGTGGGTAGCTATAAGTTGTAAAAATAGAATATTATAGCTACTAAACTTAATTATTAAAAAGTATAGTTATGTTTCATAAATATGTAACATAGTAAGCTATGCCAAGTAAAAATTTTATCAATTTGAAAGGAGATTATGTAGAAAAATATGAAGTTCTCTAAAGTGTGAGAGCAAAATAATCCAAAAGCCCTAAAGAAAAGGAACGGACTGGCCCACTTGATTTTGGGCTCAAAGAAGGAGGAGATAAAAGAGAGTGGAAAAGATGAATGGTTCTCTTCAGCTGGCCCAACTAGAGGTCCAAGAACAAACTCAGAGAATTTGACCCTGACTCGTCCTGCCATATTCAAAACTTCAGACGTACCCGATTGAAGTTGTTTGCCTTTAGCAACTCAAACTTTAGATATGCAGGACTCAACTTTTGTCTTTTAGTTATCTCTTATTCAATATTACTTCTGACATTTTCTTAATTAAAATAAAACGCCAAACTTCTAACCTTTAGCATCTTCACAAGTTCATTTTATTATATAGATTATCTTACTTATTATAAGATTGAATGCATCGATAATACCTTAAGCTTGTTAGTAAATTTTATTTCGATACTTGAACTACGATTTATTCCAATTGAGCACCTAAATACATGATAAATCATTTCTTTAGACACTTTTGTCTCAAATTTTGGAAAGGTTTTTGTGCAAGTTCTTAAGTGCGTATTACATACTTATAATTAAGTTAACAACTTAAAATATATCACCTCCATTAATTTCACGCATTCACCTTAGTTGGAACATGCCTACACAATGGGCTCTTGAGAATACGCAAAAGCTTTCTTAAAAAATTTAAATCGGAAGTGTCTAATATAAACATTTTATCATGTGTTCATGTGCTCAATCCGAATAGTTTGTATAGTTGGAGTGTCTACATGAAATTTACTGGTGAGTTTAAGGGGCTATCGATGTATTCAGGCTTATTAAAAACCTATGAACCTTTGAAGCACACATGCTGTAGTAAAAAATCCAAGCTAAGGTTGAGCAATCACAGAACTGTTGAACAATTAATTAGTGATCTAATTAGTCTTAAACAATACTAGTATAAGCACCCGCTCGATGTGCGGAAAGTGTTAGAGAAAACAATATTAAAAAAATTATCTTATTTGCTTGATCATATTAAAAAATTTATTATTTTATCAATTGTGAAATTTAAACCATTTGATCCACGATCTTTTATTAGAAGGTAAGCAAAGCAAGGAGGAAAATCATCTCCCCATCTTAAATTGTCTTAAGATTTTTGTGTTATGTGTAATAAAATACAGAATTTATTGATAAATCTATTAAATTATTTACCAGGATCAGAGAAAAAGTTCATCTAGACTGCTAAATAGAAGATTGTTATCACAAATATTAATTAATTATGCGTTCTCTCCTTAATTTATAACTTTAGTTATAGTAAATTAACATGATTTAGTAAAAATACTGAGAGTGGGTAAATTTTTACTATCGAAGAGTACATTAGCAGCTACAATTATACGTAATGTTGAAATTACTTCAATCATCGTAAAAATTACTTGACAACTAATTTTTTTTTTGGGATCATAATTTAATTCTATTTTTAGAGTACATTAGATTAATATTTTTTTAACAAAATATTTAATTCTTATTTTTTTTAAAGGAAATAAATATATCATACTCATCCAATAATTTTGTTTGTTTCTCATTTTTCTTTATTGCATTTTTCAATGCTTAAAAGTAAAACATCCATATCAAAATTCATGTATATATATTTTATGACTGTATTATAAGATACTTATCTTTCGACATAATATCATTTTAACACTAAGTTATGATTAAGTTTCTTCCGAAGTATAAACAGAGAAGCTAGCTAGAGGTTTATGTATCATAATAAGAAGTCTGAATTTAAAACTAAAACTAAAAGTCTCAAACAATCAAATATATAATCCAAAAGTGAATCTAAGGGTTTGAACAAAAACTAAGCTTATTAATTTGATGGTAAATAGTGATTTCTTAAGTATAAATTGAAAAATAGAATAAAATTTTGGGATAATTTCAATAATATACAAACCAACATAAAATATTACATTTACGTAGTCAGATTTTCAATTTACATCCGCATAGCCAAATTTTTTTTCAACAGTTTTTATACACACGATATATAACATTATACAATATTACACACTTACTATAGACAATGTATAAACATTGTATAAAAGTGTATAATAATGTATAAAATTTGGGTAATATCAGAAATATGAGCCATTGCGGATAAATATTTTCTCCAAATAGATATACAGTGTTCCCTAAAATTATTTATAATCTATACAAAAATATAAGTGGCTTCCGATGTTCCTCTTTTGTTTTTATTTCCTTTTTTTTTCATGTAATTTTGTTTTGCTATTTTAATAAAATATCAAACACTAAGTACTATTTGTGGCAATATAGTGGCCCACCTTACCTTTTATAGTCATTACTAATTTCACGTCAAGATTTTTCATATAATCCTGCATATTTTATTTTTATATATATAAATAATTTATAATGAAGCTAAAAAGATTACTTTAAATTATGTACATAAGGTGATATATTGCATTGCATAAACGCCATAAATAGAAATCGTCATAATTTATTTAGGAGAATAATTAACTTCTACAAAATTCTTAAGTTAAGGTAAAAATAAAATAAGATTGTACGTACCTGATGCATGTGTAATGCTTTTTTCCTTTTCTTTCTCATAGCTTCAACTCATACTTGCAACCAAACCATACAAACAAACCAATAAAGACTGCATAGTTAGAAATAGGATTTTTTTTAAGAAACAATAAAAGATATGATTCTAAGATCATATTTATCCTGATTATAATTAATATAAATATAGATTACTGCCACTTAAACTTTATTAATTGTTGATATATTTCTTAATTCAGAAATACATTTTTATTTTTAACTTATATTTGTTAAAACTTTGCATAAACAAAGACACGCACAAAAACAATATGTTAGTGTTGGATGCTACTTATCCATGCATCACATAGAGTTTTTCCACACTGTGTAACGTACCAACACTAACTTCCTCATATATGTCTAAACATGACAGGACTAAAGACAATGAGCTCACAATTCTAATGGTGGCAAGTTACCTTAGTTATCCTATATATTGAGGACGAAAATTAGCAACTGGACAGATCATGTATGAATTATATACTCATGTTTTCAGAAAATACACTTGATACATAAAGCTAGGGTACCCACTAATATTGTGATCACTGTTCGTTAAAACCTAAAGCACCTTTAAACTATAAACTTTAAAAGTTTGTTGCTTTCATGCGTAGGTGTTGTAGGTTTACACCGTTCAACTTCTTGCTCTAATCTTTCACATCTCCTTCTTCCATAATAATCTTATTTCTCCATTTATACAGCTACATTGGCAAACTGGCCTCTTTAAGAAGTCTTCAGTTTCTACAACATAAATCAACAACAAAATTAGAGATTTTGGAATAGTAAACAGCTCTACAAAAGCTTGGCTTTTAAACATAGGTTAAAATAAAAGAATCAGAAGGAAAAAGCAACAAATGAAAATAACGATTTGCTTGTGCATGCGTGTTGCTCTCTTTCTCTCTATGTGTGTGTGTGTGTATGTACAGAATAATATGTGTTGCGTGCCTGTGTATGTACAGAATGATATGTGTTGTGTGTGTGAGAGATCGTGCAAAGGGAAAAAGGGGGAATGGGGACGTGGTGCAAATGTGGGCAGTTTAGGTTAGTTTTTTTTTTCTTTTCTGATTTTGTCTAATAAAACTGTAAACCCATGAGAGAATTAGTGATCAACCAGTTAGGATGTTGATTTGGATAAATACAAAAAATTAAAAAAAAAAAAAAAAAGGAATTTTTCCCAAATTAAATTTTATTACATAGCTATATCTGGGGATTTCATTTTCCAGATTTAAATTCACATTTTTAAATTTAGATTTTAAATATACAGATATTTAATTATTCTTAAATTTATATGCATTGCTCTAAACGTCCTTTATTTAACTGTGTGTGATAATGAGGTGCAAAATGTGGGAAGTGGGATTATTAGTTGATGGTTTTTATTTCTCTTTTCTTTTCCACATTAGTTGATGGTTTCTAAGTTTCTAGTGTTGTTGCAATATTGCAATTATGCAACTGCTCCAAACGTGTTAAGAAGTTATATGTTGAAACGTGATTTCTAAGTTTTTAAATTTTTAATTATCTTTAAATTTAAATGCAAAAACAATAACTAATAACTAATGTAACTACTTTTTGTCCTAAAACTATCCTCTTTTTAATAATATATAGATACTCGCGCACGAGAATCTAGTGATTAGTATGTTCGGTGCTAATTACTGCAGATTAGTGATTTAAATAGTACGTAGTACCATTGTTTTAAAAGGCAGTGTCAGGATTCGCCCCGAGGAGGGCAGTGGCAAAACGCCCTGGGGCTAACTTACGGGGCTTAGTTCCTACGAGGCTTACGCCCTAAGCGCCCAACCGTACGCCCTAAACACACCTAACGCCCAACGCCCAGGGCTCGCCTAACAGTTCTTACACAAATTATATTTTAAATTCCTTAATTAAAATCATTCACCCTCATAATTGTTTAACAAAATAATGATACTTAATAGTTTTTCATCTATAGAAATAGAAGATTGGGTGTAACTCATATAACAAGTCGTAGTATTGGATATTTACTATTTGAGAACGTCGTGAGGGTGAATATCAATTAATTTTTTTAAAAAAAAACACATAGCGGAATTGTACATTTTCACTTGTCATTGGTCATAAGTCCTATGTATCAGAATTATCATGTAATTTTATTTTTTGTTCATGAAGAAGTTATGTTTTAATTGTAATATTGATAAATTTTATTGATTATTTGCTTATAGGGAGATAAAATGAATAGTATGATAGTAATAGTGTTTTAAGAAACTGTGTTTTTTTCCGTGTTTGAAAGTTAAAATGTTAGAATTGTTTTGCATTTCATAATAGCTTTTATTTCATTGTATTGTTTATACTTGTAAAATTATGTTATATATAATTACAAGTTATAAGCGGTGTATAATGGATTGCTTTGATCATTTTTGTGAGGATCAAGCGCGCACGCGCGCTCACACACACACACAGACACACATATACATACATACATATATATATATATATATATATATATATATATATATATATATATATATATATTTCATTTATTTACAGTTTTTTTTATTTTATGTAATTTTACCTATTTAAAAATATTTATTGTAATTATATTATTTTAAGAAATACTAAAAATTAAATACCCATGGGGCTTACGCCCCGTGCCTCGAGGCTTACGCCTCGTCGAGGCATATGTAAAACGCCCCGCCTTACGCCCCTGCCTTTTAAAACACTGCGTAGTACTATGTAATTTAAAAACAATTTTCTGTAGGCCACCAAGATAAACACGGTTAACATTTTATAATTTTCTTATACAAAACCACATGTTACATATGCCTAAAGGATTATGACTTCAACAATGACAGCCGATTAGATTTGGATCGTCCATTTCCGGTAAGTTGTCTGACTGCGTAGTAAAATTTGAGATTAAATTTATCGAGTGTTTAATTACGGATATTTATTTTGACTAATCTAGGATTTGACTTGTATAATAGCTAAAACTAGGATAAAATTTATACCAAAATCATAAGAATATCTATTCCATATTAAAGGCGGGATTATCTACTAGTTATAATCTTGGGGTAACGCCTTGTTTTAACCAACGACCCCTTAAGGTATTAATAATTCCTCTGACTCATTTTATGTAATGGTATTTGTTTGACCAGCAACATAGATTAAAAAGAAAGAAAAACTTTTGAAACGTGTGATTCAAAATAAAGTGTGACTATAAATTATTTTATAATAGGATAGACAGGAAGTTTAAAGTTAAATTATTCTTAAGTATAAAAAAAAAGTTATTCTTCTTGAAACTTGCTAAAAAGAAAAATGTATTACATAAAAAGAGATTAAATGGAGTAAGACTATTGACATGTAAGCCAAATATATGCAAACAAAAAGAAGAGTTCAGGACCCCAACGAATATGTTAATAACAATGAAACGAATTGCTAAAATTATATGAATTTGAAATAGAAAATAATATTATTCTTTACAGAATTAAAAAAAAAATTATATCACGTAAATTGAGACTAAAGACATGTCAACGGTTTCGGGCAGCTCTTCACCAACCAACCCCCCTCCCCCGCCCCCTCTTTTTTAAGGTCAACCAATTTTGGGATCACTGAGTTTTCAGTCTTGATTTTGCTAAGCTGATAGGTTGAACTAGATAAATTGAGTTTGGTACTCAAAATTCCTTAAAGTTGAATTCTCCTTCATGTTTACAAAAAGATAAGTATTTATTTATTTAGAGTACAAGCAAAAGAATGGTATTCAACGCGACGACGACCAAAATATTTTCTGGTCTTGACTAATTTTATATTTTGGCATTCACCTTATATTTAATGTATATCTTGAGAAATTAATATAAATAGTCGTTGACCCAAAAATAAAACCGGCAAATACATTTAAAATTATTTCCACTTCCAAGATATATGTAAGTACTCCGTATGTTTTAGTCTTAACACATCTAAAATTTATGCAATCTTTGGACATCATATAGAATTATAAGCATAGTAAACTTCTTAGGATGCATCTCTTCATATACCACATCCAAACATCTTATTTTGATCGAAATTTATAATTTTATGAGATCACGCTCAAATATGATATACTGGCTAATAGAACAAGTCTCAACAAGAACAAGAACAAGAACAAGAACAAGAACAAGAGCAAGAACAAGACCACGAGAGCAAGAAAATTTAGAAAAATCATCAATATAATACATATAATAATGATAGAACATTTTTCACAAAAAGGCAGAAAAGTTAAAAGGAAAAAAAGATCATTTTGCATATGTTGCACATTGGTTGGTTTAATAAGGAACGAAACTCTCTAGCTTTTTAAATTGTTCGGCATTCACAATTTATTAGTTTAACTAATTTAAAGTAGCATAAGATAGGCTCACTAAGGGTACAAACTGCTCCCTACCGCTTGTCATTTCCGTGATTAAAATCTAAATTCTTTAATTAAGAATTGAGGAATCCAATCATTTTGTTGCATTCCTTAATGGTATACAAATCATTTTAGTCCTCCAACTTTACTTTAAAAATCAAAGACCTCCCCCAACATTGAACAATCGACATTTTCATCCCCTTATCTCAACTTCCGTACATTGACCGGTAACTTTATTGTCACGCCCCGAACCATGGCCTGGACGTAACACGGCACTCGGTGCCTGACTGCATGTGACCGAGCGAACCACATGGCTTGCTGAACTATCATGAGGCATACATGAGCGGAAATATAACGTGAAGTGCATGATGAGCCTTTATAAAAACATAGTAAGTCATAATATTAAATATAAAAATACTTGTTTAAACATGAGTGCGGAAATAACATGAATGAGCCAAAAATGGCTATACGACTCCGAATGTCTGACATAACATAACTGACTTGTCTAGTCTATGAAACCTCTATCATGATCTGACTGAAAAACATCCTTACTGGGACAAGGCCCCCAGCATACCTTAGATGCATAACTAAGCATAAAACAAAAGTTGACTAAACCCCGAATGAGATGGGGCTCACCAATAAGCTGATACGAATGCTGTCTTACTGAGCAGATGTGTCGTCCTGTATATCAGTACCTGCATCGTGAAATGCAGGCCCCCGGGCAATAAAAAGGGGACGTCAGCACATTGAATGTACTGGTATGTAAAACAACTGAAAGAAATAACATGGGACATGAAATAACATGATAAGAACTGAAACTGAAAACCTGGACATGAACATGAGTGCATACATATATATATAAAACATGGTAAAAATATCATAAGTAGGGAGAGCAATAACTTATAACCGATCCATGGTCTGGTGCTTGCGTCCCGCCAGCAGAACACTCAGTCCTTGCCAGGGAACATGAGATTTAATAAAATATGAAAGGATCCAGTCATTATGAGAGATCGTCCCGGACATGGGTGGAGCGATCCTCATCCTACGGTGGCTACGTAGTTTCAGGCTATCTGAAGCCCTCCTCGGTAATTAATGCAACTCCCAAAACATGAACATGTAAAATAGTGTCACTTGCTGCCCATGGTATATCATGAATCATAACTTGGTTGTACATAGTGTTCATGAATCATAACTTGCTTGTACATGGTTTTCATGAATCATAACTTGCTTGTACATAGTGTTCATGAATCATAACTTGCTTGTACATAGTTTTCATGAATCATAACTTGTTTGTATAGTTTCATAAGATAACTTGTCATAGTCTTGCAAAACATGTTTTTGGTTCATGAGTAATAACAATAGTTTGAAATCATATATATATATATATATATATATATATATATACTTGTCTTGAAAACATGCTTGTAACTTGCTGGATGAAATCATAAAGTTTCATATAAACATAATGAGAACACATGAGGAAAAATTCATGATTCATGGATTAAGCTAGGGTTCCTAATAACCGTAATGGAAGATTAAGAATACAACAACGAATATAGATACAAAATTCATGTACATAAATACATAAATACGGGCTACCAATATGTTGGGTTTAATGCCCTAAGATTTGAACTTCATGAATATCAAGGAAACGAAGCATGGGGAAGAACATAGAGATTCCCACATGTGGATGGAAGTTCTACATACCTTAATTGCTCCAAAACTTGAATTAAAGACTTGAATTTTGAAGAAGATTTCCTAAATCTTGATTCTTGAATCTTGAGATGGGTTTTCTTGAAAACCCTAGATTAGGATTGATGATTTCTTGTTTATATTACAAGGATATATGTTAGAATTGAGTTGGAATAATTAGAATGGACTTACCTTGGTGTTCTTGATGTTGGAGGAGAGTAGGAGGTCGTTCTAGGGTTTGAAGGAATGAAAAATAATGAGTTGAACTGATATGGATGAATATATATTGTTCTGTGAAATTGCAATTTACGACCTGAACAGTGCTGGTCGTATTTTCAGTTTACGGGTCGTAAACTGCAATACGAGTTTGACCCCCGTAAGATACCGTTGGAAAGGTATTTCAATGCTCTACAACTTTCATCAAGGAAGTTTTCCCAAATTCCAAACACGTTTTGAAATACGGGCCGTAAAGTAAAATACGATCCGTATTTAACCATATGACCTCAAAATGGCAAATTCCAGAATGTTCAGAAATTCTTGGTTTCAGTTTACGGGAACTGTTCATGGTCGTAAATTGAAATACGACCACTGTTCATGGGTGTATGTTGACACCCAATTTTGTCCCGTCTCTCTGCCAAAATACCTATTTTTAAGCTTCTAATATTTTTGAAAAAAAATAAAAAAAATACATTCTGGTTACTATAATTATTAGCCTCTTATCAATACCGACATTTTATTATTCTATTATAATAATAATAATAATTATTATTATTATTATCATTATTATTATTATTATTATTATTATTATTTATTAATATTATTATAATTCACAATTCTTATCATTTCGGCATTTTACCAGCTTACGCATTTATCTTTGCATAAATAAATAATAGTATTTATTTAGTGCGGATTTTCAAAGAAAAGTAACATATATTATTACACGGCTATTATAACACCATATGATTTTATTACCCGAGTCTAGTAATCACATATTTTTGGTATTAAGTAATATTTTGTCACCCTCGGTATATTCATTAATTAAATGGGTCTTTTTTAAAGCCAAACTATTTCTTGCCCTCGGTCCGCATTTTGACTTACCGGACTCCAAATTAAAGCCCGATTGACTCTTGGTAATTTTAGGACTAGTCCGTATCCCTTGTCTCAATTTTTTAGAATAATCCATGTTTAATTTACTAGTCCGTTCTTTTAATACCCAGTCTAAAATTTGACCCGGTCCACAAATGGACCGGGTCCAATTCATTTTTCAGCTGAATAAGGAAACCCTTTTAGGGTTTCCCCATCACTTTCCTCCATCCCCGCCGTCTCCATCTATCTCTCGTCTCCCTCCCCATTTTCATCGTCATCTCCACCATTCCCTCTCCCTTTACCCCTAACCCTAGCGCCGCCCATCTCCCTCACCTGACGCTCCACCACCGTCCGACACCTCCACTCACCCGACACCTCTGACGCACACGCACCCCTCTGTCATCTCCACCGCACCTTTACCCCCACGCGTCTGACCTCACCACCTTCGTCTGTCGCCACCACCTGACACACCCATACCCTGACACACCCACTCCTCTGACACCCACGCTACCCTCACCATCACCCCAGCTCGTTTTGTCTCCCCCGCTCCTCTCTCCTTTTCTTCAACTCAAAAGAGCCAAAACCCTATAAATGGTCGGCGTTGAATCCGAAATTAGACAGGTTGGAAAACCCCCAAAAATTGCCTTGCAAAACCAGAGGTGAACCCGAAATCCCCTTTCAAAAAATGAGTTCTTGAATCCCCATAAATCCCCTACAAAAATAGGGATTTCGAATAATAAAAAAAAAAAAAGCTCTGAAAATTAAATTCTGAAACAAGCCCTTTTTTTTTCGCTGTTCTTGAAATCCTGAAAATCTCTAAAATATGAGTCTTTTAATCACCTAAATTCCGAGTTCTATTAGCACTTTGATCTTGTTTATTTATCAAATCATAATACTACATCAATTCTATTCTATTTTCATTGGTTTTGGTATCATTGTGAACCCGAGCATCGCAAGCTCGGATTCGATAGTGTTCGAGTGGATATCGAGACCTTCGCCTCACTTCGCTGCATCCACAAAAGGTTAGCATGTTCCTTTCCTTTTCGAATCCGAAATTTCGAGTATGTTAGCATGTTTATTTCGTTTTGGTTGAATCTTAGTTTATAACTTGTAGTATCGAGCATGTTCAGGATTGGTTAGTTCGATTCTGGTCTTAATGATTCTCGTATGTTCGTGTCTAAATTTAGTTTGGGTTTTGCAAATCTGGAAGTTTGATAGAATATATTTGTTTATGTCTTAACTTTAGCTTAGCTCAATTTCGTTTTTTTTTGTTGTTGGTCGTAGTTCGCAACTCTTATTCAGTTGTGTATGTGGCATGTTCTGTTAGAGAGGTAGGCATTCATCTAATAATAATCTTGTTAGCTTGATCATTTCAAATGGAAGGAGGAATTTGTTTGTTCATCATTCAGAATGTATGACTTTCCTAGTTTGGGTCCTGAAGCTAAAATGTGTCTAAAGTAAAGGGTTGTACATCTAGTTAACTAGCCTTCAACTAAGGAGTGCTAGAAGCAGCATAAAGGGTAAAAAATAAAAATAAAGAAGCTTGTCTATTTACTGTTCTAACCATTCATGGTAATATCTGAATTAAAGTGAATAGGAATGGTTCAGAGATGGTAAATCTTATAAGATGAGAATTGCTTAGTTGATTCATTCCCAACATTACTGCTTGACCAAACCTTGCACTGTTGAACACATAAGTTCGATTGAATGTTGTGCAACATCTGGATAATCATGTTTGCTTCAAGCCTGTGTCATTTAATTCATGTTGAATATGTGTTATGACCATACATGTATGCCATAGCATTGGCCTCAGGATTATGTGTTAATTAGTGTCTCGAGAAATATTTGACTGCCTAGGTTCTGCCTTTAAGGTTCATCCCTATTAGTTTTATTTTGCATAGTTAGTTTTGCCCCATGTGGAATTCTATGGTATGGTATTTTAGCCTAAACATACTCATCGATTGTGAGCATGCTTATTGATTGTGAGCTTAGACTTGCGCTCTTGTCTGAATCTGGTATACCTCTTCCTGCATGCTATGACCTGCTTGCTTTTCTCACTCTGACCATTGTTTGATTACGCCAACCTGTTTTGTTGATGTTCTTTTGACTCCTGCATGACAACCCCTCCTCTTTTGCATGTATTTTGGCTTATTTCTACTTCCCTGCTTGCTTCAGTCGCATTTCCTACGCAAACATGAGCAGTCGATATATGTTTAGCCACTTAGTGTTTGTTTGGTGTTGCTGTTGGCAAGAAACTGCCTTCAGTTGTTTCAGTTTATTTGCTTACTATAGCAGCTGATAAGAAACTGCATTTAATATTCAAATTTGTTTGCCAGCATACAGTCGGATATGAGGCCATGCCCAGTTATTGAGTTTGTCATGTGTGAGTGTTGCAGTTAGTATAAAAAATCAGATTCAAAAGAACACAGTTTGTTTATTCAGTGGAGATTGTAGTCATGGTTTAGAGAGTTACGGGCTGATATTTGATTGATCCTTTTATTAATAGTGTATGGTTAAAATATGATGTCCGTCTTGTCAAATAATAATGTCCAAGCCCGTCTATGTGCTATACACTATGTGACTTTGCGTAAGTCTCCAGCTAATTTCCAATAATGCATATGTGGGCGCCACTGCTGTTTGCCTATGAATTACGCATATGTATACTCGAAGTATAATATACATCACTTGTGTGCAATGCATAGTCTATATTTCAGTTGGTTTCGCTCAAATTTCGTGCGCTTGTTATAAGTATATTTCGATTAAAAAAAATCTGCATATAAATGCATATCGATATTGTGTTCGTGAAATGCAGTTGGATATACATAATATACATAATCAATGGAGTTGTTTTAAATTCATATGTTTGTATGCCTAATCTTATTGATCATATACTGATCTCCTTCTTATCTTTCTTTTATGCATGAACCTTGCGTACGAATCCGAGGACTCGTTTCCTCTTTCGCATTCGGTGTTGGGCTAAAAGCCCAACGTTATCTCCTCTCGGGTCAATCTGCGCCTACAGCAGATAAAATATTCTAGGCTAAGCCCAATAGCAATCCCAGGCCTGCAGCAGCACACATAAGAAATTTGTTGGGCCGAAGCCCAGCGGTAAACAGTTTCCAGCAATGGCCCAAATAGGCCAGACCCATTTAATAGCAGCTTTTCTTAAAATATGGGTTGAACTCATTTTAATTATATTTTCTTTATCTATTTAATTTGTATACTAACCATTTGTTTGTTCTTATCTAGTTTACATAAACCTTAATGAATTAATAGATTAGTTTTAGTGACGGGTACTTAGTTTAAGGAAAACTAATCATCAACTCCATAAAATTTATTATCTTCGGTTATATCAAAACTATTTATAACGTCTAATACTTATATGTTATTCGAAATGATTGATTCGCAAAATGGCATGACTATATATTTTTTATCGTATCAAGACTTCATTAATATGCCATTACAAACTCAAGCATATTTTATACGAAACTCATTCAAGTTGAAACGTTCATGCATATTTGTAAGCCTAATTAAGACAATATATTTAGAATTCTACTTATAAATCTAGATTTTCTATATTGTTACATTCCTATAATATGAATTATTCAAAGTTTAAAATTGCATAAATCCTTTTCTCAAAAGCCATTATATATAAGCAAAATATCCTAATTTCATACAAGTTTTATCTTGAATAGCATCTATTATATTTCCACATAAAGTCTTTGTAACATTTAAGCTTTATTTTTTTAAATAGCATTTAAAATTATCTTTTATACGAGCTGTTATATTTTTACAAGTATTATTTTAAATAGCATTATTTATTGCTTTCATTTGAAACCTAAGCAATATTTATACTTCTTATATTTTTAAGTAGTATTTAGAGTCCTCTTTTTGTGAAAATTATTATATTTTCTGTAAATCTTATTTCAACTAACATTATTTTCTTTTAAAAACTTCAGCAACATCTTAAAGTCATTTTCCAAATTTAGGCATTATATTTAATTAATTAATCTAAGTTGGTAGGATAACCGTGAGTTAACGGATTCTAAAGGATGCCTAACACCTTCCCTTTAGGATAATATAGAGCCCTTACCCAGAATCACACTGGTTAGCAGACCATTAACGGAGGTTTAGTTTTAACTTTACCTTAGTTAATATTTAGGTGTCCTAATTCACCATTAAATTAATTAGGTGGCGACTCCTTGAAACAAATAAACAGGAATCACCAATACGTCATACTCCTAAATCAACCCGGTTAAAATGGGGTGTGACAGCTTGGCCACTCCGCTGGGGACTTTAGGCTCTAACCATAACAACTTAGCTTAATAAATAATTTTTGGGACATTTTGTTTGTTTTGCTTTATTTTCCTTATACTGTTGCTTTATATGCTTTTAAATGTTTGTATTCCGTTCCTTATGTGCATTTTTCCTGTGTAATATGTATATTACTGCTTTCCTTAAATTGGCATCCCGTTCATATTTCCTCCAATTCTGAAAAACTCACACTATCACACGTACACGCGAGGTGTGCTTAGCGCACCCGCAAATTTCTTCGTAGAATCCAAATTTTAAGGGAGTTGGCGCATGCGCGGGGGTGCCCGAATAACGGGGACCGCGTAGCCTTCTCACTCGAGCAGTCCGCTCGGGAACCTTGTGTCTAGTAAACCCATTCTTAGTCTACTTAGGGTAGAGCGAAGCCAAAACCTTGTAAGAACATGCATCATTTTAAACCTAGGAGGCCTAATACCCTTGGTGTATTATGTCCATTAGTCAACTTTACCAAATGTCCAAATGAGTCTATGACTCTAAGTGACGCTTTCATTATTTATATGCATTATTTGAAGGACGAACATGTGAAATATGTGGACCTAGTACTCTATAGATAAATATTTCAAGAAAACTGACCTTTGTCGCAGGTTGCGTGGAGCATTCAATTAACGCCGAAGGGTGAAGACAACCAAAGAAAATTAGTGGAGTGGAAATATTAGATATCTTAGGTTGATTTTGAGATGTATTATTGATTGGCATGTAATAATTTTTATTATTCTTGTAAATTATTTTAGGGGGAGTTATGGAACGATACATAAAAACATGTTTGTCCTTCAATGTTCGTTAGGCCTACCTCTGGCATAAAGAGGTCCCTTGCATTATAAAACGCGATGTATTATGTGCAATAATGTGTTTATATGCAATAATATTATCCTTACCGTATACTGACTCATTTTCCTTTTCTTTTTCTTGTTTTTATCCTTTTTCTTTTTAAACCTATTTTCAAAACACAAAAGGTTGACTTGTGCTAAAAGGGAACTGGCGGAGCATCCATATTTCACACGGTCTAAAGCCAAAAAATCAGATTCTGACTCATCACTAATCACCTGGTTAACTAAAAGGACTCGTTCTAAAATGGAGCAAAGTTTGATCAATGCAACCACTTCATCTGAGTCATCTCTTAGTTTGCCGATCACGAGTGATCCCACATCTTCTAATCAACCAGAAACACATTTGGAGATCATTGCTCGTTTGGAGCGACGAGTTGCTGAACTAAGTCATATGGTACTGCATAACCGGTCATTTTCTCAAACACCGCCACATATGACTCCGTCCCAGGGAGTTCGTCAGACTTTGCCTGTGCCACCTCCATTCCCAAATTTGGACGAATTTAACCAAGCAAATTATTTCACCACTTCTCAGCCAGTTCGTTCCGAACACCTCACTCAAAATGCTCCCTTTTTATTTACAACCACCTCTTCAAAAGCTCAATTCATACCGCCAGCACATGACACACATCAAGTTCCGCCGGTGTATACTTATACCACAGCTCCACCCATGACACAGATTCAAGGACAATGTCGCACAGATGTTGATCATCATGTCGAAGTTGAAAATGAGGCACGGTCAGTTAATGATGAAATGATAAATAGAAAGCTCAAAAGTTTGGAAGATGCCATGAGAAGTTTGCGTGGACTTGGTAGTAACCAAAGCGTGAGATATGAAGAATTATGTGCATTTCCTGAGGTAGAATTGCCACCAGGTTACAAGATTCCAAAATTTGAGAAGTTTGATGGGTCGGGGAACCCTTTCTTCCATTTGAAGGTCTATTGTGAAAAGTTGATTGGTGTGGGGAAGAATGAAGGGATAAGAGTCAAACTATTCAATCAGAGTTTGAGTGGAAAAGCCTTGGAGTGGTATTCTAAGCAAGATACAACCAAATGGCGTACTTGGGATGATTTGGCAAATGCTTTTGTGGATCACTACAAGTTTCATGTTGAGATCGCTCCTGACAGAATCTCAATTACAAAGTTGAAGAAGAAGTTCACCGAATCATTTCGAGAATATGCTATACGGTGGAGGGAAGAAGCATCTAGGGTACACCCACCCATGGAGGAGACAGAAATGGTTACTTTCTTCATTCAAGCACTAGAACCGGAATACTATGAACGTTTGGTGACAATGAGTGGAAAAACTTTTGCAGAAGTGATCAAAGCTGGGGACATGATCGAAGATGGCATTAAGACAGGGAGAATAACAAGTCTAGCAGCTTTGCAGTCTACCAGTAGGGCTATACAAACTGGTACTCTCGGAAATGGAAAGAAAAAAGAGAAAGAAACAGCATCGGTGATGGCCTTGGGAAACACATCATACCGCCATCAACGACCACCGCGATACCAGCCTAACGCTCACCACTCACAATATTTCCAATATTCTCCACATCCCTACGACCAAGCTTTGTCATCTTACCAACCTCAATCACCACAAATATCCTACCCTGTTTACAACACACAACCAGCATATCGAGCTCCACGACCACCAACATATCCAGCTCCACCATCACAACCTCATCATCCAAACAATGCATCCGCACCTCGCCCAAATAAACCGTTCCGCAATTTCACACCATTGGGAGAACCACTGAGCGTTGTTTTCGAAAGACTGCAAGCTTCAGGCTTAGTATATCCCGTGGAAGGTAGAATTCCAGATCCATTACCCAGAAGCTTTGATCCCACTAAGACATGTGCATATCATTCGGGGGTAAAAGGCCATTCCACTGATCGTTGTTACGCATTGAAGCATAAGGTTGAGGATCTTATTGAAGCAAAACAGATCACGGTCAAACCACCAACACCAAATGTGGTTAACAATCCACTCCCGACCCATGATGGGGCCACGATAAATATGATTGGAATAGATGAAAATGTTGACGACCCAGCCGAATTTATAGTGCCTGTGGATCGTGTGGAGGATCATGATTTTGTAGCCGTTGCTTCTCCGGCTGTAGTGATAAGGGGTTGTGTGCCTGTCGAGATATTAGGAGCTTCATCAACGCCTGTGGAAGTAGTTCGAGCACCAAATCAGTTACCAGTGCTCGATACAAAAGCCGTACCATGGAATTATCAACAAACTGTGTTGGAATGTCGAGGAAAGGACGCGATCACTGACAAGGTTAAGACATCAGGAATGACAAGGTCTGGAAGATGCTATTCTCCAGAAGAGCTAGTTAGATTGGGGCAAGTTAAGGAAACCAACGTACCTCCCAAAAGGGTCGTGACTGAATTCGAAGCAGAAGAATTTCTGAGGAAGATCAAAGCTAGCGAGTATTCAGTTGTGGATCAGTTGAAAAAGACCAATGCTCAAATTCCTATTCTCTCTTTGCTTTTGAGTTCGGATATGCACAGAAACGCACTGTTGAAGATTTTGAATGAAGCATATGTTCCAAGCGAAACAACTAGTGAGGCGTTAGCTGGGAAGATTGAGCGCGTGCTTGACAGTCATCGAATCAGCTTCGATAATGAAGAACTGCCACCAGAAGGATGCATGCATAACAAAGCACTCCATATAACTGTCAAATGTCGTAATATGTTTGTGGCTAAGGTATTAATTGATGGGGGTTCTGGACTCAACATTTGTCCATTAACAAGTTTAAAGAAGATCGGATACAATGTTAGTGAGCTCAAGACCAGTGATATGAATATTCGAGCATTTGATGGGGCTCCAAGGCGTCCTATTGGGGAAATAGAGTTGAAAGTGTTGATTGGCCCTGTTGAATTCATTATGGACTTTCAAGTACTTGATATTTCTACATCATACAATATGCTGTTAGGTAGGCCGTGGATTCATCTGGCTGGGGCTGTACCATCTACTTTGCACCAAACTGTCAAATTCGAGTGGGATCAACAACAAATATGTATACATGGAGAAGGAGACACGTCTTTCTATATAGAGCAATCCACCCCATTCATCGAGGCAGAAGGAGGTTTCGACGGAGCAGCTTACCACGCTTGGGAGGTTGTGAATGTTACTAAGGAGAGTGAAGTATGTCAAACTCAAGAGTTCAAAAGATCATGCGCCGCAATTATGGTTGCAAAAGAAATGGTGAGAAATGGGTACCAACCTGGATTTGGGCTAGGGAAAACACTAAATGGGCGAGTTGAGCCAGTCGTTCTCCCTACGCAACAGTTTACATTCGGTTTGGGATATGAGCCAACTGAGGAAGAAGTGAAGAAAGCACGAAAGAATAAAAGGGAGGAGATTGCATTGCCAAAACCTATTCCTACCATTGATCAAACTTTCTCAAAACCTTCAGATCTGATTGTTGAAGTTGCCTATGATGATATCGTGGAAGGAGTCAAGAACCTGTTCGTGGAAGATGAAGATGATCATGCTATGATAATCAAAGACTTTGCTGAAATATTGACTTTATAGGCTGCTGAGCCAGGACCTGAGTTGCAAAATTGAACTTCTATCTTAGCCCCGGTTCGTCGGGAGTTTCAGTATTTTAAGTTTAAATTTCCTTTTGTAGTAGGCCGGAGGCATCAACTAGAACATTTAGTTCCTTTTGTCATGTTGCCTCTATGTTTTGTTACGGCCTTTTTAAATTAAGATTCTGTCATTTTGTTTGGAACTACGTTTGGCCTGACTTCCTGTTGGATACGTAGGCAGCCCACATCGGGTTCGGCCACTCTTTTCAAATTATTTCAACGTCTTTGTTTTGTGGAACGAACTACGTTTGGCCTGACTTCCTGTTGGATACGTAGGCAGCCCACATCGGGTTCGGCCACTTTTTCAAAATATTTCAGTGTTTTGTTGTATGGGTGGAACTACGTGTGGCCTGATTTCCTTTTGAATACGTAGGCAACCCATATCGGGTTCGGCCCCCCTTTATTAAAAAACAAAACAAACTCAAAAATCTTTATGTTCATCACGAACTACGTCTGGCCTGATTCCTTTGGGATACGTAGGCAACCCGAGGCGGGTTCGGCCCTTCTATCTTAAATTTTTTATTTTGTCCAAACATTTTGGTTCCTATAAAATACATAAGGATTTTTATACAAGACTTGGTCTTCCCACCGTTTAAATTCATGTGTCTCAGTATCTTGAAACTGGGATAAATTTTTGAAATCGGTCAAATCACTTTCAAAATTTTTCATTACAACTTTCTCACTTTTCGATTGTTTAGAACCAAGTGTCTTAGTATCTTGAAACTGGGACAAAGTTTTGAAGTCGGTCAAATCACTTTCAAAACTTTCATTATAAGTTTTTACTTTTCAATTGTACAGAATCAAGCATCTCTAGGACTGAAACTGGGACAATTTTTTAGAAGTAGCATAAAAGTGGTCTTAAATAAAAGTCCATTCATATTTCTAAAAATGTGAGTAAATTCAAAAATCGAGTCTTCTTAATCATGTTACATATTAGAGCCACTAAGTATTTCCTTTCAAAGTCATCTAAATCTCATTACTTTTATTTTCAAAATACATTTTTTTTATAACTGAAACTCCCCGGCAAAGCAAGATATGTGGTGAGACATCGAAGAACGCGGACGCGACCGAGACAAAAGTCAATTCAAGGGCCAAGTTCCCCGACATGCACAAGTCAACCAATTTTCTTTTAAACTCACAATTTTTCTTTGTTGAGACAGGTCCAATTAACATGAACACGGTGCATGTATTAAATTATGGGCGTGATCAAAAAGTTAACTTTCTTCAAAATGCAAATATTCTTCAACGTGGATGCAAAGGTAGCTTATGCCGAACGGCGGACATCGTTCCACTCATCACGAAATTTCGATTGCAACAGGGGACACAAGTTCATCTTTTCATCCAAGGGTTGTAAGTATAATTCTTTCAGACCCAACTATTTATTCTTATCACTAACAATTGTTTTAGCTCGTGACATTCATCGATGGGTCGAATACATATAATCATGGACACTGACCTTGATCACCTGTTATCGGTTACAATTCCTCAATTTCGACATCATTTCATACATATTCAAATCATTATCAAATTCTTTTAAAATGAGGTATTTTAATAAGATAGCAAGATCTAAATATTGCATCGTATATCAAATTGTGGGGTTAATTATAGATTTAATTTCCGTCACAACGGGACAGGGATTAAGATGTGGATATCTTTTTACAATACTATTTCTAAAGTGGACGTGGATTTACATTTACATTGTGGATGCGAGCATGGAAGTGAAAATAGAATTATATTACGGAAAATATACCTACAATTGTAGAAAGTGGATACAGATTTACGTTTTCGAAAGTAAAGTGGATTTATTTTGCGCCGTATAATACGGATGTGAAAGTAGATATAGGTTTGTTTTGCACCGTATAATACAGGCGTGAAAGTCGACGTGGATTTATATTTTGTACCGTGAAAAATGGGCATGGATTTACATTTTGCACCATGGGAAGTGGACATGATTAGGCGCCCACCTTAGAATGCGGGTATGTCAATTTTCAATATAGGCGCCCACCTTAGAATGCGGGTATGTCAATTTTCAATATAGGCGCCCACCTTAGAATGCGGGTATTTCGATTTTTAATTTAGGCGCCCACCTTAGAATGCGGGTATTTCGATTTTTAATTTAGGCACCCACCTTAGAATGCGGGTATTTCAATGTTCAAATTAGGCACCCACCTTAGAATGCGGGTATGTCAATTTCAATCCAGGCACCCACCTTAGAATGCGGGTATGTCAATTTCAATTCAGGCACCCACCTTAGAATGCGGGTATTCCAATGTTCAGTTTAGGCACCCACCTTAGAATGCGGGTATTTCAATGTTCAAATTAGGCGCCCACCTTAGAATGCGGGTATGTCAATTTTCAATATAGGCGCCCACCTTAGAATGCGGGTATTTCGATTTTTAATTTAGGCGCCCACCTTAGAATGCGGGTATTTCGATTTTTAATTTAGGCACCCACCTTAGAATGCGGGTATTTCAATGTTCAAATTAGGCACCCACCTTAGAATGCGGGTATGTCAATTTCAATTCAGGCACCCACCTTAGAATGCGGGTATTTCAATGTTCAAATTAGGCGCCCACCTTAGAATGCGGGTATTTCAATGTTCAAATTAGGCGCCCACCTTAGAATGCGGGTATGTCAATTTCAATTTAGGCGCCCACCTTAGAATGCGGGTATGTCAATTTCAATCAAGGCACCCACCTTAGAATGCGGGTATGTCAATTTCAATCCAGGCACCCACCTTAGAATGCGGGTATTTCAATGTTCAAATTAGGCACCCACCTTAGAATGCGGGTATGTCAATTTCAATCCAGGCACCCACCTTAGAATGCGGGTATTTCAATGTTCAATTCAGGCACCCACCTTAGAATGCGGGTATTTCAATGTTCAATTCAGGCACCCACCTTAGAATGCGGGTATTTCAATGTTCAAATTAGGCACCCACCTTAGAATGCGGGTATGTCAATTTCCAATTTAGGCACCCACCTTAGAATGCGGGTATTCCAATGTTCAATTCAGGCACCCACCTCCGAATGCGGGTATCTTATATTTCAAGTTCAGGCACCCACCTCCGAATGCGGGTATCTTATATTTCAAGTTCAGGCACCCACCTCCGAATGCGGGTATCTTATATTTCAGTTCAGGCACCCACCTCCGAATGCGGGTATCTTATATTTCAGTTCAGGCACCCACCTCCGAATGCGGGTATCTTATATTTTAGTACAGGCGCCCACCTCCGAATGCGGGTATCTTATATTTCAAGTTCAGGCACCCACCTCCGAATGCGGGAATTTTATATTTCAGTTCAGGCACCCACCTCCGAATGCGGGTATCTTATATTTCAAGTTCAGGCACCCACCTCCGAATGCGGGTATCTTATATTTCAAGTTCAGGCGCCCACCTCCGAATGCGGGTATCTTATATTTCAAGTTCAGGCGCCCACCTCCGAATGCGGGTATCTTATATTTCAAGTTCAGGCACCCACCTCCGAATGCGGGTATCTTATATTTCAGTTCAGGCGCCCACCTCCGAATGCGGGTATTTTATATTCAAGTTCAGGCACCGACCTCCGAATGCAGGTATTTTATATTTCAATTCGGGCACCCACCTCCGAATGTGGACTCAACTTTCGAAACAGGGGTTGCAAGTGTAACTTCTCCAACTCTGTCTTATTTACACCTATATTTCTTTATTGCTAACAATTGTTTTTAGCTGGTGGCTTTGAACAAATATCGAAGTTGGCATCACACATCAAATCGTGGAACTATTTCTTCTGCAGCGAACTGGGGCAAGTTGTCGGGAAGGATAATCAGACTTCCCGACACGGGTCAAAGATCTACCTCGAACACTCGTCTCTAATTACAAGTATTCTCTTGCGTTCCAACAATTCAATTTTCAGAATTCTCAAGTTTCTATCACAATACCCAGTGTTATCATAATTCAGCACTGAGACAATATTTTGCAAGTTTCGCGCCAATTGGGGTTCAAGTGTCGTAATTGTCCCAGAACTACACTCGACCTGATTCTCGTATAGCCCGAGATATGTAGGCAACTCAGAGACCGGAGTCCAGTCATAATCCTCTCAAGTTTCCTTTAGCCGGGACAAAATAGGCTACTAAGTCAACGTCTTTGCCCGACAACTCTTTTCATCATTACCGGGCAAAGAGGGACAAGTTGTTGACACCCAATTTTGTCCCGTCTCTCTGCCAAAATACCTATTTTTAAGCTTCTAATATTTTTGAAAAAAAATAAAAAAAATACATTCTGGTTACTATAATTATTAGCCTCTTATCAATACCGACATTTTATTATTCTATTATAATAATAATAATTATTATTATTATTATTATCATTATTATTATTATTATTATTATTATTATTATTTATTAATATTATTATAATTCACAATTCTTATCATTTCGGCATTTTACCAGCTTACGCATTTATCTTTGCATAAATAAATAATAGTATTTATTTAGTGCGGATTTTCAAAGAAAAGTAACATATATTATTACACGGCTATTATAACACCATATGATTTTATTACCCGAGTCTAGTAATCACATATTTTTGGTATTAAGTAATATTTTGTCACCCTCGGTATATTCATTAATTAAATGGGTCTTTTTTAAAGCCAAACTATTTCTTGCCCTCGGTCCGCATTTTGACTTACCGGACTCCAAATTAAAGCCCGATTGACTCTTGGTAATTTTAGGACTAGTCCGTATCCCTTGTCTCAATTTTTTAGAATAATCCATGTTTAATTTACTAGTCCGTTCTTTTAATACCCAGTCTAAAATTTGACCCGGTCCACAAATGGACCGGGTCCAATTCATTTTTCAGCTGAATAAGGAAACCCTTTTAGGGTTTCCCCATCACTTTCCTCCATCCCCGCCGTCTCCATCTATCTCTCGTCTCCCTCCCCATTTTCATCGTCATCTCCACCATTCCCTCTCCCTTTACCCCTAACCCTAGCGCCGCCCATCTCCCTCACCTGACGCTCCACCACCGTCCGACACCTCCACTCACCCGACACCTCTGACGCACACGCACCCCTCTGTCATCTCCACCGCACCTTTACCCCCACGCGTCTGACCTCACCACCTTCGTCTGTCGCCACCACCTGACACACCCATACCCTGACACACCCACTCCTCTGACACCCACGCTACCCTCACCATCACCCCAGCTCGTTTTGTCTCCCCCGCTCCTCTCTCCTTTTCTTCAACTCAAAAGAGCCAAAACCCTATAAATGGTCGGCGTTGAATCCGAAATTAGACAGGTTGGAAAACCCCCAAAAATTGCCTTGCAAAACCAGAGGTGAACCCGAAATCCCCTTTCAAAAAATGAGTTCTTGAATCCCCATAAATCCCCTACAAAAATAGGGATTTCGAATAATAAAAAAAAAAAAAGCTCTGAAAATTAAATTCTGAAACAAGCCCTTTTTTTTTCGCTGTTCTTGAAATCCTGAAAATCTCTAAAATATGAGTCTTTTAATCACCTAAATTCCGAGTTCTATTAGCACTTTGATCTTGTTTATTTATCAAATCATAATACTACATCAATTCTATTCTATTTTCATTGGTTTTGGTATCATTGTGAACCCGAGCATCGCAAGCTCGGATTCGATAGTGTTCGAGTGGATATCGAGACCTTCGCCTCACTTCGCTGCATCCACAAAAGGTTAGCATGTTCCTTTCCTTTTCGAATCCGAAATTTCGAGTATGTTAGCATGTTTATTTCGTTTTGGTTGAATCTTAGTTTATAACTTGTAGTATCGAGCATGTTCAGGATTGGTTAGTTCGATTCTGGTCTTAATGATTCTCGTATGTTCGTGTCTAAATTTAGTTTGGGTTTTGCAAATCTGGAAGTTTGATAGAATATATTTGTTTATGTCTTAACTTTAGCTTAGCTCAATTTCGTTTTTTTTTTGTTGTTGGTCGTAGTTCGCAACTCTTATTCAGTTGTGTATGTGGCATGTTCTGTTAGAGAGGTAGGCATTCATCTAATAATAATCTTGTTAGCTTGATCATTTCAAATGGAAGGAGGAATTTGTTTGTTCATCATTCAGAATGTATGACTTTCCTAGTTTGGGTCCTGAAGCTAAAATGTGTCTAAAGTAAAGGGTTGTACATCTAGTTAACTAGCCTTCAACTAAGGAGTGCTAGAAGCAGCATAAAGGGTAAAAAATAAAAATAAAGAAGCTTGTCTATTTACTGTTCTAACCATTCATGGTAATATCTGAATTAAAGTGAATAGGAATGGTTCAGAGATGGTAAATCTTATAAGATGAGAATTGCTTAGTTGATTCATTCCCAACATTACTGCTTGACCAAACCTTGCACTGTTGAACACATAAGTTCGATTGAATGTTGTGCAACATCTGGATAATCATGTTTGCTTCAAGCCTGTGTCATTTAATTCATGTTGAATATGTGTTATGACCATACATGTATGCCATAGCATTGGCCTCAGGATTATGTGTTAATTAGTGTCTCGAGAAATATTTGACTGCCTAGGTTCTGCCTTTAAGGTTCATCCCTATTAGTTTTATTTTGCATAGTTAGTTTTGCCCCATGTGGAATTCTATGGTATGGTATTTTAGCCTAAACATACTCATCGATTGTGAGCATGCTTATTGATTGTGAGCTTAGACTTGCGCTCTTGTCTGAATCTGGTATACCTCTTCCTGCATGCTATGACCTGCTTGCTTTTCTCACTCTGACCATTGTTTGATTACGCCAACCTGTTTTGTTGATGTTCTTTTGACTCCTGCATGACAACCCCTCCTCTTTTGCATGTATTTTGGCTTATTTCTACTTCCCTGCTTGCTTCAGTCGCATTTCCTACGCAAACATGAGCAGTCGATATATGTTTAGCCACTTAGTGTTTGTTTGGTGTTGCTGTTGGCAAGAAACTGCCTTCAGTTGTTTCAGTTTATTTGCTTACTATAGCAGCTGATAAGAAACTGCATTTAATATTCAAATTTGTTTGCCAGCATACAGTCGGATATGAGGCCATGCCCAGTTATTGAGTTTGTCATGTGTGAGTGTTGCAGTTAGTATAAAAAATCAGATTCAAAAGAACACAGTTTGTTTATTCAGTGGAGATTGTAGTCATGGTTTAGAGAGTTACGGGCTGATATTTGATTGATCCTTTTATTAATAGTGTATGGTTAAAATATGATGTCCGTCTTGTCAAATAATAATGTCCAAGCCCGTCTATGTGCTATACACTATGTGACTTTGCGTAAGTCTCCAGCTAATTTCCAATAATGCATATGTGGGCGCCACTGCTGTTTGCCTATGAATTACGCATATGTATACTCGAAGTATAATATACATCACTTGTGTGCAATGCATAGTCTATATTTCAGTTGGTTTCGCTCAAATTTCGTGCGCTTGTTATAAGTATATTTCGATTAAAAAAAATCTGCATATAAATGCATATCGATATTGTGTTCGTGAAATGCAGTTGGATATACATAATATACATAATCAATGGAGTTGTTTTAAATTCATATGTTTGTATGCCTAATCTTATTGATCATATACTGATCTCCTTCTTATCTTTCTTTTATGCATGAACCTTGCGTACGAATCCGAGGACTCGTTTCCTCTTTCGCATTCGGTGTTGGGCTAAAAGCCCAACGTTATCTCCTCTCGGGTCAATCTGCGCCTACAGCAGATAAAATATTCTAGGCTAAGCCCAATAGCAATCCCAGGCCTGCAGCAGCACACATAAGAAATTTGTTGGGCCGAAGCCCAGCGGTAAACAGTTTCCAGCAATGGCCCAAATAGGCCAGACCCATTTAATAGCAGCTTTTCTTAAAATATGGGTTGAACTCATTTTAATTATATTTTCTTTATCTATTTAATTTGTATACTAACCATTTGTTTGTTCTTATCTAGTTTACATAAACCTTAATGAATTAATAGATTAGTTTTAGTGACGGGTACTTAGTTTAAGGAAAACTAATCATCAACTCCATAAAATTTATTATCTTCGGTTATATCAAAACTATTTATAACGTCTAATACTTATATGTTATTCGAAATGATTGATTCGCAAAATGGCATGACTATATATTTTTTATCGTATCAAGACTTCATTAATATGCCATTACAAACTCAAGCATATTTTATACGAAACTCATTCAAGTTGAAACGTTCATGCATATTTGTAAGCCTAATTAAGACAATATATTTAGAATTCTACTTATAAATCTAGATTTTCTATATTGTTACATTCCTATAATATGAATTATTCAAAGTTTAAAATTGCATAAATCCTTTTCTCAAAAGCCATTATATATAAGCAAAATATCCTAATTTCATACAAGTTTTATCTTGAATAGCATCTATTATATTTCCACATAAAGTCTTTGTAACATTTAAGCTTTATTTTTTTAAATAGCATTTAAAATTATCTTTTATACGAGCTGTTATATTTTTACAAGTATTATTTTAAATAGCATTATTTATTGCTTTCATTTGAAACCTAAGCAATATTTATACTTCTTATATTTTTAAGTAGTATTTAGAGTCCTCTTTTTGTGAAAATTATTATATTTTCTGTAAATCTTATTTCAACTAACATTATTTTCTTTTAAAAACTTCAGCAACATCTTAAAGTCATTTTCCAAATTTAGGCATTATATTTAATTAATTAATCTAAGTTGGTAGGATAACCGTGAGTTAACGGATTCTAAAGGATGCCTAACACCTTCCCTTTAGGATAATATAGAGCCCTTACCCAGAATCACACTGGTTAGCAGACCATTAACGGAGGTTTAGTTTTAACTTTACCTTAGTTAATATTTAGGTGTCCTAATTCACCATTAAATTAATTAGGTGGCGACTCCTTGAAACAAATAAACAGGAATCACCAATACGTCATACTCCTAAATCAACCCGGTTAAAATGGGGTGTGACAGTGTAAACCACCATATCACAACTGAACGGAAAAATTTCAATTCCCACATTCTTTATCTGATGTTCTAAGTCTAGGATCGTGGTCAAAACTTTCGTTAAAGGTACGGGGTGTTACATTTATATTATTTGATTGTCATCAAAGGGGTAAAAGGGAATTTCACTTATATTTTTAATTAATTATTTAGTACCCTAATTAATATTATATAAATTTTTCATAGTTTCCTCCGTTAATTAATTATAATACTTTCTGCCGTCTTCAGTTTTCTCCATAACCTAAGCAGTTCTTCATATTTTTCAGAGAACCTTTCAAACCTTGATAAACAATTGTTCTCCAGAAATATGAAGGTTACAAGGGTTTGAAAGGTTCTCCAGAAATATGAAGAACTGCTCTTGCTATGGAGCAAAATTGAAAATGACAGAAAGCTTTAGAATTAATTGACAAAGGAAGCTGTGAAAAATTTATATATTATTAATTAGGGTACTCACTAATTAATAGTAAAAAACTATAAGTGAAATCCATTTTACCCCTTTGATGATCGGTCAAATAATATAAAGTTACCTATCAATGGTTGGAGAAGTTGAGATAAGAGGATGAAAATGTCAATTGTTCAATGTTGGGGGAGGTCTTTGATTTTTAAAGTAAAGTTGGAGGACTAAAATGATTTTTACCCATTCCTTAATTGTACCCTCGAATTCTCTACGTCAAATTCTATGAAGCCAAAAGACATAGGATTAATGTCTATATTACTAATCCATGCATAATTCTAAATTGCAATATATCAGATTAAACTAGATATTTCAAAAAAGTTCTTACATTATAATCTTTATATTACAAATGTTTACGTTGCAAACACTATGAGCTTTATATTATTAATCCATCCATAACTGGTCAACCAAACGACTTAAACTTTGAATGCCAGCAAGAATCAGCCTCCAACAACTATTCCCCAAATATTTAGGATCATTTTGGATAATGCATGTATTTATGCCCTTAAAAATCTAACTTTACACTAGATTTTAGGCATAATCTTTGGATTTTTCTCCAAATCAATAACTACAATTTGTTTTTCTTTGAAAACGTGTGTGCTTTAGATAGCGGGCCCCACATTATTCTATGCCCCGGGACCCACTCTATGACACGTGGCACCAAAGCAGCTTTGATGAGTTGTGGGTCCGCATCCATGTTCTCCTTCTCTCTGGAGGATGCAGAGTATCACTATCATGTTAATCTAAACTAATACTTGACTAAATGTATAAATTTATGTGGAAAAAAATTAAACTTAAAATTTAAACCAATAAAACTTGAATCTTGAATTCACCAATACTCTTTTCTCTATTCAAAACACGGAAATAGAAGGACAAGAGAGTGTGTGTGTGGGGGGGGGGGGGGGGAGGCGGGTTGGAGTTACAACTATTTACCCATCGTTTCATAATATATCGAATTGGTATTCATCATGAATATAAACTTCAAATAAATTATATTCCTATCATTCTTCTTCATTTCATAACATTACACAACAATAATTTGAGGAATAACTTTGCAATATTAAAAACGGGTATGGATAAGTTATTACTCTCTCTGTCCCAATTTATGTGATACACTTTTCTTTTAAGTCTGTCACAAAAAGAATGATACATTTTCTTATTTAACAACAATTTAACTTTAAACTTTACCTTGTACGCTTAGCGAGATGATCTATAACCATACAAATATTTTTGACTTATTTTAGACCACAAGATTCAAAAGTCTTCCTTCATTTCTTAAGTTTCGTGTCCAAATAAATTATACCACATAAATTGGGACGGAGAGAGTATAAGAAATAAGGTAAAATAAAAGGCAAAATAAAATTATTAACGTAATAAATAAGGGTGAGGTGAAAAAAGATGAAGGTAGTAACGCGATAGCGACAAATTGGTTTATATTATATAAAATGACATTTTTTTTTATTGTTACGTAACAACAAAGTTAATAATAGTACCAATCAAAACAAATACGTACATATTCGAAATAAGAATACATACAATACAACACGTGAACACGTAACAACCATCAAAATTCCAAACCATAATTTATAATACGAGGATTTGATTGGTCATGAATTGTGGAACGTGAAAGTGATGGAAACCAATTTTCAAATTCTTGAACCTTCTATACCTCAACAAACTCTATAAAACCAAAAGAAAATATAGCCCAAACGTGTATTTTTCAGTCTCCTCTTCTTGCAAGAATCAACATAAACCGAAGCCATTTTTGAAAAAAAAAATTAAAAAAATTCCTGTTTTATTCATTTTGAGGCTTTATAATTTGAGGGGTCTTCTTGTTTTCTCTTAAAGATTGAACATTTACAACTTTTACTTTATTTTTTTCTTGTAATATGATAGTGAGATGGTGGCTAACAGCAGTTCAATTAACAGAGTTGTTTGTGAGTTCTTTGGTTCATTTGAGTTATGGCCTTTACTTATTTAGCACAGCCATAGCTGGTGATATTTCTAAGAATCTGAGTGACTGGATTTTCAAGCAAAATTTGGAAGCAGAGGAGAAAAAAGATACTAACAGTTCAAAAAAAGATTTGCCTCCTATTGTGTTGGTTCATGGAGTCTTTGGTTTTGGCAAAGGGGTAATGCCCCTTTTAACACATTTTTCACATTTATCTTTTGAGTTTTGGGTTTTCTCCTTAATTTGTTAGTTTTTTTCTATCGATTTTTGCCATGTTTTTTTCTTAATCACACTTAGTTTTTAAGTCCATTCTGTTAGTTGGACTAAACGTGCTCCATTTTTAGCAAAGTTAAGGGACTAAAGATGCTCAAAGTACCCAATTTTGACTAGAAAACTATACTATTGGACATTGATCAATTTTGTTGTCCTTTACACGTTTGGTTCATTCATACACTTGTCATTAACAAGTCAGTCTCGTATTTATCATTGCTATTAATGAAGCTCCAACATGAAATGGGTGAACTCCACGTATTTGAGAAAAAGAGTCAAAATTTACGCTTCAAGTTTTGGTTAGAGTTTAAAATTACTCAAATTGGAGTTCCATTAGGGGTTAAGGGTAAAAATAAGACCTTTTTTTTTTCTAAACTGCAGAGTTTAAAGTTGCTCGATTTCGAATAGTATAGTGGCAACTTTGGTCCTTTCTTCTTCCCTATACTAATGTTACACTTGCTTGTTCTTTTTTTTTTTTTTTTTCATGTAGCCTTGGAAATGTAATTTTTTTGTTCTTTTTGTAGAGATTGGGAGGACTTTCTTATTTTGCTGGTGCAGAGAAAAAGGATGAAAAGGTTCTTGTGCCAGATTTGGGTTCGCTTACTAGCATATACGACAGGTGAATATTTATAAGGACTAAATGTTTATATATCTTCTCTCTGCTATTTTGTTGTTATTGTTAAGCGTCACACATTGGTTAGGATGAGCTATTCACTTCATGAGCTAGATTTTCAGCTAGTTTTTGGGGATTAAAGTTAGGCCCGGGCTCCATTTATTCACATGGTATGAGAGTAGACACAGAGGTCTTGTGCTTAAATCTCACAGGAAACTATCATAAAAAAATAATCACGTGCTTGACCCTTGAAAAAGAATCAGGCTCGCACGCACGTGAGGGAACCTTTTGAAGATATCATTAAATAAATAATGATATGGTTTCTTTGACCGTTTAAACTTTTAGATAAGATTGTCACATTTATGATCAGTTATATTGTTGCTCCCTGTTCTATCGTGTTTTTGCAACAATTGATGGATTTTAGGTTTCAGGGCGCGTGAATTATTCTATTATCTGAAAGGAGGGCAGGTTGATTATGGGGAGGAGCACAGTAAGGCTTGTGGGCATTCCCAATTTGGGCGAGTTTATGAACAAGGTCAAAATCTATTTATTATACAAATGTTATGACATGTTTAACATCACATATTTCAAAAGTCTTTTTTTCTTAAACTGTGTCTGGTCAAACTAAGTCAATGCCTCACTTAACCTAGCCACTTTGCTTTCTTGGAAAAAATGAAGCAGGGCACTACCCTGAGTGGGATGAAGATCACCCTATTCATTTAGTGGGGCATTCAGCCGGAGCACAGGTCGTTCGAGTTTTACAACAGATGCTGGCTGACAAGGTAAATTAGTTGCACGTTAAATTGAAAAATTGTGACATCTAAAGTAACCCGTTCGATGTTAACCTTAAGCTTACTGTGACAGGCATTCAAGGGTTACGAGAACACTTCAGAGAACTGGGTCTTAAGCATAACATCATTATCCGGAGCACTTAACGGGACTACTAGAACATACATAGATGGAATGCAGTGAGTTTCTGAAAATATTTATATTCTGCAGTTTAATTTTATTTGATCAATTATTGCCATGTGAACAATTCCCGGAAAGTGATACCTCGACAATAAATTTTATCGAGTTGTGAGTTAATATATCAAGTTTATAGCTTTGACATCGCAGTCCTAGATGATTTTTAAGTACATAATACTTGAGGAGATAGTCAACAGAACATGTAGATACTCCGTTATATTATATGATGATTTAATTTACATGATTTCTACTGTCAAAGTTATCATCTGTTTGTCTTTGTAAAAATGCATTTTGCTGAGTTTGACTGAATTCTTCTACAGACCGGAAGATGGAAAGTCGTTAATGCCCGTATGTTTGCTCCAACTTTGCCGTGTTGGAGTAATAATGTACGAGTGGCTCGACTTTCACTGGCTGAAGGACTATTACAACTTTGGGTTTGATCACTTTAATATGACCTGGAGAAAAATTGGTATCCGGGGTCTTCTTGATTGTCTGTTAGGGAATGCTGGTCCATTTGCTTCAGGGGATTGGATACTTCCGGATCTTACCATCCAGGGGTCGATCAAGTTGAACAGCCACTTACGTACATTTCCACAAACATACTACTTCAGCTATGCTACCAAACGTACCACGAAAGTGATGGGACTTACAGTTCCTTCTGGCATTCTAGGGATACATCCTTTGCTATTCATTAGAGTCCTGCAAATGAGCCAATGGCGGCATCCTCAAGATGTTTCTCCTCCGTATAAGGGCTATAGGTTCGTGTCTATTGCTCCTCTGTTTTTTTCTTTTGATAACCATGGCATCCGAGCCAGCTTGCGTGCAGCTCGATTATTTTCACAGGATACATGTTACCTCCCACCAGCAATCGGTACCAGGCAACTCTGTCCACCAAGGTTAGGACAGATGAGAAGATGCCTATTACTATGTTGCAATCTACTTAACTATATGAAGATTCTTTATACTACATGCCCTATCCACTTGAGTTGTATACTCCCTCTGCCTCAATTATGTGACACTCTTTCCTTTTTAGTCAATCCCAAAAAGAATGACAACTTTTTATATTTAGTAGTAACAATTTAACTTCAAATAACCTATTTTACTCTTAATGAGATAATTTATAGCCACAAAAATTACTATTTAAATCACAAGTTTCAAAAGTCTTCTTTTTTCTCTTAAACCTTGTGCCCAGTCACAATCTTTTAATAAATTGGGACGGAGTAAGTATCTAATTAGTCATCAGCAAGATTTTGAAACTGTGTTAGTGAAAATTTTCTCAAGCATTGACTGTTGTAATTGAGTGACTCTTTGTGTCATGCCTTTGTTGATTTGTACTGAGATCCCACTCCCTTCACGGTTATATTATTAGGGCTTATTCTTGCTCATTACAAGTTCTGTGGATTGTTAAACTAGTTCCTAGATCTACATGAATGGCTGATATGACCACAGCAAATTAGCGATTTTGTAACATCACTTTCAGTTGATTTCAAGTTCTCCTAATTTCAGTGTAACCTCAAAACTTTTTGTTTAATTTACTTAGTACGAGATGTGGTTTTCCATCTTTAGGACAATCCGTTTATGATCAGTTTAGAGTCATTCAAAACCAGTAATTCAAATGCACCATTAAGTTTACTCATTCAAAATTATATCTTCTAAAAGTAATCATTGTATATGAAAGGCCAAATACATAGACAGCTAAACTTGGTCCCAGTTTTCATTGTGAATGACTTTGGAGTGTCTAATAGGTAGGTATCAAAATGAAAACTGATGCCAAATTTAAGAGGACATCTATGTATTTAGCCTATATGAAAAGCTTTATGGAACTAAAAATTACTAGTTCAATACAAGCAATAACGAGTTTTCATTGTTCTCATGGTTCTTATTTTATCTAATACATGCAGGGATGAAGATTGGTGGGACAATGATGGTGCTCTCAACACCATATCCATGACACACCCTCGTTTGCCGGTTGAACACCCGAGTCGTGTTGTTGTTAAAGATTCTGATTGCCAGCCCTTGCAACCTGGCATCTGGTGCGTGACTAGTCAGAATCTGCTCTTGTATTTCTTTAGCCAAGTTAACATTGTAGAGTACCTCTTCTAATTCTGTGTCCATGGCATTTAATAGCTAGACGGTCCTCATCGTTATATTTTTCATTCATGTGTTTGTTTTCTTAGGTATCAAGAATTGAGGTTTTGGAGAATTTGAATTTTGCTTCATGCTAAATCATTGTTATAGCCATCTTTTCACTGTGAGAAGTATCTTAACTCGAATGTAATCCTTCCTCCTCATTAGGATTTAAGGTAGTATTGATCTTTCATCTGTAGAATTCCAAAGCAGAAACTCAGGAATATTATGTGAACATAGGTGTCATTAGTTTGGTGACCTTACTGATTTTGGTGTTAGATTTGACTGAACATCTATACCTCCATATATCAAACCTCTATTTACGTCCTATGTTGTTCAGACTCTTAAAAAATGCTGATGGGTGTATGTAGAATATTCCAAAAGTGGTGCATTTTTTTAAGGTTCTGATACAGGTGGGGCAACATTTTTGAGAGGCCCAACAACATTATGACTATCAGGTTATCACTCATGTAGATATGATGGTGTTCGAAGGCAGCAATATTGATAATTCCGCTGGTGTGCAGGTACTACAAAATCGTGGAAGGCGACCACATTGTCTTCATTGTGAATCGGGAAAGAGCCAGAGTTCAATTTGATTTGATCTACGACAGCATATTCGAGCGCTGCAGGAAGCATGTCTTAAGAAAGATTCCAGCACAGCCACACCAAGTACCTCCTCATGAATAGTTAGCATGATATTCTCTCATTTTTTTATAGAATACTGCATTACACATTCTTGTATTCTTTACACACTTGACAAAAATCTGTTTCGCAATTGAAATGGATTTTGAGGTCAATGTCTTTCTTCTTCTATATGTAATTGTAGCACTTCCACTAGCTTATAGGTTTTCCATGGGGCAATGTGAATTTAGTAAGATGTAAGTGGATACTCAGTCCATTGTAAATAGATAAATATAGAATTCGAAGAAAACCGAAAACCTTCCCATTTCACTATGAACTCAATGTTTCTGCGTTGATTCATTTTGATCTCAATCCAGTATTAGTTACTCAATCGGTGATGTTAGTACCATAAATTTCAAAAGTCTTATCGCCACAAAAAATATTATGCTATGTTTCTATAATTTTCAATTTCTTCTTTTCTTCTTAAACTCATAGATTGTTTGCCCATACTTCTAGGAAGTCAAAAGTGTCTATTTTAGAGAATTAAGGTGTTTGGCCAAGCTTTTAGAGAAAAAATAAGTTTTCTTGAGTAGTAGCAGCAGGTGAAAGAAATATCGTTTGCCCATAAACACTTTTGGAACTTTGACCGTGCACAAACTATTGCTCTAATATTGGCAAAGTGTTTTTCAACTTGATTTGTCACGCCCCGAACCATGGCCTGGACGTAACACGGCACTCGGTGCCTGACTGCATGTGACCGAGCGAACCACATGGCTTGCTGAATCATCATGATACATAACATATGCGGAATATAACGTGAATGCATGATGAGCCTTTATAAAACATGTTAAGTCATAATACTTAATAAAATACTTGTTTAAACATGAGTGAGCCAAAATGGCTATACGACTCCAAATGTCTGACATGACATAACTGACTTGTCTAGTCTATGAAACCTCTATCATGAGTCTGACTGAAAAACATACTTACTGGGACAAGGCCTCCAGCATACCTTTAGATGCATAATTAATCATAAAACAAAAGTTGACTAAACCCCGAATGAGATGGGGCTCACCAATAAGCTGATACGAATGTTGTCCTACTGAGCAGATGTGTCGTCCTGTATATCAGTACCTGCATCGTGAAATGCAGGCCCCCGGGTAATAAAAGGGGACGTCAGCACATTGAATGTACTGGTATGTAAAACAACTGAATGAAATAACATGGGGCATGAAATAGCATGATAAGAACTGAAACTGAAAACCTGGACATGAACATGAGCATGAGCATGAGCATGAGTACATAAACATGAAATTGAAACTGAAACTGAGTACTGGAACTGAACATAATCATGAGTACTGTAAGCATGAGATAATCTGTAATACCGACATGATCCACCACGGGGAGAAACGTGGAGTCTGATCTCTGCCCGATCAGCTAAGCTATCTCGTACCTTGCCGGGGCACGAGACATGAATCTGACATAAATGGATCCAAATCCCTCAATGGGGAAAATATGAAGGAATCGTCCTATCTGGGCGGAGCGATCCTTATCCTACGTTGGCATACGTAGTTTCAGGCTATCTGAGCCTTCTCGGTATTAATACAACTCCCGAACATAAAAATAATATAGTTGGCTAAGAAGCCCATGACTTTCGTGAATTAACTTGTACTTATCTTGAAATCATGATTTCACGAAATAACTTATAAACATGGTTTCATGAAATAGCTTGTAAACATGCTCTTGATTTATGAGTAATACAATAGTTCATAATCATATATTTGTAATTGACTTGAAAACATGCTTGTCACTTGTAAAATAAAATCATACCGTTTCATATGAACATAATGAGAACACATGAGAAAGAATTCATGATTCATGGAGTAAGCTAGGATTCCTAATATCCGTAATGGAAGGTTAGGAATACAATAACGAACATAGATACAAAATTTATGTACATACATACGTAATTACGGGCTACCAATATGTTGGGTTTAATGCCCTAGGATTTGAACTTCATAGATTTTAAGAAACGGATCATGTGGAAGAACGTAGAGATTCCCACATGTGGATGGAAGTTCTACATACCTTGACTTCCTGCTTTTGAGTGTATCACAATGTCCTTCAATCCCTTCAACTTTAATCTATAGCAATACAGGTCATAGGGACTCTATATTAGCAACAATATCCATATTTTGTTCATCTAATCATTTTATCAAACACTTGGTGGGCATGAAGCTCCACAACCTTCATTAATGGTGTTTTCTTCCCCCAATCCCCATTCTATTACTTCTAGCTGATTCTACAATCTCAATTAGATGTAATTGACATCATTCTTCATCACCCATATGAATACAACAATCCCAAGTCAACAATCCAAAAACCCTAGCATAGTTCATATAATTCTCTTTATCAAACCCATTTACTATTCTCCCAAGAACTTATCAACACTTTAATCATCATGAAACATCATAAAACTTACCTTGGTTATTGTAGGAATAAGCCTTGAGTTGAAATACTTCACTTGAACAAAACCCTAGTTCCACCTTCTATGGAATTTCTTGACTTGAATGGATTTGATGTGTTTCTCACACTTAGTTTTGTGGATTGATGAAGTGGATCTTTTGTTTCACTTGGATTCTTGCATATGGAGTGTTTGGATGGCTCTAGAGAACCCTTGAGTCGTGTAGGAGAAATGGGAATGAAAAAAATGAGTTTGGGTCTCTTATTAACATCTTAAATCTGACCCATCGGGCAATTCTACGCCCATTTTTACGGACCGTCAAACCGTTTGACGGACCGTCAAAATGGTCCGTAAAACTACCCAGCAAAAATTGAGTTTCTGTTACCATTTTACGCTGGCTTGAGTCAATTTGACGGACCGTATAATTGTTTTACGGACCGTCAAAATGAACCGTAAAACTGCCCAGCAAAATATGATTTTCTGTGACCATTTTACGCTGGCTTGAGTCAATTTTACGGACCGTATAATTGTTTTACGGACCGTAAAATTGAACCGTAAAACTGACCCTCAAAATATCATTCTCTGTGACCATTTGACGGACCGTATAAATGTTTTACGGACCGTCAAAATGTTATACGGACCGTCAAATGGTCCGTCAAAATTCTCTGCTCGGACAGTCTGTCGTATAATGGGCATAACTCTTTGCACGGATGTCCGTTTGAGACCCATAATATACCGTTGGAAAGCTATTTCAAGGGGATACAACTTTCATCAAGAAAGTTTTCCCAAAATCCAAATTAATGGAAGGGTTATGGTCGTTGTAAGTAAGACCTTCCATAAACTCACTTGCAAACATGCCCCGTAGAGTGGCTTCCAACTTTTCTTTGCTCAAAGACATTTCTTATGACTTAATTGGTTTTCAAAACACTTCCTATAACCCTCATATTGGTTCCATTATATTATCATCTTATGAGTCAAACTTTTCGTCCGAAGTTACGAGGTGTTACATGATTATCCAGACAAAAATTGCTACTCTAAAAGTTCTTTCTTCAAAAATGCTTCTGACAATTTTTTTTTTTTTTTTAAATAAACAGATTTTGAAAGTTTGGCCAAACATGCTATAAGTGTCTAGTCAAACATGTTCAAAGAAAATGGAGGGAGGGTGTATATCATAATCTATTTTTTCCTCTTTTGAGGTGTCTATGATAGGAAGTAAATATAGAAATCTTTCCAACTCATAGCAGGATATTTATCATTTGTATGAACAATAATACATCTAACCAAAGTAAATATATGACCCATACCTTGTACACAACCATAGAAAAGGGGAAAATACAAAACTAAAAATTACACTTTTAATTATAAAAAGTTTTTCAGGAAGTTTATGAGGACCTTCGTATTTTGAGGGTGAAATCTCTTTAATCAGTCAAATTGAAATCATTGGTTCTCAAATACATAACCATTTATTTCCTTAACTGAAATAACTGCCGAGAGAGATCTAACAACCAATTAACCTTTCTTTTGTTCTCTACAACTTATTTAAAAGCTAATTCAAAAAGGCTCAAATGGCATATTTATCATCAACTCACCATTGAGCCTTAAAGAAAAAAAATTATGGCAGCTAAGGTTAGGGTTCTTGCATCTATTTTACTAGTTTGCGCGATCCTATTACCTTCGCTAGCCTCATCATTTCTTGATCATCATCCTGAATTTCTAGAACATGATTCTAGAAAGACAGACGTAATGATCAATGGTGACAATACTAATGTTGTTCGTGCCAACGACTATGACTTCACGATTCCTCGCTCAGATGATGAGAAAAGGAAGGAACGATCCTTAAAAGTAAAAAAGTCGAAGAAGAAGAAGAAGAACAAGAAGGGAAAGAAGTTTCACGAGCCCGAGACATTCAATTTTGATCCCGTATTTGGAGGAGGCCAACAAGAAGGAGAATTAGGCAAACATTCGCATTTTTTCCCAGGATTGAATATACCTCCGACTACAGAAGAACATGTACAACCAGAGCTTAATGGAGGATTACGAGAGGGATTTTATCAAAATACATGTCCACAAGCAGAGAATATTATAAAAAATGGCCTAATTAGGGCCGTTCAGAATGACTCTACTATTGCTGCTGCAATCCCCAGACTTTTCTTCCATGATTGCTTTGTCAAAGTAAGTCCTCACCACACTATTCATAATTCATAATGCAAGTTCTACAATTTTTTCAATTAAAGATTGAAAATAAATAATATTAACAAACAAGTAGTTTTCGGCAACCAAAGACCGGAAAATGACTAGGCTCATCTCCCGAAAAATATTTTCCTTCATAGATCTAAGACAATCTTTAATTTTTGTGGTTGCAACCCCAGTGAATCGAATGAAAATAGAGTAAGTTTATGCATTAATGATGTAAAGATATTTTCACAGTCAGGTCATCAAAAAGATAATTGCATGTGACTTTTCTTAAAAAGCATTATTGGTAACCTATAATACAGAATAAGTGATCTATTATATCAGGTTAAATTACACCAATGATGTAAAAATTCTTCATACTGTCAGTCTATATAACTTATGCATCCTATATGCAGGGATGTGACGGGTCAATATTGCTCGATAGAACACCAAGTGGTGCAGAAGTAGAAAAGCTATCGGGCACAAATGGTGTTACGGTCAGAGGATACGAACTCATTGACGAGGTCAAAGCCGAACTCGAGCAGACTTGCCCGGGCATAGTCTCTTGCTCCGACACTCTAGCCTATTTATCTCGCGATGCCTTCGTTGCATCGGGCCTCCCCCATTACGAGGTGTCCGGTGGTCGACGTGACGGTATGGAATCGCTCGAAGCAAACGTAAATGGCAACATCCCATTGCCTGGTGACACAGTGGACCAAATGATTGATCTTTTTAAGAGAAAAGGCCTAAATGCAGAAGATTTAGTGGTCCTAATTGGTGCCCATTCAATTGGAGTGGCCCATTGTTTCAACTTCCTTTACAGATTGGATGAACCTGAAAAGGCCCAAAGGATGGACCCAAGGCTTGCTGGTGTTATGAGATTTATATGCACTAACCAAATGACTGCATTAGCCTTTGATGCCCATACACAATACAAAATGGACTCTGCTTTTTACAAGCAATTATTGCAGAATAGAGGCCTACTTGAATCTGATCAAGTATTGACCCAAGATATTAGAACAAAGGGCTATGTCCAAAACTTTGGTGATGATGAAATGGACTGGTTTAATAAATTCGGCAAGGCCATGAACAAACTCGGAGCGATAGAAGTGCTCACTGGAAATCAAGGGCAAATCAGGAAACAATGTCGAGCTGTTAACTTATAAGAGTTTAACTTATATACGCTGACAGTGCTCTAATATGTATCACAATTTGGATGATTAGTTTCTCATTTTTTTCCCCTTCCCTTAAAAGGGCTTATAAATTAAGCAATCATGAGAAGGTGCAAGATGTAATTTGTTAATTTAAAACATCATCCTAGACAAAATGCCTAGTCCAACAAGAAATAACAGGATTTCACTTTCCCCAATGCTTCAGATATTGACCTTGATTGTGTATTGATGCAAAACGGCAAAGTGATAGCCTATATCTCGCGACAGTTGAAAAACCTGTTTTAAACTGTATTAAAATGCTTTATATTGCAGAAAAATACAAAAGGATAATCCAGTGCAGATTCTATATTTCCTAATCAATAACGTAAGAAACTTATATTGATTTACAAATTTCCAATTTTACCAATCCTCAAGTTAATTTTTAAAGTTGCAGTTTTCTGGCCTTCACCATCTTCATTCCAAGCAGTTGTGAATTTGTCCATAACATCATCAATTAACAGCTCAACTCGCTTTTCTTTAATAAGATGACCATGACTTCAAGTAAGTGAAATAGGAATCCAAATCCATTCATAACACAAAATAAATACACCTATTAAAGTACATCAATAGTTATGATTTACACAAGGGAGCCCTTTACAAAATACTAAATCACAAATTGGCAAGGCATGCATTAAACATGCTTATTCCTAAAAAGCAAATATTTAACAAAGGTTAAGAACATAAAAGAAAGGTGTTACTTTTCGAAATCTAAAGCGTCAGATGGTCCCTCAAAATAAGCTTCATTCCCCTGCATATATGCAAGATAAAAAGTAGAAGTCATCATCTAAATTCCACTGTAGCAAATATGAAGTAATTAATAAGGTGAATAATGGTTTTTTTTTCTTTTTTCTTTTTGGGAGAGATCTAAAACTTACAGTGAAATCTATGGACATAAACCTTAAGGGAATTGTTTCCCGTGTTATTTAATCGTTCTTGTTCAATCTCTTTTGCAGAATCCACAACACTAGTGCCGCACTGATATAACTCAATTGACTCCAAAGTACAAATTTCCTCAAAATCTGTTGGAATTTCCTTAAGATATTTGCATATCTTCAGAACAAGCCGTTCTAGGTTTGGGAAGTTATCACTGCTAGCTTCCCAATGCTCAAGATCTAGGCTGCGAAATAACAGCAACTTTAGGCTTTTGAATTTGTATTTATCACTCAATCTCCATTCTTTACCATAGGCTGCACGATTTTTAAGTTTGAGCTCTTGAAGGTTTGGCAACATGACAAGAGTTGACATATCTTCCCAAGGAAAACAAAACCCGCCAGATAAAGTCAACCTCTTAATTGATGCTGGGAGAACAGACCGTTTGATGGAGATCGGTGGAGGACTAGACCAAAGAGCATCGATGACAAACTTGAATGCTTCGAGTTTTTTCAAGATGGAAATATCAATAAGGCGATTGGCCCTACCCCCTTTATGACGAACAATCAATCTCCTTAGATTGGGAATGCGAGAAAAAATTTCATTTGTACAGCTGGTGAAACATAGATTAGAAAGCTTCTCTATATTTGGCATCCCTATCACAAGATGCTTATTTGAGATACTTTTTCTTCTAGGGCTGGGTAAATAGCAGGGTTCCCTCGTATTTATATGCCTCAAGTTCCTCAGCATCCATATCTTCCCTGGTAAAGTTGTATGATTATTTCGTCCATCATAAATTAGAGTTTGCAAATTCTGAAGCTCTGATATTGACTCAGGAAGATTGCCGTAAGCTTGAATTTGGAGATATCTCAGGTGAAATAACTTTGTAATAACGAGTGGAAATTTACGATAACATTCATATTCATGAAAGATGGCCAATACCCTGAGAAGGTTGAAACGGGAGAAAAATTCAAGGTTTACAGAAGGTCGGAATTTACAAAATAAGTAGATAGATCTGGCAACTGAGGGTAACAGCTTGCAGCAATCATCAACTGAATAACCGTGCATTTGAAAACTGAAGCGACGACCATTATGCTTTTGTGCTGGAAGAGTAGGGACTATGTCAGCTATCTCATCATGCATAAAGGTAGGGACTTTGTCAGTTATCTCAACATGCATAAACTGTGTCATTTTAACTTCAGTCAAACAGAATTCACGCACTAGATCATGCATTCCACAAGCTTTTATCTCACCATTGAATCTCTTTTTTCTAACAGTTATCAAATTCCTGCTGATAAGATCCTCCAAATAATCTTCTCCCAATTCCTCCAAGCTTTTATCACTTCCAGGCCTCCTTATAGAACCTTCAGCGATCCATAATTGAATCAATCTCCAAGTCTCAACCTGATAATCCTCTGGGAAACCACCCATAGAAAGAAAGCAAGGTTTGAGGTGATTAGGCAAGTAATGATAACTCAAACCGAGCACTCCTGAGCATTTATCTGTTTGACTAGCAATGATTTCACCTAAGGTTCGGGCGACATCCTTCCAACTTCCTAACGTCCTGGCCACTTTAGAGAGATGTCCCGCAATCACTGAAATTGTCAAGGGTAGTCCTTGGCATTTTTCTGCTATTTTCTTTCCAGTTTCTTCCAACTCGGGATGATCATGTTTTGGTCCAAACACCTTATCACAAAGTAACTTCCAACTGTTTTCTAAATTCAAGAGGTTCATTTCATGACGGCTAATAGGATTTGCATACATTGCTACCTTTGATTCCCTAGTAGTCAATAAGATTCGACTCTTATTGCGCCAATCAGGAAATATTCCTTTTATGCTATCCCAAACATCCGTACTCCAAATATCATCAACAACAACAAGGTATCTTGGACCCTTTAGTTTTTTTTGCACCAAGTCGGCTAACTCACAGTCATTCTTCTTATCATAATCTTTTTCGATGTCATTATTCTTTAAAATGCAACGTAAAGCTTCTAACAACACATTTCTACTTCCATATTCTTGAGATATTGTAACCCAAATACGAAGATCAAAATGATTCTTGATTGTTAGATGATCATGAGCTTTTCTAGCGAGTGTTGTTTTGCCAATGCCACCCATGCCTGATATTAGAGGTGGTAAATTAGTTCATAAGAACATGACCTGCCCAACCCACCCATGTTTGGGCTGGATATTGACCCGCCCATTTATTATCTCAGCCCAGTCCGGCCCATCAAAAAATTGGGCTAATATCTTAGGCCAAATTGACACATGAGAAATCTTGTGAAAATAATTCTAAATTTGATATGTTATATTATTATTTATAGCCATAATAAAAGAAAACATAGTTTTTATTAGGTACTAAAAAGTTACTATAAAAGAATAAACAATGAAAGTAAAACTTAGTAAGAACTGGGCGGGTTGGGTTATGACCTGCTTTTTAGGCCATTTTAACCCAACCCATTTCACCTTAAGTAACTTTTGACGGGGTCAATAACCCGCCTATTTATTAACTTAGCCCATTTCGATCCCGCCCAAATTAAGCCCAGTCCGTCCATTTGACACCCATACCTGTTATTGTGACAATGTCTAAATTTGACGACCGTTCTGTCAATCTTTTAACTATTATCTCCAAGTCATCATCAAGTCCGTGCACGCTATCATCTTCAAAATGTTGCAGCACTGGGTTACTTCTAGAAGAAGCGCCAATCAAGGAATCCTCAGCAGATTCCAAAATTTGATCATCATCAATATCATGAATTCTTGTGCTAAAATCAGAAACAATCTCCATCACTTCATTCTTTTTTCTATCAACTCTTTCAACAAATGGCAGCAAATTCTTGTATAGTGAACTTTTAGGTGCCATTCCATATTTCAAGTTTAAGTCTTCGATGATTTGGCAAATCTTCATCTCAACAATATCTTCTGCATAACTAGCAGCAGCTCTTATTTTTTCCTCCAAAGACTTCTTTTTTTCAGCATCAAATTTACTCTTGCCAGCTTCTTCAACAACATTTTGAAAATACTCAGCAGTTTCATGAAGGGATTCGAGCGTTTTAGCAGTAAAACCTTGAACAAGTTCAGGGTGTCTCTGCTGAAATTGCTCAATTGTTTGAAGAAGAGAAATTACAGCTATATAAGCTGCCATCACTTCTCAAGATATCAAACAATCTTTTTTTTTTTAATTGACAGTAATAATATTTTTGCGAAATTTGTAGTGTAGTTTTGAAGAGATCACAAAAACGGACGAGATAATAAGAAACGAAAATAAGGATGTAACAGAAAGATTTTCACTTGAAATACCTTTCACAAGATCAAGAGGACATCAATATACAGTGATTTGACCTTAGTACCAGCAAGTATCACAATAAAAAGTTATTCAGCTCTTTAACCAATCATTTAATCACACAGCTTGTTGTATAACGCCCTTTAATTAATTCCCAACACCACCTCAGCTTTGTGTTTATCACTAAATTAATTGAATTACTTTGTCAAAGTCAGAGGAGTAGGTGTAGTATAATAGTTATCCGTTTTGTTTTGACTAAGGTTTTCTTTAATATATTTTCTTTCTTCTGATGGACAGCTCTACTTAATTTAAAAGGCACCGATTTGTTTATTTGCTCTGATTGAAGACTTGGAGTAAACACCAATAGCATATCAAAAATATTGAATTGAAATTATGGCGAATCCACACCCAACTCTGGTTCTTAGGATGTAAGCCCTTCGTTTGGCACAACCTCTAGCGGCACCTCTTGGCTCTTGTTAGTGGCATTTCTCTTTTTGTTATGGCCCTTCTTGCCAGCAACATCCTCAGTGACATGGACTTGGGTTTAGGCCTGTGCACGAATCCGTTCGGTTCGGTTTTGGCCATCATCGAGTTAAAATTTCAAATTTCGACTTTCTAAATTTCTTAACCAAACTCGATCCATTCTAGGTTCAATTCGATTCGTTTTTTATTATTTCGGCTCGGTTACACAAATCGATTTGTTCGGTTTATTCGAAATTTAAACAAGTAGCTATTTCATTTTAGTTTTAGAGTAAACATAACAAAAAATAATGAGATCCTAAATTTGCAGCCGTATAACCAAGACATTAACCAAGAAAAAACCATAAACTTGCAAGCCTAATAGTATATAAATAGCAAAACAAGAGCTTGACAACTTGTGCAAGCATACAAATCTACCGACACCAAACTACATACACCAAATTAAAAATCCAGCATCTTGCAACTTGCAAGCAGACAAGCATAACAACTTAGTTTGCATCCTAAAAAAAAAACTCTAATTTGTACAGGCTAAGATCAAAGAACAAACAAAGTCATGGGTGGAGGCAATGGCCAAAAGGCAAAGATGGCTCGTGAGAAGAACACTGAAAAGATGGAAGACCAAAAGGGAAGTCAGCTTGAGGCCAACAAGAAGGCCGTGAATATCCAGTGCAATGTGTGCATGTAGACATTCATTTGCACCACTTCTGAAGTTAAATAAATATTACTTCACTATTAAGTATTAAGCGTATGCATAGTTAGACTATTAAAGTACTAGTCATATTAGTTACTAGTGGCATATAAATTCGGTTTGTTCGGGTCAATTCAGATGATAATTGAAGCCAACCGTATCCGAACCGTCAAACCGTAATATTTTACAATTGCATTTGTAAATCGAAATCGAATTGTATTGTCCAAATTGAATTATCCGAATTGTTTCGAATCGGTTCGAAAATTCGGATTGAACCAATTTGTGCACAGGCCTACTGTCACGCCCCGAACCATAACCTGGACGTAACACGGCACTCGGTGCCTGACTGCATGTGACCGAGCGAACCACATGGCTTGCTGAATCATCATGATACATAACATAAGCGGAATATAACGTGAATGCATGATGAGCCTTTATAAAACGTAGTAAGTCATAATACTTAATAAAGTACTTGTTTAAACATGAGTGAGCCAAAATGACTATACAACAACAACAACAACCCAGTGAAATCCCACAACGTGGGGTCTGGGGAGGGTAGAGTGTACGCAGACCTTACTCCTACCAAGGTAGGATGGCTGTTTCCGAGTGAGCCAAAATGACTATACGACTCCAAATGTCTGACATGACATAACTGACTTGTTTAGTCTATGAAACCTCTATCATGAGTCTGACTGGAAAACATACTTACTGGGACAAGGCTGTGAGGACCCCTGGTGGGACCCTGGCCCTGGTGGCCCATGCATGCTGACATGACATGACATGACATGGCCCATCTTCGCAAAACGCTCAAACCTTCAGTGTTTTCACTAGAACTTTAATGATATGAGCTTAAACTCAGTTCCAAGATGCGGGGTGTTACACTTACTTGGGTTTTAGTAGCTTGATTTCTCCGTTGTTTGCCATTCTCTTAGTCATAACCTTTGCTCTGATACCACTTTGTTGTTAGGTCCAAGGTTTCACTTATTAATTTTGATGATAACAAACCAATATAATTATTAATAAAAGAACATTTACTTGTGGTAAATTTATTTTTGGTATAGGTTTATTTGATGAAGAATGATTTGGTGAAGATCTAATCTGTTATATCCTGCATTTTCGAACGTCGAATTATTTGTAAGCTGAGGTGGGGCCCACACATCAAGATTTTTTTGGGACATGTGAAAATTTATATGAATCGTATATGTAAAGTTAAACACAACCCGTGAAGGGCCCTGGGGCCAAATCAAAGTGGAAGCCCTCCAAACGAATATTTTTAAGAAAATATTTTCGGATGACCTGACTTGGAGGGGAAAAAACGGCATTATAAGTTTGGAATTTGGGAAAACGCCCAGAAATAAAAGTTGTAGATAATTGAAATAGCTTTCCAACGGTAGGTCGTGGGATCCTAGGCGACGTCGGTACAAGGAGATATGGACGTTTTAAGGTCGAAAGGTCAAGCTGGGCAGTGAAATGGGCCCAACCCGATTCCAATTCGGGTCAGGCCCATTACCCACGCTTTTAATAGAAAAAAATCAGTTTCTCTCCCTCATTTTCAGATCAAGAAACCTGGAAAACTCTAGAGAAAAAGAGAGAGGAGAGCCTAGAGAAAAAAAATCAGTTTTTGACCAAAATCGGAGCCCCGAATCCCGAAGCCCATGAAGAGAAAAGTGTTCTACGTCGCGTTGCCTTCGATTTGAGCTAAAAATCAACTAAAAATAAGAGAGTGGACGTGGTGGCTGTGCACTTAAGGTATGAATAAGGCTTTTTTTTATTGTTAACAAGTTTATTTAGAGTTTTAACGGATTAGAACGAAGAAATAACGTGATAAATTCGTTTGTTGGTATGGCTGAATTGTAGAATGGGGTTTGAAGAAAATTTTGGATGAAAACAAATGTATTTAACTTGTAGAATGTGGAGGATGTTGTTATTGATGTTGTTAGTGTTAATTTTGACCTCTTTGCGGAAATAAAATTATTAAATAATTATATCGCGAATTGGTTGGTTGGGAAAATTTGGAAAATAATGTGCGGGCTGTTTTACGGCATATGTTGGTATTGATTTGGAAGTGTGAGGTCGAAATGAGGATTATTGCATTATGTCGTAAAGTAGACTAATTGCGTATATTGTGAATTATGAAAATTGTTGATGTTGTTGATGTTGTTGTTGGGTTGTTGTTGGTTGTGTTGAGCCGAGTTGAATCTCGGGGAGGCTATATGTATAAGGGAAATGCTGCCGAAATTTCGGTAGGCAAGTAATAAAATTTGGATTCTTAAAGGCTTGAATTTGACAATTGGTAAACATGATCATTTGTAGATTTTGGACGAAATTGGAAGTGAAGCCAAGCGAGCGTAAGGCGCAATCGAGGTATGTAAAGCCTTCCCCTTTATTCTTAGGCATGTTCTGGATGTGATAGGCTCGGCCGCGAGCCTTAAGTACGACTCCGTTCCTCGGAATTCGAGACGGAAAACCGCTCCAATTCCTTCAGTACAATTGAAACCCTTTTGTTATAAAATGCCTTCAAGGTGAACTTTTGCACGAAACCTCCCCAAACGGAGTCGGAACACTTCCAAATGATTATGGATGACCTCATAAGGTCTATTATCAGTAATTTACATATGTCGCCTCGAGTTGGTCCGAGGCGGGCCCACAAGGCCCGATACCTTCTGTATGACCCTAACTACTTTGGTTCTGTCCGATTTTCTCAGAAAACATCTGGACTACTATTCTGATCATGATGTGACTGCTTCTATATAAATTTTACAAAAATGATTTTGACATCTTTGAATCTGGTTCTGGTTATAATCTGTCATGCCTCCCCAAGTGACGTGTAGGCGCGTAGTTTGAAAACTATCCGAATACTTTGGTTCGATCGGCCAGTTGGCCTACTTCTGTTCTGTTGAGTCTGTATGACGATCTGTATGTATGTGGTTTCTCATTAATCAGTTCGTGCACATGCTATGATTCCTTTCACCGGATCCCGGGCCGGTACGTATATCGTGCGGTGGGCCGCCGAGCCTCATATGTGAATTCCGAAGTATGATGTGTCCGGTTCAGGGGTACTGTGTTATATGTCCGTCCCCGGTTACCGAGGATATATTACGAAGTATGATGTGTCCGGGCTCGGGGTGCTGTGTTATCTGTCCGCCCCCGGGTACCGTGGTTATGTTATGATGTGTGACGGAGATCGGAGAAGAATTTCTGATATCTGACCGACGGGTTATGCTTCTGTCTGTCCGTCCGGATTATCTGACCGACGGGTTATGCTTCTGTCTGTCCGTCCGGATTATCTGACCGACGGGTTATGATTTTGTCTGTCCGTCCGGATTATCTGTCCGACTGGTTATGATTCTGTTTGCCCGTCTGGATTATCTGGCCGACGGATTCCGATTCTGTATGTCCGTATAGATTCTGATTCTGTCTGTCTGGACCATGATTCTATCCGTCTGTCAGGACTATGACTCTGTCTGTCCTGCTTATGAGCCTGTCTATTATATTTCTGCGCTTCCGGTCCAGATCATGATTATGTTTGATATATTTCTGCTTTACATACTCGGTACATTTTTGTACTGACCCCCGGTTCTTCGGGGGCTGCGTTACATGCCCGCAGGTACAGACGTACTCGGTGACACGCCGCCAGTCTAGGGCACAGATTCTGCTATCTTGAAGAGCTCCTTTTGATTCGGAGCATGTACTTCGGTATATACATCTTCTGATATCTGTATGTTCTGTATGTATGGAAATTCTGGGTACGGCGGTGTAACACCCCGCATTTTGGGACTGAGTTTAAGCTCATATCATTAGAGTTCTAGTGGAAACATGGAAGGTTTGAACGTTTTGCGAAAATGGTTGATAGGCCTATTTCGGGCAGCGATAACTCCTTGATCGGTTTGGAATTTTGGAAGGTACTATCAATGAAGTTGTAGTATGTAGAAATACATTTCTAACGATATAAGGATCAAGCCAATTAGAGATCGGAGCAAGGAGATATGATCGTCTCAATATGGCTAATAGTAAGGCACTTGAAATCCTATAGAATCGGCTAAGTTTTTGATACGTCTGTCTTCCAGTCAAATTTCATGAATATCCGTTGGGAATTTGAGAAAACTTCCTTGATGAAAGTTGTAGCCCTTTGAAATATCTTTCCAACGGTATCTTACGGCGGTCAAACGGACATCTGTGCAAGAAGTTATGCCCATTTTACCGAGCGCTGTGCAGAACCAACGCCCGTCGCTTCTCGAGGCGCGTGAGGGCGCGTGCGATAGCGCGCGATGGTCCCGCTTCGCGGACCGATCGCGCAACTCTGAGTTTTTAGCTGCAGAATATTGCGCGATGCACCCGCATCGCGGAACCATCGCGAAACAGGTAAATTTCGGGTCAAAAGTCGGGTTTACGCGTTTTCTTGTTATATTTGGGGTTGGGGTTTATTTCCCCAACACCCCATTCACGAAAATTCTCTCTAAACTCAGAGACAACAAATCCCAAACCTCAAGAACCTTCCAAGGTAAGTTTTATCATGATTCTAGGTTGAATCCAAGTCCCCAAAACCCTTCAAATCCATACGGTTATGATTGGAATATTATTGTTGGATGTGGAAACCCTAAAACCCGAATTCAAGAGGATTGGACTCCAAAAAGGTAATGTTTCTACTCCCTAATCATTTATAGTTGTGAATTGATGAATTCTTGGGAGAATAATAATTGGGTTTGATGAAGAGAATTATATGAATTATGCTAGAGTTGTTGGATTGTTGACTTGGGATTGTTGTATTCATATGGGTGATGAAGAATGATGTTAATTACATCTAATTGAGATTGTAGCATTAGCTAGAAGTAAAAGAATGGGGATTGGGTGAAGAAAACACCATTAATGAGGGTTATAGAGCTTCATGCCCACTAAGTGTTTGATAAAATGCTTAGATGAACAAAACATGGATATTGTTGCTAATATAGAATCCCTATGGCTTGTATTGCTATATATTGAAGTTGAAGGGATTGAAGGACATTGTGCTACGCTCAAAAGCGGGAAAGTTAAGGTATGTAGAACTTCCATCCACATGTGGGAACCTCTACGTTCTTCCCCATGATCCGTTTCGTAAATTCTATGAAGTTCAAATCCTAGGGCATTAAACCCAACATATTGGTAGCCCGTAATTATGTATGTATGTATGTACATGAATTCCGTATATATGTTCGTTATTGTGTTCCTAAACCTCCATTTCGGACATTAGGAATCCTAGCTTAATCCATGAATCATGAATTCTTTCTCATGTGTTCTCATGATGTTTATATGAAATTGTAAAATGTTATTTTACAAATTACAAGCATGTTTTCAAGTCAACTACAAACGTATGATTATGCATTATGGTATTTCTCATGATCAAGTTTACAAGTTATTTCATGAAAATATGTTTACAAGTCCTTTCGTGAAATCATGATTTCAAGACAAGTACAAGTTAATTCACGAAAGTCATGGGCTTCTTAGCCAACTATATTATTTTCATGTTCGGGAGTTGTAATAATACCGAGAAGGCTCAGATAGCCTGAAACTACGTATGCCAACGTATGATAAGAATCGCTCCGCCAAGTAGGACGATTCCTTCATATGTTCCCCATTGAGGGATTTGGATCCATTCATGTTATGTTCATGTCTCGTGCCCCGGCAAGGTACGAGACGGCTTAGCTGATCGGGCAGAGATCAGACTCCACGCTCCTCCCCGTGGTGGTTTATGTCGGTATTACAGATTATTACAGATTACTACAGACTATCTCATGCTTCCAGTACTCAGTTTCAGTTTTAAATTTCATGATTTTGTACTCATGCTCATGCTCATGTTCATGTCCAAGTTTTCAGTTTCAGTTCTTACTATGTTATTCCATGTTCCATGTTGTTTCTTCCGGTTGCTTTACATACCAGTAAATTCAATGTGCTGACTTCCCCTTTTTATTTCCCGGGGGCCTGCATTTCACGATGCAGGTACTAATATACAGGACGACACATCTTCTCAGTAGGACAGCATCCGTATCAGCTTATTGGTGAGCCCCATCTCGTTCGGGGTTTAGTCAACTTTTATCTTATGATTAGTTATGCATCTAAAGGTATGCTGGGGGCCTTGTCCCAGTAAGTATGTTTTTCAGTCAGACTCATGATAGAGGTTTCATAGACTAGAACAGACAGTTATGTCATGTCAGATAATCGAAGTCGCATAGCCATTTTGGCTCACTCATGTTTAAACAAGTACTTTATTAAGTATTATGACTTATTACGTTTTATAAAGGCTCATCATACATTCACGTTATATTCCGCTTATGTTATGCATCATGATGATTCAGCAAGTCATGTGGTTCGCTCGGTCACATGTAGTCAGGCACCGAGTGCCGTGTTACGTCCAGGCCATGGTTCGGGGCGTGACAAAGCTTGGTATCAGAGCCTAGGTTCAAGTGTCTTAGGGAGTCTATGAAACCGTGTCCAGTGGGGTCACTTTTATATGTGTGTGCGCGCCACATATATAAACAGTTGACCACCAAGACATTCAGGATTGTCTCATTTCTTTCTACTCTAGATCGTGCCATGAAGCTTAGAGCAATAAGAAACTTCTCTTCCTCTCAAATTACATACGTTTCGAATGCGCAGGAGATGAACCGGTAATTCAAGGTCCAAGTGAGGATGTTTAACCATAGGGGGTACAATTGTGCAGTACTTACTGGTAACGAATGAGACTTCAAGTGCTATTGAAAGAGGAATACAATGTAAGTTGCCCGAGAAGGGGTGTAGTGGAATGAATGGTATATTGAATGATAATGATGTTCTTGAGAAAGGTAAATCATGGAGGATCTCAAGGGAGTGGTGGTAGACAGTTTTCTACCGGAGCTCATCAGAACCCACTCTATCTACAGTTAAAGATTGAAAGGGAAAATAAACAGGAAAGTGTAACAGGTACAGTTTGAGTTGGACATATGAGGTAAGTTCATCATTTTTTTATACTGTTGTTGAAATTGGGAGCCCTGTGTGGCTACGATATGATATGATATATGTATATATGCTGGCCTTGTGAGGCATTGTTTGTATTTTCTGCGTGCAGGTTTTGGGATAGTAAGAAATACAGAGGAAACTCTGCCAAAATTTTCCTAGAAATAGAAGGAGAATAAGGTATAAGTTCGTAATATGTCTGGAAAAGCCATGTAAACAGTAATGATAAAATTTGACTAAGTTACGAGTACGGCTAACCTTGAGAAATATAATTTGATTCCCTATTTAGATGAACACCTTGAGTGGGTGACAGTTCGGATACATCCGAATGTGTGTTAGAAACCAAGGGCTTAAGTTAAGTTTAGAGTAGAGTGATTAATGGTGTTGACACCCAATTTTGTCCCTATTTTTTTATTTAATTTACTCGGGGTTCTAAATCTACTGACGAACTAAATACTTTATTTTCACTACTATTATTTTCACTACTCTTATTTTTTAAACATTACGAGCATTACTTTATCACAAATTTTAAACGGTTAGTCATCGTTTCATTTTCGGGTCTGAAATCGTTAAATTAATTACAAGACAACACTTTGTAAAATCCTTACTTTCTATATACTAATTACTATTTATCTACCATAATAAATATGGTACTAGTTATTAAATTAGAAGCCCAAAAATAATTAAAATAGCGGAGGAAGGACCAACAATTTTCAGCCAAATTAATGGCCCAAAATACCAATACAATATCATTCCCCTACTCAAATAAACAACCCATATTTTAATACCCAACCCACATTTATGTCAGCCCATATTTGAATTAATAGACCGGCCCAAACGAATTATTGACCAGCCCATTACCCGACCCGGTCCAGCCCATCCTTTTCTCCTTTACCCTAATCCCTCTTCTCCTCTTTCTCCTTCTCACCCGCCTCCTTCGTCCTCTCTCTCTCTCTCACCCTAACTCCTTCTTTCTCCCATCGCCGCTGCACTTCCACCTTTCCCTTCCACTATCGCTTCGCCTCCCTCGCCTTCCTCTCATCGCCACCCCCCCACTTCCGTCGCACTCCTCTTATCCTCTCCTCTTCTCCTCTTTTCCCCCACCTGCTCTGACTTCATCCACTCCTCCACGTTTCCTTTCTGACCACCCACGTTCTCTCCACTCTCCTCTCTCCCATACTCCTTTTGCACGCGTCTGACACACCCCCTTTCCTCTCTTGCCATCCCTGCACCTCCACTCACAGTTGTCCCCCATGCGTCTGTCGCCTTTGTTTCCCCACGCCGATCATCTCTCCCACGCTCCTCTCTTTTCTTAAACCAAACGAAGCCCTATAAATTTGGGGTGAATTGTTCTGTTAAAGGGGGGACAGATAGAAAAACGAAGGATCTAGAACCAAAAATTCCCTACAAAACCCAAGTTTAATCATCAAATATAGGAGATTCCAAGAAAGCAGCCAACGATTACTCTATCTGTTTGGTTGAAAACTTTAGTTTCTTTAATCGATTTTGAGGTTCGCTCCTGTTCGAGTCTATTCATAACGAGAGTGTAGATTCGACGACTTCGACGCCTCACTTCACTGCACCACAAACAGGTAAACTTCGATATAATTGTCACTCGTGATCTGTAATTTCTGTGTGTTTAGGATTTTAGTTTACTCTGCTGTCTGTTCAGTGGTTATGTTAATTTTGCTGTCGTCATGTTGTTTGTTTGACGTTTGGGGTTTGTTAGGATAAGACATTAATCATTAATCGAATCTGAAAGGTGTCTATTGTTGTTTAAGATATGAATTTCCAGGATTTAGGACGTATTTAAAACCGCATATACGTAGGATATACAGTGGGGTATCAAGATAAGAAGAAACATACATTTGATATACATCTGGTATACACACCATTTGTGTATATCTTAGGTATATTATATATACGATTAGAACAGACCAGCACTGTCTCTCTTTTACTCTATTTTTTCAAAAATAAGATACCCTGTCATGAATGTAATCTGTTCGGGTGGATATGATAGAATGATCATATGACATATCGACATTGGTTGTTGATTTTATTTGGTCTGCAAGATCATGGCTGTTTGTTTAAACTGATAAGATTAATGTTGAATGATGAGCTTGAGACTTAGGCCAGTTTACCTTGTCATCGCTGTGTGGTTTAAGTTCAAATTCGATTAATGCTAGATGATAATAGCTCGTCTAGTCTCTTGTAGTCTCTGTTACCTTCTGTTGATTAACGTATTAGTATAATGATATTTGGTTTAGCATTAGATCCCAAGTGTGATTAAGTCATTATGCTGTCATGGTCTTTGTCATGATTGACTGATTAGTATGTCTTTAACCCAGCTTAATTACTGCCTAGTCTAACCATGATCATATGATGTTGTTTGGTTCTGGTTTAACCCATAATAGAAACTGTCTGGCTATGGTGATTCTAGCATATTTAGAGTTGTCTCATTTTCTGTTTTGACCATAGCTTAATAATGCAGTCTTAAGTCATTAAGGGCTGTAGTTATCCTCTCTAGGCTTCAACTTGGACTCAGTTCATTATTAAGGCATCAGTGATTCTTTCACGTGTGTAAGTTAACTGTAGTTAGGTTTGTGTATGTTGCTTTGGTTGTATTTGTTCAAGGGCTGTCAAAGCTATATAAATTGTTCGTCTTGGTCTGGTTTGACCTGATGTAGCTTGATTAATGTATGGGTCGTTGTGAACTTGTTCATCTTGATCTCTTAACTTGAACCAGATCTGAGCCTAATGTCTCAATACCGTGTTTATGATGTGTGCTAGCATGATAACAGCCTTAAGTTTTGTCTAAATATGAGGTTTAAGTTAAACCCCCTTCTCCTTAACTTGGGTGACTAAACACTTTTTTTTTCTCTTGTTATTGTGAGTGTGAGTTAAATCTTGAAATATGTTGTATGCCATATCTCCCACAATGAAACTATCAAAGGTTCTCGGTCATGGAATGTGTTTGTTTCCATTTAAGTTTAATAGATTGAGAAGATAATGGTTAGTTGTATGCATTGTGATCCTTTTATTTCATGCCCACTCTGGATAGAATGGGATATGCTCAAGTGTTTATCTTTGATTGATTCAAAACCGTATCAGCCTATGTATTACCAATATGTGTTATCATCCCCTTTGGATATTGTTTGAGGTTCAAAGGGAAGTACTTGGTTGGAATTGTAAGATTCAGTGAGGTTTAAGTTGATAAGTTGAGGGATTCATATTGATATATCCCACGCATTGTTTAAAGTATGACTTACTTGTCTGTCCATCTGAGTGTGTTTTGAACTTAGACAAAACTGTGCATGCATAGATATTCTAGTATACTGATTAGTATTTAGCATGAGTATGAGTTGTTGTCCAATATATCCGACATATGCCTAACTTGCACTGCTACAAAGCCGCCTATCATCCTTAGCCTTGCCTTATGTGGATACTCACGTATATACGGGAAATGTACAAGATATACGCAATCTACCAATCTGTTTCGCGTTTATATTTTACGTGTTTAATCTCACCCGTTGATTATATACTAATCCTTGTCTTTTATTTTATGCATAAACATCGCATACGAGTCCGCGGGGACTCGTCACCTCCCATTCGGCGTTGGGCTAAAGCCCAACAAAATCTTTCCCTCTGTTCCAGTCTCTCTGTCCGCAGCAAGGAAATAAAATTTTGGCCAAAGCCCAATCAATGCCAACAGCAACAGTACCACAGCAGCAATATAGAGGAAATGATTGGGCCTAAGCCCAATAAGCATTAACAGTTCAGCTGGGCCTTAATAAATGGGCCAAACCCATTTACTCTTTTACTCTCTTCCTTATTTTTTGTGTATTTTTATTTGCTTTTGTATAACTAACATTTATGCTTGTTAATTAAGATAAGCTTTAGTAACATTAAAAGTTTTAGTTTAGTAATGGGTAGTTAACTCCATAAATTATATTCACTTCTAATTTTAAAAACTATTTATAGTATCTATAACACTTATTTGAGTAATTGATTTTCAAAAAAGCATGACTACATCTTTTGGCTAACGGAATAATAATTTATACTTACTATCTTAGAAGTTTAAAACGTCACGAATTTTACATAACATTAGCTCATCCTAAATAAAAGGCAAACTAATTTAACGGATAACTCTTTTACTTTAGTTCATTTCAAACACTTGAAATACACATTTGCTGAAACATCAATATAAATCTTGCAATAACTCTACAAATACATTTTAATTTGTTAGTTAGCGTAATTCATATTCGGAATACATATGAAACATCACTCATCCCATTTCTTTTGGTTTATTTATAATTAAACTCTTATTAAATCACTATATTTTCTACAAGTATATTTTTAAATATTATTATTATACTATCGTTTAAAATTTCAACAACATTTATAGGTCGTATTTCAAAATAGCATTAAAAGTACTTTTTTTTACAAATTATTATTATTCTTACAAGTTCTATTTTAAATAGCATTCTTACATATTTATCTATAACTTTAGCTATACTTACAAACCTACTTTCTTTTTCTATAATACTATATTTACACCTAGCCTAATTAAATTTTAGTCCGGTCGGTTAACCATTGTTAATGGGTCTTAAAGGGTGCCTAATACCTTCCCTTTAGACTAATTGAACCCTTACCTAGAATCTTAAGTTTCGCAGACCTTAAACAGAGCTAACTTTAAAAATAACTTTAATAAACTTTAGGTGTCCTAATTCATCATAAATAATTAGGTGGCGACTCCTTAAAAACAACAAAACAGGAATCACCAAAATGTCGTACTTCTACTTTAACCTCCGAGTTAAAATGGGGTATGACAAGTGGAAGAAGAAATCAGCTAAGCCGTAAAAGAGCAAACTACGGAAGAATAGCCTTTAAGAGTTGTCAAAAAGGGGTTGTCCTAATATTTACAGTGTGAGCAGAGTTAAGTCGTTAAGATGGAATATGCCAGTTATGAATACAGTAGCAACCCATTCATGTAAGTAAATTTAGTTTTTCCCCATGAGAAATTGCTCAGATATGAGAAAAAAAAATCGTCAGTGTTGTAGAGTACAAAGAAATTTCAGAAGATAAGGAACGTTAATTGCAATCCCATCAGAAGAGAAGAATTTATAAATATAAGATGTTGGCCTTGGTCTAAGGGGGAGATGCATAAATCGCTAGTAAGTCCAGTGAGATAATTGAAGACCTGAATGGTTAGTATGAGATATGAAGAACCTCAGTTCAGTTAAGTTGGCATAATGAGATAGTCTCCATGAGGAATATGCCTCATCTTAGAGGAAACCCGAAGTGAGTAGAATGATCGTCGAACGAATCGTGTCAAGATCAATTACTATCGATTAGGCGATCACAGAAAAGCTATGAGATCATGTCCAGATCATGCCATTGCACAAGACTCTAATCTCTAAGGTGCTTGTAAAAGACTTAGCGTACAACCGTACTATGAGTATTTTAGGAAGTATCTCAAAAAAAAAAAAAAAAAAAAATCAAGTATGGGAAGTACAACTCATGATTTAGGAAGACAAGAGAACTAAGGTGAAAGAATTTCAGTACTTCTCCAAGCTAGGAATTCGACTTTCAGACTCTGAAGTGGGTGGAGTTATTGCCCAGAACATGGCATTCCTACTTGGTCATTGAAGTTAGAGAGAATCAGTTTGGTGATTCCTACTTGCTGCAGATGAAAGAGGGGATTCACGAATAGAAAGCCTTAGCTTTTGAACAAGAGGGAGATAATGGTACCTTGAGATATCGAGGCAGATTATGCGTTCCAGATGTTGATGGGCTCAGAGAGCGAATCATGTTAGAAGCTCACAACTCTAGTTATTCCATTTACCCAGGTTCCACTAAGGTGTATCATTATATCAAGGAGATTTACTGCTAACGATATGAAGAAGGATGTGGCAGATTTTGTAGCTAGGTGCCCGAATTGTCTGCAGGTGGAAGCCGAACACCAGAGGCTTGGTGGCTTGACTCATAATGTTGATATTCCTGTCTGGAAATGGGAAATAATCAATATGGGCTTTGTATCAGGTCCACCTCGTTCAGCTAGGAGGTATGATTTAATTTCAGTGATTGTGGACAGACTTACGAAGTCAGCGCACTTCTTGCCAGTTAAGACCACAGATTGAACAAGAAGATTATGCCAAGTCATATGTTAATGAAATTTCCGGATTGTATGGGACCCTAGTGTCCATTATTTTAGATTTTGGTGCTCAGTTCACAGCGAACTTCTGAAAATCCTTTCAGAAAGGATTTGGGTACGGAGGTGAACCTTAGCACAACTTTTCATCCTCAGACAAATGGTCAGAGAGATACGCTATTCAGATCTCATGTTATGATATTCATGTTAGTTCAATACTCAGATATTTATGTCAGCTTAGTACTCAGGTATCAATCCAGTACTCACGTATTCATGCCAGCTCAGTATTCAGCTAATCCAGTATTCAGTTAACTCAGTATTCAGTCAGCCAGTCTTCAGTCAGTTCAATAGACATTCAATTTAGTATCTCAACAGTTTAGTAGTCATGTATTCATTTAGTTCAGTAACCATGTATCCTTGATTTCAATGGTAATTGGGATGATCACCTGTCTCTCATTGAGTTTTCATATAATAATAATTATCAAGCGAGTATTGGGATGGCTCCATTTGAAGCTTTGTATGGGCGAAGGTGTAGATCACCAATTGGTTGGTTAGAAATTGGTAAAGCAGAGTTGCTAGGACCATGTTTGGTTTATCAAGCTATGGAGAAAGTCAAGTTGATACAGAAGCGTTTGAAAATGACGCAGAATTTCCAGAAATTTTACACAAATGTGAGACAGAAGAGATTTATGATGAAGCACCAATATTTTGAGGTATGTAAGCTTTATTTTCATGCTTTTGGTCGTGTGTGGCCAATGTATAGTGCTATTGTGATGTAGCCCTGTGAGGCAATGATATTATGGGTTGTTGTGACAGGTTGGTAGTGCCATATTACAGGGGAAACTCTGGCGAAATTTTTGTAGAATCCTGAATGTTATCATTTGAGGACGAATGTTCCAACAGAGAGGGAGAATGTTACACCTAGGAAATTTCTCCGTTAGCATACCGCGAATAGACCCACGAAGGGTATGACGTATACGACATGTTGATGAGTAAGGAGTAATATTTAATGATTCTAAATGAGATTTCAAAGACATTTGAGGTAGGAGACGAAAGTTGTTAAGGAAAGAAAGGTATATGTTGTGTGTCGGGCAAGGATTACGAGTATCGACATAATGATGGCTTAATGACATTTTGGAGAAGAGTTATAATGTCCCTTATGTATTCCTGCCTCACGTTTCACGTTCGAGTTCATGTATTCGCTATTCATGTCTCATGTTTGGGCACTGATGTTTTCAAGAAACTATGTCATGTCAGTTTTCATGCCCCATGTCATGCTATGTCTCATGTTCCACGCTCAGGTCAGCTATCCAGTGCCCATGTTCATGTCTCAGTATTCACGTTTCCATGTAACCAAGTCATGTTAGTTCAGTCTCCATGTTTCATGTCATGTTTCCTTCACGTTCATGTAATCAAGCCATGTCTAGCCATATTCTTAACCATGACCCATCATTCGAGGACGAATGATTCCAAGGGGGAGATATTGTAACACCCCGCATTTTGGGACTGAGTTTAAGCTCATATCATTAGAGTTCTAGTGGAAACATGGAAGGTTTAAACGTTTTGCGAAAATGGTTAATAGGCCTATTTCGGGCAGCGATAACTCCTTGATCGGTTTGGAATTTTGGAAGGTACTATCAATGAAGTTGTAGTATGTAGAAATACCTTTCTAACTATATAAGGATCAAGCCAATTAGAGATCGGAGCAAGGAGATATGATCGTCTCAATATGGCTAATAGTAAGGCACTTGAAATCCTATAGAATCGGCTAAGTTTTTGATACGTCTGCCTTCCAGTCAAATTTCATGAAAATCCGTTGTGAATTTGAGAAAACTTCCTTGATGAAAGTTGTAGCCCTTTGAAATATCTTTCCAACGGTATCTTACGGCGGTCAAACGGACATCTGTGCAAGAAGTTATGCCCATTTTACCGAGCGCTGTGCAGAACCAACGCCCGTCGCTTCTCGAGGCGCGTGCGGGCGCGTGCGATAGCGCGCGATGGTCCCGCTTCGCGGACCGATCGCGCAACTCTGAGTTTTTAGCTGCAGAATATTGCGCGATGCACCCGCATCGCGGAACCATCGCGAAACAGGTAAATTTCGGGTCAAAAGTCGGGTTTACGCGTTTTCTTGTTATATTTGGGGTTGGGTTTATTTCCCCAACACCCCATTCACGAAAATTCTCTCTAAACTCAGAGACAACAAATCCCAAACCTCAAGAACCTTCCAAGGTAAGTTTTATCATGATTCTAGGTTGAATCCAAGTCCCCAAAACCCTTCAAATCCATACGGTTATGATTGGAATATTATTGTTGGATGTGGAAACCCTAAAACCCGAATTCAAGAGGATTGGACTCCAAAAAGGTAATGTTTCTACTCCCTAATCATTTATAGTTGTGAATTGATGAATTCTTGGGAGAATAATAATTGGGTTTGATGAAGAGAATTATATGAATTATGCTAGAGTTGTTGGATTGTTGACTTGGGATTGTTGTATTCATATGGGTGATGAAGAATGATGTTAATTACATCTAATTGAGATTGTAGCATTAGCTAGAAGTAAAAGAATGGGGATTGGGTGAAGAAAACACCATTAATGAGGGTTATAGAGCTTCATGCCCACTAAGTGTTTGATAAAATGCTTAGATGAACAAAACATGGATATTGTTGCTAATATAGAATCCCTATGGCTTGTATTGCTATATATTGAAGTTGAAGGGATTGAAGGACATTGTGCTACGCTCAAAAGCGGGAAAGTTAAGGTATGTAGAACTTCCATCCACATGTGGGAACCTCTACGTTCTTCCCCATGATCCGTTTCGTAAATTCTATGAAGTTCAAATCCTAGGGCATTAAACCCAACATATTGGTAGCCCGTAATTATGTATGTATGTATGTACATGAATTCCGTATATATGTTCGTTATTGTGTTCCTAAACCTCCATTTCGGACATTAGGAATCATAGCTTAATCCATGAATCATGAATTCTTTCTCATGTGTTCTCATGATGTTTATATGAAATTGTAAAATGTTATTTTACAAATTACAAGCATGTTTTCAAGTCAACTACAAACGTATGATTATGCATTATGGTATTTCTCATGATCAAGTTTACAAGTTATTTCATGAAAATATGTTTACAAGTCCTTTCGTGAAATCATGATTTCAAGACAAGTACAAGTTAATTCACGAAAGTCATGGGCTTCTTAGCCAACTATATTATTTTCATGTTCGGGAGTTGTAATAATACCGAGAAGGCTCAGATAGCCTGAAACTACGTATGCCAACGTAGGATAAGAATCGCTCCGCCAAGTAGGACGATTCCTTCATATGTTCCCCATTGAGGGATTTGGATCCATTCATGTTATGTTCATGTCTCGTGCCCCGGCAAGGTACGAGATGGCTTAGCTGATCGGGCAGAGATCAGACTCCACGCTCCTCCCCGTGGTGGTTTATGTCGGTATTACAGATTATTACAGATTATTACAGATTACTACAGACTATCTCATGCTTCCAGTACTCAGTTTCAGTTTTAAATTTCATGATTTTGTACTCATGCTCATGCTCATGTTCATGTCCAAGTTTTCAGTTTCAGTTCTTACTATGTTATTCCATGTTCCATGTTGTTTCTTCCGGTTGCTTTACATACCAGTAAATTCAATGTGCTGACTTCCCCTTTTTATTTCCCGGGGGCCTGCATTTCACGATGCAGGTACTAATATACAGGACGACACATCTTCTCAGTAGAACAGCATCCGTATCAGCTTATTGGTGAGCCCCATCTCGTTCGGGGTTTAGTCAACTTTTATCTTATGATTAGTTATGCATCTAAAGGTATGCTGGGGGCCTTGTCCCAGTAAGTATGTTTTTCAGTCAGACTCATGATAGAGGTTTCATAGACTAGAACAGACAGTTATGTCATGTCAGATAATCGAAGTCGCATAGCCATTTTGGCTCACTCATGTTTAAACAAGTACTTTATTAAGTATTATGACTTATTACGTTTTATAAAGGCTCATCATGCATTCACGTTATATTCCGCTTATGTTATGCATCATGATGATTCAGCAAGTCATGTGGTTCGCTCGGTCACATGTAGTCAGGCACCGAGTGCCGTGTTACGTCCAGGCCATGGTTCGGGGCGTGACAGGCGGGGCCCTGTCCCGTCATATGATTCTGTATGTATGTTAGAGGCCTGTAGATAGATATGTGGGTTACGGGTTACATCTGTTCAGGTAGGTACGTACGATTGTGTGACGTTATTCGTATGTTAGCCTTATCGGCTTATCTGTAAATTTTTGTATGTTCAGGTATGTATATGTTCGCGCGCGTGCCGTATCTGTATCGGCCTGGTTTTGTAAACATCTGTTTGAAAAAAAAATCTGTATGATACGGAATTCTGTTAAGTAGGTAGGTATGTACGGGTACCCAGTTAGGGTACCAGTCGCGGCCCACAGGGTTGGGTCGTGACATAATCAAATATGGAAAAGAAGATATTACGAGATGGAATTACGGAAGAAGATGTTGAAGAAAAAGACTTACTCAAATCAAGGTGCAAGAATTATGGAAAGAATATTTACTACGGTCATATGGAAGAAAAATATTCTAGAAAATAAAAAGATCGAGATCAATTTGTTACTTAAGGAAGGTCCACAATCTACGGAGTATCAAGATATGCCAAAAGTCTTAAGTGCACAAAAATGTTCATGTTCGGAGTGATCAAAGTCCAAATACTAGAAGACGAATGTGATTACATTCAAATTAATATAAATCAAGATCCCAGGTGAAATGAAGAAGATCTTGAAATTCTCTTGGGTTGTCTAAATAAAAGCTCAAATTTGTACAGCCAGAAACTTGCCAAACGAAAGCAGTCTTTGACGAGATTCATCAATTAAGCAAAGAATTTTAATTTCGGAAAGCTCACCGTACAAGGAAATTTCTACGGCTTAGAAGTGAGGTTATAAAGATCAAGTAAGATATCTATTGTACTGAGTCATAAAAGGAAGGAAATAAGTCAGTGTTGAAATTATTCCTTTTATGACACTGAAGTAATATGGGTCAGAATCTTCTCCAAACAAAGTGATGAAGTCAACGTCCACATGTATCAAGAAAGAATCCTTCTTAATGGACCAAGGCTTTAATGTTATAAAAGCCAACAAGCCATTAGGACCAAGCCTTCTCACGTTACTCCTAATTCAAACAATATTGGGAAGTTGGAAAATAATGTAGTAAGAAGATATTTCTATAATATTCCAAGAGTTCAAATATGGTATACATTATAACGGTGTCAAGAAAGGAATGTCTGCAAAATTCGTGGAGCAAATATTGTGCAATCAATTGAGGAGAAAATTCATCAAAGCTGAAGATACTATTTCAATTAGAAGATTCACCGTATCAAGACAAATCAGATTCCTTGGAGCATGACGAGCCACTATTTAAAGAAGAAGTGTTAAACTGGTTCAGCACGCAGCCACTTATACTTTCGTCTCAACCTTCTCAAGTTCTTTGCTCTACTTTTCATAAGCATTGTAATCCTGAGTGACTTACTGTGTAAACAAAAAAGAGAGGAGAGATATAGTATAGTTGGTGAGGCTTTGTATTGAGAGGTTGTGTCATTATTCGTTTATTTGGTGAGCGAGTGAAAACCAAAGAGTCGTTGTTGGTGAGCGAGTGAAAAACCAATTTTGTACATTGTTGATGAGCGTGTCAAAACCAAACCTTGTTCGTTGTTGGTGAGCGAGTGAAAACCAACCTTGTAAACGTTGGTGGTGAACGAGGAAAACCACAAAGGTTGTACTCAACTCAAACTACAAAGAGCTTAAAGAGATAACCTCCTTGCAACCCAAGGGGACTGGATTAGGATACCACATTGGTTCCGAACCAGTATAAAAATTTCTGGTGTCATTTATTTTATTGCTCTCATATTATATTCTGCACCCTTACTATTTATTGTGGTTTATACTTGTGCAAATCGAAGGACTGATAATTTTGTGCAGGCTGTCTCGCTATCAGTCGACTGGCACCAAACAGTAGTCGACTAGATTTTTTAACAGGCTTACAATTCACCCCCCCCCCCCCCTCTTGTACTTTCAGTTGTCACGTTCTTAGTCTTCAACTAAGCACACGTGCGGTACTTGACAACTTGCTTACGATCTTGCTATGCTAAGTCAGCCTAGATTACTACACTCAAGATCGCTAAGGAAATAATAATTAAGAAAGACAGAAGAAATTTGCTAGAGGAAGCTTTCTACTATAGAAGACTTGGTTGATTTTTTGTTTGATGATTTTTACAAATAGATGCCCCTCTATTATACTACTCACCTAAGGACTAGTATGCAAATAATAATTAATGTATAAATCCTTACCTATTTACTAAGAAGTCCCTACCTATTTACTAAGAAGTCTCTTCTCTAGAATTATCTACTATGCTAAAATATTCTAAGGCCTTCTTAAGAAATCTTCTAGCAAATTCATAAAAATCTAGAGCAATTTCATAAGAATCTCCATAGCTCTAGAATCATCCACACATACTAGACCTTTTTCCATGTCAGTATCCACATGGCAGAAATAATTTCAAATGGCACCTAGGTGTCATGATGACGTGGCGGGTCATCACATGAGGGACTAAAAATCTAAAATCTAAATTGAACAAGTAAACAAGAAACGGAAAGTGAAGAGAAGTAATTTATCACACCAAAACCAATAAATCCTAAATAAACATAAACAGTAGAACAAGTTCTTTCCCAAAGATAGTGAACACATTTGAACGGGCACACAGTTCAACAGAGTGGGGCTCATCATTTCATATGATGCCAATTCATCACACTGCATGCCTGCCACGTGGAGCAAATATGACAAAAAACGCCCACGGAAATCTCTACCTCATCTCTTGAACTCCATAGTTCTTCCATTTCTAGAATTGCTTTATTCAAGAACTAGAGTTGTTAAGGTAATTATTTTCTTTGAGCTAAGAGTGAAGTAGTCTCAAGTTCAAAAAAAGAAAAAAAAATGGTATTGCTGGTTATTGTATTAATTAGTGGTTAAATGATGTTTATATAATCTTCTTATTATAGTTCTTGGCTGCTTTTCATTAAATATCATGTAACTCTACCCTTATCTTCTTGAGCTCCATTGTTCTTCCATTTTTTTGAATTCCATTGTTCAAGAACTAGAGTTGTTAAGGTAATTATTTTTGTTGAGCTAAGAGAGAAGTAGAATTTCCAGTTCAAAAAAAAAAGATTTGGTATTGGTGGTCATTGGATTAGTGGTTAAATGATGTTTATATAATCTTCTTATTATAGTTCTTGGCTGCTTTTTACTTTTAAAAAAAAGAAGCGAAATTAGCTTGGAACTTCGTAGCTAATCTGTCGCTAAATAGCTTGTAATTAACAGAATTTTTTATAATCCGTGATATTCTGTAGCTAAATATGATTAGCAACGGATTGTGTTGTTTAACTATAGCGTTTGACCGTGGCTAATTCCTGATGTCAGTAGCTAGTATTCCTGATTTCTTTTGAATGTTCAGAATTTATTCTTATACTTCTAGGTAAAGGAACTGCTAAAACAATTGTTGGCTTGGTGGTCTTTGGATTTGTGGTTGAATGATGTTTACATAATCTTCTTATTATATTGGCTGTTGTGCCACTTTAAATTAGCTACGAACTTCGTAACTCACCGAATAGATTGTATCTAACAGAATTTTTTGATAATCCATGCTAGTCCGTCGTTAAATTGGATTAGCAATGGACTCTATTGTTTAATTATAGAATTTAGCCATTGCTAATTCTTTTAGTAGTAGTATCCTACCACTAAATATTTCTTTTTACTGCTGATAATTTATTCCTATAATTCTAGGTTAAGGAGGTGCTATTGTTTAAAATGTCGTCAAAGCCGTTAGACTATGAGAATTTGAATGAAAATGTGAAGAAGTGTCAATATGCAGTTAGAGGTGAGCTCTATCTTCGAGCTTCTCAACTTCAGAAGGAAGGCAAAAAGGTAAGCATTTTCAGTTTCCATCGAACGCAACCGAATTCTACCGAACTCGTAGTATATACTGTGCATCCGCTGCTCTTTATATTTAGACATTTTATAATTTTAAATTCGGGGGGAATTAACCCCTTTGTTCGAAAAGTATACTGTGCCAATAGGATAAAAATGAATGTTTTTTGTATATGTAGTATATCAATTTTTCAAATCCCCTTGGCATAAAGAAATATTCAATTTTAGTGGAAAATATGGATCAAAGTTGTTATAGGTTTAACAAGTTCGAATCCCGTGTGGACGCTTGCATTTATTTTTTAAAATATTCGGTTGTTAGGATTTTTGGATTTGCCACTACCAGAGTATCAGTAGGATTCCAATTTCCAAATAGCACCTGATTCTGTGAAGCCTATTATTTCAAATTTTGGTCTTCATTGGTGCTTTATTAAACCAGGATTTTTTTTTTTTGGGTGATTCAAAAGCTTTTTTGTTCCCCTTATTTTTTTAACAGTATCAAGCAATGTCATTGAGAGTACTAGTGTAACTATACCAAGGTTCTTTTTACTGTGCAGATTATATTCACAAATGTTGGTAATCCTCACGCCCTCGGGCAGAAGCCACTGACGTTTCCACGCCAGGTTTGTTGTGATCATCGATCATCTGTTCTATGTGATGGTTATGGTTTGGTACACGTAAAGCATCGGTACTCTTTAATTTCAGGTCATTGCTCTCTGCCAAGCTCCATTTTTACTGGATGATCCTAATGTTGGACTCTTATTCCCTGCTGATGCAATCGCAAGGGCTAAACATTATCTTTCGTTGAACTCAGGAGGTCTAGGTATCCTTTCTCACTTGAACTATATATTATTGTAGAAATTGAGTAATTTTATCATCCACGTAGCTCGGACCTTACCGAAAATGCTTCAGCACCCGTATCGGTTAATCGGAAAATGCATAGCTTTTGGAGGATCCAACACACACGGCTGTACTTTTGAGGAGTCAGAGTAACATAAAATAACCTTCATCTCATATAGAAACACAAACAAAACTTTTTAAATTTTCCTCAGGAATTACTATCCCTTTTTTATGTTCTAGTGAACGTTGGATTATTGTTGTCATCATTTACTCCTTTTGCACACTTAATTTATAGTTTTGTCTTATGTTCTTAAAATTCTAATCTTATTATCTCGTTGATAGAAAGCCGTGCATTTATCATCTCTGTTTTGAGAAATGATAACTTCATACTGCTCGTGAACTAGGTGCTTATAGCGACTCCCGTGGCATTCCTGGTGTAAGGAAAGAAATTGCAGATTTCATTGAGAGACGTGATGGATATCCGAGGTCATATGGCTTTTTATCATTCTAACTGGTCTCTTTACCATGATTTCGATTTTAGTTAATTGAGCTCATACTTATTATTCATTTTCAGTGATCCAGAACTCATATTTCTAACGGACGGTGCCAGCAAAGGAATAATGCAGATATTACATACTATCATCCGGGGCCCTGCTGACGGGGTAACTAGTATAAACAAAAAGAAGAAAAAAGGATAACAAATATTTTCTGAAAATTCTTTGAGGTTATTGGTTTCACGCGCATTGTAATATTTGTTATCGTTATGTACTACTTGTTAGGTGTTGGTCCCGGTTCCACAGTATCCGCTATACTCCGCTACAATATCACTGTACGGGGGTTCTCTTGTTCCATACTATCTTGAAGAGACTGCGGACTGGGGCCTTGATATCAATGATCTTCAGCAATCTATTGGACAAGCCCGACAAAACGGAATAACTGTGAGTATGCCTAAATTTTGGTTTCCAGATATGCACACGCACATACTCACCTGTGTGGTTATGTACATTTCCCATTTTGAGGGGTTTAGGCTGTGCTGGAGTCCATATCTTGTACTGTTGTCGGTCCGAAAGTCGGTCTTTTTTTTTTTTTTTTCTTTTTTTGGGCAGTTTTGGATGTGTTTTTACTCTTATAAAAGGGACTGTCACAGCATTTCGGGAACTGATACATATTTTTGAGGACAGGCAAACTTGAAAAGCTAATTTGTGGGGCTGGTTCCCTTCAAATTGTGCATTTTTACGAGGATTTAAGTTATTTACACCGACAATGTAGTCAAATTTTTACACTATCTGTGTAATTTGACTTGTTATGGTTTCTAGGTTAGATTTACTTGATTGTGTAAATATTTGTTATACCATCCATGCATAGGAGTTAAATACTTTTTAACTTGTAACGTTTTACTGTATCTTGTGTTGTTCATTATAATTAGCATATGCAATTGTACGTGCAAACAGCTTATGCTTATATTATTGCCTAGGTACGAGCAATGGTGATTATAAACCCCGGAAATCCTACTGGACAGTGTCTTAGTGAAGCAAATCTTAGACAAATAATACAATTCTGCTATGAAGAAAATTTGGTTTTACTTGGAGATGAAGTTTATCAGCAAAATATTTACCAAGATGAGCACCCTTTCATAAGTGCAAGGAAGGTATATACATATATAAGTTTTTTATTTCAAGAATTTGTTAACTGACAAATATTATTGGATCTCGAATAATATTTTATGTTCTCCAAATTTGTAGGTTTTATTTGATATGGGTCCGCCCATAAGCAAGGAGCTTCAACTAGTTTCGTTTCATACAGTTTCCAAAGGTTATTGGGGAGAATGCGGACAGCGTGGTGGATACTTTGAGATGACCAACATTCCTTCCAAGGTTTGTTTCGTCGTTCCCAATTCCAACGGCAGTGATTGAAGTTTACTAGGAATAATCGTTGCTTCTACTAATGTGCTTACCCCTCTATGTCGAGTTGCCTTTTATGGTTTAAATTGGCAATGCAGTTCTTTTCATAGTTAAAGATTTATTTATCTCAATTTTTCTTACGGCAGGGTTACAGTGGATGCTTTTTGTTTATGCTGGTATAGAAATGAACCCGAGTTGATATTGAAGGGGAAAATATTGGATTAACTAACTTTTTGTTTATGCTGGTATAGAAATGAACCCGAGTTGATATTGAAGGGGAAAAGTATTGGATTAACTAACTTTATTTGTGGGGCTAGACATCAGTTTGAGTCAGTGGCGGGGTCATTTGATACCCTTCGCCGAAAAATTACAGTGTAGATACGTGAAAAAAAGAAGTTATATATACTAGATGTTAATCTCTTTGGCTTCTTTGTGTGTTTACATTTTTATATTTTGATTCTTCTTAATGAAAATTCCGGTTCCGCTACTGGCTTGAGCTATTCCAAAATGCATTATGTTATAAAACATTGATGGTCATTTTATAGGCCAAAAATCTATGTACTCCTGAGATATATTATTTTCTCTCGCATTTGATGTTGCAGTCTGTTGAAGAGATATACAAGGTTGCTTCGATATCGCTCAGTCCAAATGTGTCTGCACAGATATTTGTGAGTACTCTTTATTTATTTCCTTCAAGATTGCGAGGAAATCTTATTGTATTATAAATTTAGCAATCAACTTTCCTTCGACCATCAACAATTTGCTACCTTCTTTTTATGCTATCTAAAGATTGTGGCCAGTTTGCTCTTTTTAATCCTAAACCTTCTTCTAACAAGAAATGATTGTATTCTGTTTCTTTCCGACAGTTGGGGTTACTGGCAAACCCCCCTAAGCCCGGAGATATCTCATATGAGCAATTTTCCAGAGAAAGGTATTTTACTGCTTACATCTGTGCTACATAAAATTCGTGAACTTCATATGTGGAAGTGTTGGAATTAGAGTAGAAAGCCTCACTGTCTTCCCTATGTTTCGATTTATGTTGCTTGGACTCTTAAAAATGCCAACGGGTGCATGTCGGATCCTCTAGAAGTAGTGCATTTTTTGGATGATCCAACACTGGTGTAACAACACTTTTTGAGAGTCCGAGCAGCACAGAGTTTGAGTGCCATTGTATGCTTAGGCGTTGAACTCTGTCTCGCCGACTTCTATCGTACCTAACATGAATATAGAGAAAGCTCAAAAAATTAGTGTACTCATCTTATGATATTATGATGCATTTCTATGACTTCATGACTGTCATTCATGTCAAGAAGGAAAAGGGAACGGGATTTGTTTCCTTACGTATGTGTAAATATGACTACTAATGGTTCGAGTTTTTGGTTAATCAGATTTTCCTTTTCTCCTTCATGGCGGTGATTGCTATTTTCTTCTTACACATGCAAATAAAATTTTCTCTTAAGTGACAAATAGTAATTGATACTTGTTGCAGCAAAGGGATCCTTGAGTCGCTAAGGAGGAGGGCACATCTAATGACCGACGGGTTCAATAGCTGCAGAAATGTTGTTTGTAATTTCACAGAAGGCAAGTAATCTATTTCCCCTTTTTTCGTATTCGATTAAACCAGGTAACCATTTACATTTTGCGAGGTAATATTTAAACAGGCGCTATGTATTCCTTCCCACAAATTAAATTGCCTCCCGGAGCGATAGTCGCTGCGAAGGAACTCGGGAAAGCTCCTGATGTTTTCTATTGTCTCAAGCTATTGGAAGCGACGGGCATCTCCACCGTCCCGGGTTCGGGTTTTGGTCAAAAGGAAGGGTGAGTTCATTCTCTTTATCAGATTTTCAGTTTATTTCCGAAAATCCATAATTCTGTACCAAAATTGGAAGCTATTTTAAAGGGGGGAAGATCGCTTGATGTGCTATTTCAAATGTTCTTTTAGTTATATGACCCTTTCGGAAGAGTCGGTCCGGGCGACATATAACGGAAGGAAATCTGCAAATAAATACAAGAGACCTTTATGGGGCCGTTTTGTTTACTTCAAATTGTAACGCGTAAAAAATCTCAAACAGCCATTTTTTAGTCCTTGCAATTGAAAAAAAGTCGATTGTCATGGAGTTCCAAATTTCCTTGGTGGAATTCCAAGCAGAATTTAAAACTGAATGTGGCCTATTTTTCAAAGACATGGCCGAAAAGTGGCCGGTGAGCGCTATTTTACTATTGTAATTGGTTATAGGAGATCATTTCCTGTGACGCTTGTAACTAACTGGTTATAGAAGATCATTTCCTAAGACGTTATGCTCCGTCCAATTAGTTTAACTAAAGCCAATTTATTAAACTTGTTTGCTTCTATATGTAGGGTGTTCCACCTAAGGACAACTATCTTGCCAGCAGAAGAAGATATGCCTGCAATAATGGCTAGTTTCAAAAAGTTCAACGATGAATTCATGCAGCAATATGAATAAGCACAGAGGCTATTCGATTGTGTAGACGATTTGAGTCCTTATTTAATATGTTGACTATCTTTTCCTGTTGATGAATTATTTTTCAGTAAGTTATGGAGATTTGCAGGACCTCTTAGTTTTGTCACATAATTGACTTCTTTCTAGGTTGAAAAACTTTAGAATCTTTTTCAATCACATCTTTGTAGGGAAAAGTGCAAAAACAATTAAAAAAGTTATGAAACTGGTTCTTTATGCCATTTACTTTTATTTGTTACAGGATTTTAAAATATAATTTTACTTATAAATTAAAAAAAAATGAATGTAAACATAGGTCCACCTTTATCTTTGAAAAATTACAAGTAAAGTACACTTATATCACATTGGAAGGTTTATTAGTGTTAAGAGCAGATATAATACAATTTGGCGGTACAATTTCCTTTTTAGCCAAAAAGATCGTAACCTTTCTCTCACCAGAAACAATCAGAGTTTAAAAAAAAAATTGTCCCTTAATAAAATGATTTATATCTACATAATGTATAAAGTTTTTTTTTTAAATCATAATTTTCAAAAATATTTCTCTGTGTTTAAACTTTGTGTCTAGTTAAATGTGGTAAAAAAGTATATATTTAAATGGTCAAACGAAATACGTTTTACCGTTTAATTATGAAGATAAAATTTACGTTTAATTATGAAGATAAAATTTACTCTTTTAAGTTTAGGGTTTGTATTCACCTAACAAAGTGAAAAGCACAAATGTTGGAGTTTGCTAGAAAACAATAGTTGTTTTTGCGCGGATTGCCCTTCTTTTTGGGTGGTCTTTAAATTTTACCCCTCTTATTTATGTTCTTTAAATTATCCCTTCATATTGCTGGTCTTTAATTTTTGCCTTTCATATTGCAACTCTGAGCGTTCACGCAGAAATTATGAGGTTCTGAGTTCGAACCCCCGCTCAAACATAAATTAAAAAAAAATGTAAGGCAAGGTTTGAGTCCCGTGTATGCCGGACCCGGCATACACTTATTAAGGAATTATCAAATTTATGTCGGACCCGGCATACTCATGCCTTATGAACAGACTTGGCATAAATATGCCAGATCCGGCATAACTTTGATAACTCCTTCACAAATTTATGCCGAATCCGGCATAAAGTTTGCCCATAAGTCTTCCCGTCCAATTCTCCTCTCCTCCTTATATTCCTTCCACCTGAATGAAACACCGAACACGGCCCTCCTCGTTTCACCACTTCGCCATTCATAAAAAAACAAATCCCTCTTAAAGTCGCAGACATATTTTTTTAAATGGATTATATCGGACACACCAAAAAAAAATTATCATAACTTTAGAAAAATATATCTACTTAAAAAAAAATTGGTAGACTTATTATAAAGTCACGTGGCATTTATTTAATTACAAAATAACTTAAATAATTTTTAAAAAAAACTCCCGTTAATAAAAAGAATATATTTACACTATTTTATAATTATAATGATATATTTACATCCTCTAAAATCTAAATCCCAAAATTTTGTTTATATTTGGACCTTTGCCCTTCACCTCCACAGTCCACCCTTCACCTCCAATTTTTCCTCTCCTCCTTGTAATGAAACAGAGAACATGGCCATCCAAGTCCAAATTGGACAGCCCTTTCATAAAAAAACAAACCCCTCTTAAAAATCATCCAACTAAAAACCCCTTTATCAAGAACTCCAAAATAATCACTCCAACAACTTCATCATCATCATCATCCTCCAACTCTAACAATCACGACTTTTCTCAGCTTCCGTATGACGTCCTGTTAAAACTTGCTGCTACTTTTACAGCACCGAATTTACGCACAGCTTCTTTAGTATGCAAGTCTTGGTTTGAAGCTCTTAAACCTTTAAGAGAGTCTATGCTTTTTCTCAGTTGGGGCAAGAGATTTAAGCATGGAAGAAATGGGGTTAAGCCCAATTTGATTAAAGCACTTGATTCTTTCCTTAAAGGAGCTGCTCGTGGTTCGACGTTAGCTATGGTGGATGCTGGGTTAGTTTATTGGGAAATAGGGAGAAGAGAAGAAGGGACTTGTTTGTATAGAAAGGCTGCTGAACTTGGTGATCCTGTTGGTCAGTGCAATTTGGGGATTTCACTCTTGCAAGGTATTCAGATTCTTGCATTACCTAATTCGTTCGCGCTTTTATGTTCAGTTAGTTGCTGGTTGGAGTTATGCTTGTATTAGTAATACAGGGATTAGTTATGCAGGTATTACTGAATTAGGGATTAGTTATCCAGAGTTTAGTCATTCATGTATTAGTTATTTTATCTTTTAAACTGTAAAAAAATATTGTACATGGATACCCTCTTAACTTATACATGTATTAGTTATGCAAAAAAAAGAAAGACATGAAGCAAACGTTGGATTAGCAATGTTTTGTTTTATGTGGAAAGAGAAAAGACAAACCAAACATGGTATAACTTATGCTAGATTTTATGTTGAGATATAGTTTTCGCATTTTAATGACCAAACAATGGATAGAGCTATGCAATTCTTGTTGCAAAGCCCTTCGACCCTTAAGAGAATCTGTGCTTTATCTTAGTTGGGGCAAGAGATTTAAGCATGGTCGTGGTGGGGTTAAGCCCAATTTGAGTAAAGCCCTTGATTCTTTCCTTAAAGGTGCAGCTCGTGGTTCGACGTTAGCTATGGTAGATGCTGGGTTAGTTTATCAGGAAATAGGGAGAAGAGAAGAAGGGATTGGATTGTATAGAAAAGCTGCTGAACTTAGTGACCCTTCTGGTCAGTGCAATTTAGGGATTTCACTCTTGCAAGGTATTGGAGATTGTTGGATTATGTTATTCACGACTTAGAGCTTGTTTGGATGATTGTTACATTTAGTTTCATAATGTATCGTATTGTATTGTGTTGTATTGTTTTGATGAATATGAGATTTGGACAGATTGTATCGTTTTCTGACATTACATAACGTCACACATCAGCATTATGAAGAATAAAATTATAATATTATAAAGAAAAATAGGGTGCGAGGTAAAATTATTATGAAAAATCACCCAACGAAAAAACCCTTTATTAATCACTCCAATATCAGTCCAACAAGCATCCTCCTCCAAGTGTAATAGCAACCAGTACTACTGCAATCACGACTTTTCTCAGCTTCCTAATGATGCTCTCTTGAAAATTGCTGCTACTTTTACACTACCGAATTTACGCTCAGTTTCTCTAGTATGCAAGTCTTGGTTTGAAGCCCTTAAACCTTTAAGAGAATCTAGGCTTTTTCTCAGTTGGGGTAAGCGATTTAAGCTTGGACGTGGAGGGGTTAAATGTAATTTAGCGTAAGCACTTGATTCTTTCCTTAAAGGAGCTGTTCGTGGTTCGACGTTATCTATGGTGGATGCTGGGTTAGTTTACTGGGAAATGGGGAGAAGAGAAGAAGGGATTGGTTTGTATAGAAAAGCTGCTGAACTTAGTGACTGTTCTGGTGAGTGCAATTTGGGGATTTCCCTCTTGCAAGGTATTCAGAGTCTTGCATTATCTAATTCGTTCGCGCTTTTGTGTTCAGTTATGCAAGTATGATTAATGCAAGTATTAGTAATGCAGGATTTGTTATGCAGGTATTACTAATTCAGTGATTAGTTATCCAGAGTTTAATTATTCATGTATTAGTTATTCTATCTTCTATACTGTAGAAAATAATGTACATAGATACCCTCATAACTTATACATGTATTAATTATGCGAAAAAAGAAATACATGAGCCAAATGTTGGATTAGCAATGTTTCTTTTTTATGTGGAAAGAGAAAAGACCAACCAAACATGGTATAACTTATGCTAGATTTTATGTGAAGATTTAGTTTTCGCATTTTCATGACCAAACAACGGATGGAGTTATGCAAGTCTTGGTGCGAAGCCCTTGGACCATTAAGAGAATCTATGCTTTTTCTCAGTTGGGGCAATAGATTTAAGCATGGGCGAAATGGGGTTAAACGTAATTTAGCTAAAGCACTTGATTCTTTCCTTAAAGGAGCTGCTCGTGGTTCGACGCTAGCTATGTTTCATGCTGGGTTAGTTTATTTGGAAATGGGGAGAAGAGAAGAAGGGATTTGTATGTATAGAAAGGCTGCTGAACTTGTTGATCCTGCTGGTCAGTGCAATTTGGGGATTTTCCTCTTGCAAGGTATTAAGGTTTTTCACATTATCTTTTTTTTTTTTTTTCCCCAGTGATGGTGATGTCGGGTTAGGTTGCACACACTTCAACAATTTCATTAGCTATCTAATATCCCCTACTAGCACAGATACCGGATAACTCTATCCACCAAGACTTGAACGGATGGGAAGAAATCGCCATGTTTTTGCCTCTGCTTGGAATTGACGCACTTTATTGACCTGGAATTGACCTTCTGGATCTCATCCCACCAAGACTCTCAGGTTCAGGAATTGACCTTATGGATCTAAACCCATTTTATTGACCACTAGTACACACCCTTGGCTGCACATTTTGTTATTGTTTTCCTATATTTTTATTTTGATGTGGCCGACTTGATTTTAGAAGTGTTTTTTCTAATGTTAATGCATCTACCAAAATATTAATTTTCATTCATGGTATATTCTTTTTGTTCTTGTTGTTGTTATTGTTAATATTATTGTTTTCTAGAACCTCGTTGCCTTGCCTGCAATTGCTGACATGGCTCCTACCAAACTGATAGTAATTTATTGCGCACGTCATGGGTTCGCACCCTGACACAAACAAAAGCCAAGGTTTTAGTAGAGAAGGGTAGAGGGGCGGACTCATTATCCAATGAGTTTCAAACCGTGCGTAACAGGCCGCCGGGGATTTTTCAGTTATAAGAAAAAAGTTTAACATGGCTCCAACGAAGTCATTGATCTCAGTTATTAATGTGACTCCTACAAACATGCTACATGTGAATGTTATCAAATAAGAGATACCACATGTGAAGTTAAAACTTGATCATTAAGAGTACCCCACAGAAAATTTGCATTTTGTACAGTTTTAAGTTAGGCTTTCTACTGATAAACGTTAAGATTCATTTCCATCAACAAATTTGACCTATAATTTTCATTCTGATCTCTTTATACTCTATGCAGCTAATCCTCCAGATCCTGAGGAAGCTGTTAAATGGCTGTATAAAGCTTCTGTTGCTGGCCATGTTCGAGCTCAGTACCAACTTGCACTTTCTTTACATAAAGGTCGTGGTCCAAACAATAATCTCCAGGAAGCGGTATGAGAAATTTACCTTATTTAAGTTATTTACTTAATATAAAAAAAAGCTTGCACAGTATTAGTAGAATCTAGTTCTGGAGTGTCACGCCCCGAACCATGGCCTGGACGTAACACGGCACTCGGTGCCTGACTGCATGTGACCGAGCGAACCACATGGCTTGCTGAACTATCATGAGGCATACATGAGCGGAATTATAATGTGAATGCATGATGAGCCTTTATAAAACGTAGTAAGTCATAATACTTAATAAAAAATACTTGTTTAAACATGAGTGAGCCAAAATGGCTATACGACTCCAAATGTCTGACATGACATAACTGACTTGTCTAGTCTATGAAACCTCTATCATGAGTCTGACTGGAAAACATACTTGCTGGGACAAGGCCCCCAGCATACCTTTAGATGCATAATTAATTAAAGAAATACAATGTCTAAACCCCGAATGAGATGGGGCTCACCAATACGCTGGTACGTACAAATCCTAATGATCAGAAGCGTCGTCCTGTAAATCCGTACCTGCATCGTGAAATACAGGCCCCCGGGAAATAAAAGGGGACGTCAGCACATTGAATGTACTGGTATGTAAAGCAACCGGAAGAACAACATGGAACAAGGGATAACATAATAAGAACTGAAATTGAAAACTTGGACATGAACATGAGCATGAGCATGAGTACATATATATATATATGACATGATTAAAACATGATAAGTAGGGAGAGCATTTCATAAACCGACACATAATATCACCACGTGGATACGTGGAGTCTGGTACCTCGCCGGACCAGCAGAGCCCCTATACCTTGCCAGGGTATAAGGTAGTAACGTACCTGATGGAACCATTCAGTGTGAAATTAAGGTATCGTCCTAACTGGGCGGAGCGATCCTTGTCCTATGGTGGCTACATAGTTTCAGGCTATCTGAGCCTTCTCGGTAATTCGTGCAACTCCCAAAAACATGAACATAATATAGTTGGCTAAAAAGCCCATGACTTTTGTGAATTTACTTGTACTTGTCTTGAAATCATGATTTCACGAAATAACTTGTAAACATGTACTTGATCATGAGAAATACAATAGTTCATAATCATATATTTGTAATTGACTTGAAAACATGCTTGTGATTTGTAAAATAAAACCATACAATTTCATATGAACATAATGAGAACACATGAGGAAGAATTCATGATTCATGGATTAAGCTAGGATCCCTAATGTCCGTAATGGAAGATTAGGAAATACAATAACGAACATAGATACGGAATTCATGTACATACATACATAATTACGGGCTACCAATATGTTGGGTTTAATGCCCTAGGATTTGAACTTCATAGATTTTACGAAACGGATCATGGGGAAGAACGTAGAGATTCCCACATGTGGATGGAAGTTCTACATACCTTAACTTCCCGCTTTGAGCGTATCACAATGTCCTTCAATCCCTTCAACTTCAATCTATAGCAATACAAGCCGTAGGGATTCTATATTAGCAACAATATCCATGTTTTATTCATCTAAGCATTTTATCAAACACTTAGTGGGCATGAAGCTCTATAACCCTCATTAATGGTGTTTTCTTCACCCAATCCTCATTCTATTACTTCTAGTTAATTCTACAATCTCAATTAGATGCAATTAACATCATTCTTCATCACCCATATGAATACAACAATCCCAAGTCAACAATCCAACAATTCTAGCATAGTTCATATAATTCTCTTCATCAAACCCAATTATTATTCTCCCAAGAATTCATCAATTCATAACTATAAATGATTTGGGAGTAGAAACATTACCTTTTATGAGTAGTCACCACGAAATCAACACTCCCAAGTTCGATCTTTAGCTTAAAATGACGGCAACAACTTGTACTACACTTTATCCTTCACGAGCTTCGGGATTCGGGGCCTTAAACTTGGTTGATTCTCTACTTTCTCTCTCTAACTCTCCTCTCTCTCACTTTCTCTCTCTAAGATCTGAAATTTGTGGGAAAAATGGGCTGCTAGGGTTAACATTTCCCTTATATACCAAGGGGAAATGGGTTTGACCCAACTTGAAAACGGGTTGGGACCTTTCTGTCTTAAAACGTGCATATCTCCCTATCCCGATGTCTCCTGTGAACCCACAACCCATGGTTGGAAAGGTATTTCAATTATCTACAACTTTCGTTCTTTGAGTTTTCCCAAATTCCCAAGTTATGATAGGGTTATGGCCTCCCGAAGTCAGGTGACCCGAAACGTAATTGCGGACCAAGATACGCCCCATGTTACGGTCCCGTAACACAAAGGACGGACCGTAACTTGGTATCGTACCTTGGTGAAAATTTCCAGTAAGGTTCTGGAAATTTTCCCTGTGTTACGGTCCACTGTTACGGTCCGTAACACGAAGTACGGCCCGTAACACGAAGGACGGACCGTATCTTGGTACCGTATCTTGGAGGAAATTTCAGTAAGGTTCTGGAAATCGGCTCACTGTTACGGCCCGTAACACGAGTTACAGTCCGTAACGTCACCGTAACGTAGACGAAATTTCCAGCGAACAGGCTTCAGTAAAATGGGCATAACTCTTGGCCCAGATGTCCGTTTGATCCCCATAATATATCGTTGGAAAGCTATTCCAAAGGGCTACAACTTTCATCAAGGAAGTTTTCCCGAATTCTCAACGGATCAAGGAGTTATCGCTGCCCGAAATAGGCCTATCAACCTACTAGAACTCTAATGACATAAGCTTAGACTCAGCTCCAAGACGCGGGGTGTTACATGGAGTTTCCTATGTCAATTGTAACTTATATCTCCTTGCTAGTTTTAAATTACAGCATGCAGTAGGAGATTTTGCAACTTTTATCTTAGAATAAAGCTATTTTAGATTAACATCAGTTTAAACAAATTCCTCTTTACCTGCCTAATTTCTCAAAAAGGCATTAAGTAAGATTTCAACAAAAAAAGAAAAATAGAAATCTGTTTCTTAGTAGGTGTTTGGACATAAAAAATGTGATATTTTTGAGAAAAAGTTGAAAAAGGTTATTTGGAATTTGAAGTTGTGTTTGGACAAGCGTTTAACTTGAAAAAAAGGTAGATGTTTTGTGAGTGGAAAATAATCACTTGACAAAATGGTCAAACCCACTTTTTCGAACTTGAAACTCCTCTTCAAAAAATCAGTCCAATAGTATTACTAAACGTTGTTTTGAGATTTTCTTTTTGCAAAAAAGGTTTATGGCCAAACAGGCTCTTAAATTCAAAAGTTCAAGTCCTCCTTTTGAACTTTGTTCCATGGATGTTGAACTCAAATATTCAAGTGTACCATTATGGCGCAAAAAATCTTGCTAGTTTTCAACTGTCTGTATAAATTACAGATATAGGTCTTGGGAACTTTGATGGTGCTTAAAATAGTTTCAACTGTCTGTTTAAATTACGGAAATAGGTCTACTGAGAACTATAATTAAAAGATTCTTCTTTCGTTGCACAGGCGAAGTGGTATTTGAGAGCAGCAGAAGGTGGATATGTCCGTGCTATGTATAACACTGCATTATGCTACTCCGTCGGAGAAGGTTTAATGCAGTCTGATAAATTAGCAAGGAAATGGATGATGAGAGCAGCGAATCGAGGTCATAGCAAAGCTCAGCTTGAGCACGGGCGGAGTCTATTTTCGGTAACTAGTCATATATGCTCCTCACTCCTTTTCTAGTTCAATTAAAGAATCCCTGACCCCGGCCCTGAATCTCATTCCTTCTTATTTCCCACTAGCCTGTGAACATGCAATGTTATTCTGAGATGAGTTTAAATTGAGTAACATGGCCAGTTAGGATTCATTTAGCAGACCCAACTTATTCGAGACTGAAACATAGTTCTTTGTTTGTATCCTTTGAATAGTTGTTGTTTGTATCCTTTGAATAGTTGTTGCTTGTTTGTATCCTTTGAACTTTTAACCACTCGTGTTCTTTCTTTTCTTTTTTTTTCTTTTTGGGTACATTGGAAAAGACTAAATAATTTACTTAAAATCTTTCATAACTGCTTGGATAGCATCTGCTAGGAGAAGACTCCATTTCGTTCAGAGAAACTTCCCAGTTTATCAAATCTCTTGCATGCTTGTGACCTTCATTTGCTAGGAGTCGGCGTAGTTGTTTGCCTCCTCCAAATATGAACAATAGTCTCTAGCAAAAACTTACAGTCTTCAATAATAGCGCAAAAATGATATTGTATGTCCTCTATGATAAGCTGGACTGCAAGTAGATGATATTGTATGTCCACTTGTAGTTCTTTATATCCTATTTCTTTTGCTAATTTTAGCCCTTGTTTGATGCCCCACAACTCTGTAGTTAGGCTTCATAACCACTCGTGCTCACATTGAACAGGAAGGGGAGATGATGCGAGCTGTGGTGTATTTGGAACTTGCTGCTCGTGCTGGTGAGGCGGCAGCTGATCCCGTCAAGAATGTCATACTTCAACAGATGTCCGCCTCTTCCCGGGATCGAGCTATGCTGCTTGCCAATATTTGGCGTCCTTTACCTCCATCACACTAATACCTGTAATTGTCAGCTTAATCAATGTATTACTTAACTTCTTGAAGTGAAAGGGTAATATAAGAATTTTTTTCCCCTGCGGTTGCATGTTTCAGATTCCTGTGCTACTGTAATAACTGATAAGGTGTTTAACTCAATGTGACATTCATGTGATTTTGATGTAGTTGTTACATCATTGAGATCGTCTTTTGGGGTCTCTATCGACGTGACATGCCACATAGGTGTATTGCGACATATTTGCCTGACATAAATCTTCTTTATTATACGCAATGAATTAATTACTTTCGATGATCATTCAAGTTATAGAAATAAAATAGTAAAATCCTTTTTGAAGTTTTTGAACAATAAATTTGAAAGTTATTTTAGCTAGGAACGTGAACGGTACATTTCGTGTTGTGGTATATTGCCTTCCTAAGCCTGCAGCTGGAAAAGGAATATAAAAGAAAAAAATGTGTTTTTGTGTATGGCTGCATTATTTCAGGAAAACTTAAGCAAATGGATAAATCTGAACCATTGAGAGAGACCAAGGATTGACCAGGAAAATTATTTTTGTCCTTATCTTGGTAAAAATAATTATGTTGGTCATTTAATATTGGAGATTGTGTGCTTTTAGTTCCTGAATCATCCAGAAATAATGATTGTGGTTCTTGTATTTGGTTTCGTATATCTAACCTATAATCGAAATATGTAATATTTATCCTTATGCTTGTGAATCTCACAAATTTGACGAATTATTGCCTATTTAATCATTTAATTAACCATGTGTTATGTTTAATTTACATGTTTCTCTGTTTGGAGGTAATATAAGTTTAGAAATAATCTAAATATAGCATATTACTATACGTATGTAAACCGAGAACACGTATTTTTAATTTATCAAGGTTAAACTTAAATATGGTTAGTAAAATATCAGGAGGGCCAAAATCAGTGTTTAAACATTTTCTGTTAACATTCTTGTTTCTTATTGCTTGTTGCTTGCATTTTATCGTTTCTTTTGCCCTCTTATAGTACTATTTATTTATGTTGGACGAAAATATTTATTTATTTGAATATGCTCGTTCTTTAGTTGTATGGACATAAAATTTCAAAGGGGAATTTCCATCTTTTGCTTCCAAGTGGAGAGATTTGATTTCTTCATGCTTAAGTTCAGATATGCAAAGACAAGAGAAACCTACATTTTTCAAATTAGAGAACGGCTATATGCGTCTCTTCTTTTATATGCTTCTTAAATCCCTAGTCTATTTAACTACTCAATACTACAAATACTAGATAAATCACTTACAGATTAATTAGGCAGATATTTTGCTCGAAAATAGACGAGAACTACCGGATCACCCCTTTTCATTCTGAGGTGACGGAGGAATCGTGCCATTTGATCCGTTTTTTTCTTGACTCGAAATGGGAGCAGATTTGAAAGAGAAGGAAATGAAAGTTGAAATAGAAGTAGTCTCCAAGGAAACATTAATCAAGCCATGTACTCCAACTCCGGACAAACTTCGCCATTATAGCCTTTCATATCTTGATCAAATAGCTCCGCCCGTTTTCATGCCCCTCGTTTATTTTTACCCCACGAGTGACCGATTTTCCAACACAGAGCATTCAGACAAGATAAAGTTATCGTTATCCGAGGCCTTAACGAAATTTTACCCTCTAGCAGGGCGTGTCGTGAACAACCTTTATGTTGATTGCAATGACGAGGGTGTCCCCTACGTCGAAGTTGTAGTCAAGTGCAAGCTCGTTGATATCATTACCGATCCGATTCCTAATGAGCTCAATAAATTCATCCCTTACGAATTGGATGATGTGAAAAATCTTGGATTAGTAGTACAAGTAAATTTTTTCGAATGCAGGGGGATGGCGATTGGCATAGGCATCTCTCACAAGCTAGCTGACGCTGCGTCGTGTTTCATGTTTATCAACACTTGGGCAGCCATTGCACGTCGCGATTATGCTGGCACATGTCATTCCCCCTTTTTTTCTCCAAGATTTGACTCTGCAGCACTTTTTCCGCCCAAGGACGCGTCCCTGGTTCAGGACGCGTGCTTGGAAATTCATAAGGAAAACATCGTGACTAAACGATTCGTGTTTTCTAACTCCGATATATCGGCTCTTAGAGACGAGTACGCAGATCAAAACAGGATGAAGGGCAGCGTATTCGAGAGAACAGGACGACGCCCTTCGAGGATTCTAGCTTTATCCGCATTTTTGTGGAGCCGTTTCATGGCGATCGTTCATCCCGTAAGGGACCCGAATAAAATTTACCCTGTCATGCATGCGGTGAATCTGCGAACCCGGGCTGAACCGCCGCTGCCCGAATCTTTATTCGGGAACATAATGCGGCCCGCGCTTGTGCTACCGTTCTTCGATAAAGGTAGCAAAGACGAAGTTTTTCAGTTTATGAACCAAGTGAGAGAATCCATGCTAGAAATTAACAGTGATTTCGTATCGCAACTTCAAAAAAGTGATATAAAACACTTGAATTTGCTCCAAGAGGGAGCAGATGAAAAACGAAAAGGGCATATGGCATTGCTTTGTTTTTCAAGTTTGTGTACATTTCCCCTGTATGAAGCTGATTTTGGATGGGGCAAGCCGATGTGGGTCGGGTCGGGTCGGCTCGCTACGAAGAATATTATTGGATTTATGGACACAAAATCAGGTGACGGAGTAGAAGCTTGGGTGAATCTCAAAGTCGAAGACATGGCTCAATTTGAAGCTGATAAGCAGTTGCTCGCCTTCTGTAACAATGGGATATGAAAGTCACTCTTCGACGTCTTGCTTATACTAGTTTTCTCGGTATCGCTTCAATTTTATCGGCTGTCCTATATGGACCGACTTCTTACTTATACTAGGTTTCATTAATTTCTTACGATTGTCTAAAAACTGTTTTAGGAGGGCCAAAAACTATTTCTTTATTACTCAAATCCTATTCGCTATTAGCTTCGAACTAGAAATGTTCAGAACGTGTATTTGTTTTTACACCTATAATGGTATATCTATAGATAATTAATAAAGTTTAAGTCAAGAATTCGTTAACAGATTAATTAGCACCTCTTATGAGTAGAGTTATCAATAGTAATATTCCAACACATACCAACTAAAACAAAAGTAAAATAATTCATGAGATATAATATATGGAGAAACAAACATTTTGAACATGCTGAATACATCGACATCCCTTAAAATTGTCAAAAGTAATTTTCTTACAAACCTCAACACATACCATAACTTATTAGCTACCGGACCTCTGCTCAAAAGGGAAACAAAAAAGGGGTACTTTGCTAAATGAAAAACAGTAAAGACAGCAAATATGATCTAGTCATAGGAATGGTCAAAATCCCCTTCAAAGGCCCAAGGGTTCTCATTTCTGATCTCAGCTTCTTTCTCTGGGGTGAAATCACGTGATTTTGAAACTATCTATTTGTAGATCAGAAGCTGCTGCAACGGTTATTCAATATCACTAGTGATTTCAGCCCAGAAGGAGAAGTTGAGATCCGAAATGAGAACCCCTGGGCCTTGAATTGGATTTGATAACACCCTTGACTAGGTCATAGTTGCTATTTTATGGAAGAGTGCAATAGTTATAAAGTATTTGAAACTAACTTGAATGACTATTGAATGATTTAATTTCTTGAAGGGAATAAAGTGATGATACTTACACATAATCAAGCTTCAATTAAAATTTGCCTTAAATCATATAAATCTGACTTTATATTAGGGTATTTAATTATTTATTTATCTTTGTTAGCCTAACTTTATGGTGGGTTCTAATGGGTGATTCTAAATACTAAATCAAACTATTATGGAATATTATTGGATTTATGAATACAAAATCAGGTTATGGAATAGAAGTTTGGGTGAATCTTAATGTCAAATATATGGCTAAATTTAGTTTTCTTTATATTGTTTCAATTTTATCAGATGTTCGATAGGGACCGACTTCTTGCTTATACTAAGTTTCACGATTAAATGTTGGTAACTTTTACAAAAATAATTACTTGTATCCATAAAATAAAAAAATAAAAAAAAAAATCTTCTTCCAAGTACATGTCCACCTTGTCGCATAAGTAGTGATCTGTACTAATGTGTAACGATCGTCCAACCATCTTTGGCATGAAATTAGTGAAATTGAATTTTTCGTAAAGGTGTGCAGTACCAACAAATTCATAGAGTTTACCCGTGTTGGATAAAACAATAACACCGACCTCAGCATCACAATAAATACCCAATTCATTAGCTTTCTTCAACAACCTTGCCTTCTTTTTGAAAAAGTAACTAAAGGCAAGGGTTAATGAAGAAATCTAATTTAGCTTTCTTCAACAACCCTTGCCTTAAGTTACTTTTTCAAAAAGAAGGCAAGGTTGTTGAAGAAAGCTAATTAATTGGCTATTTATTGTGATGTTGAGGTTGGTATTACTGTTTTCTACAACTCGAGTTGTGCGTCCAGGCGGTTGCTAACAGAATAAGGACAAGTCGCTTTGAGGTTGTTCAGGAGATATTCAATATCACTAGTGATTTCACCCCTAGAGGAAGAAGCTAAGATCTTAAATGAAAACCTTTGCCTTCAAAGGGGATTTTGACCACACCCTTTATTAGGTCATATTTGCTATCTTATGGGAAAATGCAAAATGATGATTGAATGATTTAATTTGAATGGAATAAGTCCTGATACTTATAGACAATCTAGCTTCAAATAAGATTTGCTTTAAATGATATAAATCTGACTTTATAGTAGGTCATTTATTTATTTATCTTTTTTAGATGAACTTTATGGTAGGTTCTATTTGGTGATTCTAGATACCAAATCAAACTATTATGGAATATTATTGGATTTATGGATACAAAATCAGGTGATGGTGTAGAAGTTTGGGTGAATCTTAAAGTCTTGGCTAACTGTGGAGTTGATAAAGAGTTGCTAGCCTTCGATAACAATAGGATATGAAAGTCATATTCGACGTTGCTTACACTAGTTTTTTTTATATTGTTTCAATTTTATTAGATGTTTGATGGGGCTTGCGCAAAACAAAAACATAATTAAAAAAAAAAAAAAAGATAAATCAATTTTCTTCTTCCAAGTGCATGTCACCTTGTCGCATAAGTAGTGATTTGAACTCATGATGTAACGATCATCCTACCATCATAGAGCTTGCCAGTGTTGGAAAAAATAATAACACCAACCTCAGTATCACAACGAATAGCCAATTCATTAGCTTTCTTCAACAACCCTTGCCTTCAGTTAGGGTGTACATAGGAAACCGACAAACCGTACAAACCGATAATCTGAATCAAATCGAGAAAAAATCCGACTAATGATTTGGTTTGACTTGGTTTGGTTTTAAAGAAAAACCCGAATACTATTTGTTTGGTTTTAACTAAATAAAGTCAAATCGAATCAAAACAATCCCACATTACATTTATAAAATCTTAAAAATATTTTATACATAAAAACATTTATTTATAATGTAATTTATAAATGTTTCTTAAACTTTTTCATAATTTTTTGTCTTTTAACATATTATTTCAAGCTTGGAATTAGAACTTTGAATGGTCCAATAATAAATTGGGGAAAGATCATGCATGCCGCCCCCTCAAACCAAAAAAAATAACCCACCCAACCCCCCATTACTTTTGTACCCCCCAGAAAAAAATTAAAAGTATTTACCTGAGATGATACCAATATGGTATATAAATATGCTGAGATGGTATCATGGAAGATGCTTCAGTCCTTCTCACAGTCCTCTATGATACCATCATGGTATATCATACTGAGATGGTATCATGGAAGATGCTTTAGTATGGTATCATGGAAGATGCTTCAGTCCTTCTCTTAGTCCTCCATGATACCATCATAGTATATAAATGTATTAAGACGGTATTATGAATGATCATGTTCATTTATTAAAAATGACACACTTTTCTCAGAAAAAAAAACTCTATGATATCATCGTCTTATATACATATACTGTGATGGTATCATGGAGGACTGCTTCAGTCCTTCAATGAGACACTCCTCAGGTCCATCGTGGTATATAAATATACCGAGACGGTATCATATAGGACTGCTTCAGTCGTTCTCTTAGTCGTCCATGATACCATCATGATATATAAATATATTGCGATGATATCATGGAGAAAGGAGTTTGAGCGAGGGGGCCACGTCGGGCAAATAGTTTTGGGCAAGGGGGTACGGTGGGTAATTAGTTTAGAAGGGAAATGGGGCGGGTAATTATTTTATTTTTGGGGCGTATTTCAGTTAGTTTCCCTAAGTTTTATAGCTCATAAATATTAGTAACTCAAATAAAACTCAAAAAGAATCAAATCAATACTAATGCTAACAAAAGAAATTCAATTCTACACTAGGAATGACAATAATATTGGATATTTATTCTTTAGTTTTATATTGGTTTAGAAAGTGAAAATACATGATTTAATTTTATTTTATTTCTTTAATATCTAGTCATGTAATTAATATTTTTAGTTGTACTTATTCTAGCATGACTTAGTACTTTTAGTTTACGATCATATTCTATATGCCTTATAAATTAGTCGTATTTATTATAGCATGACTTAGTACTTTTATATTATGATCATTATATTTTATGCAATTTCATTACTTTTTTTTGTTGAATATTTTAGTACAATGTCATCTGTCATCTCACATTTTGTGTTATTGTTTTAATAAATATCCTAATTAGATAGTCGTGTCTTACTAGGACTGAAGAAATAACACCTTGAATATTTTAGTTCAATGTCATCTGTCATTTCACTCCTAGTCTAGTTTACACTACAAAATTTTCTGACGAATAGTTATAAGTAGATATCAATTTATTCTTCCTTAACATCTTTCACATATACTAAGATAATATTGTAGATTGATCTATAGATCCATATCAAATGCAACTTCTATATTTATTCTATTTCTGGGACAGCTTTCTAACTCCGATCTAAATAATAAACAGCATGGTAGAAAGAGTAACTGGATTGTATTATACCATTGGATCCTATATGAGTCATTCATTAAATCATACTTAAATAACTTAAAATGACATTGACATACGATTTGAACAACGGGAAAATAATTATTTCAGCATTGTGTCAAATATGACAAGAAGAACATGAAAGGGGTGGCATGTGAAACCAACAATCCCATATTGTGGAATAAGAGCAGTGGCACTTACGGAAATAGGTTTTGAGGAAGGAACTGATTGAACTAAGGAACTGAATTAATGGACGAGGAGGAATAATAAGTCAATCTTGGTCGGAATCGAAAGCGGGAAAACTGTTTGTTTAAAAAATTCGGTATGAATGCTACTTGAAGAACGTAAGTCAAATGACGGAACAAGAAGATCCAAGATGTAAAAGATCATAACATGAAAGATTCAACAGATTTAGATTCATTTATGTAGGAAATTTGGGTCCACCCATAAGGGTAAATAAAGTTAACCCTAATATTTCATATATAAATACACTTATGGTGTACAACTAAATATATTTTCTGCAGTATTTTTCTACGCTTTACTCTTCTCTGTAATAAACAATTAGGGTGCTATCCGTTGCAAACTTCTGCTACACGAAGAAGACGTAAGTTCTCATTTTTATGTTTTACGCGCTATCTAATTAGTTTAGACTAATGTGTTACGCGTAAATCTTCAATTTAACTATGTCTTAAAGTACTGATTAACCTAGAAATACCAAGAAAAAGTGTTAAACTTTTTTATTATTTTAAATGCGACCCGATTAATGTAGAGCTCATAACTAATAGTTAATGAAGAACAAATCTCGTCTGTTAGATCGGTTACTTAATGGACGTAACGGATTAAATCTCAACCTCTATAACTTGTCTTCCCTCCAACCATTACGGTTACCACATATTTTCTACAATAATTCCCTCATTAACGACTATGGTAACATGAGGCTCGGGCAAAGAGGTAGAAACCAATTTCAATTAACGCTTCCTCTTTGTGATTATGTCTTCAGCTTCAAGTATGTTCTATGTAATGTTGCTCTATAAGATTAGCACGTTCAAAATCCTGATATGCATATCAAATTTATGGGATAGCATGAACTTCTCTGCTTAAAGTTTATGTTTACACGTGGCGTCAAAGCCTAGTCTTAAACGGCTAGTTCTTCATTAAGAAAGTACACCTTTATCTATATCAATCTTTAACTATTGTTTTAAAGATTTCCTAACGTAGTAAGTTGGTTTAATTCCATAGTTTTGCCTATTAAGCTCTGCTTCGAAGCTATGTGTTAATTATGAAGTCCAATTGAGGTTTATGACATGTGACATAATCAATTCATTTTGAGACTTAATTTATTCAATGTAATTAAGATTAGACTCATTATTTTATTTTAGCCGTAAAGTAAAGTTTCTTGTGGGCATTAAAATGGTTGGACCATTTGGAATATTAATGTCCAGTAAGTAAATAAAGTTTATAAAGATTTAATTTGATATTTATATTGTGCAATAAGTGAAAGTTGAGTTGCCTTTTATGGTTTAAATTGGCAATGCAATTCTTGTCATAGTTAAGATTTATTGATCTCAAATTTTCTTATGGTGGTAAATAATCTAGTAAGACGCACAAGAAGCTTGATTTTTCTTACCAGCGTGATAAACAGTGCTTCCTGGTTTGCTGATTAAAAGCTTAATCTTGCTTATAGTGGTCAATGATTCGAGTCTACTTAGACTTTTTTCTTTTGACAAATATTCAAGTGAGCTTTTATAAAACGGAAAAGGGTCAAAATTACCCCTGAACTTTGAAAAATAGTTCATCCATACCCTTCGTTATACTTTAGGGCCAATTATACCCTTACAGTTATACTATGGGGTCAATTATACCCTTATGTCTAACGGCTGCCACGTGGCATCATCTCAGCCCTTCAAAATTATTTTACCCTCAAATAATTTTTTACCCACTAAAATAACTCAAAACGACCCGAATTTTTTTTTCCAGCAAAAATAATAGGGAATTATTTTTCCAGAAAAAATATAAAAATAATTTCGTATTATTTTTGCTGGAAAAAAAAAATTCGGGTCGTTTTGAGTTATTTTAGTGGGTAAAAAATTATTTGAGGGTAAAATAATTTTGAAGGGCTGAGATGATGCCACGTGGCAGCCGTTAGACATAAGGGTATAATTGACCCCATAGTATAACTGTAAGGGTATAATTGGCCCTAAAGTATAACGAAGGGTATGGATGAACTATTTTTCAAAGTTCAGGGGTAATTTTGGCCCTTTTCCGTTTATAAAAACTAAAATAGACCACAGAGTCATCAGCCAAGGATCTTCCTTGTCTACAAAATTGATGATAAATGTTAATTATTGGTTTTTAAATATTGATACTGCTTATGCAAAATGTTGAGCTAATATTCAAAGCGCTGTGACACGTAGAACTTCCAAATCTCTGATCTGCTTTTGCATAGGCGTATTGCGACATATTTTCCTTGACATAATTTGCCTGAAAATCTTACTTAAATGATCATTCAAGTTATAGAAATAACATAGTAAAGTTACTTTTGAATTTTTGAACCATGTCGAAAGTTATTCTAACTAGCTAGAAAATCTAACTTTTTACTGCATGTCCCATCACTCACAAACTTTCGCATTTCTCGAAAGTATAGTCAGCTTTTTTGCACTTTCTTCATCCCATTTGATAAGGTGCATTTCATGTTGTGGTATACTGAGTATTACTAATCAGATACTAATCTAGTCGTACCTATGGTCAATAAGTAAAGGCTCAATGCAATAGTGAACCGATCACTATGGTTATTCACAACATTTTTTTTCTTTTGCAACTTCACATAATATACAGAACGATGTGTTACAGTGGTTCTAACTCATACTCCCTCTACCCCAACTTACGTGATTCACTTTTCTATTCCGAAAAAAATGATACTCTTAATGAAATGATCTATAACAGATACAAAGATACGTTTATATACTTAAAAATAATTTAACTTTAAACTTTACGCTTACTCTTAATCAAATGATTTAAAACAGATACAATCTATGTGGCTTGTTTTAATAGGTGTTTGGCCATGAATTGAGCGATATTTGACAAAGAGTAGTATCTAGAAATTGTAAAATAACATTTAGAAGTTGAATTTGTGTCGCGACATTCGTTTCTCTATGAATAAAAGTTAAAGTTATGAGAGAGAAAAAAAATCTGTAATTCAAAAATATCATCTTCAAGAACTAGCCAAAAATTCATTTTGATGTATAACCAAATAACATTTTGAAAGTTTTTTGAAAAAAAGAACTCATGTCCAAATGGCTTAAACCACAAGTTTCAAACGTCTTTATTTTTTATTAAATTTCATGTCCAGTCAAAGTGCATCACATATAAATTGAAATGGAATGACTAATATTCTGTCATAGTCTTTCAAACTTCGTCCTAACTCGATTATTTCCTAATAATTGTTGCACCTCACAAGCCACATTAATTGGTTGACCAACACTATCTCGGCCTTGAACTACCATAGCGTTATAATTAAATATCCGGCATCTTGCCCGCCTGTGGTGCTAATGGCCTATAGGTCATGGATAGGTTCTGGCTAATCTTGGTCCTCCTTTTGTTTAATTTCTCTCCCTCTGGGATTAGGCATAGTACATAATTAGGTGATTCATCCATCTCTTTATTTTGTCTAGATTGAGGGTTCCGAGACTTCCATTGAACTGAGTTTGACAAACCCTTGCTAATATGGAAGTATTTTGAGAAACCTGTTCCAAATTTTTTTTTTAAAATATGGAAGTATAATGAGAATGTTAACTTTTTGTGTCTCTTATGATGAACAAAGGGGTGATCTAGTAAGTAGCCCTCTAATGCTTTTCTGTGCAACATATCTCTTTTTTTCTTTTTGCAATATGTTGGTGAGACAATTTTGGAGCTAGATGATATTCGCTTTTTGTGACGGATGAATAAAATTATGATGTTTCCGATCAATATTTTTTTTAGTGTAGTCTGGTTTGTTGCCTTTTCGCGTAGTTACCTTTCATTCCTTAATTTAGAAATGAATAAGCCTTATAATCTTTGATTTGATTGTCCGTATTGTTGGGCATGATGGAGTATACATTTAAAATGAACTGACTTCTAAAAAGTAAAGCAAATGCATGTTCAACAGTATAATAGCTTTTTTATTTCCCCATGGAACAGGTTTCCATCATGCAGATTGCTTCTGACAACAAAGTTTATATACTTGATCTCATAAAGTTATATGAAAATGCTCCGGATGTATTGGATGACTGCTTAACAAGCATACTGCATTCTACAAGAGTGCTGAAGTTTGGTAAGAAAAACATTTATCTTGTTGGGTGATAGCATTCTTTTAATCTGTGGGCATCTCCCAACAAGATAATGTTTTTCTTACCAAACTTCAGCACTCTTGTAGAATGCAGTATGTGTGTTAAGCAGTCATCCAATACATCCGGAGCATCTTCATATAACTTTATGAGATCAAGTATATCAGCTTTGTTGTCAGAAGCAATCCGCATGATGAAAACCTGTTCCGCGGGGAAATAGAAAAGCTATTATACTGTTGAACATGCATTTGCTTTACTCTCCAGAAGTCAGTTCATTTTAAATGTATTCTCCATCATGCCCAACAATAAGGACAAGCAATTCAAAGATTATAAAGCTTATTCGTTTTTAAATTAAGGGATGAAAGATAACTACGGGAAAAAGGCAACAAACCAGACTACACTAAAAAAAATATTGATCGGAAACATCATATTTTTATTCATCCATCACAAAAAGTGAATATCATCTAGCTCCAAAATTATCTTCACCCACATATTTGCGAAAAAAATGATACACGTTGCACAGAAAAGTATTAGAGGGCTACTTACTAGACCACCCCTTTGTTCATCACAAGAGACCCAAAAAGTTAACATTCTCAAATACTTTCATTTTTTTTTTTAAATGGAAAAGGTTTCTCAAATACTTCTATATTAGCAAGGGTTTGTTAAACTTAGTTCAATGGAAGACTCGGAAGTTTCTATCTAGACAAAAAGAGATGGATGAATCACCTAATTATATACTATGCCTGGCCCCAGAGAAGGAGAGAAATTAAACAAAAGGAGGACCAAGATTAGCCCAAAACCTATCCATGACCTATAGGTACTAATGACCACAAAGCCAGACAACACATAATAAAAATTCGTAAAAATTTTACAAAAGGAATTGAGGACCAGTATTTTTGGTGTATTAGACCATCCTCTAATTGTCTCTCCTAACAGGAGCAGCAATAATAAAAAGAAGCATGCAGATTAAGTATGAAAAGCCCTCTTTTTTTTGTTACTATTGTACGAGTTGTGAAAGTCTGGACTAGTCCCTTTATATAGGAAATATTTAATCTTAGGTTATAATATGACGATAATAATTAAGTTTCCAAACCATGTTATATGGAAAGTAATTGATATAACACAATCACATAGATGATGTATGAGATCTACCTACCATAAGCTTTCAAGGTAAATTATTTGATGTGAACACTCGTGCAGATAAGTATTTACTCTTGGTATTGTATGATTGGTTCTTGCGGAAATAATTCAGTTTCCAAAGAATATTATGGTAAGTAATTAATATAAAATTACTCTGTAAGTATCAACTATGTGTGAGTTCTACCTACCATAAGCAACATCATTTCAAGGCAAAGAATATCTTAATTTGAAGGAGATAATAACCAAAATGGTCCCCTATCTTTAGTAGTAGATTTAAAATAATTCCTTCAAGTATCACCTGAGAGAAATTTTGATCCTTAAGTTTGTTAAAGTGACCATGTTATGTCTCCATCCGATACTTACTAAAATTTGATTGCTAAATTAAAATGATTCCGTAAAAAGAGAAAATATTTAACGCAAACTCACATTGGAACTACAGCTTTTATAGTTTGTATTATTTTTTATCTATTAAAGAGTCTCATCTACTTTTTGACAGTTTTTGTTATTCTTGATTTATTATTTTGATTGGTGAAGATTTTTATGCGATAAGAATGTGTCACCAAGGCTTAAAAGGTAAGTTCTACAAAGTAGTGGTTAGACCGATCTTGTTGTATGAGACAGAGTATTGGCCAGTCAAGAATACCCACGTTCAGAAGATGAGTGTAACCGAGATGAGGATGCTCAAATAGATGTGTGGCCATACTAGGATATGGTTAGGAACGAAGTTATCGGGGCAGGGTGGAAGTGGCTCCCATGGCGGAAAAGATGAGGGAAGCGAAACTAAGATGGTTCGGGCATGTGAAGAGGAGATGTGTGGATGCGCCTGTAAAGAGGTGTAGGAGGCTGACTATAATAGGAGTTAGGAGAGGTAGAGGCCGGCCGAAAAAAGAACTAAGGGGAGGTGATTAGACAGGACATAGCACAGCTACAGCTTACTGAGGAAGTGACCCTAGATAGAAAGGTGTGGAGGTCGAGGGTTAGTAGGTAGCCTAGTGATCTCTGTAGCAGTAGGTAGTAGCCGTGTAGTTTTGTTTCTTTAATATGTATTACCATTTGTTACCTCATTTGCTTTTTATCATGCTATTTTTGTTGTCATATTTCACTTGATACCATGCTTTTTACCTTGATGTTTGTTGTCACATCACTGTCTTTTCTTTTGAGCCGATAGTCTATCGAAAACAGTCTCCCTACCTCATAAAGGTAGGGGTAAGGTCTTCGAACATTTTACCCTTTCCAGATCTCACTTATGAAACCACACTGGGCATGTTGGTGGTGGTGGTGAAGATTGTCATGTGGCAATGTATGGTGTTTCTGTTTTGAAAAAAAACACACACACACAGAGTTTACTTAGATTTAACGATCAAAGTTTTGTAAAAATCTAACAGAAATCTAATTTTCTCACTCTTAAATTTAAAGGACAAAAAATGCTAGGTGACATTTAAAGAGACTACACATTGTTATTTTTTATCTATACTTTTGTGTCCAGTGTAGATCTTCATGTTGCAGTTTTCGTGATTATTGACAAAAATCTATGGTACTCTTGTTTAATAAGAAAATAAATCGGCTAATATTCATGTAAATATTCGTCTATCTTGGGTACTGTGAAAAAAGATATGGTATATGAATTGTAAAATGTAAGGTTGGGTCGCTCCATTATCATTTGCCCCAAAAGGGAAAAAGGAGAAAAAAGGAAGCAAAATTTGTAAATAGAGCTTCTTTTTCTCTTACACGAGTATTTTGAGAAGCAGCATAACATTAAAGTTATAGGTGCTATTTGTAATGTTTCGTATTTTGGGAAATCTGCTAATGACAGAAGATCTAAATCACGTTTCATTCACAAAAATTTATACTCTACGAGTTAGATTTAGCAATGAGAGTTTGGTAAAAGTCAGATTATCTTACTCTTGATAAATTTAAAGGACAAAAACTGCTAAGTGACATTTAAAGGAACTTTTTTTGAACCTTCTCATCTTTTTATTTTTATCTCATTTTCCCTAATTTAAAGAAACAAAAAAAAAATTAACCTGAGTACATCATTTACTCAATTACTGGATTAACTAAAGGAACAAAATACAATAAAACAGTTGAAAACTAGAAAAAAGGTGTCGAATAATTAACATGAGTCTATCTGTGTTGTCCAACCTGTGTTGGGACACAAAGGCATACTTCCATGTAGAATAATATTTTATTGCACTCTACTTACATTTCACTTTATGAGTTTTTTTTTTCTTTTTCTTTTCATATAGCATTACGTTGTACTTCTTTATTTCAACCATCTTATTTTAATTCAGTGTTACATCTTAATCTACCAAGCATTTTCCAAACACACTGAATATAATACTTTATGTTTACTATTACATGCCACAACTATGCAATCTAACTTCATCGTCATCTCTCTTATGCAGGATAAAACTAGGCATGTATTTATTCTATATTACATCTACTACTTCTAAAATATTTACTAGCTAAAGTACTTCTCCATGGTTCCTCTTTCTCCCTCGCTAATTTGGCCAGCTACAATATCACCTGCAAATAACATGCACCATGAAATCTCATCATGAATATTACTAGTCAGCTACTAATCTATTTTATGGTAAACACGTAAAGCTCAAAACAACAATGTGAACCAATTGGCTATCGTTATTCACAATTTTATTTTGTTTTTTGCAATACAGAACAATGTTTGTACTGATTCATTCTTCCTTTCCCAATATATGTAATTCCCTTTCCTATGCCAAAAAAAAAAATGATAGATCTATATACTTAAAAACAATAACTTTAAATTTTTCGTTTTACTCTTAGTGAAATGATTTATAACGATACAAATACATGTGCCTTGTTTCAATAGGCGTTTGGATATGAGTGGAGAGATATGTAGAAAAAAATAGTGTTTGAAGTTGAAGTTGAAAATTAAAAGTTAAAGTTGTATTTCGACATGCATTTCATGAATAAAGGTTGAAAGTATGGTGAGGAAAAATCTTACATGAAAAAGCTGGTTTCAAATTTGAAAAACTCATCCACGGAAACTAACCAGAAAATCATCCTAATGTATTAAGCAAACACTAATGTCCAAACGGGCTTAGGCCACAAGTTTTCAAACGCCTTCCCTTTTTTAAACTCCATGCACAGGGCAATCAAAGTGCATCACATAAATTGGAACGGAAATGACTAATATCTAGTCATAGTTGTCATATTGCTCGGCCTCTTCAAAAATGTTGGTGCACTCATGTGTCATATCCTCCAAAAATGCACTACTTTAGGAGGATCCAGCACCTCCAAAGATGCACTACTTTAGGAGGATCCAGCACGCACGAGTTGACATTTTTGAAGAGTACGAGCGGCATAGACTGTTGTGCCTGATTACTGAGTGCTCAGGGATTCGAAAAGGCAGCTTGAATCCTTTTGCAGTCAACCAAATAAGTGAAACCATAAGCTAAGTTCTTGAGTGTAGCATCATGCAATTCTGCTGAAGAAGTTGCAGTAGCATCTGTGGAAAAGAAGACTCTGAACCCTCTTATAAATGCCTCTCTGGCTGTGGTCTCACAACACAGGTTTGTCATTACTCCAGTCACTATTACCTCCTTTATCCCCATATCCAACAGTTTCTCCTCTAGGTTAGTATCTGCAAAATGTTTGTAAATAGTAATTAGTAGCATTTCTATAGTTTCAGGAAAAACAAATTAAAAGATTCCTAAAGGTTTCCTCCTGATACTAATTTCTTTTCCTTTTTGGTAACCGAAAAGTACCCTAGGGCCAGTAGGACATGATTAGAAACTCGATAGATCCCGTCCTCCCACCATTCTTCAATTAAACATCCGGCTTTTGTCAGGGATAAGATTTGAATGTGTTGCACACTTGCACTCTTACCACTAGACTAAAGCCCCGGATAGCGATTGTTCATTGAAAACACGGGATTCTGCTAAGTGGTAACACGCTGTATAGAGTCAGACACCTGTCCGGAGCTGGAAGGTTGTCCCCGAGAAAAGGATCGGAACGACTTTTCCCATAAGAGCAGAGGGACCAGTTTTTGGCCCAGATAAAACAAAACCTGGCCTACACCCTAGACTGGCTCCAGGCCAAAGTAATGAAAAGGCGAACGATCATATATCGTAACATAATATAAAAAGGTCCATTGAGAGGAAACGATAATGGTTCTCCCTGTCATGATTTTAGAAAAAAGTAGAAATAAATATAGAAAGAAAAAAATATAGAAATTTCATGTTTTTTGTTAAAATTACGATAGCTTGAACCTATTCCCTTTTCCCTTTCATATATGTACATTCACTTGCTTCCAGGTTGTGCTAATCAGAGAAATCATTCCACTTGCTTTTATATTAAAAGAACTCTTTATTGTCATTCTTTTGTGGGGTAATAATATTGATAACTTTATGCATCCCTTCCATACGCAAAATGTTACATTCAATACATCAGTAACTAGAAAACTAAAGCATAACTGAATATCAATTAGGTCAAAATAAATAATAATAACTATGCCTCAGTCTCAAACAAGTTGTCGTCGGCTATATGAATCCTCGTTACTTCATTTAAGCTCAACTCATGCCATTGATTTTTGTCCATATATTAGATTATTTTGCCCATGCTACATAATTAACAACAGTGATAAATTCCATAGTATAATAAGCATAAACCACAGTAACTCAGTAAGTCATAATTTCATTTCCACATTAAGCATAAATGTTCATATTAGGCGATAAGTTTTATTCTATAAATATAGTGGATTAATTCATTATGTCAACGTGAATTTTGGTTTCCCTTGAGCAACACCCGTTTGTCCAGACATATTTTTTTAAAAAAAATTTAGAAGAATATTCAAAGATTATTAAATAAATGTCTATTTATCATAATTGACCTGTTATTTCAACTTCAAACTTAAAATATAATGCAAAACAAAATTTAGGAGTTGTTTCAAGTTTTAACTCAGAAAACTTTAACTTTAACTGTATTTTCGTGTCCAAAACACAATTTCAAACTTTCAAATTCTATTTATTTTGTAACTATCAATTAGTTCATGTTTGTGGGGTTACACAGGGTATGTTGTTGTTGTTGTTCAACCAGTTCATGTCTGAATGACTACTTAGCAGTAACAAAAAGTTAAAAATTGAACAAAAAGGAAATCCAGAGCAAGCAAAAAAAATCCATAGAAAATGAAACTGAAATAAGAGTGTGTTTGGTGTGGAGGAAAACTTTTCCAATTTTCTGTTGTTTGGTTGGTCAAAATTTTCACTGCAAGTTTCCTAGGACCCATTTGGCCATAAGAATTATTCACTTTTTCCGGAATTTTTTTACTTTTTTTAAAAAATCAGCGTTTGGCCATGAAAACTTCAAATACAACTTCAAGTTGTATTTGGAATTTGAAAAACAAGCAAAACCTTATTTTTCACTTTTTTCACAACCAAAATCTTGTTGAAAAAGTACATTTCAACAACAAAATATTATTTGCAAAAGCGATGGCCAAGCACAACTCCAACTTCAAAATTCCAAAAAAAAATGATTTTTTTTTTTTTTTTGGTTTCTATGGCCAAACACGGGAAGTAGGAAAACAAAGTCCATAAGTTATATTCCAAATTCATTGTCTCCTCCCCACCCACCCAACAACCCCAACCCCAACCCCTGACCATCCCTGATCCCACCCAAGACCAACCCTGAACCACCCCAATAATGCGTTGCTAGATTACATACAAATGCTCCCTCTTTGGATAATATATTTTTACTTACTTACTTACTGCACTCTAGAAAATAAGTAATAAACCCACTTAGAGCTCGTTTGGATTGGCTTATAAGTTACTTATAAGCTATTTTCAGCTTTATTTTAGTGTTTGGCTGATCTGCTTAAAGTCATTTGTGCTTAAAATAAGCTCAAAAAAATAATTAGGCCCATTTGACTTATCTTATGTAAAGCAGCTTATAAGTTAAAAAAAAATAAGTTAAACTATCCCAACTTATTTTTTTTAGCTTATAAGCTATTTGCAGCTTACAGGCATAAGTCCATCCAAACAGGCTCTTATTTTCCAAGAAAGCATTTTCCTTCATACCAAACACACCCAGAATCTAAAAAATTGATTCAATTAAACTAAATCACTACAAAACTATACCTCTGAAGGCACTGTAAGTATGCTTCTCCACCACTAAATCACTATCTCTCTTATCCAACTCCGTTATAAGTTGAGCTTCAACTGTACCATCTCTAATAATATCTCCATTCCACCACTCATATAACATGCCGTAATCATCCGGTGACTTATGACAGTGGCGCGTGAATATCACCGGCACGGAATTTTGCCGGCAGAGTTCAATTGTTGTGTTGATGGCAGGCAGAATAGGCTTGCCCATAGAGTAAAAGTAGTTTTGCATGTCTATAACCAATAGAACTGCAGATTTCGGGTCGGGATTTCGGGTTCGGGTCTCATAGTTCTTGTATGATGATGAAGAAGCCATTGTAGATGAGGAAGTGAGCAAAATTGTCTTGAATGATCAGCCTATAAATAGTGTCTTCGAGGACCTCTATCTGTCAGCCACGTGTATCTTTCTGTTCGTCTTAGGTCCCTTTATGTTTGAGGTAGGTTTAAAATAGTTCCTTAAATATGTACTAAATAATTTTTGTCCCTTAAATTTGTTAAAATTTAATGCTTTTGGTTTCCGTCAAATATGTGTCAGATTGTTTGTTAGAATTGAAGAAATTATGAGAAAAAAGTAATTTAACATAAACAACAAGGAAATCTTATCAAATCCTAAATATGCACCACAAAATTGTATTACACAACAAAAAAGACATAAAAAATTTACACCACATAAAGGTGCACCAGATTATAAAAATTACAAAAAATTACAAAAATTGTACGAAATGTGAGTTACGGCTATATTTTATAGTTACCGTCAAACATAGCAGGTAGAGTATGATAAATATTTAATGGAGAAATGTGTTAATTTTTGACAAACTTAAAGGGCCAAAACTGTTTAGTATATACTTAAGGGACTATCATCTTGAACCTATCCTCAAACATAAGGACCATTTTTGTCATTTTCTCTAATAATTATCTCTGTTCCACCACTAGTATATCATGGCAAAAATCGTAATCAGATTATCTGGTAACTTGTGACGGTGGCGCGTGAATATCACCCCCACAGAATTCTCCCGGTGAGAGATGAAGAAAGTGAGCAAAATTGTGTTGAAATTTGGAGGTTTAGCGGGCGTTTGGTCATAAAAATTATTCACTTTTTTTCGGAAATTTTTTTCACTTTTTTTACTTTTAGCGTTTGGCCATAAAAATTATTCACTTTTTTCCGGAGTTGTACTTCAGAATACTAAAAACAAGAAAAACTTATTTTTCGAAATTTTTCAACTTTTTAAATTTTTTTACACTATATTTCACCAAAAACTATAATTTCAAAAACTATGGCCAAACACAACTCCAACTTCAAAAATTCCAAAAAAAAAGTGAAAAAATTTTTGGTATTTATGGCCAAACGGGCCCTTAATTATCAGCCTATATAAGCATGGAAGTGAGTAGAGAGTGCATACCTTTCCTTGCTATTATCATTTCATTTTCTTTTTTCTTTTTCATTTAAAGGAAATGCTCTGAATTGGGATTATCTGGATGAAATTTAGAGTTCTTTTTTTTATTTTTTGAAAGTAATATAATTAACTAATCTCAAATAATATTGTCATACAAAGTTCTAATTGTTGAATGAATATATGAATTTAAACCATTTAGATCTCAGCTGATTAAAGACTCTTTCTTTTTCTTTTTACAACCACCACCTCCAGCTATCATCACCACTAGCCTCAACCGTACATCCACCATATTCACCGCTAGTCATTACCATTAATTATTACCTTCAACTATCACTTCATAACAATCACTAGCTAACATCATCAGCCACCTCAGGGAAGGGATAATAACAATCTTGGATTATGAGTTTGCTTTGTTCAAAAAATAATGCAATCAAAATAAACATATTTGCATTATTGCAACATCCTGTCATCACATGAAAAATCGGACCTAAAATAACAATGAATTCTGAAGTATCAACATTAAACCCTGTCACAGTTTGTTGACAGTTCTTGGATAACAATGTATATCCATCAAATTTTCTCTTTGTTATTATCTGCCAAAAATTGGTTATGGTGGATAACGGGGCATCATAATATCGAACATGCCCACGAACAAACAAGCAAAAACAATTCCCGAATGAAGATGTTGCGCCACAGGCTTACACGAGACCCCGCTGTTTGAACACTTCGAGCATTGAGACTCCAATTTTTGCAGGAGATTCACACACTGTAACCCCAGCTTCTTTTAGTGCTTTGATTTTGTCTTGGGCTGTTCCCTTTCCACCTGATACAATAGCTGCAATTCCGAAAATTCAGGATTAAACTATGGGCGTTTGGCCATAAAAATTATTCATTTTTTTCCGGAAATTTTTTCCACTTTTTTTACTTTTAGCGTTTGGCCATAAAAATTATTCACTTTTTTCCAGAGTTGTATTCCGGAATACTAAAAACAAGAAAAACTTGTTTTTCAAAAAATTTCCACTTTTTTCACTTTTTTACACTACATTTCACCAAAAACTACAATTTCAAAAACTATGGCCAAACACAACTCCAACTTCAAAATTTCCAAAAAAAAAAGTGAAAAAGTTTTTGGTATTTATGGCCAAACGGGCCCTATCTCTAGGCATGACATGAGATAATCTGAGACATCTTTTTATAGCTCATGCATTATTCATTCATCGTCGTGACCATGCATGCAGCAAAGCAACACAGTAGAAGAGCGATCATACCCTTTCCTGGTAATTTTCAAGAAAAAATAGGAAAAATACTAATGGGACGAGGAAAAGAGAACGGCGCCAGGTATTGCAAAAGTATCCTTAATACTTGTGGATATCAATACTTATGGAAGGCGCAGTTCAATACATTATACAATTTTCACCAAACATAGATATGAGAAATGCTAGCATAAAACTTCTGATCAACATTTTAAAACGTCGAAAAGATATGGAGGGGAGATTTTTCATAAGCGCACGTAGAACAACATTTACTAAACATGGAACAGCCCCTTATACTTCTTTGTATGTAACCAGAATAAAATTAATCAAAAGTTGAAATATTTAAAGAACATCAAAATACCTCCTGCATGACCCATTCGCCGTCCAGGGGGAGCAGTCAATCCAGCAATAAATGCAACTACAGGCTTTTGAGTTCCACTTTCCTGTTTCAGTAGCAAAATACATAAACAAAAGTGCACACTAAACATTATTCAGCACAACTGAAAATGCAATCAACCTCAGAGACATGGCAAGGAACTGGATGTTCAGAAAATTCTGACATACAAGGTAAAAGAAGTATCTTGTCCTACTGTTCAAGGGTCCACAACATTCAATTTCTTAGTAGAGACAAAAGATAACCCCTATATCGCATTCCTCGATAACCCCTATAGTGCATTTCTCAACTGATATAGGTCCTCATTACCTAATAGCAAAATATGCCTCATTAAAATTTTACAGTGCCATATTTAAAAGAAAATATAGTATTTACCAATAAGATAACTGTTATTCTTTTTTTTTTTTGATTAAGCACCGGGTGTCCGGGTCTCTTAGAGCCCCGACTAATCCCGGGGGTGCACAGGCCCTCGGCAAGGAGTTTCCCGCAAGTGCACCACGGTTAATTCAGGTTTTACCCAGTCCGATGGCCCTCAGAAATTGTTTGCACCCAGTGGGTTTCGAACTTGAGACCTTGAAAGGGAGCACCCCAAGGCTCAAGTCAATTGCCACCAGGCCAACCCCTGTTATTCTTGGCAGTATGGCACTCAAAAATATGGCTTGAACTCTATCATAAACAATTTTTCAAACCAAGGAGGATAGAAATTCAGATCACCATAATTACCCCTCCTATACAACAGTTTAATCCAGAAATTGGAATACTTTACTCTGAGAAATGTATTTAAATCATCACGAACCTTTATGAGGGCTGCAGCATCTTCTTCTGCTGTGCCACCGATCTCACCAATAAGAACAATACCTGGCATACAATAAGAACATGTGATTAGATTGGATGTTCTTAATTTTCCTTCAAGAGAGTGCATAGATCTTCTAACCTCTGTTATCACCTCATTCTCAATTCCATATAAATGGAACATACAGAGAAAAGCCAACATAGAAGTCTGGGAAAAGCAGAAACATTTGCAAACCAACAAATTTCAATAAAGAAAAGAGAGTAAAGTAAACGAGAAGCCTAAGGTCCAAGAACGACATGGAGAAAAGGAAGTCTCCATTTCTGAAGAAGGTGAATCTGATAAGAAACCACAAACAGTTCTTCCCCTGGGGGTAAATGGTAAGGAATTTGTGTTCTTCCCAATTTCTGGGGCTTGGCAGGTCCATGTCCATTGAGAGAAAGCTCTTTAGCAAATTTTCTCCTACGAAGTCTTGTTGTTTACACGTACACTATTGCACTCTGGCAGTAACAAATTTTAAGTAACTTAGCAATCTGATAACTCTGGAGAAGATTACTCCCTTATTGTCGTCGAGTCATCTCGCTAAGAAGTGCATATAGTACTACCAGTTTACCATACAGAAGAAAAAACATGTCATTCTAATCAGGTTATACACTAAGTTTAGCTAAATTAATCCTTCAGTTAGATTTACCTTCCGTCTGTGGATCAGCAATAAATTTCTCTAAGCAATCAACAAAGTTTGTACCATTGAAAGGATCACCACCAATCCCTACACAGGTTGATTGGCCAAGGCCGACAGCAGTTGTTTGGAAAACCTAAAAATCAAATTAAAAAAAAAAAGAATAAATCAGAAAAAACAACTTATCAAAGAAAAAAATTCACCAAAGAACTTTAGTGTATAGCAAAATATTAACATCAAAGAGTATATATATAGTAGATACTATTCTCCTGGGAAGTTTGCAAGAGAATCTTCTGAGCATCCAAATATTCAGTGGTTTGTCATGAACAAGAGGGGTTCGCATAATATGTACAATTTAATAAGAGGGGTGCGCATAATATGTACAATTTAAACAAGTTTTATAGACAACATTTTTCCAGAGAATAAATCTTACCGCTTCATATGTCAGTGTGCCAGATCGAGAAACAATTCCAATACGTCCTGGTTTGTGAATGTATCCAGGCATAATACCAATTTTGCACTCTCCTGGTTTTATAATACCTGGACAATTCGGACCAATCAGCCGAGTTCTCGATTGCTTCTTAAGAGCAGCTTTTACACGGACCTATAATTGAACGGAGTAAAGCCACACAAAGAAAATAAGCTAGTGAGAGAATAACAGAGTGAAAAGAGAAAGGTGCAAACTCACCTAACAAGATAATCCCAATCGAAACATTTATTGAATCTTGTGGCCTTAAACTAAAGGTGTGTATAACATAACACCAAAAATATCCTTTGAATATTGTGATATTAAACATGCCATGTCATTCCTAAAAGGCAGTGTGGTTAAGAACAAAATGAGACCGTTGGAGTCAAAAACTTACCAAATATAGAGATGTGGCATTCTTTTTTAAACAGACTAAAAGGAAAAGTAAGACACAAATTAAAACAGATGGAGTAATTTGGATGGTAAAGTATATGCTGAAGCAATCCAGTAATCTACTCAATCATGAGCTAATGGGAGTCAATGTCATAGCTACAATATCTCCTTCTTCCTCCCCCCAGTAATAAGTGAGACAAAGCTTGAGTATAATCCCGCGTCCACAAAACCACACAGATGCCAAAATATAAGCAATCTGTATATCATAATCATAATAGTTGCGTGTTGGTGACAAATTTCTCATCATTCATAATTAAGCACTAAAATCTATCAGTATGTGAAGATCACTCTGGACTCTGGTGTGGCTTTCAGAAGGTTGGACTGACATCCATGTCCCATAGGATGAAGAAAAAAAAAAAACGTGTTACTGCATCACTTCATATTTATCCAAAAGGATGATGTATCTCTAATTGTTGTGAAAGGATAGAGTTTAATAAATTTTAACCAGCGTTATACAATTTTCTTATCTATAGTGAGGTAAAAACGAGACAATTCCAATAGGAGGGATTTGTATCTTACCATATCATGCTGAGGAATTCCCTCTGTGATGCAGACAATTAAATCCAATTCAGCCTCCAATCCCTCCATAATAGCAGCTGCAGCAAAAGGAGGAGGTACATAGATCACTGAAGCATTAGCTTTCGTCTCTGCTTTTGCCTCTTCAACAGTGTTGAAAACAGGAAGACCCAAGTGCTCTGTTCCACCCTTCTTGGGTGTCACTCCACCAACCTATTTAACCACATGAAAGTCAAAATGAGTAACAGAAAATAATCTCTTTTCAAAGCCTCTTATTGTCCCCACACACACACACACACACACACACACACACAGAGCAAATCCACAATGGAAATGAGAACAAAACTTTCCAAATCAGTTCCATTATGAGTAAACTTTTCTTTTTCTCTGCAATAGGCTCAGATCATACACAAAATAGCATTTTCTTCATAGGATAGAAATAGAGAAGGAACGCAACAACAGAAATGAATTCAAATACTTGCTCAAATGAAATCTACCCAACGACTGCAAATAGTACCAGCAAACTCTAAAAAAGTTAGCAGCATTACTAGCAGTGACAATCCCAAGAAAATAAAATATGAAGAGAAAACCTTGAAGACACCAAGGAGTTCAAACCATCATACAAGAACTTTTTTGGGTGACGGTGTCATGTAGGTCAGCCTGCCCAGCTCGAATATACCACCGGGTATTTGCTATCTGACACCGGCACAAGTACCGGATAGCTTTGCCCCAAAGGAATAGGTAGATGAAAAAATTTACCAAGCATTTTCTACCTCTACGGGGAATTGAAGCCTAGTTTCTCGTAGTTTTCACCCACCTGATTGACCATGAGGACATACCCTTGGGTGCACATCATACCAGGACTTTTGACATGAGTATGAGCAAAAGAATTATTATGCTAACATACGCAGTAACTATAAAAGAAGCAAAGCACGTGAAAAATTATTTCCAAAGGAAGAAAGCACTATTATACACATCCTTAGAGAACTACTAACGAATAAAACAGAACAAAGGGCTAAAATATCTATCATATGAACATTAAAATGCAGAAATGAGATGCAACTGCTTATTGAGAAACCAATAATCCTTGGTAGACTTTCTTTGATGCATCTGGAGGATAAATCCTACTAATATTACAGAAGCAATTTTGATATCCGCATTCTGCCTTTATTTTTATAGAAAGTGAGAACTTGAAATCGACAAAATTAGAATTCAAGGAAACTACAAGCAGTATAATCACATCTCTTCATTTCACCCTTATGTCCTCTTTAATTTATCAAAGAAGGAATAAGAAAAACGCCATGTTACCCAGGATGGGCAGGTGTAGTTTGAGGCAGGTGGGAGTACACCCGCTATTCCGTCTCAAACTACAAAAAGGAGAAGTCTGGTTCGGGGAAAGGGCTGCAGGCTATGTTGCTCGGACTCTCCAAAACTGTTGCCACACCCGTGCCGTATTCTCCAAAATGCATTTTTTAGAGGATCCAACACGCACCTGGAAACATTTCTAAAGAGTCCGAGCAACACAGGAAGCAGGCCAAGAAGGTGTGATGTAAGCAGTCTACCCCGAAGCAAGCCTTAATGACTAATTCCATGGCTTGAACCTCACCAAGACAACATTACCGTCGTTCCAAAGCTCCCTTCAGCACAAACTATAAATATATAGTACTAATTGATTTTTTTTTTTTTTGCAAAACATACTACTCCTTCCGTCCCAATTTATGTGGCACTTTTTGCTTTTCAACAGTCTACTAAACTTTAAAGCTAAATTGGATTAGATTAACTCAAAATTTTAACATTAAAATTTATATATTTAAAAACTAAATGAAAAGTACTATTAAGGCGCAACTTTTCTCATATCAATTTAGTGAAAAAATATTAGTCAAAGTTCATTGGTTCGGTTTGAATCTCGAAAAGCGAAAAGTGTCACATAAATTGAGACAGCGGGTTATATACTACAGTAATAATTATACTAAATTGTGATGTATTGTACTATGCATCTACAGGTCTAAAATTTCGGATCCACCTTTGTTACCCAGATAAAATAAAATCACTAACTAGAATGCATAGACAAAATATGGTACCATTTTGGTGCCATATTCAATGGCTTGTTCGGTGTGGAAAGTGCCGTTTTTGCCAGTAATGCCTTGACAGATGACACGTGTGTTCTTATCAACGAACACAGCTGGCGGAGGCGGTGCCGATCCAAATAATCTGTACTGTGTAGGGTTGCTTGAGCTCAGTCTTGTTGTCAGATTTGCGATCAGTTTGGTGGCTTGACGAGCCATTAATGCTCTCTGTTTTAGTGCGATTTACAGAGAATTTTTTTTGGCAGCGTTGTGTAAAGGCAGAGCGGCCAAAGTAGAGCCTGTTTGGATGATGCCTGTTTGCAGCTTATAATACTTTAAATAAGTAAGTTAGATGTGCTCAATTAACTTTTTGAGTTTATTTTAAGCTTATTTTAAGCTGGCCAGTAAAATACTTAAAAAAATTAAAAAAAATTTATAAGTAATTTATAAGCAATTTATAAGTCAATCCAAACGGGCTCTTAGTAAAAGTCTTGTGAATCGGAAAACGTTGAAAGGGCGAGCGAGGAATATTCCTCGGGGGGCGCAAGTGAGATGGGTCTTCCACTCTTCCTCGTGGCTAAAATTAAAAAATAGCCATTTTTCAAATTTATAAATTTGCAGGATTGGCCTCTGCTGGGTGGTCTATCGAGTCTATGGATTATAAATGAAAAAAATTGAATAATATGTTAAAACATAAAAATTATGAAAAAATTTAAGAAATATTTATAAATTGCATTTAAATAAAAAAAAATTATGTATAAAATACGTTTAAAAATTGTATACATGTAGCGTCGGGTTGTTTTGGTTCGATTTGACCTTTTTTAGTTAAAACCAAATTAATGTTCGGGTTTTTTTCTCTAATACCAAATCAAGTCAACTCAAACTACTATTCGAATTAACTCCAATGCCACATAATGGCTATACACCTCAAAAAAAAAGACGTGTGTAGAACTGAACATTGAAGAAATCTCAAGAGAAATAAAAGATTTGATGATCTAATCAAATAATAGTACTATGGTTGGAGAGAAAGTAATAGTATCTACCCGGACACTGTAGTGGAGTGTGCTGAATCAAGAACAGACAGTAAAGGTCTTTATTATGGACGTTTTATTCTATCTCCACTTATGAAAGGCTAAGCCAACACAATAGGCATTGCGATGCAATGAGCTTTACTTGGAGAAATAGAAGGAACATGTATCCCGCATGTAAAATCTGAGAAAGTCCCACATGAATATTCTACCATAATGGGCATTTAAGAATAGATACGTGAAATTTTAATGAATTTGAAAGAAATTGTATTGAGAAGTAATCTATATGGAACTTCTGACGCGTCTATTTATGCCAAAGGTCCTGGATATGTAACTGCTTTTTTATCGGTTTGACTCAAATAATAGGTTTGGTGCGGTTTATAGATTTTCTTTGTGGTTGTTTATTTCTTTCACTTGAGCACTTAAAGTGGCCCTTGTTACATTTAGACATCTCAGGTTGGTCATTCCTATTCCACTTAGACAATTTTTGCACATTTAGCATGTCGCGTGTATATCAGTCACGTGTGTGTAAAGCTTTTTTTTTTTATCCTATGTGGCATCCAACGGTAATATTACCCCCCTTTTTATATATATCATCTTCTCCACTTCAAATTAAAATCCAATTTAGCCCTAATTTTAGCCTCTTTTCAAGATCAGATTTTTCCCTCTTCTACTACTTAAAATATCATTTTTCCCCTCGAATACAAGCTAATATTTTTTGCTTCTTCTCGTTCGTTCTTCAATTGCTGTTACTATTATGTTGAGCTTATCCAATTCCTTCATGGAGTTTTTTGTATGAACATGCTCGATATTGTAGATGTGGTAATGAAGCATTATTGAAGACTTCTTAGACCTAATTAAATCCAGGTCACGGATTTTTATGTTGTAAAATCCCAAAGGTAAACTTATTTCTTCATTCATTCCTTATTTCATAATTTATTAGATGATTAATTGTTGGGTTGAAAATTAATTTTGTAGAAAATGGGTGGCTGTGATTATTTCTTTTGGATTGAAGATAGGCACCCTGCTCAAGCAAATAGGGTGATGTGGGGTTTGTTAAAGAAAATGAAGGCTTTGAGAAGAAAAGAATTCGAGCAAGGAATGTGCTCATTGTTGCTGGTTTGGTGATGCTTGGGATATGAAAAATCAAGCCAAATTGTTAGATGGAGCAATACAATATGTGCTCCTTAAGTACTTGTCTTTTACTAAGTTGTCTAGTTGTAAAAATTTTAGGATTATGGGTTGTTTTAAATGTAATTTGGTTACTGCATTGTTGTGACAATTTTGTATTTTGGCATGACTGAACTTTGGCCAATAGTCACTCATGTAAACCAGCATTTTAAATAAAATGAAATGAAATGTTGTTTTGTCTATACTGTATTTGCCAACAATGCTCAGTTTTGAGCTCACACAGGTACATAAAAACCTGGCCTGCTTCCAATAGGTCAACATTATGCTACATATTAGTGCCAACAACAGGTAGGTCAACATTATTCAACACCAACAACAGCTATAATTGACATATATATCAGAACTGTTTAAACACCAACAACAGGTATATAATGGGCACAAAGTAACACCAAACAGTAGCTAATATATTAACATGCTCAAGAATGATCTCAAAGTTAGCATACAAGTAGCCAAAAGCAAACATTAAAATAAAACAAATTGTTTACCGCTACATACAAGTAGCAGATTACAAAAATAACCATCCATAAAGAGAAATTTTTTGGTGCCATATTACATTGCCAATTAAGTACTACATCCTATCCTAATACTACCAATTCTTCTTCTTGTTTTTGTTTGCCATCTGCTTCAATTGGGGACCAGTGACAGCTTTCTTGTTTTTCTATCTCAATCCTCTAGCCTTATAACCAAGGTCTATACCTGTTGGACTTGCATCCTTGTAAGTTGAACCAGTTTCTATAATCCTTGGCTTGATGTTCCTGGCTGCATTTTAACAGAAAAATGAAGCATAGTCAGTTTTGTTACATGTAGTTGTGTTTAAGAGACTAAAGTTAGAATTGACTTATATTTAGTATTTGAGTCCCACTTGTACTTGCATATATGCCAAATCCAACATAAGCTGCCCTCTTGTGTCCCCGACTTGCAAGTTCCTCTCCAGTTACAACCTTGGCTCTCTTCTGTCCAGCAACTTGTCTTCTTTTAGGACGTAGTTGACTTGTTATTCCTTTTGTAATAGGAATACTTGTATCTGTAGGTGGGGTTGGCTAGCTTGAGCTTCTAACTCTTTTTGATTGATTCACCCTCCTAACTTTGGTTGTATCATCACAAACTGCTGCTGAAGGAGTAGGCTGGCTTGAGCTTATAGGTGCAACTGGTAATGAAGTTGAAGGTGCAGACTGGCTTGACCTTGTTGGTGCAGTTTGCCTTGGCCTTTTTGGTGCAGCTTGCCTTGAAGACTGACCAGGGTCTTTGTGAACTTTGGTTAGGTGCTTCTGCACCTGGCACAACCTGCACATTTAAAGGCAGTAACCAACTTAAAAACCCAAAAGACATGATAAACAAGTTAACCAACTCAAAGAAAACTGTTTTACCTTGCAATATTTCTTGTTATGTCCTTGTTGATGACACTTTGAACAAGTTTATTTTCCCCCTTTTTCTGGACACCTTTCCATACCTCATCTTTTTTGGTTCATATTTGCCTTTTGTTTTTTTCTTCTTTGGTCTGCCAGGCATTGGGTTAGGTGTAGGAGGGTCAATCTTTGGATTGTTTGTTTCAGGCCACATTGTCATATTTGGAATTGGTTGGATGAAATGACTATAGGCCTTTAAGAATGTATCCTTCCTAAACTAATGCTTCGCAAAGTGTTCAGGCTCTAGTTCTATGTGGTAGTACGCACAAACAGCATGCTGACATGGAATTTCTCTCAGTTGCCAAGTTCTACAACTACAACTCTTAGTACTCATGTTAACTGTATGCCTATCCTCACCCTCTCCAATCTCAAATCCAATATCAACATTCCAAAGAACCTTGCAGCCCCTAGACATTTCCTTATTATCCTCTAAGGTAAGTCTAGCCATAGGTGAAATCTCAGATATCCAAGTGTTGGCAAACTTAATCATATCACATTGTCTAATCATTATTTTTCTCCTAATTTCCTCTAACATGGTTATAATTGATTTGTGTCTACAAGACAAGATCCATGAATTGAAGATCTCACACATGTTATTCTCAACAACATCACACTTAGAATGCTCTTTAAAGTATGCCTTAATCTATGATTTTTTGGGATAATGCAATAAATCAGCACAAATATCCTTACCAAGTTTGCTCATTTTATCAAGCTCTGACCTGAACTTCACCTCAAAACTGGCCTTAGAACACCTCCAAAATTGTTTTCTTCTCTCTTCACCCTTCCATTGTTGATGCCAATTAGACCAGATGTGTCTGATACATGTGTGCTCAGCATTGGGTAACAATTCTTCTACAGCTGCATGAGAACCCTACAAAGAAAAGAAATTAAATAAACACTCAACAGTAAGAAATTAAATAAGTTACTATGTGCATTACCTTTTGCATGTCTGCCATCACAGTAAGACCCTCACCAGTACCCAACTGCAGATCCTTTTTCAAGTAATTAATGAAAAAACTCCAACTATGCTTAGTCTCTGAGTCAACAACTGCCCAGGCTATAGGAAACATCTGATTGTTTCCATTCTTGCCAACTGTTACTAGCAGTTCACCTTTACAAGCACCCTTTAGAAAACACCTATCAAAACCTATTATTCTCCTACAACCTTCCATCCATCCTTCTTCAATGCATCCAAGCAGACATAGAAGTACACAAACAAATTCTTCCCTGGACAACTTTCTCTGTCCATCCTCACCCAAGCAGAACTACCAGGATTTGTCTGTTTTATAATATCAGCATAGTCACACAATCTTGCAAACTCTGAATTCCAATCACTCATAGACTCTTTTAGAATCTTCATCTTTGCTCTGTAGCAAATTGTCCTACCAACATAAAGTCCTAACTTATCCCCGCACATGTCATGTATTTCCCATATTCTCAAAGATGGTTGTTTAATTATATCATCCTTAAATCTAGCAGCAAGCCATTTAGTGTTGCACATTTTTTTTCTTGTTAGAAGTTGTACTCTTATGTACAGTATGGTAGCTCTTAATCATAAAGTCACCAGAATCTTTATCTATTACAGCATAACACAACCACTTGCACTGTTTGTTACCCTTACATTTAGCCCTTACTTTACTAGGTTGATTAGGCCTTAACTTAAGAGTAACTTTGTATTCTATTGCAACTTTTCATTTTAAAAAACCGTACCAAGTTCAAAATAGCAACTACACAAGCTGGATCATACCTGACCTTTGTGCTCTTCCTTCTTGCTGGTAGATTAACACTTCTTACAGCATTAGCATCTAACTCATCATCACTGTCATCACTACCACAATCTGAACTGTCAATTTAATCCTCATCTCCACCTGATCTACCCACATATCTAGTAGACTTATTTCTACTAATATCTTTAAAGCATCTATCAATATCAGTTTCACCTAGTGGTATTTCCTTTGTGTTAGTTTGTTTTTTTCTAGGATTGGGGTTCCTTTTAATCCTCTTTTCAGCTCTAAGGTTTCTCAATTCTTCATCAACATCTGAATCATCAAGATCTGGAACATCTGATTCAGAACTACTAGCAGCATCTGATTCACCCCCATTTGTTGCAGCCCCATTCAGAACTGTTTCACCATCATTCAGATCTGTTTCAGCACCATTCAGAACTGTTTCACCATCATTCAGATCTGTTTCACTCCCATTCAAATTTGTTTCACCCCCATTTGGATATGTTTCACCTCTATTTGGATTTGTTTCACCCACATTTGGAATTAGAAATGTTTCAGCCCCATCTGGAACATTTTCATCAGTATTTATACCCCTCCCACCCACATGTGTTACCCTAGCTTCATCAGTGCCACATAAGTCATTAATACAGTCATCACTCTCTGGCCCTACCAACAAACCAATCGGTTGTGCCAACTCCTCCACCTCATCAATGTCATGGACCACAAACACATCAAACTCATCACCATGTTTTAAGTCATTCACAGGTCCTAGTAATTGTCTATCAAAAGTAAGCTAAACAAATTCCCTATCATCAACCTTTTTGCAGTAAAATCCAAGAACATTTGTGTACCCAAGACCTTTAGTGTATGCTTCCAACTCAACAAGACTAAAATGGGTTTTATCGATCGCAGCACCAAATACCTCTAATTCCCCTTTGTATATGGGACCCAATACAGGGTCTTCCATAACTGTACCCCCATGGTGAAAACAAGTAAGAATATATTCGTCCATTATATTCCACAGCACCCCATAACAGACAAGGAAAAAGGAAATACCGCAAAAAAAACCTAACTTTAATACTGAAATCCCCAAATAAACCCTAGTTATCAAATAAAGTGATAACAACCTATTTGTACCAAAAAAACCCTAATTTAAACACAATATAGCATACAAAAATGAGAAAAGTTCAGTAGCACCTTCCAGTTCTCCAATGTCGCAAATGAAGTTGAAACGACAAAGTCGAAATTGTCGATTTCAAGACTAAAACATGCAATTAAATGAAAATAATACTTTATGAGTGATTATTAACTAAGAATTAAGTGAAAATAGAGACGATATGGAATGAATCGACGACAATTTTACCTCAGTTTTCGTATCAAATCGCCTAATCGTTTGCACCTGAAATGTGTACATGGAAAAGGGTAATTTGAGCCCTAATTTGGTCTTTAATTGATTTTCCCGCATGTACAATGATGCGGTCAATTAAAATGAGTTGGCACAATTTAAATGAGCTAGTATAATTTAATTGGCCGCTTAATCCACGAAAGAGACGACTGAGTGCACGTGCTTGGGATTTAAAAAATCTGGTGCAAAAAGTGTCTAAGTGGAATAGGAATGACCCACCTGAGGTGTCTAAATAGAACAAGGACCATTTTAGATGCTCAAGTGAGAAGTGGACGACTACAGATTTCTATCGATGGGTTTGGCCAAAATTTTAAGTCCAAACTTGAATAATAGTTTCAAACATAAAAATAATAGTACTATGGTTCGAGAGAAAGTAACAGTATCTACTCGGACACTACAGTGAAAGTGTTTTGAATCAAGACAGACAGTAAACATCCCGTAAATTCGAGTTAGGTGTGAATGTATGAAAACCAATATTACGTTGATATTTTAGCCATATGAATCCATTCGGGATGAATTTGGGTTTTAAACAGTCGTTTTGAAGTCAAACCAAAAAGTGAAGTTCTTAAGGTCTTCTAAATTCGTCTAAGTCTAAGACAGTCTGCACTTACGGCCAGTTTTCGGATATTTTTGTTAGGAATTTGAGAAAACTCAGAACATGAATGTTTTAGTTCTTTTAAACACCTTTCCAACGGTAGGTTTCCCAGCTCTAACAGAGCTATGTGCTAGGAGTTATGTCCATTTTACTGAGCATCATCTGTGCAGTGCGAAAATTAGGCGTGCGCGGCGCCCTAGGCGGCGCCCCGGGCCAAAATTTCAGGAAACTCAAATTTTTGATGCCTTCAAAATTGGGAAACTGTGTGCGACACCCCAGGCGATGCACCAGGCCATTTTATGCCTGAAACGATTTTTCCCAAAATTTTATAAAAGCCTAACTTCGTTATATTCATTCCCACTTTGTTTTGGCCGACCTTTTGAGAGGAAACAAACCTAGGGTTTCCCCAAAACATATAAGGTGAGTTCTTGATCAATTCCCATCATTACTTCATCAATCTAGCATCAAATTAACACTAGTTCATCTTTCAAAAACCCTAGATTCTTGAAACCCAAGAAAGAGAGGAAGAAAGGGACGTTTAGAGACGTTGAGATTCCTTCAATAAGGTATGATCCTTGACTTTTCTGATGTTATTGAAAGGGTTTAGACTAGTGTAGGTTATCCTATGGGATAAGAATCCATGATTGATTCATGAAGTGTTCAAGAACACATTCTAGACATGAAAACCCTAGTTTTTCTATAAAAGGGGTATATGGGTAGAATTAGATTAAAGCTCTAATATTTCTCATCTAAAACCATTTTAATGTGATTATTGAATCTTGGAAAGTGCGTTTGAGCTGGATTTGAGGTATGTCTAGATTTCCAAAAATCTTTCTTGAAGTATGTCTCTATTTCAAAAATCGTCTTTTCAAGTATGTCTACTTTTGAAGTACGTTTGTATTGTGAAAGCATGATTTGTATTTGAGAATCCTCCCTTGATTGTTTGTATAAGTCATAACTCTTGTCTGGTGGAAGTTCTTTTGGAATTAAAGATGATTTCTTTTAGACAAGGTCATGTGTGTATAGGGTCAAGCCCGCATCGAACCTTATATGAACTATACTACTTTGTGAAATTCGATTTTCCCATTATTGGATGATTGAACTTATTTTTCTAAAAGTTGGACCTTAAACTTGTTTTGCCGTTGAATGGACTTCTTGAACTTGAAAATTGAATAAGAGATTCGAATAAGATTCTAAATCGGTTATGACTTGAAATGCCTCTATTTTGAGATGATGACTTGAGAAGTGAGATTCGGCTCTAAGCCATGATTGATGATTCAGTAATATGCCATGATTTGTATTATGTTTGTGTTTGGGACTGTATGGGCAAGCTATGCTAGTCTTGTGTTTGGGCCTGTATGGGCAAGCTATGCTAGTCTAGAGGACGATTAGCCGTTATGGATCCTAACGTATCGATACGAGTATTGTTGTGTCAGTCCAGAGGACGATTGTCCTTCGTTGCTTCCTAGCCCGGAGTATCTATTGTTGTGCTAGTCCAGAGGACGATTAGCCTCCGTATCTTCCTAGACCGGAGTATCTATTGTTGTGCTAGTCCAGAGGACGATTAGCCTCCGTATCTTCCTAGACCGGAGTATCTATAGCTATGCCAGTTTAGCCTCCGTTGCTTCCTATCCCGGAGTATCTATTGTCGTGCTAGTCCAGAGGACGATTAGCCTCCGTGGTTTCCTGACCCGGAGTATCGATTGATTAATCAGCCTGTGAGTGGCTTGTTTCGTACTTTGATTAGCCTGTGAGTGGCTTGTTTCGTATCTTATTGCCTGTGAGTGGCTTGCGGTGATAGTGAATTCGTAAGTGAAATACTTGGACTGGTAAATGGTAAGGAGCTAAGTTAATGTGTCCTTCGTTGTTGGATTCTGTGATGACTCTTCAATGTATCTGACTTACTTTATTCCTGGGTTTGAACTGTTATTTTCATTGATATCATTTTATTGATTTTATTCATTATATCTTGTTTTGTTAACTATTGCCCCTTAGACACTCACTGAGTACGAAGTACTCAGGCATACCATTGTTGTTTTTGATAGTATGGTAGGTAACGGAGAAGAGCAGGTTCTTGATACTCAAAACACTTAAGAAGGACTTGTTGTTGTTGTTGACTTGGTGAGCCCACATGTTCATTCATGGGACACCCCTTATCATATTTATTTACTATTCTAGTTTTTCGGGCTGCGTCCCGACATGTCAAACAAATTATTCTTTTATCTTAGAAGCTCAATAGTACACATTCTTGTGGGTAGTTGTTGAGTTTTGTTTAACTCTTGGGCGTTGGTCACGTTTTGATTAAGTTTTATAATATTAAAGACTTCCGCTGATTTAATTCATATATCATGATTTGATTGTATTTATTTTATAAACTATTGGAGGTGAATATTTAACCTGGCGGGTTCAAGTGTTGTTATTGCATCTTTTAGGTTCTTTCGATGTTGTTCATGACGTCGGATGCCGGTCACGTCTAGGATGGGTTTTGGGGCGTGACAATTATGGATGCTTTATTCTATCTCCACTTATGAAATGCCAAGCCGACACAATATGCATTGCGATGCGAAGAGCTTTACTTGGAGAAATAGAAGGAACATGTATCACACGTGTAAAATCTGAGAAAGTCCCACATGAATATTCTACCATAATGGGCATTCAAGAATCGATACATGAAATTTTAATGAATTTGAAAGAAATTGTATTGAGAAGTAATCTACATGGAACTTCTGACGCGTCTATTTGTGTCAAAGGTCCTGGATATGTAACTGCTTTTTTATCGATTTGACTTAAATAATAGGTTTGGTGCGGTTTATAGATTTTCTTTGTACAGCCGTATCTATGACATTTCGAACGTAAAAAAACGAGTGTGCTCGCATTTGGCTGCTAAGTGCCTCTCCAATGGCAAAACTGGACTGATCGACTTGCCTCTTTAATAATCTGCATAAAAATAGTTATGATGAACGAAAAATGGCCAAATATATCCCGTACTATCGAGAAAGGTTCAAATATACTCCTCGTTATCCTTTGGGTGCAAATATACTCCTATCGTTATACTTTCGGTCTATATACCCCTCATCCATTAAAATTGTCCAAGGTGGACAATAGAATGACACGGCACTGACAAGTCGGTGAGGGGACATCACGTGGCATGCCATCTCACTACCCTAACCCATTTAGCTCTCTCTTCCCGCCACCTATCTCCTCTGCTTGTGCAGCAGAGGTAATAGCGACGATTATGCACTGTCACTGTTAGATGTTATTTGCTACATTTTGTGTATTCTTTGTAATTCAAAACCTTTTTATGTGAAAACTAACACTATTGGTCTTCTTATTGGTAGATTCGTTTTTATCTTTGTGATACATGACTAAACATGTTTAGTTGTTTCAATTACTTATAGCATATGTTTTTGTCCTTTCATATAGAAAATATGTTATATTAAATGGAAAAGGGTCAAATATACCCTGTACTATCGGAAAAGTGTCAAATATACCCCTCGTTATACGTTGGGTCTAACTATACCTCTCATGTTATACTTTGGACACAAATATATCCCTCCACCGTTAAAGTTGACAAACGTGGACATGTGGCCTGCCACCTCACACCCCCAACCCACATCTTCACTTCCACTGTCACCACGCCCCTCAAACTATATTTACCATTTTCGCTGGCGCTACCACCCATCTCCGCCATACAATGACAACAGCCGCTACTGTAATTAACTCGTTCAATACTCGTCTGGGATAGATCCATATCAAGTCTTCCACCAAAGGACATCCCGATGGTTCGTCCGAAAAGACATCTTATGCATAGCTCCATTAATTTCCTAAGCAAACCATCTGAACATTCATTCCGAACTGTTGGATCAATAATGTTCCTCCAAGCTATTTCGTCAGCTGTTAAGCTAACTATTAGCTGCAATAAGAACAACGAATAAAGGTTTTTAGAAAAATAGTGCTTCAACTCAATGACACGAATCTTTTCGTAAAGAATAAGTGACTCTTACAATGTCTTTAGAAACGTCTATATCTTTTTTAGTATCGATTGTCCATCCCGATATGATTTCAAGTAAGATTGTCATACACATCATCTTTCTCCTCGTATGTTAATCTGCATTCAAGAAGATATTGAATATGTTAACGATAGCGGTTGTCATTGTATGGCGGAGATGGTGAAGATAGACAATGGTAGTGAAAATGTGGGTTGGGGTGTGAGGTGGTGTGCCACGTGGCGTCCACCTTACCAAAATGTCAATGTCACCTGTCCACTTTGGTCAACTTTAATAATGAAAGGTATATTTGTGTCTAAAGTATATTTGGACCCAACCTACAACGAGGGTTATACTTACCCTTTTTTCTGTATATTTAACTATTTATAAATTTATAATACCGTCAAATATAGAAATAATAACAAAATATGTGAGTAATTAAACGATGGAATAATAAATAATTATGATAAATTTATAAATATTACAAAATAAAGAAATTCAAAATGTACTTTTCAATTGATTAAAGAGTAATGTACTTAGTCATACATATAAGGACTAAATAAATCAGAATTTAGTAATAATCAAAGGGATCTAAAGTCCCTATTACACTTTTCATTTTAAATATTTTTCGGCGTTGTACTACTGTGTCGTTTGTTAAATTGATTGCATTAATAACTCAACCATTAAAATCCTTCAAAATCATCACCCCCACATAAAATGTCCCCGGCCACCACTCAATCCACCACCACCACCGCCAATCACCACCGTCAAATAAACCCCAATTCAAATCTTAACCCTAACCCTAACCCTAACAAAATTGACATAAAACCCCCCATCAATTTCAACAGATCAACAACCAACAATTCACGTATCACTTCATTAGAACCCGATATGCCCGACCCGACCCGTCCATCTTCTTCTTCTTCAATTCCGGTGATCAAAATTGATGGATGTGAAGAAGATGCTATTTTGGCCCGGTCCAAATTTTTGACCCGAATCGAAGTTTTAAAACGAAGGCATCGAAGGACTAAGCAATTACAACGTATATATAGAGATTGTTACTGGTAAACACTTTTTCATTAATTGAAATTGTGCATTTTTTGTAATTACTCTGTTTCAATTTGTTCCTCTTACTTTCTTATTTAGTCCGTTTAAAAAATAAAAAAAAGAAGGGATAATTTCAATAATATGCAATCCAGCATAAAACATTACATCTATGTAACCATATTTACTGTACATCCATGTAATTACTCTGTTTCATTTCAATAATATACAACATTATACACTTGCTGTAGACAATGTATAAACCTTTATAAAATTGTGCATTTTTTGTAATTGTGCACTTTCGTATTAATTGAAATTGTGCATTTTTTGTAATTACTCTGTTTCAATTTGTTTGTCTTACTTTTCTATTTAGTCTCTTTAGTAAAGAAGGGATAATTTCAATAATGTACAATCCGGCATAAAATATTACATCCATGTAACCATATTTACTTTTTTTTTTTTTGGGGAACATTGTTTATACATACGACATTGTACACTTACTGTAGACAATGTATAAACCTGTATAAAAGTGTATAATAATGTATAACTACTTTCCTATTTAGTCCATTTAAAAAAGAAGGGATAATTTCAATAACGTAAAATCCAGCATAAAAATGTAGCCATATTTTAATTTACATCCACATAGCCAACTTTTTTTGGCAACAATGTTTGTACACGTGATATACAACATTATACACTTACTGTAGACAAAATATAAACTTTTATAAAAGTGTATAATAATGTATAAAGGCCCATTTCGGGTAATATTAGAAATATGGGTCATTTCGGGTAAATATTTTCTCCATAAACAATAGTGTTAATTTCCCCCCCAAAAAAAAGAATGTCTCTTTCCTTTTCAGATAACTATCAAATTCCGACTTTCCAGATGACATATTTAAGAGGGCATTTTGGTACATTTAACCTATCTTTAATTTAGGATCACAAGATTCTCTCTTTATTTTTAAAACTCGGTGCCTAGTCAAACTAAGACAATTAAATTAAGAGGGAGTGCATTTTAATTTAGGCATAATACATAATCAGATACCTTAACTTGACCTCAACTTGCAACTAAACATTCCAACGCTGAGAATACACATTTAGACACTTCAACTCGTCTCACTTGTATCTAGTGGACACCCGATGCTATGCTGACGTGGCATGACGTGACACATAAACTTTAGAGGTGTCTAGATGATCATTTTGTAAGTTGAAGTATTCAACTGACATAGTGGGGACGAGTTGAGGTGTCTAGATGTGCATTATCAAAGTTGGAGTGTTTAGTTGCCTGTACAGGCAAAGTTTAAGTGTCTATCTATGTATTATGCCTTTAATTTATTGAAAGATAAACATGATGTATAACTTACCAATAATTTAGAAATAAAAAATGTTATTTTCCTACCAGGTCGTTAATGGAGGAAGTTAAGCTCAAGCACAGAGAGTATTGCTGGAAATTTGGAATGAGTGCATTTCAGGAAGATGAAGATAAGAATAATAAAGATGAGGATAATAGCAATGTGGTTAACGGTAATACGTGTGGGGTTCATGGCTGCAAGTCGAAGGCAATGGCGCTTACGAGGTTCTGTCACATGCATATATTGTCGGATTCCAAACAGAAACTATACAAGGCTTGCAATTATGCCATCAAAAGGTTTGCTTGCTATTCTTTTCTTTTTTCTTTGTGTTTCATACATTTATATCTTAGTATTTTGCATATTTCTAAGCTTTAAGAATAAAAATGTCTTTTCATATGTCTGTGTCTCTCGATTAGATATATGTATATAGCACTACTTGTTATTACCTTATCAAAACAAGGAATATATAGTATCCTTGCTATTTAGTTATCCTGAGTATAATTATTATGCGAAATGTGCAGACAGTGGAAAAAGATAGTTTCTTTTATGGATTTGCACGCGATAAATATCTTGCTTGGAGAGTAATCCGTGTCTTACAAATGCGTCCTTTGTGAGTTGTTTCTGAAGCAGAATCATGCGCCTAATTTAGTGCTTTATTGTTTGACATAAAACTGGTCATTATTTTGCTTACATTTAACAAAAAGATCTCATCTTTTTTACTCAAAGGGAACTTTGCTAATGCAGAATCTATATATTTTTTATATTTGCTGATATTTTTTAAGACAATAGCTTTAACGAACGAAATTGGTTGCGTTCACTGGATCTAGAGCTGCAATCTACCAAGTTGTGACTTGTTAGTAAAAGTATGCTAGTGTTGTTCTAGTTCTTGCTTGTACATAATGTGTACATTTTACTGATTAATCTTTTTGGCTATGGCTCTTATTAAATCAATCAATCGCCCATCTATGTCAATCTTAAATTACAGGCGTCAGCTTTGGTGATGGCTGAATTAAATGAAAAAAACTTGTTTGGTGATCGTGTCTTTTACTCAACTACTGTGTGAGCCCAACTTAGATAATTTTGGCTTCATTTTTGTTGTGCTTATGAATGGACACTTGTAGCCCTTTGTTATTATTTCCATTTATGAAGCGAACTGACATTTCATTTAAAATAATTTACGAAATTGACATTGACGTGAAATGCTTTATGAACAATAAAGTTGGGCTCAATTAGCTTGCTTCTCAGTTCTCATCTTTGTCTATATCCTGTTGCCATGGAGGGCTGCTTACACATGCCAGTGCTGCTCCTTACTTCACATATGCATGTTCTTCCCCCATTTGTCTCCTTTTATTTTTCTCATTGATATATGCGATCCAGCTGTTCTACTAAAACACCAGCTTGAAAGAACCATTGGTCCATGGTAGCCTCAAAATGTATCAAACAGTTGCATGTATAGTTGTGCTCTGCCTCCTAAACAAAATTGCACTATATATCAATTTTATTGGGAGTTCTTTTACTTTTATTTGCTCAAACTTAAAGTACTGAAACCTAAGGATGTCCTCAATTGCCTGTTTTACAATTAGTACATGTCTTGTCTAGCTCGAACCAGCCAAGCAAACACTTGGGTAATCTCTCCAAAATCAAGCTGGACTACCATCAAAGTCTCCGCTCTTTTTTAGCTTAGCCTTAAAAGAAATCTCCTTCAGTCTGAAAATCCATATTATAGCAACATATAATTTTTCAGTTAAAATTTAAATTCTTGTCAGTACTCTATTTGCTGAATTTCAAGATGTCTCCATGTCTTGAAAGGATTCTATGGAGATGGGTGTGCATTCAACACTTTGTTCTCGACTTTACCATGGACGTAGAACCGTTGACTTATTTTATTACCATAGTATAGCAATGACAAGTTGTTTCTTACGGGAGCTTCTTTCTCCAATGATCATCCCAAACTTTTCACCTGCATCTCTTCCCTACCTTGAAGCTGGCTGCTTTATGAAGATCCCATCCTTTCATTATGACTTTCCATAAGAACTAGTGCAGGCACCATTAACCCATCCATTTTTTTTTAAGTGTTAGAACCACTAATCCATCTTCCTTTATCTGCTTCATATTTGCAGGTGATTACTTAGTGTCATGATCTGCCTTCTTCCATTATATCTCTAAGCCAATTTACCCAGAAAACATATAATCAACTATAATACCTGACCTGTTGAAATAGGATAGGAGCAGGATGCACCCATGAGGTCCCTATATGTAAAGAAGATTGGGTTTCATTCGTAGAAAATCATGTCTTTTTGTAAGGTTTCTATTTTTCGGTATACTTCTTGTACATGGCCCGCTTTGCCCTTTATTTAATGATTTTTTTAAAAAAAAATAGCAGCCGGGAATTTGTTGGTTAACTTTGATAAATCATGTGCTCTTTGTTGTTTCATCGAAACAGAAATATCCTGTTAGTAGATTTAACCTATCGTAATGGGATTTGATGACAAAATTCATTTAAACTTTGTAAAAGGTGGGGGAAGTAGTATTTGTTTCCTTCTTTTGGGTGATTGGTAAAGTGAAAATATAAAAAGTTAAACCTAAATGGTTGCACCAAGGTGTTAGATAAAGTAAAGACGACATTGGGAATGAGATAGACTAATCATATTTACACTCATACATGCACATAGATGGCGACAATTTTGAGGGAAAAGCTAAATCAATGGGATCCAAAGACTAGTTTAGTCACTGCAATGAAAGGAAGTTTTGGGAAGTTCCAAATATGTTCGAGTACTTCCATGGACTCTTATGCTACAATATAATAGCCTAATGTACTCAAATTGCACTATATGCAATTTAATATCTTCAAAGTGTTTGTTGTTGCTCTTTCAAACTGGACCACAAAAAATAGTTACAGCTAGAAAAAGTCTCCTGTCACTTACATTTGAATTTTTGAATTTTCATATGTTGCACAGGAAAATGAATGAAAAATAACAGATTAGGCTGGAAAATGTGGGTAGCCCAAAGGTTCAAGCAAAATGTGAGAACTATTTTATTGAAGATGGGTGTTTGCAGCTTACATGATTAGTTTAAACTCCAAAGTATTTCCTTTTTTTCTTCTATTTTAATGCTCTCTATTTTTCCTGAATCTTTTGTGAGGATTTCCCGATATATTTTACCTTGTGCAAAGATTGTTGTAATATGTGAGAGTAGTTATGGTTCTGGAAGGCTTGGAAGCTAAGTAGAAGCAAGGTAGTTGGGTTCACTTATGTTCTGATAGCCTTTACTGCTAGGATTAGGTTGTATGGTGCGTGTATATCATTTTAATGCCTTATGATCATTCGGGTTCGTCGTATGGGGGCGGAGAGTTGGCCGGTCAAGAATTCACACGTCTAGAAGATGAACATAGCAGAAATGAGGATGTTGAGATGATGTCTGGGCATACTAGGAGAGATAGGGTGAGGAACGAAGTTATTCGGGTTAAGGTGGGAGTGGCTCCGTGGTGGACAAGATGAGGGAGGCGACACTGAGATGGTTCGGGCATGTGAAGAGGAGAATCATAGATGGCCCTAGTAAAGAGGTGTGAGTGGTTGGCTATGGTGGGTCTTAAGAGAGGTAGAGGTAGGCCGAAGAAGTATTAGGGAGAGTTGATTAGACAGGATATGGCACACCTGTAGCTTACCAAGGACGTGACCCTAGATTAGGGTAGAAGGATAGGTAGTTGAGCGTTGTCTAGTTTCCCCTATTATTAGTGCTATTAGTACTCTCCTGCTATCTTATGCTTTGATTTTTTATTACCTGGTGTATCCTTTGCTTCGGTTATCGTAATATTTGTTGTTGCTATTGTTTCTCTTTTCCATTTTTTTTATTATGGTTTCTTCACTATTGTATTTCCTGTTCTTACTGATTTCAATATGCTTTATTTGAGCCGTGGTCTATGAAACAACCTCTCCACCTTCACAAGGTAGGGGTAAGGCTGCATACACAACATCCTCCCCACATCCCCTTCCTATTACACTGGTTATGCTGTTGTTGTTGTAGTAGTAGTAGTAGTATGATCATTGGAGTTCACTCCTCAGCAGCTATCTTTAGTTTTGAATTATGTCATGCAATTCTAACTTTCCAACCTTATGGGATGATGCCCGTGGGATCTAGCTCTGATTCCTAGAGTTCTATCTTTTCCTTCTCTTCGGATTTACCAACTACTTTCTTGTTATTCATTCTGTTCCAGCCCGTTTATTCTTAAACGTTCCTTAAGATTTTGACCATCATTAATGGTTAAACCCATAAATGTTCGCCAAATTCAACGCCAAATTTTGCACTAAATTGGATCCTAAAAGGTGCTGAAACCCCCATGCTTTGTATAAGTAATGGAGAGATTCCCAAATGTGGTGTTTTCATTATTTTTTGATAACTGAGAATTCCGTTGTTTCCAGTTTTGGAATTCGGTGGATAATGGGTCTTCCTTATCAGCTTAAATGCAAAGCTTCTTCACTAACCAGCGTTTGAACTTGTGGCGTACGTCTAAGACACATTCCGTCTTGTGTTACCTCTGCCATTGAGACGCGAACCTTGTTTGTTTTGTGTACTAGCATTGTACATTTAAAATCTTCCTCTTGGAAGCATTTTGGCTTTTCAATTGAGAGGTCTAATTACATTTCTCATCTATTAGCGATCACCATAGTTGTAACTTCATGGATGCACCTTCTCAAAGAAAATTGTACGTATGTACCTAGTACCTCTTATTCGTATGAAGTTTTTGAGGTTGAACCCGCCTTTCCTGGAGTAAGCTACCTGTGACTCCCTAGTCCCTGCAGTGCTAGGATTACTGGCATCAGTATCTTCCGTTCTTTTTTGGTTGGAGGCAAATATGTCATGTCTTTAGGTTTGGAATTATCCTTAACCCATAATTTAAGAACCATTACCCTCCTCATGTTGGGTTTACTTAATTTCCTGATTCTAAGCAATCGAGTTGAACATAATTGGATGGTTTATAGTACTTGATTTTAAAAAAAAAAAATTGGATGGTTTATAGTGTAGGAAGAGCCCCACAATGAAATGTCTTTTTCTGATCCATGTAAAATCTTAACGCCCCTTGTGGATTTCGTAATTCTCCACCTGTATTAGTCATTTAAATTCTTTTTTTAGGTTGAGGTGCACCCCTCCCAGTTACGTCACTCTTCTGCTCTTGCAAAATATTAAATTACCTGGCCGTCATAACCTCTTGCTGAAGTTACCAGCAAAGTCCCACTGTTATTCAACTTTTGGGACTCCGCCGCAATATTCCAAGTATGTAGAATGCCTACCTTTGTGCCTTCATCTTGTCCTTCTAGACAGGTCTGTTTGCACTTGGAAATAGGATAATCCTTCGGGAGACATTGTCTTCTCTGTTTTTCCCGTCCATCCTTAACTGAGATGCAGGACGAGAATCCAGAGTCATTTTGAAACTAAATAGATCTCTTTGATGGATATGGATATAGCTATAGGTAGCTCTCATCCTACTAAACATGTGCAATTAGTAAAAATTAAATTAGTGTAATAATTTGATGCTTTAGAGTCACAATTGGTCTTGGTCACTACCCAGTGTAATCCCACAATAGTGGGGTCTGGGGAGGGTAAGATGTACGCAGCCTTACCCCTACCTGGGTAGGGAGGCTGTTTCCGATTGACCCTCGGCAACCCTCCTCCTTTATCCGGGCTTGGGACCGGCAATGTGAGCGAGCTCACACAGGCGGAGTTGCTTTAGAGTCACAATTAGGTGTAAAAATTACTTATTTCACTTGCTAGAAGACTACTCGATTTTCCTTTTAACAACTAATCCAAGTGATAGGTGTACTAGACTTTAGAATGTACAAGCAATGGTATATACAAGAAAGCTGGAGCTAGGGCTGTGCCAGTGAACTCCCTCAATATGTAGAGCGCTGTGGGTGAGCGGCCTGATTTAGGGCGCTTGCCTCAATGCGACACACTACAGTGTGCTAGTCTTGTTGCTGTTTGTGCGTGACGTTGGCTCTTATTGGTGGTGTGTGCTGGCTGGTCAGTTGGTTTATCGGCAGGCCAGTGGTGCCAATGGGCGCACGAGCACATTAAGAACATGTGATGCTTGGTGTTGTGGTAGCTTGCACACTGAGGCATGGTCGAATGTATGAGAGGGCACATCTCGTGTTATGAATCATGGAGTATAGTAGGACTACAACCTGCGACTCTCCTTTTTTCTTGTATATAGTCTTTATGGTGTAATATATATGCTTTGTTTGATATGATTTAGTTTTGGTATCCAGTACATGAGCAGACTTTTCACTCATATAGCTAATTTGCACCTTTTTACTGTAATATGAGCCTATCAGGGAGAGGTGACTGACCATGAGAGGTAATATTACTTATTGATCATGCTTGTTGATCGCTTCATTTTGCAGTTCGCCAACGGGGCCCATACTTTGTGGAAAGCCAATATTGAGGTCTACCGTTCCTTCCTACTGCGCTCTTCATTTTCAGAAGGCTGAAAAGCACGTGACACGGGCTTTAAAGAAGGCAGGCCTTAACGTCTCTAACACAAGTAAACTAGCCCCCAAGTTTCATGTTATTGTTGCTGAATATGTTAGCCAGATCCAAAACAGAAGAAGAGCTGCACAAAAAGCAAATTTAGAGATTGCCGAGGTAAAAGAGGAAAACAGCTCTTAAGGTCTGGCATCACTAAAAAAGAAGCCTGTATATTTTCTTGGCGAGTTGGTGATGCAGCTATAACAAGTATATTTGGTTAAATAGATTTCGTATGGGTGACGAGACTTATGACTTGGAAGAGAGCTTGTATGTATAAAGGGCATTACAATCTAACTGGATTTCATCCATATTGAGCTTAATTAGTTCAATATGTTCTGCTTCTGTTGGTGTTCTTGTGATTCATGCAATGTTAAAGATTGTTATACAAGAAACACACAACAATTCAGTTGTATTTTAACTGACATTATTTTTGTTAAATAAAGCTCATTTTTGAACCTGACAGTAATGGTTGCTGTAGTTCTTGTTGCGCTCGGTTTTCTGCTTACAGGAAGTTTTTTTTTTTTCTTTTTTTTTATGCATTATGAATATGAATACGGAGAAGAAGCTCTCTTTAATGGCAGAAATAGAGTTTTTAACACAGATAAAGTTTTTAACTCCCTCTTACACAGAGTGGAGAGATAGATCTTAAAATAAAACACAATAGATCGTTGCAGAGTTATTTTCTCCTAGTCAAATTGTAAAGAACTATAGTGAACCATTTACAGCGATGACATATCCAGTGTAATCACACTACAAGTGTGGTTTGGGGAGGGTAGTAAAACGTACATTTCTTGAGCTGTTTCATGTGATCGGCTGACAGCATAAAACGTACATTTCTATATGCATAATTCGCATGCTTTGCTAGCATTTCTTGAGCTGTTCGCTTGTCGAGGCGAACTAAGGAATCTCTTAATAAACAATTCGGCCAAATCATATATGTTAAATTTTGTATATAAACTGATCCAAGTAATAGTTTGGACCAAGCACATTGACATCAGTGGTTAAATTTCATTTTCATCAACTTAATTAGTACTACTAACCATGGCAAAAAAGGTACCGGCAGCAGCCATGATGTTGTTGATGATGATTTTGGCACTTAATTACTTTCACGTTACGAGTGCAGCAGAATCCAATAGCATTGGTGACGACAAACTTGTAGCTAATTACGCGTCTACGCCTTCTAAAGTAATTGATGTAGACTTCATTCCTGAGCAGAGGGGGGATGAAATCGGATTTGGTGTACAAGTTTCTCCTGAACGGAACGGGCATGAAATAGAAAAGCTAACGAATTTGCTGAGCGGAGTAGGCATGCGTAAAAGGCCAGAGACTACTTGTTCTTGCTATAATTGTGGTACTTTTCAGTGTTACTGCAGAGGTTGTAGCTCAGAGATGTGCTGCATATAATGATAAAAGCTAAGAAGAAGCATTGATCACATGAAAGGAGAATATATTGGAGGAAACCTCTATTTTTATTTGAATAAAACATCTGCTATATGTACCTTTGGTTAAAACATGTGTCATGTATTTGTCAAGTGGAACTTTTACTCCTTCAACAAAGAGTGTCGTATCCTGAGATTTGAAATTATGTGCTGTTTTCTTTGTCATGGCTGCATTTTCGACATGAAGTAATAAGTACTCCCTTTAGTTGCTTTTTATGGACACATAATAAGGTTCACTATGAATTAATGTTTTTTGGACTAAACAAATGCTGCAGTAAACATTTCTAAGGCCTAATGAACCATGTGTTCAAGGATTGCTCGAGATAGTTTCTATTTACTTTTTCCGGTAAAGAAATGGACCTTGGACATAACTGAATCTCAAAAGCTAGCTCATGAGGTGAAGATTGCTTAAAATCGTATAAAGGGACCATCTCACTGCTGAAGCTCCGATGTGGGACTCAACACCTTGCAAGCTTAGGACACTGGTCATCTAGATCGTGAACAATAATATAAGATGGGGGCTCAACATCAAACAATGAGTTGCACTAGGCATGACTCTCACACAATAAAGAAATAGACATTTGGCCTAACTCAATTCCCAAAGCTAGTTTACAAGGGTGAAAATTGCTGAAGACCATATAAACAGACCATTCCATCCCTAAAGCGCTGATGTGAGACTCAATACCCTCCGCACACTCAGGATTAGACCTTTGGAGCGTGAATAATATAAGATGAGGGCTCAACACAATGATCAAGGAAAGAAACTTTTGGCCTAACTAAATCCCAAAAGCTAGCTCACGAGGTGAAAATTACTTAAGACCGTATTTTGATAATACATTAGTCGAGGACTCTGTGTGTACCTCTGACCAAGTAGAACAACTTCAGAAGGTGCTACTCACACAAAGGGCAGGCTACATATTTGCTAAGAGATTAAAATGTTCACTTTGTCAACAGAAAGCAGAACTAATACTTATGCATAAAATCACACAGGAAAAGGGACCTCTGCTGACCCATAAAAGAATGAAGTTAATGGTATATACATCATATGAGTGGCGGAGCTAGGATTTTCACACGAAATAACCACACGAAGAAGCCAAAGGAACTAAAATTTAAAGAAGTAAACACACGAAGAAGCCAATGGCATCCAACATCTACTATGTATACATAAAAAGTTATTTTTAAGCTTATATACACAAATGTTTTTTTCCGGGGAAGGGGGTTTGGATGAACACCCTTGCGCCCCTAGCTCCGCCCCTGCATCATCTGCAAAACAAACTTACTATTCTTCTCCATATGGACAGATCTGAAGGCATCAATAAAGCAAAAAGATGTATCTCGTGCACAAGTTGCATTATCCGGTTAACCAGAAACCAGAGCTATATAGAACTTTCAGTAGGCTATGAACTGTAGGTACGACACCCTAGTCAAGGCTCTGGAGTAGGCTGCTGCAAGAAGATACTTGTCGGATCATTGGGGTCGACATAACTGCAAAGTTTACCAAAATAAGAATTTTACGAAATATCTCAAGTTTATGCTTATAGTGAAGATATTGAAAAGATGATATCAAATACTCCCTCCGTCCCAATTTATGTGACGGTGTTTGACTGAACACAAAGTTAAGAAAGACTTTTGAAACTTGTGGTCTAAAACAAGTCTTAGACAAAAAGCAAGAAACGTGACGTACGCATATCTCGTCATCTCATCGACCGATGCTTTTGCTTCTTGAAGAGGATCTACACGAGCCTTTGCCCTTGACCGTCGGTAGCGTCGTCTCACTTTTCCAATTAAATTGAAAAATAATGGGATGAAATTCTCACAATCACATTCCTTGAACAAAATTTTAAACGAATGAGGAATGACATTGTTTTCATTAGCTGGTACAACAACCTGAAATAGGTAAGAATCAGTCATCTGAAGTAGGTTGTGCTTATATGGTCCATGAATAAGTAAATCTATCTATTCTACTTACCGGATTTACATATCCAGAAATGTTTTTGCAAGAGAATATTGGTTGATTTAATATTTCACCATGAACAAAAAGCTGCAGAATGAAGTAAATTTGAGTCAGCAGAAGCTTTTATCGGTTCTAAAAATTGTGTCCTCTTCCACTCCTCACAAACACCCATGAATTGGTATCAATTTAATGCACAGAATTACAAAATCTTCACATAGATATGTGTGTATGTTTGTATGTATGAACACACCTCCTTTGAACCCGACTAACTCTTAACGCCGGATCCACCTGCTCAGATTCAACTACTTCGACCAGTTTTTAAATCGGTTCACAAAAATATAGCAAAATCTAGATAGTATGCCACAGCAACAACAACAACAAAGATATAACCAAGTAGTGAAGCACAACTTGACTAAGAAAAGATTGAACTGAACTAAATGTTTGAACTGTCTCACATCACCTCAAGATAGTCATCCAAGTCCAGCGTTATCAAACGTGAACAGTGGGGGAAAAAATACCGAAGCTTATTAGTGCTTTAAGCAGAATGCAACTATAAAGACAGAGCCTGTGGGCAATCAGATGCGCACCATAACGCCTTGTGGCTACTGGCTATATAGAAGCGCCATTTAGCGAGGACAACCTTTTTGCACCTAGCTTCAACGCTTAACGGCCTTCAAGAAAACTGTACAAGTCTAAGACAATTACCCCAAGTATAGACAACAAATGCAGAATTTAACACAAGTGGTAATGCTTAAGTGAAGCTACCTTGAAGTAACCGGATAACATTTACCAGCTATAGGCACGAACACAGTATGGGAAAATTCAAATGTCTAGTACCTCTGGATTTTGTACACCAACTTGAAATATAGAGTAGCTTTAGAAGAGATGAAAAATCCTATAAGGCTATAACTAGAGGCAGAACTTGGATTTTGCTTTGTAGGTTCTAGATTCTAGAAAATGCAGTTTACTGGGTATAAATTATTTATACATATTAAGCGGATTTTTATATGCTAATACCGGATTTGAGCCTACTGGGTTCCACCGAACCCATAGGGGAAGCTCTAGCTCTGACTAATCACCATGGATTTGTGAGATATTTGAACAAAAGAGGGCATATTGTTAACCTGGAACCTAAAGACATCAGTCCTGCATTTTGCAATATTACCAGACAAATTCAAATAAATATAAACAAGTAACGAATCAAATGAACAATGGTATGAATCTGGGGCAGGAACCAATTCCACACGACTCAAAAAGCATATATTTCCTACAAAAATCAGGCAAGTAGAAGCTAGAAAGATGAGCACTATACATACCAACGGAATGTCAAAAGCAGTGAAGTTGTCCCTAGGATTCTTTGCAACAAAGACCATACGGATATTCGATAAATAGATGATTCCTTTTGCTTGTACTACTCCTAAACTGCAAAAGCAAAATATTCACAATTCATGTCAACCCATTAACTGGTTAAAAAGCCCAAAAGGGAGAAAAAAAAATACAGTGAGAAATCAAATCATACAGAACAACAAATTAACACCCAGCCACTCCATCCACACACAATAAACTTAGGTTGTGTTTGCTATGGAGGAAAATACTTTCCTCAAAAATGTTTTCAGATTTTCCCATATTAGGTTGGTCAAAATGTTTTGGAAAATGTTTTCTCAAGAAAAGCAAGCTCCTCCCTTGTGCGAAAAGCGAAAATAAGTTTCATAAGCAACATTCCAAGCTCATTGTCTCCTCCCCACGCCTCACCCCTTGACCACCCCATCCCCCATCCCCCGCCACCCCCACCCCCCACTCCCCACCTCACCTCCATGGTGTTATTCTAGATGACATATAAATGTCTTAGGGATAATATCTTTTCGGCTTACTTTCCAAACACCAAAAAATAAATAAGCAAATTACTTATTTTTCAGGATTGTGGTCCGGCCCTTTTCCGGACCAGCGCATAGCGGGAACTTATTGCACCGAGCTGCCCCTTTTTTTTTTTAAACTTATTTTACAGGAATGTTTTTTTCCGTGAAGAACATTCTCCTTCATACCAAACACACACTCAATGCATCTACTTTCCAAACTGAAAAAAGTGTACAAATACATGCTTCAATCCATACAGTTATTTATAAAACTTTTACAACAACAACATACCAGTATAATCCCACCAGGTGGGGTCTGGGGAGGGTAGAGTATATGCAGACCTTACCTCTACCTTTTGATGGGTAGAGAGGTTGTTCCCGATAGAACCCCGACTCAAAGAGAGATGAAAAAGCATCAGGAATAATAAACAATAATAATAAGCAGTAATAGCAGCAAGATAGGAGAACATAATCAAAGAAACAATCAAATAGTACTAGAGACAAGAACAAGCAATTCAAAGCAGTATAAACAGGCATGGTGAAATACTAGAGAAAGCAAAATAATATGATAATCGAAGAACAAGCAACAACAAATAGTAACAGGAATCGAAAGACATGGACCTACAAGAATAATACTACTCTGCAACTATTAGTATGAAAGGATAAGTAAGACAACAATAATCTACGTACTAACCTTCTATCCTAATTCGTGTCCTCCATAACCTCCTATCTAGAGTCATGTCCTCCATAACTTCCTATCTAAAACTTTTATGCCCAAGATTCTAATTTCACAACTATATCAGTATTTTGGGTCGAAACAATAATCAAATAACAAGATTAAACAAATTAAAATAAAGACAACATAATGGAAGAATTCAAAGAAGAATTAATGGTTACCTTGGAATGTGATCAATCTCAAAGTCAACTCCATCATTAGCTAAGACAAACAATTCATTGAGAAATGGAACTGGCATTCCATGAGGAAATACTTTAGGATTCATTGCCATTTTACAGTGTGTGCAACTTTAACAAGAAACCAAAAAATTGATTGTTATATCAGAAATGAGCTTTGTTTGTTTGGAAATTACTATATGGTTTGATATTTTCAAATCCCGTGTATTTATGGGCTACTCTTACGTGCTTATCACGTGTACAGCTAAATACTATCCTTTAACCAAGACAAGTATAATATTATATGATTTGCATACTACATTCTTTGGAGATATATTTAAACTGACCTTAACACTTAAAAGTTTTGAGTTTAAGCTCTGTGTAAATGATATAAAAGCACTTGCAGGTAACCCTTTTATAATATTGATTGGTAATAATATGTTATAATAACTTAAATTAAACTCATGATTTTATGGTGACAACCAACTGATTAGTTGCTGTATTTTTCAAGTTAATAATACGTACTTATTGAATGGAATCATTTGCCATTGTCTTTTAACTGATATAATAAGGTTAAAAAGAATTTGCATCAGCAATGCATAAAATTTAAAGTTAATTTGAGTTTAAGTACTGCTTTGCACTGATTTGAAAATAAGTATTTCAATCAGGTCATTTATTTTGTACAAGTTGAATTTCTATATTACTAAAGTATTTAAGTACTTAATAATATGATAAAAAATCTTCACGTTATCAGCATATATAAATTTATGAGTAGGTCAAGATTAATGATTTTTGAAATGCTTAAAGAAACGCAAACACGACTTGTTGGACACACTATATCAACAAATTTCAATTTTCCACCTGTGTTGAGATGTCGATAGTATAATTAAAATACGGCTTGGAAGAGTCTGGTATAGATTTATATATTATGATATTCTCTAACCTACAACGTCACGATATATTTTTAATTAAGTTGAGTTGAATTGTATTAGCTTTCTAACTAATCCAACTACTTCTCCCTGGATCTTGTGGACTAGTAATTGTTTCTTTCTTTTCTTCGTTTTTTAATCTAAAGTACAAATTGACTAGGTAATATTATTCACTAAAGTTGGACCATAGATATCAGAGGTTTATAGGAAAACTTAAATATCGTATTATCACTAAACCTATAATATTACCTATATTGTGGTGTTGGTAAGCAGTACATGCGTGCTCTCAAGCACAGTACCAAATTCATTTGAATCCAGTACTTTCAAATAGAGAACTTAAATTCATTACGAAATTTTCACTAAAATTTATATAGATAGTAGATATGAAACCATAACTTTAAAAGTATAGTGAGTTCCGGGTGAAGAATCTTAAACGTTAAACCCATAGAGCTTAAATCTTAAATCCAACCTCTACTGACATGAGCTGACCCCAAAATAATAATCCCTCCGTCCCAAAATGATTGTCTTCCTTTCCTTTTTAGTTTGTCCCAAAAAATTGACACCTTTCTAAAAACAATTTAACTTTATGAGATATTTACAGCCACACAAATATCTAAAGCTTGTTTTGAACCACACATTTCAAAAGTCTTCCTTTGTTTCTTAAACTTTGTGCCAAGTCAAACTAAGACAATATTTTTGGGACGGAGGGAGTAGTTGGTTTTGATCCTTGAATCTCATGCTTCAACCTCTAGGCAATTCTCTTTGAACTATATTTACTAATTTCTTAAGCTTTTTATCGATTACCAAATACTCCCTTTGTTCCATAATAAGTGATTCTTTTAGCTCATGCACACCCTTTAAGAAATTGCTCACTTCTATAAAATTAGGAGTGTTTTTACTAACTTACCCCTAATCAAATTGTGCTTATATAATTAAAAGCCTAGAAAAAGAAAAGGTAGTTAATGAATCTTGATTATTTAAATAAAAGTAATTTTGAAAGAATCTGCCTAAAGTATTGTTGAAATCCTAGAGCACCACTTATTTTGAAAAAAATTGAAAAGCCTAAAAAATCACTTATTATGGAACGGATGGAGTATCATTTTAGATTTCTTATATCCCCATCTCTCTCTACAAGTTAATGATCCACTACATTATCAAAATTTTTATTCAATAAACTTTGAACCAAAAAAACCGGTCAATAAAACACATGAATATCCACGAAACAATCCACTGAACCATCAAGAGTGTATTGCTCATGAAATATCAAGAGAGCATAGCTCAATGTATGATTTAGAGACACTTGTTGCACCTTAATTATTCCATCGGGTACCTGATACCTCCCACCAACACAGGTATCAGAGACAACTTTGCCCACCTAATGCTTAGGCAGGAGGGAAAATGCAGAGTCTCCACATAAGGTTCAGAAAGGACATTTATATCTAACCCTTGTGGATTGTGGACTAACAAAGCCCTTAAACTTCCCAATTCTTACCTATGCTCTTCCTTGAGAATCTCTCCACTCAAAATTCAAAAATGCACTGCTCCAAGAACTTCCCCTATACACTGATTGCACCACATAAAGAATCATGCAAAAGATATCGCGACTTAGCAGAGGCATTCGAAAAGAGTCTAGATGCAACAAACTCTTGACATTCTGAAGCTTCTATTACCAACTGACACATTTCCGATTACAACAACATACCCAATGTAATCCCACAAGTGGAGTCTGAGGAGGGTAGAGTTTACGCAGACCTTACCCCTACCTTGGGAGGTAGAGAGACTGTTTTCGATAAACCCTCGGTTAGAATATAGCTACCAACACATTTCCGATTCTGATACTAAAATGGATTCCTTTCCACTGGACTAACGTAAAAGCTAGCACACATTGAGTTACTGGTGACTCCTATTGGACGGTTTATCTGCAAGCCTCCTGAAAATAGTAGTATCAAACAAGAGAGTTAAATCTAATAAATCTCTCAGATATTAGCAATCTTCACAAAAAAGAGTACGGATTCTGCAAATAGTGTCTTGTTTTATAAAGAAGGATCACAATGGTACAGCACCCCAAGGATAAGCAGTAAAAGAGAGCCTTCAGTTGAACAAAGGAAGGAGAAAAACACTCTGCAGCACCTTATACAAGGAAACCAATGTACCAGAAAACAGAACCATCCACACGTCTTTGAGACGAAAATTATCTTCTTTTTTTCTTCCTGCATTATTAAGAAGCATAGAAATTCTTTTTCAGCAAATCAGGTGTAAGCAAATCATTCTCTTCTTTTTATTTTTGAGGTCCAATTACTAAATAGATGCTCGATATCCTCTAAAAATTCTAAGATTTCAAAAAGAAATTACCAATCCTCAAAGCATTTAACAACCTCTTAGAATCTGCTTAACTATTTAAAAAGATTTACGGTTAGTTTACCCCCTTAAAAGGATATTTACCTGCTGAAGTCTGAAAACAATTCCACAAGTCCAACAGATGCCGGCTGCAGAGTTCAATCTGATTCTTCCAATTCAATTCAAAACATAACCAAATTTTCATTGGAAGTTAAGAATACAATCAGAAATTATTAGTAGTCAATTCATTTAAAAAAATATCATTACATATAGACAGTAAAAACAGAAACTTGAAACCTTTAGTAAAGAGGTGAAACTTGCAAACTCATGCGAGTCCTCTATATATCAGCCCTTCTTCAAGCTCTGTGCTCGGATTCTTTAAAAATGTCAACAGATGCGTATCGGATCCTTCAAAAATAGTGCTTTCTTGGAGGATCCGATATGGGTATGGCACTATTTTTGGAGAATCTGGGCAATAGTCTTCAAGCCAAGTAATCTTTTACAATCACTAGATAGACATAATAGATTTGTTACCAAATCAAACGCACAAAGCTGAAATACATCCTTAATCGCAGATGCTGCAGAGCAGAATTCTCCCGCTGCTTTAAGAAAAAATTACAGCATGCTGCAGTGTACATGATACTACTAAACATATGGAATATTACATTAGCTCAACAACTAGCTTCAGAATGACTGAGCAATGAATAGCATGAAGATAATCATAAAGACTTCTATAACATCAAATAGTTTTCAAGTTGAAACTCAAGCTTCTCCACTTCAAAATGTGGCACTCACTGGCCACTGCAAGTGAATATATTGGAACAGAGACCAAATCTCACATTTATTTACCAAGACTAATTAAAGAAAGCATTAATTGTAGGTATCCGAGGTATCTCCTTTTTTCCATTCCTATATATTATGGTCTCTGAGGTTCAAAATCAGCTAATACACTTCAAAAGCATTTATCATGTTCAACGTCACATTTACAACGTCCATAGCACTCTATTGATTTCATGTATCACTTAGACAATGGCAAGTGAACCTTTTCACACACACACGAGCGCGCGAAACATCATCCCATCAAGAAACAAAATGTATCTTAGGGACAAATTTACACCTTTTCATGCATCACTTCGACAGTTGCAATTGAATCTTCACAGACACACACACACACGAGCGCGGGGAACATCATCCAATCAAGAAACACAATGTACTTAAGGAACAAAGTCCATAGCACTCTTTTCGAGTCTGAAAGATTATCTTCTCACGCAGATAGTTTCAACAAATTACAGAATTCAATTCATCAGAAACCTCCATGGTTTCGTTACAGAAAACAATCATGCAGAACTACAGGTTTTTGTAGACCACACACCGATACTTATCTTCTCCACTCCACCATTATCGAAATGGTCAAGCACTTATTGAGAGTTCCAATTTCCAACCAAATTCAACACAAGAAGCTCCCTTGGATTCTTGTGTTATCTTTTTCTTATCTCTTCATGGCTACAGCACTCATAACTTAAGAACTGAAACCCTAACAAATGCAATGGAACAACCAAACAATCTAACCCTAGCAGTAATTCAACAAATTGCACAAAACCTAGTTCCATTTCTCACTCACTACACTACCTAAACGCCTAAAATTAACAACAATGTCACTTCTAACAGAACAAATACAACAAACAAAGAACAACAATAATACTCATTTTATACATATCATAAACAGCAAATAAATATTTCATATCTTCAATGTCCATCGTCCTCTCTTCTCGGCGGTCCAGAACCCGAAAGAGAAGCTAGCAAATTCAGATGCCCTTGAGCTATAGGAAAGTAATTCCCAACCCTACCAGCCGATGCTTCTTCCATATGCTGCTGAAGAAACCTCGAAGGCTGCGAATTCATTGCCGCTGCCGCAGCCGCCATCTCCAGCGGCTGCGCGAAGCTCCAAACTTGTCCGAAATCAGACCTAGCCGGGACAGCCCAAAATCCAGCAGTAGGACCTGTTGGTGAATATACAATAAATTACCGTTGAAAAATAAAAATGAATAAATAAATAAATATTCAGGCTGAGAAACGGACATCTTCCTCTCCCTTTTACACTACGCCAGAGTTACGGCCACCAACAAATATGAACATATTTTAATATTAAAATGTTGGGATAATTCATAATAGCACTTTTGGTCAGTAAGAAAATTATGTTTTTGGTCCTTGTGATATATTACTCAACATGAACCTTCAATTAATTAAATCGTGTGTAATAGTACAAATTTAACATAATTTATGAGTCATTAAGTGGTTGAACGGTTAATAATTATACTAAATTTGCAAATATTGACAAGCAAAGAGACCAAAAGTGCACAATTCAACTAATCGAAGGTTTAAAGTGCTTAGTCAAATATCATAGGTAATTAAAGTGGTTGAATGGTTAATAATGATAGTAAATTTGTGAATATTGACAAGCAAAGGAATCAAAAGTGCGCAATTCAACAAATAGAAGGTTTAATGTTCTTAGTCGGGACTAAAATTGGTGCGTATGTCAAACAATCTCCCCAAAATAAGGGATTAAAAGTACACAAATTCAACTAATTGAAGGTTTAATGTGCTCAATCAGATATCACAGAGACTAAAATCAGAATTACCAAATAACTAAGAGACCAAAAGTGTTATTCCAACAAGACCTACAACCGTACCTCCACCGTTGCTTACGTCATTCAAAATTGCACAATTCTAACTAATCCAAGGTTTAATGTCCTTAGTCAGATATCACAAAGACTAAAATCAGAATTACCAAATAACTAAGGAACCAAAAGTGCTATTCCAAAGGGAACCTACAACCGTACCTCCACCGTTGCTTACGTCATTCAAAATTGCACAATCCAACTAATCGGAAGGTTTAATATGCTTAGTCAGATGTCATAAAGACTAAAATCACAATTACCAAACAACTTTTCATGTAGTTTTCAAACAAAAATTTTAATTTTAGAATATTGAGTTAATCTAATCCAATTTAGCATCAAAATTTAGTCCAAACTGACTCTCCAAAAGCAAAATATCACATAAATTAGCCCCCCCCACACAGAGAGAGAGAGAGAGTAACATATTTTAATATTAAAATGTTATTCCAACAAGACCTACAAACTGTACAATCCCTCGTTGCTTACGTCATCCTTCGCCCAATACATGAGTAATTAAATGCTTGAATAGTTTAGTAATTGCACTAAATTCATTAATATTCAACTAATTAAACCTTCAATGTGGTTAATCAGATAATCACACAACAACAACAACAACAACCCAATGAAATCCCACATCGTGGGGTCTGGGGGAGGGTAGAGTGTACGCACACCTTACTCCTACCAAGGTAGGACGGCTGTTTCCGAAAGAAACTCGGCTCAAGAAAAGCATAAAAGCAAATCAGATAATCACACAGACTAACTAAAATCAAAATTACCAAAAGCAGCCCTACCTCCGCCGTTGCTGACGTCATCCTTCCCCCCACTTCCATCATCATCATCCTCAGACCGTAGCCTCTTCCCTAGCAAAAACGGCGCCGGAGAAGTAGACTGAGACTGAGAAGACAGCATCTTTTGATTGAGTGAACCTGAACTCATTGATGAAACCGAAGACGACAACGCACAGTTGTTGTTGTTATTATTATTATTACTGTTTCCGTTGTTTCGTAACGAAACGGAAAGAGTAGAGAAACTAGCAGGCATAGTACCAGTACCGGTTGCAGCAATAATTGAAGGTTCAGCTTGTCTTAATAACCATTCAATTGTTTGTCCATCAGATTTATGACCTAATTCACGTGTTAATTGAAAAACCCTAGCTGCACATACAATTGGCATCCTTATACGACGTCCACGTCCGTCAACTTTACTATGACGGTCTTTTGCTGGCGGTTTCTTCACCGTTAAAGCACCGTTGTTACTATTAATCTCGGTAATAGCGCCGCCATTACTAGGTTGTTCTACTGAACTCGACATATAGTTTTTTTTTTTTTTTTTTTTTTTTGGGAGTAGTGAGATATAGTTTTAGGGAAAAAAAAAGGCAATTATTATACAGAGGGAAGAAGGGGGAACAAGGGGGTAGGGGGGGTCAAATGATTGAGAGGCAGGAGCTGGTGGAGACAGGAAGAGGGCACATGGTTGAGTGGGACCACGTTTAATAAGTTTTTATTTTTATTTTTATTTTCGGTCCGGTGTCTGGTATCCAGATTAGGGCGCAACTGAATTGAAACTCGCGTCGGAAAGTGATGCGGCGGCGGACTAAATTTTGAATTCGCGCTGAAAATTTTTAAATTTTGGGTATAAAGCGCGATTCTGTATCCGGTAGGATTCAAATAGAAAATCTTTTGATTGAGGATGGATATTTCTACACTGATGCGGCCGACTCAATTTAAATTCGCGCCAGAAAATTTTAAACTGGGGATTAAGGGCGACTCTCTATCCGGTAGGATTCAAATAGAAAATCTCTAATTAAGGAGCAGTCGATTCAATTTAAATTTGCGCCAGAAAGTTTTAAACTGTGGATAAAGCGCGACTTCTATTCCGGTAGGATATATTTAGATAGAAAATCTTTGATTAAGGATGGATATCCCTAAACTGACGCAGCAATTCAATTTAAATCCGCACCAGAAAGTTTTAAACTGTGGATAAAGCGTGACTCTGTATCTGGTAGGATTCAAATAGAAAATCTTTGATTAAGGATGAATATTCCTAAACTGATATGGCCGACTCAAATTAAATCCGCGTCAGAAAGTTTTAAACTGGGGATGAAGTACAACTATGTATCCTGTAGGATTCAAATAGAAAAATCTCTGATTAAGGATGAATATTCCTAAACTGATGCGGCCGACTAAATTTAAATCCGCGCTAGAAAGTTTTAAATTGTGGATAAAGCGCGACTTTGTATCTTGTAGGATTCAAATAGAAAAGCTTTGATTAAGGATGGATATTCCTAAACTGATACGACTGACTAAATTTTGAATTCGCGCTAGAAAGTGTAAATTGTGGATAAAGCGCGACTCTGTATCCGGTAGGATTCTAATATAAAATCTTTGATTAAGGATGGATATTCCTAAACTGATGCGTCCGACTAAATTTAAATCTGCACCGGAAAGTTTTAAGTTGTGCATAAAGCCCGACTCTGTATCCGGTAGGATTCAAATAGGAATTCTTTGATCAAGGATGGATATTGCTACACTGATGCAGCCTGCCTAAATTTAAATCTATGCCGGAAAATTTTAAACTGGGGATAAAGCTCGACTCTGTATCTAGTAGGATTCAAAATAGAAAATCTTCGATTAAGAATGAACATTCCTAAACTGATGCGACTGAGTAAATTTAAATCTGCGCTAGAAAGTTTAAGAACTGTGGATAAAGTGTGACTCTGTATCTGGTAAGATTCAAATAGGAAAGCTTTGATTAAGGATGAATATTCCTAAACTGATGAGGCCGACTCAATTTGAATCCGCGCTAGAAAGTATTAAATTGGGGATAAAGTGTGATTCCGTACCCAATGGGATTCAAATAGGATTTTTTTTTATTAAGGATGGATATTCCTACATCGATGCGGCTGCCTAAATTTAAATCCATGCCAGAAAATTTTAAACTAGGTATAAAGCCCGACTATGTATCCGGTAGGATTTAAATAGAAAATCTCTAATTACGGATGGATATTCCTAAACTGATGCAACCGACTAAATTTAAATCCGCGCAAGAAACTTTTAAGCTATGGATAAAGCGCGTCTCTGTATCCGTTAGGATTCAAATAGAAAAGCTTTGATTAAGGATGGATATTCCTAAACTGATGCGGCCAACTAAATTTAAATCCACCCCAAAAAGTTTTAAACTGTGGATAAAGCGCGACTCTATATTCGATAGGATTCAAATAGAAAAGCTTTGATTAAGGATGAATATTCCTAAACTGATGCGACCGACTAAATTTTGAATTCGTGCTAGAAAGTGTAAACTGGGATAAAGTGTGACTCTGTATCCGGTAGGATTCAAATAGAAAATCTTTGATTAAGGATGGATATTCCTACACTAATGAGGCCCGACTCAATTTAAATCCACACCAGAAAGTTTTAAACTGGGGATAAAGTGTGACTCTATATTCAGTAGGATTCAAATAGAAAATATATGATTAAGCATGGATATTCCTAAACTGATGCGGCCAATTCATTTTAAATTCCCGCCAAAAAATTTTAAACTGCAGATAAAGAGCGACTCTATATCGAGTAGGATTCAAATGGAAAATCTCTGATTAAGGATGAATATTTATAGTACTCCATCGGGTTCAAAAATAGGGATTTTTACCTTCTATGTTAACTAAGGCAAACTAATTACCAGATTTGGGCAACATTTTTTCTTTTACCCCTTTTAGCCGCTGGAACCGCTGAGAGCACAACAACTACCGCTTCTACTTCTAGTGTTGTTTTAGTGCGAATCTGGTGCTGTTGTTTTGGTCCAATCCCATAGCGTTGGTGCTTTTCTGGTGCTTTTCGTTGTTGTTTATGTGCAATTTTAGTGCTTTTCTGGTGCAAATTTGATGTAATTCTGATTTTTCGGTGTTTGGTGAATATGAAAATTTCTTGGGGAGATTTTGGACAAAATATATTTCATGATAAGTATTTCAACTCACGAAGAGTCTCCACCCATAAACCACCAATCTTCATTTTCACTTCGATTTACCCTGTCATTGATCTTGAGTTTAATTTGATCCGATCTTAGCAAAAACAACCGGGTAAAGTGTTTATAAACACCTTTTATACGTTATTATACATTTTTATACAGTGTAGAAGTATGTATTTATACATACCTCTTATATAAGTTTGTATAATATTGTATACCAGTGTAAAAGAGTGTATAAACACGTCTTATACATTATTATACACTTTTATACAAGGTTGATAAATTGTCTACAGTATGTGTATAAAGTTGTATACTGTGAAAATTTGGTTATGCAGATGTAAATTTAAAATATGGTTATGTGGATGTAATTTTGTATGTTGGATTGTACATTCTTGAAATTCTCCTTCAAAATAAGTGTCTACTTATTCTTTAGCATACCCCTTAAAAAATACTAATTCCTGGAAAAAAAATAGGTGTTTTGATTAAACTACTTGTAAATATTATCCTGTAGTTAATATAGTTTTTTGATTTCGTAGAAACTCATTTATCTAAATAGGGGTAAATTTGAAAAATAAAAATTAATTCCTTCTTAATTACGTGTGGACACTTATTTTAAATTAAAATAAAAAAATTATTATGAACCGAAGGACTATATCACTATACCACAAACTCTTATTTGTGGGACCACGTTTAATAATTAATACTTGCTACAAAGCACCATCCAAAAAGTCGTAATATTCTCGATTTTATTTTGTGTGATAAGATTTTGAAAATTCATATTTTAAACATGTTAAAATTCATATGGTAAATCGAAATGCTAATAGGAGTACGATGATTAAACAATTTCCACTTTACTTTACTACTGTATAGAAGCACCAGTTGGTGCCTTTTTGGTCGTCCGTTGTGAGCCCTTATTTAAGGGCCCTTAAAAAAAAATAAAAAAAATTAGGGCCCCATATTAAATAGGTCCAAAAAACAAATTGTAAAAAAAAATTGTGGGCCCATATTAAACACCAATCAGTATTAAAAAAAATTGACCACATATTAATAAAATCAAGCAATATTTAAACAAATTGTGGGCCTCATATTAAACACCAACCAGTATTAAAAAAAAGTGGACCTCATATTAACAAAATCAAGCAATATTAAAAAAAAAAAGTGAATCTCATATTAAAAAATCAAACAATGTTAAAAAAAATTGTGGGCCCCATATCAAACACCAACCAGTATTAAAAAAAAGGAGAAGAAAAAAAATTTGAACCCACCACATCCAAACTCACGGGGAAAAAAAAAGTGAACCTCATATTAACAAAATCAAGCAAAAAAAATTGTGGGCCCATATATATTAAACAACAACTAATATTAAAAAAAAATTGTGGTCCCCATATTAGACACCAATCCGTATTAAAAAAAAGTGGACCCCATATTAACAAAATCAATCAATATTAAAAAAAAAGTGAATCGCATATTAAAAAAATTATGGGCCTCATATTAAACACCAACCAGTATTAAAAAAAAAAAAAAGGAGAAGAAAAAAAAAAGTTGAACCCACCACATCCAAATTCACAGGGAAAAAAAAGTGAACCCCATATTAACAGAATCAAGCAAAAAAAATTGTGGGCCCCATATTAAACACCAACCAGTACTAAAACAAAAGGAAGAAAAAAAGTGGAACCCACCACATCCAAACTCATAGGAAAAAAAAGTGGACCCCATATTAACAAAATCAAGTAATATCAAAAACAAAAGTGAATCCCATATTAAAAAACAAACAATGTTAAAAAAAATGTGGGCCCCATATTACACACCAACCAGTATTAAAAAAAAAAAAAAAAGTGGAACCCACCACATCCAAACTCACAGAAAAAAAAGCGGACCTCATATTAACAGAATTAAGCAATATTAAAAAACAAGTGAATCCCATATTAATAAAACAAACAATGTTAAACAACAAATGCTTAGAAAATCAAACAATTAAATCAATAATGGTGGACTCATTGCCACATGTGTATCAACCCATTAGTGGGAGCAAATGAAATTATTGTACAACAATATACTTAAAATATTTATATATTAAAATAAGATAGAATTTAATTACTTTTTCATTTTTTCCTTACTCTAATAAATGTGAAAAGAGATTAATGTAAAAGAAAAAATAATATTAAATGGAGATCAAATAATTAATAAGCTAAAATAGTGAAATTATAATTCTAATTGACGTTTTCTTAAAAAATCGTGTAAAAAACAACATGACAAGTAAAATGAGTTAAACAAAAAATATTTTCTAAAAATTAAAAAATAGAAGTTCTTCATGACCCCATATTAAACACCAACTAGTATTAAAAAAAAAAAAAAAAAAGTGGAACCCACCACATCCAAACTCACGGGGAAAAAAAAGTGGACCCCATATTAACAAAATCAAGCAATATTAATATAAAAAATGAATCCCATATTAAAAAAATAAACAATGTTAAAAAAAAAAGTGCTTAGAAAATCAAATAATTAAATCAATAATGATGGATTCATTGCCACATGCGTATCAACCCATTAGTGGGAGCAAATGAAATTATTGTGCAGTAAAATACTTAAAATACTTATATATTAAAATAAGATAGAATTTAATTACTTTTTAATTTTTTTCTTACTCTAATAAATGTGAAAAGAGATTAATGTCATAAAAGAAAAAATAATATTGAATGGAGATCAAATAATTAATAAGGTAAATTAGTGAAATTATAATTCTAATTGACGTTTCCTTAAAAAATCGCGTAAAAAACAACATGACAAGTAAAATGAGTTAAATAAAAAATATTTACTAAAAATCCTTTGTGGTCCCACCCACTTTTTTATTTAAGGGCAAAAAATTGACGTTTTATACTTTATATTTCCAACTCTTCTAAAAAGTAGATATAAATATTTTATTATATTTCTATTCTTCTACTATATAGAAGCATCGATTTACCCATGCTTCGTCGACAGTCACTCTTAAAAAAAAAAAAAAAAAAAACCTGGACCCCACCCTCCCCAAACTCATGAAAAAAAAAGATGGACCCAATATTTTAAAAAAAAATGGCCACGTCAAAAAAAAACAAAAAAACGTGCACCCCATATACTAAAAAATTAAACAATATGCATGTAATTCCCAAAGTATCCCCATGGCCCCACATCCAAACTCACGGGAAAAAAGATGGAACCCACCACATCCAAACTCACGGGAAAAAAAACGTGAACCCCATGTTAATAAAATCAAGCAATATTAATAAAAAAAAAATGAACCCCATATTAAAAAAACAAACAATGTTAAAAAAAAAGTGCTTAGAAAATCAAACAATTAAATCAATAATGATGGATTCATTGTCACATGCGTATCAACCCATTAGTGTGAGCAAATGAAATTATTGTACAACAACATACTTAAAATACTTATATATTAAAATAAGATAGAATTTAATTACTTTTTCATTTTTTCTTACTGTAATAAATGTGAAAAGAGATTAATGTTATAAAAAAAAATATTAAATTGAGATCAAATAATTAATAAGGTAAATTAGTGAAATTATAATTCTAATTGACGTTTCCTTAAAAAACCGTGTAAAAAACAACATGATAAGTAAAATGAGTTAAACAAAAAATATTTACTAAAAATTAAAAAATAGAAGTTCTTCATTTAGATAAAAAATCAAATTTCTACTTTGTTTCATCTTAAACATGTAAAATTAATATAATAATTTGAATTAGAATTATCCAAATCAAAATTTGATAAAAAAAATTATATGTATTACTTTACTATTACTACTATATAGAAGAGCCGATTTATAGAGGTAAAATAGTCGTCCGTGTTTTGTCCTACTTTTTTATTTAAGAGTAAAAAAATCTTTTGTGGTCCCACCCACTTTTTTATTTAAGGGCAAAAAAATGACGTTTTATACTTTATATTACCAACTCTTCTAAAAAGTATAGATAGAAATACTTTATTATATTTCTATTTTTCTACTATATACAAGCATCGGTTTACTCATGCTTCGTCGACAGTCACTCTTAAAAAAAAATAAAAAAAATTGGACCCACCCTCCCCAAACTCATGAAAAAAAAAAGTAGACCCCACCCTCTCCAAACTCATGAAAAAAAAAGATGGACCCAATATTAAAAAAAAAAAAAACACGTGCACCCCATATACTAAAAAATCAAACAATATTCATGTAATTCCCAAAGTATCCCCATCAAGTCAATAATAGTGAATTCATTGCCACATGCATGTTAACCCATTAGTGAGAGCAAATGAAATTATTACATAGCAAAAAACATGGACCTCATATTATTACTTTTCTTCAAAATATTTAATTGCTGTATTTGCTATTCCGCCATGTCATTTATTTGTTATGTTTACTAAAATGAATATACTTAAAATATATATATTTAAAAAATAAGATACAATTTAATTACTTTTTTATTTTTATTCTTACTCTCATAAATGTGAAAAGAGATTAATATCAAATGAAGATCAAATAATGAATAAGGTAAATTAGTCAAATTATAATTCTAATTCACGTTTCCTTAAAAAACCATGCAAAAGACAACATGACAAGTAAAATGAGTTAAACCGAGAATATTTACCAAAAATTAAAAAATAGCATTTCTTCATTTAAATAGAAAATTAATTTCTACTTTGTTTCGTTTCAAACATGTAAAATTAATTTAATAATTTGAATTAGAATTATCCAAATCAAAATTTGATAAAAAATAATAAGTATTTTACACTTTTAAATTAATCGAATTAAAATTGAAAGTATCAACTGATGCTTAAATATTGCTATTATTTTATCTCAAAGAGAGGAAAATAGCTTTCTTTTAACCAAGTCTTCTCTTTTAAAAAATATTAATAAATTTTCGTAGCAAACACAAATAAAATAAAATTTTAGATACGGAGCACAAACTACAATGTTATATTAATCATATTTTGAACATAGTGTATATATATATATATATATATATATATATATATATATTATCACTATCTAAACACAACTACATATACATAAATACAGTATAATCCGAAGTGTTGGGCTCGTGCGCAGCACGGGCATAAGCCATCTAGTTTAATAATATAAGAGGTTGGACTTTGACTATGTAAGTAAAAAGAACTTTTCAACCAACGAAAGCAAAAATATTACGAGGTGATTTTTTTATTTATTCAAATTTTAATGGACAGAATTATTCGATACCTATATTGGTGAGAGATAACATGTGCTCAATGAAACTAACAGATACACACAAATTGGCGCGAACGTCATGTTTAATAAAACAAATTTCTACAAATAGGTCTTTAACTTTTAGTGATCTTACTAGATGCGAAGCAAAACTAGTTAAATTTCGGATACCAAGAGCTGTCAGCTTCAACACCAGGAAATGAATAACCTATAAAGAATGAGCATTTTATTTTTCTATAAATGTACTTAATGCAAATTTAAAACAGTCGAATCCTTAAATTTAGATACTAAAGATCTTGGCTTCAACTTAAGAAATTAAGACATTCGATTAAAAGACATTATGTCCTTTAATAAGCTGACGTGAAGTAAATTTGAATTAATCAAATCAATAGCAATTAAGTATGATAGCTACACGTATTTTTGCATTCCTTACTAAAAAAGTAATGGTTCGCCCAAAATTGAGCTAAATCCTTAGATCAACACATGTCGGCCCAATCAAGACCATAGATTAATGCACCTTCAGATTATATCATTCCAAATTACATAGATTAAGGCTTCTTTCGTGCAAAACATTCCAGTTGTCCTAATAATTTTAGTATATGTTACCTCCTCATGGTGATTAAATTAAGACCATGTTTGCCATCTCAAATACAGTCACACCATGAAATTAAGACTATATTTTGCCCCAGTGTTTTTTGTTTAAAAGTTCTTTTATTTTCAAACATTTAAGTTGTGTAATTAATGTTTGTTTTCCTAAAAGACTAGACAAATATTTTTTAAAAATTGAAAAGAAGGGAAAAAACTGTTCGCTTCAATCAAACAGCGGCAGAGACGGGCGCAAGGGATTCAACTTTTGTTATGTATTATAACAAAAACAAATATTCTTTTGATTTTTTTTTGTATATTTACCTTGTTATATATATATTGGAATGGATGCTAAATATCTTTCATTTTTAGTCAGAAGTATCGGATTCGAGCTCTAAGAATAAAACCTTCTTCAATAGAAAGTATGTCACTTCTCAAAGCGAGACTTTCTTATGGAAATTCAAATTAGTCAGACTCTAAAGTAATTTCATATAAGCGTGCGAAAAAGAAAATTGGAAAAAGAAAAAAAAAAGATAAGGGGGAATTTAAGTTATGGTTGTCAGAGTGGGGGTCCATTTTAGGGACCCACAAAGCTCAATCCAGAGTGCATAAATTTTTTATTTTTAAAATTTGAAACAGGTCACTTACTTCATCTACTACTATGGGTCTATGTTGGTCCTACAAAAGTTATAAATAAGCATTAGAATGTTGAGTTCATCATGTGAATTCACTTGAAATATAAATTTATAGGTAAAAATTTATTTAAAATAATAATAATAAAAATAGATATAAATTCATAATTTTAAAAATATTAAAAATTTAATGCTTAAAAATTTAAAATTAAACTTATAAATATTAAATTCTAAATCCGCCTTTAATTGGAGATTCTCAATCACGCTCCGTTCTTCTCTTGATAAGTTGTTGGTCCATTCTTGTTTGTATTGAATGACACGTTTGTTGTAGTAACTATACTCAACTTTTATCCCTTTTTTGGGGTTTGAATAAACTTTAATGCAAAGTTTACTTAGAGCCTGTTTGGATGGGCTTATGGCTTTAAGCTGAAAACAGCTTATAAGTCAAAAAAAATAAGTTGGGGTAACCCAACTTATTTTTTTTGGCTTATAAGTTGTTTTCAGCTTATAAGCTGTTTTAGATAAGTTAAGTCAAATTGACTCAATTATTTTTTTGAGCTTATTTTAAATACAAAATGACTTTAAGCTGGTCAGCCAAACACTCAAAAAAGCTAAAAACAGCTTATAAGCCAACTTATAAGCCAATCCAAACGGGCTCTTATTATATTCTCTTTTTAACTAAAGTGAACAATAAAAGGTTGCATGTGTTTCACGAGTTTTTCAGGTTTTACGATACTTGTTCAATACATCAAACTATCAAAGGTCAGCATATTCAAACGGATTAAAGAATTACCATTCATTGTTAGTATTATTAATTTTGTTGGTAATGTAAAAAATAAAAATAAAAAATATGGGTCCCTTTTCTAACTTTAATTTTATCTTTTCACCTAAAAGACTCACGTAAAAAGATTAAAATCATTTTGAACATTTTATATAGTTGAGTTTCCTCCTATACTTGTTGAGTTGAAACTTGACAACCACACACTATCTCGTTGTCCAGTGACAACTCTTTTTCCTTGTCGGTGTCAGCAATGTGTAATTGCTTTAAGTAACATTTTGATTAAAGTCTATGCCAACAAAGTTTAATTTCTATTACCGCTCCCAATTAAAATGTTTATTTGTAGCAACTTCAGCAACTTGGGCACTTGGCCTATAAAAGCAACTCTCACTGTAAATTATCAGATTTGAAAAAACTTCTCATTCTCTCGGAGTTGTTCTTCTCAATTATGTTTTTTACGCAATTATATTTCTGTAAAATCTAAACTTTCAATCATGATGTACGTGCTTGGAACTTTGTAGTGTTGTAGGACTTTGGGGAGCGATCTGATGGTACAGGACCGCTGGTGTCCCACTGATATATTGAGCTCACAATCACATATTAAGAAACCATTTGCTATAATTAAAAAAAGTGAAGGATACATGGAAATGAAATTGATCTTATTCAATAGTATATGCAAGCAGAAAAGAGAGTAGTTTATTCATATTGAAAATTAACAAATAAAAATTATAATAGTAGCAGCATACGCGAGGGCCAAAAACTAATATTTACAATCTTCCGTTTAATTTTTTTTCCCTCCCCCATATGATATGATATGATATGATAGTACATGATCGCTAGGTGTCCAGACTGATCGTCATTTAAGCGTGATTCTCATCAACTGGCATGTACTTTTTCCAGAACCAATGATTCTTCCATATTCTGTTCACTTCTTCAATAGGGATACCTTTGGTCTCGGGGAGGAAGAAGGCGATGAATAGTGTCATGATTACGACGAATCCAGCAAAGAAGAAGAACAGACCGAACTTCAAATTGCAGAGCATCGTAAGGAAGAGTTGACCGATCACAAAGGTGAAGAACATATTGACGGAAACGTTAATTGATTGCCCTGCTGATCGGATTTCCAGAGGGAAAACTTCACTAGGCACGAGCCAACCCAATGGCCCCCATGACCACGCGAATGCTGCTACGTATATGCAAATTAAGGCCACTGTACCATTTCCTAGTCCCTTGCTGAATGATCCCAGGCCATCCATCCCAAACACACTGGCTATGATGGCACCAACAGCAATCTATACAAATGAGAAAAAAAAAAAAGAGTTCAAATTTCAGTCAGTGTCTGCTTTCAATGTAGTTGTAACAAGATTACAGCAAGAGACACTATCAAGTTAATATATAATAATAACTGACTTTACAGTCAAATATTACTCCCTCTGTCCCAATTGAAGTGTCTTAGTTTGACTAAGCATGGAGTTTAAGAAATAAAGGGAGACTCTTGCCATGTAGAATGTTGGAATTGAAAAACTTACTAAATATAGAAAGAAACATTTTTTTTGGGACAAACCAAAAAAGAAAATAAAGCCGGAGGAAGTAATAGATACTGTGGAAATAGGATAATCTTTTTGTATATATAACGGAGGCAAAAGTGATTTAAAAAATTGCTTTGGATCATGAATCACCTTTGTTAAAGTTCATGGTTTTGTCAATGGAAGCAGATATATATATGTGAGTAGTAACTTTTATAGTAGGAGTATTCTATTAATCCGAGGGCGAATCTATCAATTTTGATCAACCATTAACGAGTAATACTAATGTAGGCGGATGCGGTTAGGGAGATGCAAAATTATGTATACAACTAAATGTTCTTCTTTTTACCTGGCAGACGAGCATTAATGAACCACCTACGAGGAACAAGGCTCTCCTGCCAAATCTATCCACAGTGAATATGGAGATAGCGGTGGCAAAGACATTGACAAGTCCAGTGATAACCGCGGTCATCAAGGCAGCCCCGTCACCAAATCCGAGAGTCTTGAAAAGGACAGGTGCGTAAAACATAATGACATTGATACCGGTGAGTTGCTGGAAGAACGGAATTAGGACCGCGATTGTAAATTGTGGTCTGTACCTAGGTTGCAATATGTTGGCCCATGGATTTTCCACCTGCTTAGACATGTCGCTCGCTATGATAAGGTCCTCGAATTCGTTGTCCACGTTGTTGGTACCACGAATTTTCTGCAACATGGTTTTAGCTTCCTCCTTCTGGCCTCTGTCGATCAAGGAATTAGGTGTGTCGGGTAGGAAAACCGCTCCAACGGTCATGATAACAGCAGGGACCGCTGCGAGCACGAGCGAAACTCTCCACCCGTTTTTCTTCATTTGAGCGGTACCGTAATTGACCAAGTTCGCGACGAATATGCCAATTGTGACCGCCATTTGGAAGCACACGTTGAGTGCTCCTCTGAGTTTAGGTGGGGCCATTTCCGAGAGGTAGACGGGGACTGACTGATTGGCATAACCAATGCCAACACCAAGCAACAGGCGCCCTATGATGAGTGCGGCCAAGTTCATGGCCGCACCATTCAGGACGGCACCTACTAGGAAAATTAGACCTCCGATAAGCATGGAGATTTTGCGGCCAAAGGCTTTGGTGGTTATTGAAGCTGCAAATGAAGAAACCAATGCAGCTAAATAAAGTGATGAAGTGAAGAGTTGCAACATATGGTCATCAAATTTGCAGTATTGGTTTCCCCCGGCTTTCAAGGCCTTCTCCTTGTGGTAGACATTTGGGAAAAATTTGAGCAAGAATTCATCCATAGATGTCACTCCTCCTGCAATTTTGGATCAAATCATCAAGCAAAATATATAGGCGAAGGTACGAAAAGAGAGAGACTCGAAGAAGTCCATAATAAAGGCGTTTGCTGTCTGTTCTTGATCCAACACACTTTCGCTGTAGTATCCGAGTAGATAAAGGGTGTTTTTGGTACGACTCAAAATGTTTTTCAGAAAATAAGTCATTTTTCTGGATTTTGCTGATTTTATTACCAATCTTTGATAAATATTTTTTTCAAAATGTATGCTTCACTTTCCAACCAAACACTGAAAAATATTCTCAAAAATATGTTTTACAAGAAAATGACTTCTGTCGTATCAAACATAGAGGCCGGTAAGAAAAAAAAAACAAGTAAAAGAAGGGTATCGAATTAGCCGATCAGGTCCAGAACAGGTACCAGACATGGAGAGAAAACAAAAAAAATGGATAAAGATATATTACCTGAGATACCAATGTCATAACCAAAGAGTAGACCACCAGTGGCAGCAACCAAACATGTCATAATAACAAAGGTTGTAACTTTTCCTTCATATTCAGGACCTCCATTTCCACCTCCTGCAAATCCTCCAGCCATCTTTTATGATGAATTTATCAAATTAAAATTTCTAACTTTTTTTAACGAAAATTTAAAAATAGTAATAATAATGTATATACAAATTCTTTTGTGAGTTTCTATTTGATAGTGGTGGATACACAAGATTAATTTCAAGGGATATTTGAAACAAAGGCCTTTTTTCTCAATAATCTTTTTTTTTTATTCTTGTTGAGAGAGGCCTTTGAACTTTTTTTGAATTTTTTTTTGCTTTGTTTTTATAATATTTTTTCCCTTGTTCTACATGAGCGCGGCAAACTTGTTGCCTGCCCTCTCTTTTTGCTTTGCTTATCTTTTTTTTTTTAAATATATATATACAAACAAAAGGATTTAAGGTATTTATAAGAGGTGAAAATCACAAATTCTCCTCAAAATAGGGAAAAGTCTTAGGAAATGTGAGGATGGAGAGAATTGATAAAAAGTCAAAAGTGAAACTTAATCCATGCAAAATGCTTGTGGATGATATTAATTATTAATGATAATTAAAAATAAATTAAATACTGAAACCAGAAATACTAGCTCAAGAAGTGAAGTTAAAAATAAATTAAATACTGAAACCAGAAATACTAGCTCAAGAAGTGAAGATCCTTCATTTCAACCATGAAAAATGGTAGTGACATTAGCTCTTGTTTCACGGATAAAATTAAGGGAAATTAACACGGATGCAACACGGACAAAAAGAAATTACCTGAAAATAGTTATTTTAAAAAATATTAATATTATTTGCTTTATTTTTATTTTAAATTTAATCAAGCATAAATACTTCATATTATCTCTACGTTATTTTCATTATTCCATTTCTTTTGGCTTTGGCTATTATGGCTTTATCACACCTAGACTACTTTTTAACTCTCGCTGCCACTACACTAGAATCTTCCCTTCTATTTCAACAGTTAATATATAACAAAACAAACGTTTTTGCCCTGTATGTGCAATATAACATTCCGGCCCTTACCACTGCCTATCTTCCCCTTGATTAAAATGTAGGTAAACCAAGTAGACGGTCTTACGATTCTTATGTACGTGTGCATATAATTATCATCCAGGTCCATCAGCACAGAATGCAATATTCTAAGATCAAGTTACACTGGATGAAATGTTTTTTTCGTGGTGAAGCTTCCGAACATTGAACCAATTGAGACAGAAATAGTTACAGTGAGTTTTACATTTACTCATAAAAATACACCTGAGCATACACCATATAATAGTATAATTGGAACTCATTGAGCTTGCAGAAGAGTAATCAGATGCAAAGCAATACTCCAATTTATCTAGCTTGGTGGTGGCACCAGAGATTGTGCAACAAGGAGTAACAAATAATTAATGTGATGCCTCTATCAAGCAGGACTGATAGGCTTCTAAACTGACAAGTTTCTGAAGATGAGGTGCACGTGACACTTTAGACGAATACCACATCGGAATGGGAGAGGAAAATCAAAGGCGTAGCCCAAGTTCACATCGTTAGCGTGTTTTTGGGGCTCAATATGACGTAGCTCGAAAGACAAATCCGTGCAAACCTAGGCCCAAAGCGGACAATACTTGCCATGGACTTGGGTGGTGACAATTAACATCTAACAGGGTACAGTCCTAGCGCTCTAGGCTTCTTCTGAATAAGAGTCAACTGCTTCTAGCATGTACAGGTCATTTAGCAGAGATAGGATATGCATAAAAATGATGATGCTCGCCCACAGACAGCTAAAATATACAATGTATCCCCACTATTCTTGATTAATCAAGGAAGCAAATCAAATGACAAACAACAAAGAAAACCAATATTGACAAGACAAAATATGCCTTCCATCATAACTCTTTTGCAAAGTATTATGCGATAAAACTATCTTTAGAAGTCCATCATGATACTCCTTGAGTTTAACTTTTGTTATTGCACCTTCCCTTTTACTATCTGGAACTTCCTTTCCATCTTTGAAGAGAATCAAAGTTGGCAATCCATAAACTTTGTACTCTTCTATAAGCTTGGGACTTAAGTCATCATCTATCTTAACAACAGTGATCTTTTCTTTGTAATCCTGAAAATTAAAAGTAAAGGAAATACTGTTTTACCCATTATCGCAATTCTTCGTATGTGATTGGGATGTCAAGTGCCCGAATTGCAGCACTAATTTCACGATACTCTGGTTCTAAACTGTTGAAGATATATTTTGATCACAAGTTCTTCATTACTGATAGGTGCTCCAGCAGTTGCAAGTTCATCAGTGATAGAGCGAATCTCATGAAGATATTCAGTAATTGTCTTATGATATCGTGAGACTTTTGCCAAGGATGTTTCTCAGACTGTACATGCATGTTTGGGTTTGTTTGCATAAGTGATATGCATATGATCCCATGCTTCTTTGGAGTTGGCAGCAGTAGCGGTTGGTGGAGTGATGGTAGGATTGACATGACGCCATGAGAGCATTCCGAATAATGTTCTCTTGACGAAACCAGATTCAGTACTCAGGATTTGAGATATCCTGATCATCTTTTCGTATGATTTTTGGAGGGATGGCAGCAGTACCATCAAGATAATCAACAAGATCATACCCACACGTGAGAGTATAAACTTGTGCTTTTCATGTGCCGAAGTTACTGGATCCCACAAGCTTTATAGGCAGTTGTGAAGCCGGGTTGAATTGGATAATCTGGTTGTTTTGGTTTGGAGAGGCGTTGATGGCTTGAACTATGGTTGGTAAGTTTGAAGAGTTGGTGACATGAGCTGTAGATTGGTGAGTGTTATCCATTGAGATGAAGGGTATCAACTAATTCGTTTTGAGTGTTAGAGGCTCTTATATCATAAGAGAGTTAGAGATGAATGAGTGACAAGTTGTGTGATTGTATTATGATGGTTTCCTATTTATACTGCTTATCTCAGACCTGAATGTCTGAAATTGAACTTCATTCAAATCAAAATTTAAAATCTGAAATATGACATTTGAAGTTATGCTTTGGCTAGCTAAAATTCAAATCTGCACGTATGAAATTTTAACTTTTAGATCCAAAATTTTCAGCTTAAGTTTCACAGGTCTAAAGTTTATTCTTAGAGGCTAAACAGTAAATGCTTTATAATTTTTGGCTATATCATGAATAGAAGACCTCCAACCGGCTATCTTTGCACTTGCCCCCCATTCCGGCCAATTTGATTAGGGTCCTTAAAGAGAAACAATGACGAATAGCAACCACGTGGGCGCTTCCAATTTGATTAGGGTCCTTAAAGCGAAACAATCACGAATAACAACCACGTGGATGCTTCCAATTGGTCAAACTTGTTGGATTGACGTGTACACATCACCTTAATAACTCGGAACTTATATTAGAGTCCACTTAAAGAGAAAAAATGACGAATAACAACCATGTCGATGCCTCCAATTGGTCAAACTTGTTGGATTGACGTATACACATCACTTGAATAGATCTGAGTTTATATTAAAGCAAGGATATTAAATTACAGGAGATACATTCCTATTCTAACAGATTACAATCAACAAAACCAAATCAGGTTTTTTTTTTTTCTGATCAAATCAGATCTGAAATCAGCCCGTTGATATTGTTCAGATCTGAACTTAAGTTGCTGCTATTGTTCCTTTAAGCGGCACCCGATCTATGATATTGGTCTTGTATACTATGTAAGTATATCATACCTTGGTTGTGGTCACTATTTCACTTTCTTAAATTGGTTACATAGAAGTTTCATATTGTGCTAAAACATTGTACATGTATGGTATTTTGATGGTCAGGCTTGGAGAATTTGGAACGAAAGGAAGGGCATAGAACTATTGGATCCAATGATAGAAAAACCAGGTGATTGGAATGAAGTTTTAGGATGCGTCCTTGTTGACTCTTGTGTTATCAACGTCGTGCCCAAGAGACAGACCTTCAATGGTTCTGGTGGTTTGCCTTCTAGAGAGAGGAATGTCAAGGTTGAATTGTGTGCCCCCCTGAAACCTTACTTCTCCGAGCAGGATTATGATCATTTGGTTGAGGAGATGATTGGTGAAGAACTCGCTCTCCAGAGCAGTTGTGACAACTGCAGAGCTATTGGTTTTCACATCCACAGAACTGCCCCTGGTTCACTGGAGTCACAGTAACAGGAGTCGCGAAAGAGTGAATGGGATAACTATTACTGGCTTCCTAAGAATCAAGGGATTATCAACAGAAGTTCTCGACATGGCCATTGAAGTCACTCCCCTATTATGAAGTTACCTCCTGAGCTAGTTATTAGCAACTACAGGAGGACTACTATTTGAAGTTTCAACAAGCAAGATTATGAGGGTTGATTTGACCGGAAGATCATGATCATGAGCTAATACCAAGAAATTAGTATACAGAGAAAAACTCAGTAAATTATAAGTAGCAGTAAATTATAAGTGGATCTGAAGGTCTTTCTATTTTACCACTTTTACTAGTACAATTTGAAAGAATGAACATAGCATTCCTGGTGGCAAACAACCCAGAAGGCTTAACCTGAGCTTCCTAATTTGGGAGCTTGCAAGTTGGAATTCTAGGGCTATTATTGTTGTTAGGAAAAGAATCATATATCACCGCGTATGTTGTTGTTGTTGAGTTTTGTAAGGGTTCATTCAATACAAGACGTTAGAGTTTATATATATATATATATATATATATATATATATATATATATATATATATATATATATATATATATATATATATATTTCGTCTTTTCAAACGACAATAGAATGCTACTAACTCATTGTTGGAGAAAAATATTTTAATAGTTGCATGTGACAATAAGAAACGCGTGATAATATCGCATAATTATTTGAACAAATGTTAGTTGACACGTATTTGAAAAAATAAAAATAAAAGTGACGCTGTCTATTGTTCAGAATTTAATTAGTAATTCATAATGTTATCGTTGAAAATTATAACAAAGATGGAGTTGGGAAACACTATGACTTCATTCATAGAAAGTATTATGTATATGTAATATGTTAACTATTTGGATATTTCAATTTCTAATTTATATTTCAATTAAAAGGTTTTAGAATATATATATGCACAAACTTTTAACTATTTCAAATATATATTATGTAAAATTGATATAGGATACATGTGCAACAGACATGCCAGAGACTAGTATATTTGAAAATTACGTAAAAAGTACTATAAAATACAACCACGTAAAAAGTACGTAAAAAGCTTCCAATTGGTAAAACTTGTTGGATTGACGTGCGCACATCATCTAATATCCACTGATTTGATTAGGGTCCTTAAAGAGAACAATGATGAATAACAACCATGTGGACGCTTCCAATTGGTCAAACTTGTTGGTTTGACGTGTTCACATCACCTAATACCCGCCAATTTGATGAGGGTCCTTAAAGAGAAACAATGACGAATAGCAACCACGCGGATGCTTCCAATTGGTCAAACTTGTTGGATTGGCATGTACACATCACCTTAATGAGCTTATATTAGAGTTCATTTTCCCAAGATTACAGTTGAGGTAAAGGAAGGATATTAAACTACAGAGATACATTCCTAATTCTAACAAATTACAATCAATAAAATCAGATCAGATCTTTACAAAATATGATCAAATCAGATCTGAAATCAGCCTGTTGATAATTTTCAGATATGAACTTAAGTTGTTGATATTGTTCCTATAATCGACACCCGATCAATAATATAGGTGTAGGCACTAAAATTTAGTCGGACTTAAATCCAAAAATTAATTTGCATCATATTCAAAATTTGAGATGTATTGGTCCAAACAACTATTATGGGCTAATATAATCAGATTTATATCTTAAGCTCAATATATACGGATTTAATTGAAAGAGCAATTTAATTGGGCTAGCCTATCTTATTGGACTTCACATGAGCCCGCTCTCTTAGCCCAAGGTCAATGCCATGTGTCAAATGACGTGGTGCGCCAAGTCAAGTCAAGGACCAATAAAATCGTGTCACGTGCATAAGTGATGCAGCATGCCAAGTCAATAGAGGAATCAATCAAATGTCGTCAAGTGTTCAAATGACATGGTTCAACCAATCATATACGTACCTCAGTTCTCCCCTGCAACTATAAATAGGAGTCTTCATAAAGCCAAAAGACATCAAGAAAAATACATATAGAAGCTCTCAGCTCCAAGGGTGATCCGCAAGTCTTCCGCATACTAAGAAGTCTTTGTCTCCAAATGGTGAGCCACAAGTCTTCATACCTCCACGTTTGTGATTAAAGCTTGGCTCCACATTCGTGGCGAAATTACAACAAGTAATACGTCGATTCAAGAAACAAGCAAAACCCTTGATTGACGGCCGTGAGGAGAAGAGTCAGAGAGTTACATCTTTTTATACGTCGATAACTTAGTCGTTACAATAGATCTTGAAGGCTATGTAAGTATATCTTTCCCTGGGTATGGTCACTATTTCACTTTCTTAAATTGGTTACATAGAAGTTTCACCTTGGGCTAAAACATTGTACATGTATGATATTTTGATGGTCAGGCTTGGAGAATTTGGAATGAAAGGAAGGGCATAGAACTACTGGATGCAATGATAGAAAAACCAAGTGATTGGAATGAAGTGTTCGGATGTGTCCTTGTTGGCTTCTTGTGTTGTCAACGTCGTGCCCAAGACAGACCTTCAATGGTTCGGGTGGTTTCCTTACTAGAGGAGAACGAACTGTCAAGGTTAAATTGTGTGCTCCTAAAACCTTACTTCTCGAAGCAGTAGAGACACAGTAGCAGGAGTCGCGAAAGTGTGAATGGGCTAACTATTACTGAATTGACCGGAAGATCATGATAATGACCTAATACAAGAAACTAATATACAAAGAACAAACTCAACAATTTATAAGTAGGCCTGAAAGTCTTTTTATTTTTTCACTTTTACTAGTACAATTTAAGACAATGAACATGGCATTCCTGCTGGCAAACAATCCAGAAGGCTTAAGCTGAGCTTCCTATTTTGAGAGCTTGCAAGTGGGAAAGCTATTATTGTTGCTAGGAAAACAATCATATATCACTGGGTATATTGTTGCTGTTGAGTTTTGTGTGGTTTCATGTAATACAAGACATTAAAGTTTTTCTATATTTATATATATATTGTCTTTTCAAACGACACTAGAATGATAATGATGTCAAGAGACGCCTAATTTGGCAGTGTGTTTATCAGCTATGCTTTTCTTTTGCTTGAAATGGTACAATATACTTGATGAATTACAGGCATCCTATCAAACAGGATCTAATTTTTTTGGCTATTAATGTGGTTGATATTAACAAAATATAACATCATTAAATTTGATACTATCGAGATTGAATTCTTAAAGTAAAAACACAGTGAAAGAGGACATCTGCATCGCTACTGAAACAGTCTTTTCATGCTCACAGATCATGTGTACATATCATTATCATCCCGGTATCTCAGCAGAGAATGTAATCTTCAAAGATCAAGTTACACTGGATGAAATGTTTTTCATTGTGAAGCTTTCGAACATTGAACCAGTGAAAACAGAAAAAATTACATTGAGTTTTGCTCATGAAAATATGGTTGGGCATACACTACCTAATAATAGTGTGATTGGAAACTCATTTAGCTTGCAGAAGAGTAATCAGATGCAAAGTAATCCTCCAATCTTAATGTATAAATCTAGCTAGCTGGTGGCTTCAGGGATTGTGCAACAAAGAGTAACAGATCATTAACATCTAACATGGTAAAGTCCTAGCGCTCTAGGCTTCTGAATGAGTAAAAAGTAGCAGAAGATCACTGTAACTCTTAACAGGGTACAGTCCTAGCGCGTGAGGTTTCTGAATAAATCAAACTGTTCTTTTCATCATAAATGTGAAATGCTTGTATAAATAAAAATGCGGGAGCATAAAAAAGATGTAGGTTCGTTTGTCTGCTTGGCTAGTCAAGCATGAGCTAATTCATAGATTTCGATTACCAAGGAATAGAGAGTTTACAAGTAAGGCCCAGAATGATTCTATCATAGAGGCACCCCCCCCCCCCCCCCCCCCCAAACTGTGCTGTTGATCTACTGCGTGATGATTTTGTTGAACAAGATGGAAGTTGCGGTGTTTATTTCACTCAAGATTGGGTCTATTTACCAGGTGTTCTACCTGTGGCTTCAGGAGGAATTCACGGTTGGCATATGCTTGCTCTGACCGAGATCTTTGGGGATGATTCCGTACTACAGTTTCTTAATCCATTAGGAAAGAGTATAAAGCCGACAGAAACTAGTATCTACGTATTTACCAGAGAAATTCTCCTCGCACTTGGATCAGATAAATTATGCTTACTAAGAGGAAAAAGAAAGATAGACATATCTGCAACTCCGAAGACAAGCTTGAAATGGAAAAGACGAAAGAAAACTGCAAGAGAACCTATTGACACTCCACGAAAAATGGTGACAAGCGTTTGAAAGGGCACCCATCTGTTGCTGATAAATAAAAGATAAGAGTCAACTGCTTCTACCAGGTACAGGTTATTTAGAAGAAAAAGGAAATACATAAAGCAATGATGCTCTTCGAATGAACCAAATTACATAACTCTGAAAATATGCAATTATTTTTATAACTCTGAAAATATGCAATTATTTTTATCTTATAGACAACTCAAATATACAAATCCAAACAGGTTCTCGCCCCCAGACTGCTAAAATATGCAATGCATCCCCACTATTCTCGGCTAATCAAGGAAGTATGTCAAATTATAGGCAATATCAAGATAATGAATATTGACAAGACAAGAAATGTCTCACGTTATAAACTGATGAAGATACCAGAACCGCTGAACTTTTTCCCATATATTACGCGATAGAAACTGTCTTTAGAAGCCCTTCAAGATATTCCTTGAGTTTAACTTTTGTTATCGCACCTTCCCTTTTGCTGTCCGGAACTTCCTTTCCATCTTTAAAGAGAATCAAAGTTGGCAATCCATAAACTTTGTACTCTTCTATGAGCTTGGGACTCGAGTCATGATCTATCTTAACAACAGTGATCTTTTCTTTATACTCCTGAAATTTAAAAGTAAAGGAAATACTGTTTTAGGGAAAACATTCACTTCAAATCAAGAATATGAAAGATCAAAGACTGAAATCGCTTAGTGACTCTAGATTCAACACAAGAAGGCATAATTATATAATTATGCTGATTTATTCAAATGAAAAGGAGCTATATTAAAATGAGAAGAGCTCTCATTGACTGGCTCCTGCATGAAGACTTCTCCATCTTTCCACTGTTAAGGTTCTACTTTACAGAGTGAATAGGTTTAAACCCCCTAAACTATTACTCCATCAGTTTCAATTGTTAAATTGGTTTTACTTTTCTTTTTAGTGTGTTTAAAAACGAATGTCACTTTCTATATTTAGTAACTTTTTACGCCCAACATCCTACATGGCAGATTCAAAGGACATTTAGGTACATTACACACATTTTTAGTTTAAGGCCACAAGATTCAAAAGTCTTTATTTTCTTAAACTCCGTGCGGAGTAACTAAGACAAACAAATTGAAACGGATGGAGTATATTAAAATGAGAAGAGCTCTCACTCAGTGGACTCCTGCATAAAAATTTCTCAATCTTTCCACTGTTGAAGGTCTATTTAAAACCACAGATTCTCAATCCATGGTATCCTCTAGCTAGTGATTTAAAATGATGACAATAATTATGTGGAAGTGTGCAAAACATATAAAGCCAAGTGTCTTCTATGGAAAAGGGCATGATCGTTGTACAATCAAACCTCTCTATAACATTCATCCTTTATAACAATATTTTACTATAACAGTCAAATTTTCTTTGGAACTGATTTTTCATGTTGCGTTATATTACATGTTCTCTATAACAGCCCAAAAGTATCCGGACAAATGATGCCATTATAGAGAGATTTGATTGTAGTTATTTTTGAGTAAATCTTACATTTATTGCATTATACTATATGGGATATAAAAGGAAAGGGTACAAATCAAACGACTCATAACTTGTCCTCAATGCTTGGGATGAAAAACTGATGAACCTTTTAAATCCTGAATGGAAAAAGTAGTTCAGAACTAAGGCTACGGTTAAGCTCTACGTTTTGTTTGCAACAGCAGAATGTTCAACTTGCTTGATATATACCAATAGAACTTAACCCAATGCATCTCAGTGTGTTTTTGTAACTATCACACTTGTATATGTGACACCTAGTACTACTCATGACGGTATGTTTTGATAGAGGATTTTCTGTGAAAATTATTTTATCTTGGGAGACAAGTTTCCATATTTTGGCCTTTGAAAAAACATTTCAATAATTCAAGTTAAGCAAACATTACAAAAGATTTTTTTTTTTTTAGCAAAAAAGAAAATTTCCATCATAATCAAGCATACCTTTATCAGTTTAACATGCTCATTGAAGAAAGTCATTTAATCTTTAATGAAACTAGATTTTCAACACCACTACATGAAAGGGGGAAAAATGTTTTGAACAAAACATTTCACCAATTCAAGTTGCGAACATCGCAAATGATTTTTGAGTCAAAACGATATTTTCCGTCATACCAAACACACCTTTCTCCAGTTTAACATGCTCATTAAAAAAACAAATTGACAACGGAAAATTGAAGCTTTAATTGAATTTAATCCAATAACACTACATGAAAAGGGGAAAAAGAGGTCTTGAACAAAACATTTCAATAATTCAAGTTAAGCAAACATCAGAAATGATCTTTCAGCAAAAAAAAAAAAAAAAATTCCTTCATACCAAAGGCACGCGGAGCTAGAGTGTTGGCTACATGTTCGGCCGAACCCAATAGTTCTGATTCAATCACGTATTTGTCTTAAAAATCGATTGGATATGTACAGATTACTAATTTAGAACCCAAGGCTAGCAGAATTGAAGCTATAATGGAATAGAATTCGAGAAACACTACATGCCGGGGGTGGGAGGGGTGGGGAGATTCTTGAAAAAAACATATCAATAATTCAAGTTAAGCAAACATCACAAATGATTTTTTGGCAAGAAAATATTTTTCCTTCATTGCAAACACGCCTTCATCAGTTTAACATTGTAAATTCTTCAAATGGTTACTCAACTTCATAAATTTAAAAGCATTTAATATCTAAAGTGGGTTTCTCCCGTGTTGTTAAGTGATTTAATCGTTATAAAACAAAGAAAAATTAACTAAACTAGACACATTCAGACCTCTCTATAATAGTCATCCTCTATACTAATATTTCACTATAACAATCATGTTTACTGTGGAACCAATCCTTTCATATTATGTTATCCTTGGTAGAAGGTATAAATTATAATCCCAAATTTAATCCTGAGATATCTCACCTTATCCACCGTACCAAACGACCCCTTAACAACATTTTGCTATAACAACAAAAAAATATCGGGATAAACAATGTTGTTATACAGAGGTTTGGCCATTTTAGAAATTTAACCAAGTTTAACATGCTCATTGAAGGAAGGAATTGACAAGGAGAAATTGAAGCTTTAATTGAATAAACTACAAAGAACACAACATAAAGAGAGGAAAAGAAGAAGAACAACAACCTCAGCAAGGGATTCCATAGAAGGACTAATCAAACGACAAGGTCCACACCATGTTGCAACAAACTCCACAAGTACAGGACGATCAGATTTCAAGACAACCTCGGAGAACTGTTCCTCCTTAATCTCTGCTATGCCACCACACCTTATCTTAAACGTTGAACAACTTCGAAAACCTGGATTTCTAGTAGAAAAACTTAGTTTCTTGAAACCAAAAGAAGTAGAACGAAAAGAAGAAGTGAAGGAACAAGTTGTTGTATTGAGGGAGTGTGTTGTAGCTAATGGTAAAGGATTAGGAAGCCTTGAAGTTGAAGTGGTGGAAGCCATTATCACCATTGATGAATGCTTCGAGAAAATTACTTCAGTTATGGTGGTTAGACACAGTACGTGGCAGGGTTCTATTAGATAATAAAGAACAGGGGAGTAGTCTACAGTGGAGATAGAACAGCTTGGATTTGAGTGGCTATTATGTCCTCAAAGTGACACGAGGAGCATCAGAATTTAAGATACTAGAGGCAGAGCCACATAAGACCGAGGGTTCATCCGAACCCCCTTCGACGAAAAAAAATATTATTTATATATGATTAAAATTATTTTTTTTATATATATAGAGTAAATATCGAATCCCCTTTAGCTTCTTCAGTTCTTTGTATGTTTACTTTTTTATATTTTGAACCCCTTAATGAAAATTCTGACTCTGTTACTGTAAGATACTATGTACAATTTTTTATACGAGTACTTTTTTTTCGTTTTTGGGTAATCTACTATGTACCATTTTTATGTGAGGTAGTATTACTTTTCGAGTTTTTTTTTTTTTGAAATATTAACTTGTCGAAGTTTATTACATTTTTAATTTTAAGTATCATAATTTATAATTAGTGTAATTTTACGTGTGAGGTCTGGAGAGGGTATAATGTACGCACACATTATTCCTATCTTAAGAAGTAGAGAGGTTGTTTCCGCTAAGAACCTCGGCTCAAGGAAAAAGCATATCAAAACAGGTCGAAAAAAAAAAAGAATATCGATAGTGAATAAACCATGACCAACAAAATGTGATACGATGAATTAGAATGCAATAGAAACAAAGACAAGGAATGTGTTACATATTCTTAACGGCAAAACGAGCCCCTTTATTCTAAAATAAAGAATTTAGAATCAATGAAATCTCTCTTCTGTTCGTGAAGATCCCACCAGAGCGCCGCCTTCTTCTAATAGGCCATGAACTAGGTCAGAATCATTCTCAACGAGTCCATAGAAAGTGACCCCATTTTTTTATCGGGTCTGGATAAAGACCAAAGATCTTGAGCGACCAATCCAGCAGAACAACTCAAATGGTTTGTGTTTAATTATACTGAGGCGTGTTTAATTACTTTTTTTTTCAACAAAGAGAATAAAACACTTTAATTGGAATTTAAGGAGATGGAATTAAAAAAAAAAAAGGATTTGGAACACTTTTTCAAATTTGGAATCCAACTCCAAGTTGAATTTAAAAATTTAGAACCAATTGAAATTAAAAAAAAAAAAAAACTTCTCACAGGAAAACAGGTCCTAATTTTATTACCAACTTTATCTCAATTTATATGACGCACTTTCCTTTTTAATCATTAAAAAAAAACACATTTTTTATTTGACAAATTTAACTTTAAACTTTACCCTTTAATTAATTTATAACCACACAAATATTTATGAATTATTTTAGACCACAAATATTTCTTAAACTTGTTCAAAGTACGTCACATAGTATTAACTTCTTTAATAAATCGTTAGGGCTCTGGTAAGCATTGTTCAAACTTAATGAACCATTTTTAGTTAAAATTTGCCACTAAATTAGCATTAACGTTTCTACTAAAATCCATACACCGTCACTGGAGACAAAGAGAGAGATGAACAATAAAGAAGAAAAGCATAAAGAAGAAGGAGAAGAATCACCATCTCACTCACAGCAAACAGGTAAACATATCTTTTCTCATCCCATCAATACCAATTTTTTCATGATTACCTAAACCCCAATGGAACATATATTGTTTCAAGAAAGATTGTCATGTTTCGTGGATTACGAGGGTCAAACTAACTAATATTTGGTGTGAATTCAGACATAAAATCTTTAACTTTCTTGAAATAAAAATCACATATTTAGAAAGTATGTGGAGCCGTTTGGATTGGCTTATAAGTTGCTTATAAGCTGTTTTCAGCTTTTTTGAGTGTTTGGCTAGCCAGCTTAAAGTCATTTTGTGCTTAAAATAAGCTCAAAAAAATAATTGGAGCTCACTAAAATTTAACAAAAACTACAGCAGAGAAGGAATTACTAAAAAGAGTCTAAAGGCTAAGCTAAAACAGGATTGCTTCATACATCAAAAAGATACAGTCCTAACTACACTGGGTATGTTGTTGTTGTTGTTGTTGTTGTTGTATACAGTCTTAACTAGTTATTAGAGAAGCTAAAATGCACTACTAACTATGATGCCCTTAACGGAGGCGGCCCGAGGGCAGGTCAAGTAGGATTGAAAGGCTTTTAGGCTAACAATTTTTGAAGATGAGGTGCACATGACACTTTAGGCGAATTTCACATCAGAATAGAGAGGAAAGTGAAGAGTTTTATAAGGTATAACTCAAATTCACACGTTGCACACGCTTTTGGGGCTCGATGTGGCGTAGCCCAAAAGACAAACCCATGCGGGCGTAGATCAAAAGCGGGCAATACGTGTCATGGGCTTGGGTCGTAACACTAATCTAGTCCATGAATAATTTTGCTAAAATCAGCTAAACCACTTGGTTCTTGATGGCCATTCATGTGAGTAGTCACGTGTTAGAAATTCAGATCATATCATATAGCAACCCTGAATATTCCAATTTGATTTTGTACCAATTAGTGCTATGGACTCCCCAATATCCCTTTTTTCCTAATATTTTCTGTTTTCGGGTGTATAGAGGATAATTCGTTGCTTATACTGTCCAATCCAAAAGCCAAATCATCAGGACTGTTGAGATATGAAAGTTTTCCTTTGGATGAAACATTCTTGTTGTATTATTTTCAGAGGCGAATCCAGGATTTCAAGAGGATGAGTTCACTTTAGATTTTTTTTTTTTTTTTTTTTAGAAAAATACGCAAAAGTGCATTTAGTAGGGTTCGATCCCACAACCTTAAGGGATTGAAGGTAGCACATAGCCAGTGCTCCATTCAGTCTAGTTTGAGCATGTGTTCCTTTAGTTAATATTAAATATATTTTACGGAATATATACATAAGATACCGAGTTTAGTCGGGTAACCATGTGTTCACGTGACCCATTTTTTATACCTGGATGCACCCTTGATTATTGTAGTGTAATATTGGGTTATTCTCTAATTTGTATTTACTTTGTTGTTTTGTCAGTTTCTTCTGATGATGAGATAGATTACTCCATCAAGCCAGAATTTTATGATGAAGAACTTGATCACAAAGATGAACTCTGGGTCCAAAAGAAAAGGGGTGGGCGTACTTCTGATGCCATCCTTAATTGTCCAGCTTGTTTTACCACACTCTGTCTAGATTGCCAAAGGTATGACCTTTCCTGTTTCTAGAATATATTCGAATATAAAAAACAATATATTTGATTGCCTGTTTCTGTTACTTTACTACTGGAATTGTTGGTATCTATTTTTAGATCTTCTTTAACCAATCAATCAGTCAACTATGTTCAATCCCGATTGAGTTGTGTAGGCTGTACAATCATCTATATCCATCTGCTCAGTCTTTTGAGTTTCTCAACTCTTTCCATGAACGTAGGAGAATACTCATTTAACATCCTTTACTTACTTGTGTTGCTGTCACGGTATTCTGGGTTTGGACGGTTAAGGGGTTTGTCTGATCTGTGTGCTATGCTGGTATGCTTGGCAAAATCATTCCTTTTCTGTAGCATGGTCAACGTCAATTTTTAACTAGAACATGAGAAGACGCCTCTCAATCTTTCAAGAACAGAGATAGGTCGCGTTGAACATTTCAATCAGCACATATATTATAGGATAAACAACATGATGTTATGTCCAGAAAATCTTGTTTTGAGTTTGAGACGGTATTAAGTATCAATTGGAAGGGTGTTTCAAGGTGGTTTGTCTGGCTGTCGATTGTTAAGGGGTTGTTTGGTTGCTGGTTAGGAAATGATTTATTCATGCATTAGATCCTGCATAACTTGTACCATGTTTGGTAGCATTTTTTTTGCTATGTATACTCAACACACCAAATACGGTGTTTGGTTAGCAATTTAGAATCCTGCATAACTAATACATGTATAAGTTATGAGGGGAATCTATGTGTTATTTTGTGCAGGATAGAAGATGGAATAACTAATTCCTACATTATTATCACTTGCATAACTCTAACCAGCAATCAAACAACCCCTAAATGAATGGTTTTAATTTAAAGAAAGGGAAAGAAGAGGATACATGGATATAGTTTTTGAGTTCGGATAGATTTAGGAGACTAATAGAGAAATGATCAAATACTTAAGTCTAGAGAAGTTTCATTAAAGGAACTGGCCAGTTATCCAGTCAGAGTTGGTCAATAACGCCACAAGCGATCAAATCTGTCTTGATTCTTACCTCTTAAATCTGGTTTTCTTTCGCTTTAGGAAAGAATATTAGCAAGAAGCAATCCAATCTATGTTGACCAAGCCAAAGTGGAAGAACCAGCTGAACCATAAACTCATTTTGATTCTTCTTCCATTTTCTCTGGTTTTCTTTCACTTTAGGAAAGAGAGAACCGCAAGTTGAAAGTTTTTGTTACCAGAACAGCCAGAAATATCTGATCTCTTCGAATCTGAATTTGAATGTGGAACCTCTCTTTTGCTAGTTGTGTTGCTGAATCTCTGTAAACCTGAACTTGAAGTGCTAGAGATCTTGCTAAATATGACATTTACAAAATGGATCTGTCATTTTTAGCTCTGAACAAGAGGGTCAATAGTGCAATAACAGTAGTAAAGAGAGTCATTCTTCATCCTTGTTTTAATAATAATTGAATAAATGTTTGAAAAAGAAATTGACTTTTTGAGGAGTTGGATGCATTTTAGAGGACAGATTTTCGTATCATTTTCTTACTATACATCGAACTAATGCACCTTTACGTCATTACCCAGTTTACTTATTATTATTCGACTTGTAGGGTGTCTTGGTATGAAAATGTTTTCCTTGAAAATGTTTTCTTGAAAAATAAATGAGATTCTTACTTATTTTCTAGTGTTATGGTAAGCAAGCCACCAAAAAAAAAAAAAAAGGGGTTACCGCAAGAGCATTTATATGTAATTTAGCAAAATGCTATGGGGGTGGGAAGTGGGGGTTCAGGGGTGGCGTGGGGTGGGGGGTTGGGGGAAATGGGTGGGTGGGGAGGAGACAATGAATTCGGAATGTCACCTATGGAACTAGTACTTTCATTAGAAAAATTATTTTCCTAGATAAAATATTTTTCAAAACATTTTGACCAACCAAATATGGGAAAATTGGAAAACATTTTCTGAATAATAGTTCCCTCCATACCAAAACACATCCGTGAGCTGAAATCCTAGTGACTCACCATCAAGAAAGTGCCTTTGGTGCATTTTATGTCTGATGCGAGCTTTCTTTGCTCCTTTTTGTAGCTTTTTAGTGGGTGGGATAATATATCTGCAATTTAGAATTGATGTAATCTTGATAATGCAGGCATGAAAAGAATGTTACACAGTACCGAGCAATTTTTGTGGTCAATTGCAAGATCAAGAGTGAACAAGTGGTGGCACAGCTTGGAAGCAAACGAAAGAGGGGTAAGAAAGGGCGTGGATCTTCTGATGTTGAAGCGGTTTCTGATACGGGCGAGACATTTAAACATGTATGTTGTTCAGTTTGTTCAACGGATGTTGGAGTCATCGATGAAGAAGAGGTCTATCATTTCCTTAACGTTATTCCTAGTGAGTCTTGATGTGTCAAAGACGGTGGCCAGCTACTTCCTATAGCTAGTCTGAAACAAACTCTTTCCCTCTGGGCTAGGAGTGAAATGCTCTGATCGACTTGGTGCTCTTCCTCCTGAAATGGGCTTAAGCTCTTAGGATATAGTCTGTTTAACATGTGTTTTCAGCTGTGCATTGCAGAAACTAAAGGGATCGACGGGCATTTTCTGTTTCTGTTTTATCCTTTTTCTGGTAGGGTGTTTTTAATAGTATATTGGACTGCCAAAAATTTGCAGTTTGTGCTAAAGCAAAAGCTTCCTTCTTCATGGAGGATGGTCTACTTCATGTATGTATGACAAAATGATGGAGACCAAGTTGAAAACTGACCAGAGACAGATTGATTACTTAAAGAGTTATGATCACTTCTTTCTTGAGCAATAGTAAAGTTTCTAATTAAGTTATATGGAGTATTTATTTAAAACCAGAGGTCTATAGAACTGAATAAGCTTAAAAATTTAACAAATATTTTTCACTTGTTGATACAAGAGAAACAAGAATGATATTCATCTCTTCTGATTTGTAATGGAGCCATTAAGTCATTTGGAAGATTGATTACCCCTGAAAATATTGAGCTGTAAGGTTTCTTTATGTAGTGTAATTTTAACTACTATAGAGTGTTCAAAACTTCAAAAGAGCAAGACATGTGACTATTCAATATTAGACAAGGTAAAGGTTAGTGTTCAGGTGGTCATAAGTTTAATTTATGTGGCTAGATGGAATATGCGAACAAGTTTAAAGGACTACTGTATTTGGCCTTACTGATTCCTTCATAACTTAATTACTCCCTCCGTTCCTTTTTACTCATCTCTTATGATACAATATACTTTTGTTTTTACTCGTCACTGTAAATAACTACATAAAGTATTTAGTATTCAAACTTAAATTTCTAAAGCATAATTTATAAGGTAGATCCTTAAAAAATTACTACTGAAGTGAACATGTGCTAAGTAAAAACTACTATTCCCTCTGTCCCAATTTATACAACACATTTTCTTTTCTAGTCAGTCTAAAAAAGAATGACACGTTTTTTTATTTGACAACAATATAATGTTAAATTTTATCTTTTACGCTTAACGACGTGATTTATAACCACACAAATATCTTAACTTATTTTAAATCACAATATTCAAAAAATTTTCTTTATTTCTTAGACTTTCTGCCCAATCAAACTAATATCCCGTCAATTGGGAGTACTATATAGCAATCCGAGCAAACTATTTGTGCACTTTCGCCCAACAGAGAACTCAGATAGCCTCAATGACATCCGTACTGCAACTACTTGCCTTGAAACTGCATCTAATGTCCTTAAGATATATAAATTTTTTTGCATAAATGACACTTCAAAGTTGTGAAAAAATTTGCATAAATGACACTTCAAAGTTGTGCTAGACTCCAAAAAAAAATTAAAAGTAGTAAAACTTAACAAAATTATATCTCTAAGTGTGAATTCCGCTAATCTTCATTGTTTCATATTTCTAGTCAAATTTAACAAATAAAATTTGATAAATATTTAAAGAAAACAAAAAATATACCTTTTGACACACTTAAAAAACAGCCCAGTGCACTAAGCTTTCGCTATGCACGGGATCTAGGAAAGAACCAGACAAGAAAAGAATTGGCTCATAAGGATTTATTATACATAGCTTGCTGTTTCCACAGCTTGAACTTGAATTTGTGTAAGAGACTGTTTCCACTACTTAAACCTATGACGTTTATTATATGTAACTTGTTATATGTAACTTGCTGTTTGCACAGTTTGAACTTGAATTTGTGTAAGAGACTGTTTCAACGACTTAAACCTGTGACGTCCTAATCAGACGATCAACAACTTTAACACTTACTCCAAACTCAAAAGATCAAAACTATTAAGTGCATACTTAAGGGACTAGTTAAAACTACCATCAAACATACGGTACCATTTTTGTCATTCTTTCCATTTTTGGCCAGTAAAAACTACACAAATAAGCTGAACTCTTCATAAATCATAAGAAGAGGGTTTTCAAGAAGAAGGGCAAATACTAAAAATGGCAAGTCCTGGCAGTGGAGGAAGAACACTTGAAATAGAAAAGATGAGTGTTGAGCAACTTAAAGCACTGAAAGAACAAGCTGATCTTGAAGTTAATCTCCTTCAAGATAGCCTTAATAACATCCGTACAGCAACTTCTCGTCTTGAAATTGCATCTAATGCCCTTCAAGATCTGTCTCTAAGACCTCAAGGTTAGTATCCCCAAACACCCTTTTGGTAGTTATGTATAAAAGAGTGTTCTTTTGGCTTTATTGTGAAATTTATGATATGTTTTTTTTTTTTTTAAAACTGTGTTTTATGATATTTATGATTTGGGTGTTGGTTTTTTTACTGTGTTTTATGATATTTGTGATTTGGGGTTTGCTAATTTTACTGTGTTTTCATGCTCAGGAAACACCCTTTTAGGAATTAGGTGTAAAGGAGTGTTTTTTTTTTTTTCACTATTATGATATTTGTGATTTGGGTTTTGTTTTTTTTAACTATGTTTTATGATATTTGTGATTTAGGGTTTGCTATTTTAACTGTGTTTTCTTGCTCAGGAAACACCCTTTTGGTAATTAGGTGTAAAGGAATGTTATTTTTGGCTTTATTATGATATTTGTGGTATGGGGTTTGATTTTTTTTTACTGTGTTTTCTTGCTCAGGAAATACCCTTTTACTATTATGATATTTAGTTATGATTTAGGTTTTGCTTGTTCTTTAAACACTCTTTTGATAATTAGGTGTAAAGGAGTGTTCTTTCTTTACTATTGTGATATTTAGTTATGATTTAGGTTTTGCTTGTTCTTTAAACACCCTTTTGGTAATTAGATGTAAAAGAGTGTTCTTTCTTTTTTTTGAACAGTAAAAGAGTGTTCTTTCTTTACTATTATGATATTTGGTTTTGATTTAGGTTTTGCTTGTTCTGTAAACACCCTTTTGGTATTTAGGTGTAAAGGAGTGTTCTTTGTTAACTAATATGATAATTGTGATTTGGGTTTTGGTTTTCTTACTTGGAGGTGTAAAGGGTGTTCTTTAATGTGAAATTTGTGATAGGTTTTTTTTTTTTTTTTTTTTTTACATGGAGGAATTAGGTGTAAAAGAGTGTTTTTTAATTGTGATGATATTTATGATTTGGGTTTTGGGTTTTTTACTGTGTTCTCTTGCTCAGGGAAGAAAATGTTGGTTTGTGTCCCTCTTGTACTGCAAAACACCCTATTAGGTGTAAAAGAGTGTTCTTTTTGGCCTTATTGTGAAACTTATGATATGGGTTTTGGTATTTATATCCTGCCTGTTCTGCAAAATACCCTTTTAGGAATTAGATGTAAAAGGAAGTGTTGGTTCGTGTCCCTCTTGTTCTGCAAAACATCCTTTTAGGAATTAGGTGTAAAAGACTTAAGTATTATGATACTTATGATTTGGGTTTTGGTTTTTTTTACTTGGAGGTGTAAGCACCCTGATAGGAATTAGGTGTAAAGGAGTGTTCTTTTTTACTCTATTGTGATATTTATGATTTGGATTTTGGTTTCTTACTAGGAAGAATTAGGTGTATCAGAGCGTTCCTTTTTCAGAAATTAGGGGTGAAAGAGTGTTCGTTTGACTCTATTGTGAAATTTATGATTTGGATTTTGGTTTTTTACTGGGAGGAATTAGGTCTGTTAGTATCTTTGTTTTTTGTAATTCGAGTATTGTATGATTTTGTGGTAGTTATGGTATTGTGACATTGTCCCTTTTTTGTTTTGTCAGACTGCTTTGTCATGCTTTATAACGTGTAATGCCATTGCTTCTGTCATTTCTTTTTCCCGACTGCTTTGGTTTGTTTTTCTTTGAGCCGAGGGTCTATCGGCAACAATCTCTTCTACCTTCCAAGGTAGGGGTAAGGCGTGCGTACACTCTACGGTCCCCAAACCCACTGGTGAGATTACACTGGGTATGCTGTTGTTGTTGTACTGGGAGGAATTAGTTGTAACAGATTGATCTTTTTTTAACTACTGTGATATTTATAATCTTGCATTTCTGCAAGATTGGCCTCTTGCAGAAATGCAAGGTAAGGCTGCGTACAATAGACCCTTGTGGTCCGGCCCTTCCCCAGACCCCGCACATAGCGGGAGCTTAGTGCACCGGACTGCCCTTTGTGATATTTATAATTTGGGATTTGCTTTTTTATTTTTTACTGGGAGGAATTAGGTGAAAAATAGTGTTCTTTTGACTTCATTGTGAAATTTATGATTTGGGTTTTGGTTATTTTAACTAGGTTTTCTTGTGCAGGGAAGAAAATGTTGGTTCCTTTAACGGCGTCTTTGTATGTGCCTGGGACCCTAGATGATGCTGATAAGGTTTTGGTAGATGTCGGCACTGGATATTTTGTTGAGGTTTGTATTTATCTGTAATTGAGACCTTCGGATTGCTGTCTATTTCTGCCTAATTGAGTCGATAAATTTACAATCTTCAATCTAGATTTTTTTTTTTTTTTTTTTTTTTTTTTTTTGTGGTATTTGGTGGTTAGTGACTTGGTGGTGGTGGTTGGTTTTGAGGGTGACGTAGGATGGGGTGAGCATAGGGAGATGCTTCTTTAAATATGCAACTAAAACTAAAGAGAACTTTGTTTCTTCATGTGTAGTTATTTGTTATATCACAGTTTTATTTTATATGTAAGTGTTTGATTTCTCATGGAATTTAAGGAGTTAATATGACTTATGAATTATATAGGTGTAGTGAAAGAACATAAGCATAGCAGTTGAAAAGTTAGATTGATTTAAGAAAATCATCAGAAGGTTATTATTGAATAGTTTAATGGACCTGTATTTTTGAAAGTTGAGTAAGTTGTATAGATATGTTGATGTCAAACATTTTGAAGTGTTGCAAAATGGAAAGAGAGTCATATAGGGGAGTATATTGTAAGTTCATTGGTGATGTATCTTGGTTGTGACTGACATTCTTGCTTTGGATTCTTGGGGAACGTGAGATTTTGTTTAATTCTGGGTCATTCTTGGCAGAGATTCTTTTTCCCCTTTTTTTTTTCCCCCCTTTCTCTCTATGGGGCTCATAACTGATATTGTCTGTTTGAGGAGTGATCTTTGCAGAGAGTGAGTCTTCTTCTGTGCTGATGACTTCTTTAATTCCCAAGAAAGTGTAATGGATATCGTTATAATATATGCTGGAAGCAACATAGTTATGATTAATTCAGAAAATTCTTTCAACATGCTAAGTAAAGTATCTTTTTATGGTTATGATCTTTTATTTGGACTGAAAGTGAAGTCTAGTGGACACTTATTTGTACCATTTCTAGTTACTTGGTTTTCTTATTTTAGATAGTTGGATATTCTAGATTTTCTGATCTTGCTAGGTCTAAGTAAGTTATATTCTCTTTAAAGATGTATCTTTCTGTATCACAGTATGTTATATGTAGTTCCCGGATCATCCATTTACCTTTTGTTTTTAAAGAAATGAAGTGGTGATGTCTTACAAATCTAAGGGACTATAGTTGGAGCATTATCAAAAAGAACATATTCGTTATTCTATGCTTCAGTTATTTCATTTATGGAAAGTCATATACTTTTATCTTACCAGATGGTCCTATTGCTAGAAGGTTCAAGCCCTAAGATTGTATTATTTTCTTTATTTGAACAGAAAACTATGACAGAAGGAAAAGAGTACTGTGAGCGGAAAATCAGCCTGCTAAAGTCCAATTATGAACAGCTCCTTGATGTAAGTATCCGTTTCCTTTTCACTTGGTAAAGTGATTTTTTTGGCAGATTTTTTTTTTTTTTTTTTTGATTAGCCACGGGTGTCCGAGTCTCTTTGAGCCCCGACTAATCCCGTGGGTGCACAGGCCCTCGGCAAGGAGTTTCCCGCAAGTGCACCACGGTTAATTCAGGGTTTCCCCAGTCCGATGGCCCTCAGAAATTGTTTGCACCCAGTGGGTTTCGAACTTGAGACCTTGAAAGGGAACACCCCAAGGCTCAAGTCAATTGCCACCAGGCCAACCCCTGAGGCTAATCAAAAACCCTTGAGCTGTTTATATTAGTTTATTTGTGTTCTGATTTAATGTAAATTCTACATGGTAGAAGCCTTACTCAAGGGTTTCATGATTGGTGTACTGAGTGCCCCATCTATCTCAATCCTGTCTGCCTGATACTTCTGACTTTTTGAGATTTGTAAAATTTTATATGTCTAATTAGCCCAAACTGTCTATACTCAGTGCATTTGATGTGAGGACATTTACAACAACATAGCCAGTGTAATCCCCCAAAGTGGGTTTGGAATGTGAGGAAATTAAATGAATAAAAAGAATTCTTCAAAGGGTTTCAATGAGGATGTCAAGTGGCCTCTCCCACTTTACAGGTGCTATATACTTGCACACAGGCAGTACATACACACTATGCATTGCTTAACTCATTAAGATGAAATCATCCGAACAGTGTGGTTACTGGCATAAGGTTAATTTGTATCATAGAGAATTCAGAAAAATAACTTGTACTTTTCATATCCGCAAAAAGATTTATGAGTGTTTAGCAGCCTTTCTCAGTAAATGGAATGTGGTTGAGAAAGAATATGTTGTCTTTGTCCTCATCACATGGCAGATAGCTTAGCAAGCTGTTTAACCCATGTTCATTTGAATTTTTTTAACCTAAGATGTTTAAGCTGACCTTAAGAGTGGTGCTAACTACATCTATTCTTTTTTATACTTCCCGCTATCGTAGTTCCCTTCCTGTGAAAGGTCTACCTGAAATATATTAAGCCTGGGCATGAGGAACCATCATTAAATTCAAAGTTTCATCCTAGCTTCACCTGGCCTACCATTAGTATGAATTGCAGCGTCTATAGTCCTTCATATGATCGATTTATTGTTATTCTATTCCTCTTGACTTGCCAGATTCTTCCCTTCTCTATGTGCCAACTGTTCTAATTCAGGTTTTCCTTCAGTTATCACATCTTTGTTTTCCTTCTTATACTTCTTATCTACTATTATTTTTTCCTTGCATTTCTTATGCTCTTGCTTAGCTTCACATCAGGAAGTTGGGTTTAACTGAGATGTGGTATCATTAAAGCGAAAGCTTATACCTCTTGGTTTTCATGTTTGCAATGAAGTTGAATGACCTAGGGGTTCGTAGAGTGAGTTTATTACTTCAAACATTTTTCTTATGCCTAATCCCAGAACATGACAAGGGTTCATCCTAGCACATGACAAGGGTAGTTATGCCAAAACATGAGAAAGAGATTTGCTGGATCTAACACAATCGGTCACAAAACACTTGGCACTTCTTCATCTATGTCGTCTCCTCCATCAGTCTATCTGAAATATCTCGCGCCATCTTGAGAATTGCTTCTACACACACTTGAAAGAAATGCTAACCTCTCGTGGAATGGGGGAGGTGATCTGTTACTACTTTTGAGGTGGTAGCTATTAGAGAATGCTGATCTCTATTGTAGACCATGGTCTAACGTTTTCTCATAAGATATTCAATTTTCTCAAAGGAATCTTTAGACTGTGGTCTAAAAAGTTATAAGTTACAAGAGATGATAAAAAGAGTGTCCCTTTTGGTGAAAATTTCTGATTCTTTCTACTTTATTATTTGGTATGATGATGACATGAGTTGAACCTAAATTGAGAAATATGGTCAGTTAGGACATATAGCCGACCCCAACTTATTTGGAAAGCTGTTTTGCTGCTTTTGCTTGATAGAAACTAAACCAAGGGAAGAGCTGCTATCATATGACCCTGCTTTCAACTATGTGCTCTTGGTCATTCTTTTACCATCATATAATATCTAACGACCAAAGACCAACACATATCTTTTTTCTTTCTCGTAGTAGAAGAAGAATCTACTCTAGTATCTTCCTTTTTTTAAGATATGTTACGTCATTGATAATAAGATGTGGTCTTTCAGGTTTATTGTTTGATAACAAATAGCTCCTGTTATGTTTTTGTTTCTTACGGATATCACCATCTTCATTCAATAATTCGTTCGTTCAAATGCAGGTTGCAACGAAGAAGAAAAGTATCGCTGATGAAACTGGTGTTATCTTGCAAGCTAAATTGAGACAACTTGCTCCAGCGCAGTAGATCACACTTGCTTTTTCCCCTTCTGGGCGACCTACTTATAAGGTTTTTAAAGATCAACCGCACGGAGTTTCCTTTGTTGATAACTCAAGAAGTTCATGCGCCTCAACGAACTTTACAACTACCAAATTCTGTCTAAATTAGTATTTTGCTGAAGCAGAAGTTCAATGAGTATTCAACGTACCTCCCTTCATTTCACCCCATTTTCCGCTGTTCTTTTTGCCTTTTGCGAGAAACAGATGTTTGATCATCTGTTCCATTGTAGTAACATTGGTTGATGACTCAAAAAGTTTATGATTTACCTTGGAATGTCCTTTAGGGGGTGAAACCATGATACGGTTCTACTTTTACTGCGACTCGAGCTTCTATTTCATCTATCTGTGTTTGTGTTTTTGTGTGTGTTGCAGAGGAAAGGTGTTGCTCATTGAAGTTCTTAACTAAAAACCAAGATTATTAATTTTTGTAGAGGTGATCCAGAGAGATGACAACCTTTAAAGTAGAGATGTTTGAAGGTCATGAGATGTGGGTGATAAATGTCCTTTAGTAAGATGTGGATGTTTAATCATTAGGTGATAAATATGTATTTTTCATTTTATTGAAAAATATTTCATTGAACGTTTAATTATGATTCAAGTGATGAGTGCATATTTTTGAAGATCAAAGGTGACAACTAAAAGGTGCATCGCCAAGAGTCCTTGTTTAGTCCTTTATTAATACTCTTTATTCATTATGTCCTCTTTCTTTTACTAATTTTAGTCCTTGGTTAATACTCCATAGTTCTTTAATGAAACTTGGAAGGAGGTTTCAACTTACCAGAATATCATATTATTCAGTATCATCTTTAAAATCCCTCCAAAAGCTGTATCTCTGATTTGATTATTGAGATTGCCATCAATATTCATCTTAATATTTCATGCACAAGGTGGAGATTTAGTTCTTGGTTTGACTTGTTTGGATATAAAATTTTGATTAGAAAATACTTCAGAATAATTGAAGTATATGATATACGGTCAATCAACATTTATCGAATTTGAAAAAGAGTCATTTCCTTAATATGATCACTAATTTGTTTGCACATAAGACATGAAAAACTTTGATACCGCAACACAAAAAACTCCTCCGAATACAAAAATAGATAAAAAATTAACAACAATAACACTTTAAAAAGTTGCAACAAACTCTTGAAATAGATCAAAAGTAACATAACATACGAAATTTGTACTTCCAAATGTGAGTTTTCGTTAAATATTTCTATTTTTACAGTTTCGATTAAATTTAATAATTAGAATTTGGGTAAATACCTCACAGCTAAAGGACTTTAAAACTGCATAAATGATACTTAAGAGGTTATTTTGAACCTACTAAGTATCCAATATACACTAAGTAGGCGTTTGGCCATAAAAATAAAAAACTTTTTTACTTTTTCTGAAATTTTAGAGTTGAAGTTGTGTTTGGCCATAGTTTTTGCAAATAGTATTTTTTGTTAAAATGTACTCGTTTTGGTTGATTTTTCAAATTTCATTGTAATTTTCATGACCAAACACTAACTTTTTAAAAAAAATGGAAAAAAAAATCGAAAAAAGTGAATAATTCTTATGGCCACACAGGTCCTAAAATTGCTTACCAAATCTGCCCCAATAATACACAATTCTGAACCCACTCTCAAACATAAGTGACCATTTTCGTCATTTCCCTCACTCATCTTTCCCTTTCACTCTTCTTCTCCATATATAATCATACTCTCTTTCATATTTACAGCAGCAAAAAAATTTCATCATTTTCATCCAAACACACCTCTAACAAAACCTCCATTAATTCGATCCCTCAAAAAAAAAAAAAAAATGCAACCACCGCCACCTCACCACCACCACCACCACGGCGGCGCAACCTGCGTCAACTGCGGCGGCCCCACCGCATTTCCACCACCACCACCCGATACAATCCCTAATTACATCCCAATCCGTGCACCAGCTGTCAACTTACCACCAGCCAATAACCGCGAGATCATAATGCGTACACCTGTACCTCAATCACACCCGATCATTCCCTTAACTCCACCTTACCACTTCCAAACACCAACTAAAAAAATCCACTCCCAAAACGACATCGTTTCGTTCCAAAACTCATCTACTTGTGTTAACTTTCTAGGGTTTATAGTTTCGTTATCGGAATCTATTCGTTCGCGTAACCTCTCAGATCACTGCCACGTGTCGGGTGTTGTGGCTGAGATTGTTGAGATTTTGAAAACCCTAATTGTGTATGTTGATCAGATTCCTTTAGCGCCTCAATCGTCGCGATACGGGAATTTGGCGTATAGGACTTGGCATGAAAGGATGTGTTGTGATGCCGAGTCGTTTATGGTGAGGTTTTTGCCTTTGGAGATGAAGGAGGCGACTGTTGAGCTTGTTCCGTACTTTACTGATAGTTTTGGGAACTCTAGCAGAATCGATTATGGTATGCGTTTTCGACATTTTTGGTTTCGATTATGTGCATATAAACTTTTTGTTACATATCGTTTCATAATGTATTGTATTATTAGCCTGTTTGGATTGGCTTATAAGTTGCTTATAAGTTGTTTTCAGCTTTTTTGAGTGTTTGGCTGGCCACCTTAAAGTCATTTTGTGCTTAAAATAAGCTTAAAAAAATAATTGGGCCCATTTGACTTAGCTTATCTAAAGCAGCTTATAAGCTGAAAACAGCTTATAAGCCAAAAAAAATAAGTTAGACTACCCCAACTTATTTTTCTTAGCTTATAAGCTGTTTGCAACTTATAAGCATAAGCCCATCCAAACAGGCTCTATATTAAATTGTGTTGTATTGTACTGTATTGTTTTGATGAATACAACGTTTGGATAGAGTTGTATCGTTTCACATCGTTAGATAATGTCACACGTATGAGCAATTTGAAGGATAAAGCTACGAGAAAAGTAGGGTATGGGGGGGTTAGAGCTTATTATAAAAAAGGAAGGGTAAATGATAAAATAGGATCATTAGATAATAAGCAACGACAACATAAGAAGAAAACCACGCGATCACACCAAATCGGTCGTTACATAAGATGGGACTATTCGTCGTTACATAACGATGCATTTAACGATACTATAAATAAAATGGGACTTTTTGTCATTTTTTGCTTCGATTTTTTGCCTTAGGATCTTCAGGAGGCTAGTGTTGAGCTTGTTCCGTACTTTACTGATAGCTTTGGGAACTCTAGGGGGTTGTTTGGTAGATTGACTCATTAGTCCCGGTATTATAATCCCGGGACTAATTTATCCCATCTATTGGGATTATTTTATACCATCTAAAAGATGGTATAAAATAATCCCAGTATAAGTGGGATAAGAAGGTATAAGGTGGGATATCCCAGCACTAATTTTTGTACCATGTTTGGTACAAGGTATAAATTTATCCCAGGATAAATTTATATCTTCTACCAAACATGGTATAAAAATTAGTGCTGGAATATCCCACCTTAAACCAAACGACCCCTAGCAGAATTGATTATGGTATGGTTTTTGAATTTTGTTTCGATTATGTGCCGTTATCAATCAATTAACCTCAATTCCAAATAAGTTGGGCTCAGCTATGTAATTCCTCTGTATATTTTTAACTAGCTATCAACTTATGGCAAACCCTTTATTTTATCCCCTATGAGAAGCTCACATAGGTAGAGTTAACTATGTGCTATTACCATTCAAATAAAGAGTTAACTATGTGCTATAAATTTTTGGAGTTTTGATGTTTTTCTTTAATTAGAGATGCTAAAACTTTTGGTTTATTTCCCAAATTAGTTGGGATCAGCTACGTAAATCCTCTGTATGCATTTATTTTTACTAGCTGTCAACTTATGGAGACCCTTTTCCTTTATCCCCTATTGAGAAGCTCCCATAGGCAAAGTTAACTATGTGCTATTAAATGACGTTAAATTTTTGGAGAAGCTAACATAGGCAGAGTTAACATCCTGTGAGATAATGTTGGTGGATGTGAAGATACATCAACAAATATTTTAACATATATTTTCTTTAATCATGTTAGCGGGTATAACATGAACCATTTCTAAAGCTTTCCCCCTCTGGGAAACAATAGTGGATCTGCCCCTGTTTATAGGCACATTTGCATTTTGTGTTTATGTTTAGTGATATGAGCATAAAAAATTTGGTTTCCTGTCTTGCTGATTTAAATACAGCCTTGACGGAGAAAATAGTGACCTATCTAAACATCGTTGATTCCTTTTCTTGAAGTACTAATGATATAAAAGATATTTGAAAATGACTGTCCTTATCAATCTAATTAAAGAAATTTACTACTCCTTTGGTTTGAGTTCTCACTTTTGCTGGATTATGGTATAGAATTATTTTATACGTTTTTACTATCCGTTTAGAACCTTGAAGTGCACAGGCTTGCTGGTGTTGAAAAATGACCTTCCTAGAACTAATATTTTTATTCCTAGAACTAATCACTATTGTTATACAGGTACTGGACATGAGACAAATTTTGCAGCATGGTTGTATTGTTTAGCAAGATTAGGAGTTGTGAAAGAAGAGGACTATCAAGCTCTGGTGTCAAGGGTCTTCATCAAGTACTTGGAATTGATGAGGAAGTTGCAAATAACCTATTCCCTAGAGCCTGCTGGGTCTCATGGAGTGTGGGGACTAGATGACTACCACTTTTTACCTTATATATTTGGGTCATCTCAGTTGATTGATCACAAGTACATGAAACCAAAGTCTATTCATAACGAAGATATCTTGGAGAACTTTGCAAATGAATATTTGTATCTCTCATGTATTGTATTCATAAAGAAGGTGAAGAAGGGTGTGTTTGCCGAGCATTCTCCCATGTTAGATGACATTAGTGGTGTACCCAATTGGAACAAGGTAAACAGTGGCTTACTTAAGATGTACAAGATTGAAGTTCTGCAAAAGGTTCCTATCATGCAGCATTTCCTTTTTGGCTCCATTATCCCATGGTATGCATCTTATTTTCACCATCTTTTCTAAGCTTTATAAATATATTGCTTATACAAGAAGTATTTCTTTTCTGTATGCCTTTGCTAGCCTTTAACTCTCCATTTTTTCAGGGATCAGTTATTACTCCATTAGATTTTTAGTTGTTCATCATGAAACCTTAACCAACTGGTAGTAAGTAATTATCCTTTACCATCTTGTCCTGACGTATTTGGAGTATTTAGTACTTGAGAAAGAAAATGGTAGAAGGTTGGAACCCGATAACTTAGACAAAGTTATTTCTGTTGTCTCTCTGGATGTTGTTTTGTCATCGATAAATCTAGAATTATTTTGTTTGTGATACAATGGAATTCCCAAAATAGTGAAAGTAGTAATGCAAAGTTGGGCATATAAGAGTAGAAGGAGAAGTAAAAGACATTGCGCCACTATCGCTTATGTGGATATTTGCAGGGAAAGAAACATGGGAGCTTTTGAAGTGGAGGAATATGACATTGTATAGCTGGGGGCTTTTGAAGTTTCTGGGGGCATAGATAATTGGGTGTTTGTGGTAGAGAACCGTATTTTTGTGCTGGTTCTTGTGGCTAAAATTATGGACGGAAATCTGGTTGGAGCTGTAGATGGATAGTGCTGATACTGATTTTATCAGCCCCCCCTCAAAAAAAAAAAAAAAAAAGTTTAATGGTGATTAGAGGAGGTTTGGAATAATGAAGCGATTTTGGGGAAATATTTAAAGGTGGCCTTGTTGGAGCTGATGAGTTGATGAAGTTCAGAGCTAGAAAATAAACAACTCAGGAGCTCTTTCAAATCCATTTGACATCACATAATTTGTTTGGAATTGCATACTTGATCCAACTAGGATTCTAAAGTTAACTAGCAGAAGAAGTTTCTCTTACCCAATGTGTAGTGCTAAACTTTCAAGATACTAGAATTTTATGCAATATACAGAATCCTCGAATTGGAAAAAAATATTCCTACACTGAACGTACTGCAGAAAGTTTTGAGATGAAAATTGGAAGATCAAATTCAATATACTTTTGAAAGGATTGAGAAACTTTGCCCTACATTAGACTTTTGGTCTAATATTATCCTTGCCATAAGGAAAAAGTCTCAGTTTTTCCAATGACTCCTAACGGAGATCCAATCTACGGTATTTAAACCATAGTCAAAAGTTGAATTGTAAATCACAATGAGTTCTTTCTTTCCAATATGACTGAAAGTGGGAATGTAGGTTGGATATTTTCGGCTTTCCTATTTGTTCTTTGATTTTCAAAGGAGTGCGTCTTGCTGCGATCAAAATAGACTTTTCCTATGGATAAACTGGAAATGAGTTCTTTGAATTATCACTGAAAATCCAGACCAGGTCGGCTGCTTGAGCTGATAAGAGTTATAATCATAATAATGGCTTTTCCAATCCGGTTATAATCCAAAAAGCATTCTGCTCCAAGACCATCATAGTAAAGCCTGTCACAAGAGGCTAGCGATTTTCCGATCAAAAAATCGTTAGCTTGTTACAATTGACCACCAAATCCCAAAACATGACTCATTTCCTGCAGAGTCTCTCCACTCTGAATTGTTTCACCAACTCCAGCCATCAAAAAGTGCAGATTTAGCATCCCCTCAGTACAAGTTCTTTCAACATCTGAATACAGCTTATGATAGGCACATTTAATTATGGACCTCTTGTCTGCAGCGATTCTCTCTTTGTAGTATCTCCTTAGATTCTTGGTCATTAACATGATAATTAATATTGGTACATTGTGGGAACATTGTTCTAAAGATAACAACTAGATCGATGAGATGCATTAATATTTTTTAATATATCATACTAACAATTTATGAATCTTTTACTTTCTCGTCTGTATATCTCGCATTTTCCCAAGTCATTCTACTTACTCTTTACTTTTTGTAGGTAAATTTCGGGTTTATTACGATTCTCTGGCATCTGTGCAATATCTGAATATTCCTTAATTTTCTTTGCTTCTTCATCCAGGGAATGATGTGTGCTGGTAGGTCTTTTTCCTGAACCATGGGTTAGTCATAGATAGCTTCCTATTTACCAGCAGCTACATAGTGATGGAGGAAAGACACGTTCTAATATTTTGGCAGCAAATATCTACAACATTTGATGCTTCTAATATATCAACCTGCTTCTGCCGAGTACCTGCTACCTTCCACACCGGCTTATTGTCAGGATTTTGGATATTGTTGTTAAAAATGATCTTGAGGGTATTTGATAGACTAAAGTGCTTTGCTAGACAGTCCTTTATTGACTATTGTCCCTAGAGTAAAAGTATGCTATGAGTAAAAATACTCCAGTTGCAGAGTGGTTGCCTAAACTTAGACAATTACCTCCTAGGAGGCCTGTATTGCCAACTAACACTGTCAACTATGTCTCTGCAATCCTTGTGAGTTGTGAGTTGTGACAAATACCATGGAATTCTGTTTTCCTGGAGGAAGTATAATAGTTATTTACCCTCCTGTCCTTAGTATAATAGTATAATAGCATCTTTAAATATTTTGGAGCCATTTTGTGGTAGAGAAAAATGATTTTCTTCGTGTGAAATTTATTATCAGCTTCATTATATGTTTTGATGCTAGAAAATTTTAATTATGATCTTTATCTTATTAATGGGATACTTTTAAAACAGCAACATAAGTTTGTAGGACAACTTTTTTCCTTTTTGGGTTCCAATGCGGTGTTTGGTACTCGCATTTGGGGCTCTGATTAATTTGGATTCGTGCCATGAGGTGAGGGTGACGAGATGTCCTAGAAGAAACTTCTGTAATCTTCCTAGGAAAAACATCACTTACGTTTTATTTTAATATATTATACGCAATTGATGAGTAAATTGATATCCATTTATAGACTTAAGAGCGTTTAAACAAACCCTCGTACAATTTGGAATAAAGTGTGCTTATTTTAGCAAATGGGAATGCCAAATAACTCTATGTTTTATTAAACAATTTTCATGTCATTTTGAAACTTTTGAAATTGGCGAAATCTGTTTTGTTCCCAAAGGATCTTTTAGAGATAATTTTTACGTGAGAATTAATCTTTGGAGAATTCAGAAAGTGGTTCATAGTATATCTTTTGTAAAACGAATGAGATGGGGAAATAAAGCAAGAAAATCAAATAAAAGAAGAAGAAGAATATGAATATAAGTAAAGCAAAAAGCTTTAGTAAAGACCTACACAATGAAAATAATTCACAATCATAAAAATTATTATCTTTTTAGTCTTTTGATTCGTAGTCCTTCAATAATAAAAATTGAGTTAATTTCTTGAATCATCATTCAAGTTTTGGGAGTTTGCCTACTAAATTAGGACAATAATATCATTTAACTATTGCTATTTCTCTCATACCATAAAAAAACACTACGAAAATTTCAGTCTTTCTTAATCGGCATGCCATGTCATATTAAAGCTTCACTTTATAAATCTCAAAATTAAACTACTACTTAAGTAAAGAGTTAGGGATAAGGTTTGCGTACACTTAACCTTCTCCAGATCCCACCTCTAGTATTACACAGGGTATGTTGTTGTTGTAGTACTTAATTAAAGAGTTAATTTCACAGTAAAAAATAATTTATAATTTAATTACTACTTCCTCCATCCAATTTAAGTGTTTTACTTGCATTTTTGGTTTGTCCAAAAAATAATATCTTTTTCTATATTTAGTAAATTAACAATTCACACTTCTGCCTGATAAGTTTAAAAACACAAAATTTAAAAAACATTTTAGTATATTACATATTTCTTTAATTTAAAACTAGATAATTCAAAAGTCATTTATTATTCCTTAAAATTTGTGAACACTCAAACTAAGACACTAGTGTACCATGTTCAATAAATAATAAAGTATAAAAGCAATAAAGCATAAAAATTGAGATAACTTTTCAAGAAAGCATATACCCAAAGCCTAATAAAAGCAGAAAGGGTTTTTCTTTCCTCTGCTAAAACCTCAGCCTTCCTTCAAGAAACCCCCCCCCCCCCCCACCCCCACAAAACCCCACAACCCCACCCCCATACAATCCCATTTTTCACTCTTTTCTTGTTCCCAATATACCCTTTTCACTCATTTGAATAATAGCATCAACAGTTTCTGTATCTCTACAAACTTTCTGGACAAATTTTGGGCTGTTCTTGAGCATTTGGAGTTGTAAAATTTGAAGGTGTTTGTTTGGTTAGCAAAGATTTTTTATTTTTTATTGTGTTTGAAGAAAAATGAAACAAAGGGTTGGATTTGCATTGATTAGAGAAAGCTTATATCATAAGCTAATAAAACCAAGCTATGTTCCTAGACATTATTGTTCTTCTTCAACTAATGTTCCTCCAATATCTCCACATAAAGTTGCTCATTCTTCAAAAAAGGTAACTTTTTTCTATTTGGTTGTGTAAATTTGTATCTTTTAATTTATGTATCTTTGATAAGGAACTTTGTATATTTAATTTTATCAGCTTGGAGTACTATTTTGATTATAGAGGAATTTTCTTGCTAGGAAGTATAAGAAGAAAGTCTTATCAAATCCTAAAATATGCAACACAAAAAACTGTGCTAGACACTAAAAAGGATAAAGAAAATGCTGCCAAAAAAAAGAAGAAGAAGAAGAAGAAGAAGAAGAAGAAGAAGAAAAAACTACAAATATTATACCTCTAAATGGGAGTTCCCGCTGATTTAGAGTTCGGTAAATATTTGACGGAGACTAAAAGTGTTAACTTTTGCCACGCTTAACGGACCAAAACAGTTCAGTAACATACTTACGGGACTATTTTGAACCTACCCTCAAACATAAGGGACCATTTTTATCATTTTCTCAGATAATCTATATGGTTGGAATAGAGAGATACAAATGATCAAAGTTTTCTTAAATGGAATGATGTTGGGTTTTGAGTAACTTACCATAAAAAAGGTTGGATTTTGACACTTTGGACTCACTAGCGTAAAGCATTTGGTTGTATACTTAGTTTTTTAATTCTGTCAACTTAGTATTGATAATTGAGTAATTTTCTTGCTGGGAAATATAGGAGAAGTTCTGTAGATAATCTATATGGTAGAAATAGGGTGGCACTAACGGCCAAAGTTTGTATTTAAATGGATTTATGTTGGATTTTGAGTAAATTAACATGAAAAGGTTGGGGTTTGACACAAGATTTTGGACTCGCTAGCGTAAATCATTTGGTTATATAGTTTTTATTTTTATTCTGTCAACTTAGAGTAGTATTTTGATAATTGAGTAATTTTCTTGCTTGGAAGTATAGGAAGAGTCATGTAGAGAATCTATATGGTTGAAATAGAGTGACAAATGATCAAATTTTGTATTTGATTGGAAATAGGTTGGATTTGAGTAACTTACCATAAAAAAGGTTGGATTTTGCGACAAGATTTTGGACTCACTAGCATAAATCATGCAGTTAAGAAAAAAAGGTAACTTCAAATGACATAGAAATGGGACATGAAGAAGTATTTAATTCCTCTTTTTATCCAATCAAGTTGGGGATATTGAATCCTTTTGAGTGTTCCTTGTATTTCCTTTTCTTTTCCAAAACATTCTTCTGCGTGCTTCCTGTATTTCAATTCAGTATCTTTGTTAAAATTGTAGGGAAGGTTGTTTACAGGAGCAACTATTGGTCTACTTATAGCTGGGGGAGCTTATGCAAGTACGGTTGATGAGGCCACCTTCTGGTAATGAATTTAAATCTTTGAGATATTTACTTTAGAATAGTGAGAGACAAATAAATGTGTAGATTTCCTTTCATAAATCATGTAGTGAACCAAACAAAGGAAAATAATGTGACCTTTATCTACTGTTTTTTATTACGAAGTTTGGGTGAAATATAACATTTATGTTTCTAAAAATATGCAGTGGCTGGCTATTCTCAGCAACAAAGCTTGTAAATCCATTCTTTGCATTTCTGGATCCAGAGGTTGCTCACAGATTGGCAGTCTCTGCTGCAGCCCGAGGATGGGTTCCAAGGGAGAAGAGGCCCGATCTTCCTATACTGGGCCTTGATGTATGGGGAAGAAGGTTCTCAAATCCTGTTGGTCTTGCTGCTGGTTTTGATAAGAATGCCGAGGCAGTTGAAGGCTTGCTTGGATTAGGTTTTGGTTTTGTTGAGGTTGGCTCAGTAACTCCCATTCCACAGGAAGGCAACCCAAAACCACGTATATTTAGGTTGCCGAATGAAGGGTAAGAATGTATGTCTAATCAGATTATGTTAGCATCAACATATATTATTTTTTCTGATCTTGGCTGTTTTTATCCTTAGAAAATAAAAGATAAAAAATGCTTGATTGTGAAAGTTGAAAAAAGTAAGAATCCTTTTATTGGTGGCAGTGCTATAATCAATCCTTTTATTGGTGGCAGTGCTATAATCAATAGGTGTGGCTTCAATAGTGAAGGAATTGTTGCGGTTGCCAAACGGTTGGGTGCTCAGCATGGTAAGAGAAAGTTGGAAACATCTAGTACTTCGTCTCCTGCTGGAGATGAAGTCAAGCATGGAGGAAAAGCTGGTCCTGGTATTCTTGGTGTTAACCTTGGAAAGAACAAGACAAGTGAAGATGCTGCAGCAGATTATGTGCAAGGAGTTCATACATTATCTCAGTATGCTGACTACTTGGTAAATGTCTGAATCTAAATGTCTCTGTTGTTTGGATATTCTTTTGCATGTTCTTGGGTTACACCTGTTTGGTATTCCTTTTTTTTTTTTTTTAATGTGTTTTCTTTTGTGATGTAATTTCTACAAATGTGTATAAATTTGTTTATTGTTTAATTATCTTCTAGAATGAAAGAAATTATGTCTTGGACTGCCATTTTGCAGCTTGAAGGAGCTGGACACTTGCACTTTCCCTAAACACCCTTTAGACTAACTCATCAAAATATATAGGAAGATGTAAAAGAACACCCCTACCCTCTTACTCCAGAAAAATACTTACTGACTAAAAATTTTGTAAGCTTTTCCATGGTTCTTTTATTTTCTGATATTTTACACGTGGTGTTGCTGGCAATGCTCACATTCCATTTCATCACTTGATAAAGCGGAAAAAACATAGTAATTGTTTATATGTGTGAGAACAATTAGGTAAACTTTCTCTAAGTGAAGTTCTCTTGATGAAAGGAGACATTTTCTACCAGCTTCTGGAGACGCCTTCGTAGTTTTGCTTATAAGACTGATTCATAGTCTCCTTTACTGCTTTAGGTAATTAATATCTCATCCCCAAATACTCCAGGACTACGCCAGCTTCAGGGAAGAAAGCAGTTGAAAGATCTTGTGAAGAAGGTTTTTGCCTGATGCCTTTCTGTCTCTTTGTTCTAATTTACCTCTGGTAATATTTGAGAACATATCACCTAGTACTAGATTAAGTCCTTTCAGTACTTCTATTTAGGTTCAGGCGGCTCGTGATGAAATGCAGTGGGGTGAGGAAGGACCTCCACCTTTACTTGTGAAAATTGCTCCAGATTTATCTAAACAAGATCTTGAAGATATTGCAGCGGTATGGAAACATTTCTACTCATACGTAAACTAGATTAGGATTGAGGTGTAGTAGTTGTTGATTTGTTCTTATGGCTTGTTTTCTTTGTACTATTGCAGGTGGCTCTTGCTCTTCGTGTGGACGGTCTGGTACAGTTTGAAAGAAAAACTTTTAGTATTCTTTTTAGCGTTTTCTTAATAAGTTAGTGAGTCCCTTTAGTGTTGGATTTTGAGCACTTTGGTGTTAGGGAGATTTTGGCTGACAATATCTAATTGGTTTCTGACTGCCTATCCAGAAAGGGGAAAAAAGAACTATTTGGTTTGTGACACTGAGCCAATAGTGACCGTTTATTCCATGTTTGGTTCCGCTGTTTAATTTATCCTCAAATAATTGTTAAAGCCGAGCAGCTCAAATTTGAAAATCAAGGACCTGCTTGTTATATGGATGAGTGTATATTTTCTTTCGAATTGGCAGCAGCCTACTTTTGTGGCTTTAAAAGAAATATTTTCCTGTACAGTGCCTTTATGTGTAACTTTACCTGGCTTTTATTGACTCTAGTAAATTGCTATGTTAAATTTTAGGATTTTTTTTTTTTTCCCCCTCCCATTTTAGGAGGATTTATAGTGTTTCCACACTTCCCCTCCAATGTGACTCGAACCCAGGACCTACCGGTCGTGGGTGGAGGTGCTTAACCACTGAGTCATCCCTCACTTGTCAATTTTAGGAATTTGGGGTGTCTAAGTTAACTTCTTTTTTTTTTCTTTTTTTTCCAACTTTCATTGTATGAGAAAATTGGGAATCTCCTGGATGGGTTGCTTTAGTGCAGTTTTCTTTACTATGGTTACTGTGCTAATGCATCGCATCTCTTTTGGGAAGATATGGTTTTTGTCATTTTTGATGGCCTATTAGACTGATATTTACCTTTCAGTTGTAGGCTTATCTTTGAAACATAGTCAAGTTTTGAGGGTATTTACTTTATCCACCAAAATATCTCAAGCTTTCAGCTTCAGGGCGTGAGCCTTTTGAGCAGACCTTATTGTTCAGCTTGTTCACTCTATCTAAAGACTATAAAACTCCAAATTGTATCTTGTTGGTCAAATTTCGTAGCTTCACAATTGCATCTAAAGTATTTCTTCAGCGGAATCTTACATTCCCTCCTCTTCCTCCTTCTCCTACTTGGTCCCTTCAGTAACAAGTAGAATAGTAGAATAATATGTGAAATAACTTAAAGAAACTGCCAACACTAGGGAAAGTTGTCCTCTCTTGCTCCTATAGTCTAGCAACTATTGCCATGGCTAGCAGGAAGGGATGTTGTTAAGCGAAAGAGAAGGTTATATATAATGCTAGTTTACTTCTTTATTATTGAGGTTAAGATATTGGATTTATCTGAAGAATATATAGTTCAGATCTGCTGCCACTCATATACAACTGTTCTTATTCCCAAATATCAGACTGTAAGGTAGTAGCCCAATTTAGGTTAACATTAGTCAAGTAATTGTCTGACTATAAATATTTAACTCATAAAAAGTTCAAAAAAAAATTGTAAATATGATATATTATGAAGCTTAGACATATCTTTAACTCCTTTCCTCCTTTTTCCTTATTGTTGCCAACTTGGATGATGCAAACAGCTTTTGTGAGCAAACATCTTAATTACACAAATATGACTTCAGCGTGAGCAAAAACTATATATTAACGTAAGTGAAATAATAGGATTCCGCCATATAAAAAGATTGCTGGGGATATATGGCCAGATAAAGGGAGATATATTTTTGTCTTTTTATAGGCAAAGGAGCAAACTGTTTGTTACATTTTTAGAGTTCAGGGTTGGGAGGACATATGACGATAGTACAAGGAAAAGGATACATTCTATGACACTTTTTGTTGGGAACTCGGATTGGGGAACATTCTGACACAGAATTGGATCAACTGGTCACTTGTGCTATAATGCTCACATTTAAACATTTTAAGATCTTGGCTTTTCTGTAGATAACGTATCAGGATTTCTATGTAATCGACGCCAAGATGGTGCCAATCCCCAATGATAAGAAATATTGATGTAGTAGCCCCACACACACACAAAAAAAAAAAAGCTTTGTTATCTTGATATCGTAACTTCGTCAACTAGTTACATATGCCATTCATGGTTGCTTCAGGCATCAAGCTAGCATAAAGTTTCTGTGTGAACTATTTCTTGTTAACAAAAAAAGTGCCGTTTACATTTTTCAAATGCTTAGTGTGTACTGTATCCATGAAAAAATAACTGTTGGTAGGAGCATTCTTCCCCTCTCCTCACCTTTCCCCAAAAGAAAGGAGAAATAAAACGCAGACACGCAGATATGAGTGGCGAGGTTTATGCTTCCTTATTTTCATGTTTGACCACCACATTCCGCAAAAATATTTATTTTTTAACAAGAAGGCCAACATTGTATGCTTGATGCTTGTAGATTATATCAAATACTACAATCCAAAGACCAGATTCCGTAAGTCAAAACCCTGTGGCTCAAGAGACTGGTGGCTTGAGTGGGAAACCACTCTTTAAAATGTCAACAGATATACTGAAGGAGATGTACCTTCTGACGAAGGTATGTATTCTATCCCATTGTATCAGGAATATATGCACAGTGCTAGTTATCAAATTGTAGTGGAACAAGTGGATTGGTTCCTTTTGGTCCTCCCAGTGTCACTGTTCTTCTCTAAAAAAAAAAAAAATGCACCATGGTGGAGCTGTTTAAGTTTTGTTCAATTTCCTCTTATAATTTTTCCTGTTATTTCTTAACGCGGATTCCTTTAACTTTGACCACATAACGTTGTTATCTGTGGAGTACATGACTATTGTTCTATTGAGCATGGCGTATCATATTCTTAGATCTTCTTGTCAACTCTTGCAATTTTTTACCTCAAATTATGCTTTAGTTCTGTCCACGTCTGTCTCTGACTATACTCTTATCCTCAACATGATTGCCTAGTATTTTCATTTAGCAAGTGCGAAAGGATATCTTTCGTTGTTCATTATTTGATGCAACGGATAATCTCAATATGTTTGTTCTAACAGGGACGGATTCCTTTGATTGGCTGTGGAGGTATTAGCAGGTACGCCACTCCCTCATCCCTGATTGTAACAAGTATTAACATTTTTTATTATTGGATGTTCTGGTAAATACTTAATTACTTGGAATATGAATTTGTTGCAGTGGCGAGGATGCTTACCAGAAAATTCGAGCTGGTGCCACTCTTGTTCAGCTGTATACAGCATTTGGATATGGAGGACCTGCACTTATCCCCGATATAAAGGTATTGGTTTGAGGTGTTCAAGGAGTTTTGATATCTGTCATATATTCTTCCTGTTAGGGTTTCTAAAAAATGTACCAAGTATAGAAGAAATATGGTACAAGATAGCACACCCTGATTCCGACAGATATTCTAACATGCATTTCAAAGTATCTCTTACATCTCGTTCATGGGATAAAGGCCTAGGCCGATTTTCAAGTTGGGACTAAAATACAACCACATGAAGGATTGATAATCCACCCCGTGTTTCATCACAATGACATCAAGCATTAGACAAATCAAATCCAAAGTCTTTAACTCCCTCACTGAGGTCTCATTTGGTCAAGAAGACTCGATCGCAACACCCCCCCCCCCCCCCCCCCCCCCCCTTCCTTTCAGGTGCGTGCGCGAGCGTGCTGGAGTATTTCTGTGGACACTTCACCCACATTTCATTGCACAGGGTTTTGCATTTTAACCTGGAACATAAGACATGATCTCTTTTATACGCCATAGAGCGCTTATACCTGATGGATTCATCGAGTTTGACTGTAAATTTCACGCTGTCTTTGATTTTACTGCATGAAGTTTAGTGATTGCTTAGGGAAGTGCACGTTCAACTCCAATTTTAATCCTTTTTTAGATAGACTGATGCTATATATACGAGTTGCTTAATCTTCCTCAAACCTAGTTGTTACATTTTTCCCACTCTCATCTGCATATGAAAACATATTCTGCTCTCGTCTTGCAATGATATTGTTTTCTTTGTTTATACTCTCATTTATAGATTAACGGACATTCTGCTCACGTTTTGCAACACTCTCTCTTTCTATTTATAGGCTGAGCTCGCCCGTTGCTTAGAAAAGGATGGTTATAAGTCGATCCACGAGGCTGTTGGAGCAGACTGCAGATAGTTTTCGATGTACTCAAACCAGTCATTTGAGCTTTTTGAGGGGATGACCATATTTTTGCCACTTCTAATAAATGGAATTTTTGGTCCCCTCCCCTTTTGCCTCGTGTCATTTGCTACGTAATTTGTGATGTCTTGCCAAAATTTTTGTCATTTATGGATGTGGCAGGTGACCCATATTTTTGAAATGTAACATAATAACAAAATTTTGTATCTTTGGTTGCGATTATTCTTTGATATGGATTTAAATCCAGACAACACAAAGTGAAAGGAAATGGTGAATTCTTGCTCATAGACTATTTTAGTTGGATTTCCTTGTGGTTTATGGACAAAGGGTTTATTTTCTAAATAGCCCCTTTTGAGGCCACTACTTTGATTTTGTCCCTGTTTTAAAAGTCGTTGCAACTCATGAGCTACGCAAGAAGAGTGGGAACTACTGGTTCAGCACAAATTTATATCGTCGTCTAACGTTCGGTCATAATTTTTTCAACTCTAGATTGAACCTCTGTGAGTTCAACCTTACGGACCAAAGAGGTAGATCTAGGATTTGTATATTATTTCGAGTTTGGAATTTTTCCACAAGTTATTTGATTTATTGGGTTCGAATTCTATTATTTGTACTTTATCTGGTGAAACTTTTACTACATATGCGTTGTTCGAGCAAAATGTTCGGACTTCTGATAAACTTGTAAGTCTATAATTATATTTTGCTCTGATAATATAAAAAGCTTGCGTAAGTCCTTTGCTACTACTATCTGGGGTCCACATCATAGAATTAGCTTTCGTTTTTACTATGACTGTAACCTATCTCATATTTGGTCGCCCTCAAGCTGGAAAAGTTTCAAGGTATGTCCAAAAGAACGCCAACTAATTGTAAATGGAACTCAATACTAAAGATTCAAAGTAAGTGGTTAGTATACTAAGGGACTGCTTGGTTTGGGTTAAACCGTTAGCCTCAGAGGAGATTTAATCTCTATTTAGTTCAGTATTATTTTGTATCATGTTAGGTTTGGTTTGAAAAAATTAATATCCACACAATCCACACAACAAATGCAATGTTTGGTCGTTAGTTTTTCGTTTTCCTCACAAATAATATCTGAATAAGTTATGCAAAAATATGTATGTAGTATGAAAGTTTAACGGCCCCATCATATTCAATGACCTGAAAGGGATATCTAAATAAGTTATGCAAGAATATATGTATTATGAAAGTTCAACCGCCCCACGATATTCAATGACCGGAAAGGTACAACTTTTTCTGGAGTTATTGATAATGTCCAAATAACAAACTAACTCTCCCTTATTAATAGTATAATAATATAATTTAATTTAATTTAATAATAGGCCGCTTTTTGTTGCAATTTCTTTTTAAAAGAAGAAGGTAATGGCAAGTAAAAGTAAGAGTTGTAAATGATATTCAACGAAAGAAAAAATAGAAGAAGCTGAATCCACAATTGCATTGTTGTGGATTTTGATCCAAAAGTGTAATAAATAGAAGTAATGGAGTCTTGTTTTCTGGAAAAACTCAATCACCAATTCCAATAAAGGATAATGAAAAAAAAAAATAAAAAAATATCATGTGTCAGCTAGAGCTTTGAAATGGCAGAAGATACATCTGCATGCCAAAATTCAAAGTCATAGTGGACGAATCTCGGCTGAATTTCAGAAAAAAGATGATTTTCATGCATCCAATATCATGGATGGATGCAATGCATTTGCTTATGCATAAACATGCTAAATTTGCTTATTGTTTATGATGAAAGAATCTCGTGCATCCTATCTTATCAAGTTTTTTTTTTTTTTTTTGATTTCTCACTCGGCGAATTTACACCGGAAAGTCCCACACTGGAGGTCAATGCTCCTTACGAAAGACGACTTCATGTCCAGGGCTCGAACTTGAGACGTCTAATTAAAGATAAATACGGCATATAGCCAAATGGGGTCCCTCATTCTTATAAATAGAAGGTCATGTCAACATCCACTGATAGTAAATCTTTTAGTGTCAAAAATCATAGAAAGGAAAATTGAGATACTATCTCAAGAATTGATCAAACCAATTGTTCCTCAAACTTGGAAATCCTACACTTTTTCAGCTCTAGATCAACTTGCCCCTCCAACTCATATTGGATACCTTCTATACTATCCTCATGATGATCAAGAATCAACCAATTTATCAACTAGATCCCTACAACTTAAGAATTCCTTGTCCAATATTCTTGTTGATTTTTATCCCTTTGCAAGAAGGATCATTAGTGACAACAATTCAATCAGTTGCAACAATAAAGATGAAATTGGAGTAGTGTTTATTGAAGCTGTTGCACGTAACTATAAACTCCAAGACATTCTCTCAAATTCTGAAAAAATAAATTTTGCAAATAAGTTCCTTCCAAAGCTTGAGGATATATAGTTCACCAATTGTTCTGCTTGTTCAACTCACATTCTTGGAGTGTGGAGGAATGATTCTTGGTTGTTCTGTTTCTCACAAGCTCGCGGATGCGGCTTCCTTCTGCGTGTTAGTTAGAGGTTGGGCAAAGGCGACAATGTCAGGTAATTCCAGTAATAAGTCCTGCTCTTTGATCCGCCCTGATTTTCTAACAGGGAAAAAAAGGTTCTAGCAATGATTTTCTTTTAAAAGCTTTAGATTCGGACCTTTTATATAAATCCTCGCTAATCATGTTCAGATATATGTCTTATATTCTAGCGGCGTGATTTTCTTTTAAAAGATTTAGATTCACATCACCCGATATGTATCAACTTAGATTAATGTTTTCAATAAATAAATGAATAAATATAAGTATCATTTACTACAAAAGAAATATAACTCATTCCATAAATTGCTAATGAAGACCGGGTTTCCAGTTGCTCTAACAATTGAGTGTGGCATTCCATGCAATGAACATATCAGTCAATGATGTGTTCACGGAAGCTTTGCAGAATTATTATGAAGCCGTGCGACTAGAAATTGATCTCTATGATCAAAGTTATATACTCTATAACATACGGCTTATCCACATAAATAATTGAGAACATACAAAATCTTTGAATTCAGAGGTCCGTGCCACACTCACGGCGGACTGAGGAATTTACGAACTAGCGAGTTAAATGAGAGACTAGAGTCAAAGGCGAACCAATGAGCTTCCTTAGAAAAGTGAAGAGATTATTTTGCGTTGGCCGTTTAAGCAATTTTCTTGTCTAGAATTTTGTTACAACATAGACCCTGAATATTTTCTCTATAATTCATATATTACATAAACTAGTCCAGTAAAGCCCTTGCTGAGCCCGGGCCCAAGATCAAGGTAATAATGCACTTCATAGGTTTTAACTGAAAAAATAATAATTTGTGAACATTTCTTGGGCACAACTCTTTTAAGATGATAACTTCTTAATTATGTTTTGTTGATTTTTCAAGTTTTAATCACATAATTAGATAATTTACTGAAAGAATTGCTATAGGAAAGCAGGTTTGCTAGGGAATAAACAGATATCAAAGAGGCAGAGATAACTTGATATTTAATAATATAATTTAAAGTATGCAAAATGATTTCAAACTGACTATAATCATAAATTGAAAAGGACATTTTAATATTTTATGAATTTGTGAGCATATAATTTCTAGTTAGAGGTAGGAATAGCTTATTTTGGTATTTATTGATTAATTACTCATAATTTCAGGTGACAATGGTTTATGCTAAAACAAAGATGGTGATTAAAGTCTAGGTTTAGATGAAATTAAAAAAGAATTGAATTCATTAAAATAAAGTTTAACAATTAATTTAGTTTTTCATTAACTCATTGATGCTTTATTCTTAAAAGAAAATTTCCTTACTCAACCAATTAAGGATTACATGATTTCTGACAATTTAAATTATTTGTAACAAAAGAAGGATGCCATTATCAATATATTAAGGAGTTGATCACTTGGTAAGCATCTTTTCCTCTTTTCTATCTCACTTAATTAAGCAAATTGAATAAAATTTAAAGTTTTTTCTTTTATTTTCCAAGATTTTAATCTATTAATTGTTAAGAAGTTTTAAAATTTATTTTCTATTGTATAATTGTATTATATCATTAAATCTAACTTTATATTTTCAGAATAATTTATTTTTACTAAAAATAAGATCAAGAGAAATTTAGTGGTGATTAACAATTACTAAAGAAAATTTAATCGACCGAGTGCTCTTCCAGTACCAAATGAGTTCTTCAAAGTTATTATCATCACCATTTCAGATTATTTTTGTGCATAGTCATTTTTATCAGATGACATCATCACTTTTCACAACTTTTTAAGCATTTTTAAAGGGCTCAAAATTGATTATATTTACCAAATTGATTATGTCAGCCGAAGTAAAAATAAAATAAAGTAGGGGCAAAAAGAGACATAGAAAAAAGGGAAAAGGGTTCAAAACACACTCAAATTATGGCTAAAGTTGCCATAACACACCTGAACTTTGCGGGGGTCCTATGACCCCCCCTGGACTTATTTTTTGTGTATTATCTACGCTTTCAAATGGACAAAGTCACCCAAACTCGTTTGAGTGTATGCACACGCTCCTCTACAGGAAATTTGATTTTTAGCGACCACTTCTTAACGAAGGGAGATGAATCCGGTCGTTATAAGTGCACTTATAGTGACCAATTTTTTTTTCCAATCGTTAGAGCTAATTTTTCTTTCAATTATCATGCTTTTTGCTTTGTGCCTTTTGTGTTAAGTTTGTGCCTTTTGCTTTCCTTTGTGTTGAGTTTGTGCCTTTTGCTTTCCTTTGTGTTGAGTTTAAAAGATTTAATTATTCTTCAATTGGGTATTTTTCATTTCTCCACTTTCCAAAATTTCAAACCCAAAGAAACTTCATTGTAACGACCAAATCAAACGGATCTTTTTCGATATTATATAGGATTTGTGACATTGTCGACATTGAAAACATGATTAATAATAGTGGATTAAGAGAGTAGAACCAGTAAACAAAAACTCCATTAAGGACGTCGAGTTTCGACTTGAAGCTTTCAGATCTGGGTCTTCAAATTCCGGATTTGATGAATACAATTCTTGGTTACTGATTGTTTGAAGCTGAACTCGAGCTTAAAAGACGTCTGGAATGTCACACCCCGACTTTACTAGGGTGTGATGGGCACCCGACCCCATATTCGGAGCCGAGCGAACCCGCTGACTCTTATTACACATATAATCTTTTGAACCAATTAAGAAATAAATACATAGTAAGCTCTCCAATCCTTTTTTTTTCTTTTTCTTTTCATAAGTAAAGTCTATCATCATGTGGGACCCGTGACATGAGACATAATAACATATCGACTGGCGAAGCCGTCTACAAAGCTGACACTCTATACCCACGACTCTGTCTGCAAAGTCTCTAACCTCGAACATAGCGTCATAGTACATATACTCTGACTTGGCAGCACTCCAGGACAAGTGGAGCCTACCAACTCCGCTGGAACATCTTCTATGCTAACTTCGCATCCTTTGGGTGTACCTGTGCGGCATGAACGCAACCCCCGAAGAAGAGGGGTCAGTACGAGCAATGTACCGAGTATGTAAGGCAAGAATAGTAACATAGTAAGAAATATGCGTATGAATAATAACTGCATGGAAACATAAAACATGTCATAAAATGAAAGAGTAACCTGTACATATGAGTGCCGCTGAGGGCGGATACCATGCATACTTATCTGGTCATGTCATATCATATCTTATGATATCATCTCATGTCGTATCATATCGTATCATATCATATCATGTCATGTCGTGTCATAGCATATCATGTCATAGCATGTCATGTCATGTCATGTCGTGTCATATCATATCATGTCATAGCATAGCACCGAACAATGCCGGCTCGCCCACATAGTGCCGAAATACGTCGGCTCGCCCATATATCCCGCGTCCGGGATGATAACGCCAGTTGACCAGGTGGCAATGAAACATGTTTCCCTTCCCATCCCCCATGTATCCCTTCCCCCACCCCATTTACATATACATATCTCATATACATATGTCATATAAGCATGCAGGAGAGCCCAAAGAAAATCATGTATCCATCGGAGTGACGTAAGGTCGGTGACCTCCGATTACCTTATGGGATAACCGTGATCGCTTTGTCTCACCTTGAAGGAACGAGTATTTTAAGGCGAGACTATCAACGAAGAATAGCGCTGAAAGAAACATAGAATGAAGTCATGGATGTCATAGGAATCAGTTCATCTGCTTTGGAATCTTTAGAAGATAGTGTCATAGCCAAGGAATAGAATTAAAGATCAAGAACTAGTTTGATACTTTCATACTCATATTGAATCCTCAACTTAAGACTCTTAGTCATGGAATCATTCTTGTCATACTTATCATAGACATATTCTCTTCCTTATCATCATCGTTATCATTGTCATCATAGAAATATTCTCATTAGAATAGTTGCGGTACTTGTCACTTGATAAACGGAACAATAAGGAGAATCCGGGAACAATGGGCCCACCTCGGATCAAATGAGGCGGCGTACCAAATTTACGTACATTACATTTCATGACGTCACTTGTGAGGGTTTTAAGGTAGTCGGGTCCTATTTATGCAAGTTATAGATGTTTGGGAAGTTTTTCCAACATTTCACACAATTTCTAATTCAATTCTACTGAATGAAAAAGGGGTAACTTTAGGTGCGGATTCCGGAGAATAGAGTTGTCCCCGAGGCTCGTATCCAACCTAGTATGCCTAAGACATGCCAAAGAAGGAAGGGTAAAGCCTTACATACCTTTTTCCGCTTCTTACGCTCCTCCAAATTCAAGTTCCAAATTCTCCAAAATCTACATTTGGTCACATTTACCAAATATTAATGAGGGCATTTAGAAGTTGAATCTTAAAGTAACACATTGTCTACCGAAATTTCGACAGCATTTCCCCTGTAAATACACCGTCCCCAAGAATCTATCTTGGCCAATTTCAATCAACAACAATCCGGGAATTCAACCCGGCCAAACTATTATCAACAATACCAACAAGTATTCTAGCAACACTTCAATATTCAATTCAATTCAACGTACTACTCCATCCAACACCTTCCAACTCCAATAAAAACAATAACAACACATTTCCTTTTCTTTCAAATTCATGAACTACATAATAGCAACATCCTATTAACAACACCACATTAACAACATTGCCTTTCATGCACGCAAGAACATTATATTCAATTTACATAAACTTCTAAAACAAGTTTCCAACAATTACCACTTAAACTAAAATTATTAAGCTTCCATTTTCTACCATAGATTTCACTACAACAACAACCAACATACTACATAAAATGGATTCATCACTTCAATACCATACAACACATTTTCGGCCAAACATGGCATGTACTCGGCCACAACACTACATACACATTTTCATGCATTTTCATCCATTTCTATATATTACAACAACACCCAATATGCTTCATAAAATTAGTCCATCTTTCCTATACAACAAGGCATATCCACGGCCAACACCAAACATATACACGACCACTTACAACATCATTTTTTTTTTCAAGAATTCCATTCATTCCCACATACTCTAACATGCATAAATCATCCATACATATGTAAAATAAGATTGAGTCTCACCTTTTTCACTTAATTCTCCAACTTGGATAGGGCTTGAGATTGCAAGAATAAATAGCTTTCTTGTTCCAACAATCACTCCATGTTAATTAGGGCCTTCAACTTGCTTGGAATACTAGAAGGAAATAATTTTTCTTGATCAATTCCCATGGGGTAAATTTTTGGAGCTATGGCCGAATGGCCTTTAAGTTTTTGCTCTTGGAATTTCTTGAATTTTCATGACAATTTGGTCTTGCTTGGTAAGCTCTTTCATGTATATATAATTCCCATAGTCATGTGAGGGGCACATGCCCTCTCTAGAAATTTCTCTAGGAAAGATGACTTATTTTGTCATCTTTTTTTTTTTTTTCTCTAGAATTTTCCTCCATTTTCTTGAAATTTTCTTAAATAAAACGATGACCACTTAACTTATCTCATAAGCTTTGTCCATATGTCTTATTATTATTTTGTCCACCATTTACCTATATATACACTTAAGCCCCTCGACTTTCCTCAATATTACCATTTACCATTTTGCAATTTCTCCTTTTTACCCTTAAGCTTTCTCGATATTTTCGTCCAATAATATTCATAACCAACTTATGCACTAAAATAATTTTGAAAATGGTCTCGCCCTTAACTTTCCACGACGACTTTGAAATATCCAAACGTACAAAATACGGGCTATAACATGGAACATGAAGAAGAACTGAACGACTCCATGACTGCCATGAACAAAGCTTGAAGCTTCGAACTCGAATTTTCGGGTTGCCACAAATGAGCTCCATTTCAAGTGGGTGATATATCAAAAGAACCGGAACGTCGAGAGGAATTCGAATCTGAAATTTGGTGATGTTTGTTTGAGATTTGAAGTGCATTAGGATCAAATTTCAGTCCAATTCTCTATGAAGAAGATGAACAGTAATTTGTTGCCCAGATTTTGCCAAAGGTGCTATAACACACCTGAACTTTGCGGGGGTCCTATGACCCCCCTGGACTTATTTTTTGTGTATTATATACACTTTTATATGGAATCTTACGCGCTCAAAGAGAGTAGATACAATCGCTTGTACAGGTCACCATATAAAGGCGTACAAAATACACAAAAAATAAGTACAGGGGGGTCATAGGACCCCCGCAAAGTTCAGGTGTGTTATGACAACTTTGGTCATAGTTTGAGTGTCTTTTGAACACTTTTCCCTAGAAAAAATATATGCTATCAAAAAGGGTTTGAATCTAGATTTATTGAAAATATACTTGGGTACATGAAGTAATCTATCTATATATAATAGGAGAGGCAAAATGTTTTTAGGCTACCAAGTGTAATCACCTTAAGATGCCAAGTGTCAAAACTAATACTCTCTCCGTTTCAATTTATGTGAACGTATTTGACTGGGCACGATATTTAAGAAAGAGTGAAGACTTTTGAAACTTGTGGTTCAAAATAAGTCTTGAACATTTGTGTGGCTGTAAATCATTTCATAAAGTGAATTTGTTTCCAAATTAAGAAAGAGGTCATTCATTTTGGCACTGACTAAAAAGGAAATAGGTTCACATAAATTGAAACAGAGGGAGTATTCTAAAATAGAAATAAAAAAAAAAATGCCAATTCAGAAAAGTAGGAAACGATCTCTACCCTACCAGTAGAGAAATTTAAAGCTTGATTTAAAGGGTGCATTCCTTATCTTATTTTCTATTATAAGTCGCATAATAATTAGAACAAAAAATAATACTGTTGTTACAAATTTTTGAAAATGTTAACTGCTGTTTCAGTTTTTCAAAAAATTTACATGAAAATTTTAAACTTCAATTAAAATTTTGTAACTGTTATTATAAATTTTCGGAATTTTTACATGAAAATTTTAAATTTGGTAATAAATTTTGTATTCCAAAATGCGCGTATCAAAGAACTTTTGGAGATAAAGTAGTTCAAGTTTTTTTTTTTTTTTAAATTAAAATTACCATTTCAGATTCTAGCATAAGAAGATAAGTACAATTTCAATTTGAGATGAAAGATTATATTCAAATTTTACATGCTAAAATAAAGCAAAAAACATATATGTACATGATAAGAGGATATATTTACAGTTTTTCAGTTAACAAAATATATCAATAGACTTGTTACAAAATCTATACGAATTAGGTAAATTAAAAAGAAGTAAATAAAACACATTAAATAAGGTAAGGAAATTGTTTTACTTATTTTATCTATGTTTCTCTCTCCATTCAAAATTTAGAGATATAGTTCCCTGATTTTCTCCAACTTTTGCTTTCTTATTTCATCCACTTTTCTCTCACCATTCAAAATTAAGAGATATTGTTACCTAATTTACTCCAACTTTTACTCAAAAAGTCCATTATAATCGGTAATTTTTATGTAAAAAATTCATACACCAATAAACATATATGTATAATTTTCATATGCGATATGAATAACTGTATAGATTCTTACAATTTTTATATATGAAATATGTATAAAAATTGTATGTGTATTTTGATTATTATAAAGTACATATAAATTCTATAAAATCTAATCAAAGTATGTATAAATTTTGAGAAAAATATGTATAATAAACTTGTAATTGATACAAACCGGATTCCATACAAAGTTCATACACCAGAAAATAAGTATATATTAATTGTTGTATGCAATATGTATAAATTCGTTACAATTTCTACGTATGAAATATGTATAAAAGTTGTATGTATATTGTGATTATGATAAAGTACATATAAATTGTATAAAATCTAATCAAAGTATGTATAGATTATGAGAAAGTATATATGTTTTCAACATTTTTTAAAATCACAGTTTATATAATTTATACAGATTTTCAAAACACACAATGATCATATATATCTCAAAACGATGCACATCAATTTTTATATACAATTAATACACAAGTTAGTAATAAAAAATACTTTGTAATATTGGTTTGAAAATTTATACTAGGAGAGAAGATGAATTTTAGGTATGAAAATGGTGTCTATCATAGGGGGAGAGAGAGAGAGAGAAATATTTTTAAAAAGAAGAAGAAGTTGAATGGTAACTATCCTAGAATTAAGTCCACATTTAAAATCAGATTTTCTTCTTTAAAAAAAGCCTAAAATCGTGGGTATCCCATTAAGCCTAAATCTGGTATACTTTATAATTTTGTTGGTATGTTTTGTAAATAAGGGAAAGTATTCTTATGTTTTGTAATATAAAGTCTTAAATAGGTATTGTTAGGTTATTTTCCTAGACCAAAAAAGAAGTTACTAACCTAAACCAACCCCAAACCACTCACCCACGTCTCTGCCTAACTTCCCTATTTTTCATTTTCCCATTCCATCGTGAGATACAAATTATATACTCATGTTGAAAGTTACACGAAGAGATAACTTTGGAAGGTAAGTATTGTGTTGTTTACGGAATATTTTAATTCTTCTTTATATCTTTTTCTGTTTCATTTTCAAATGAACTTTTAGTTTTGACATTCTTTCTTTCATGTATACACCAAATTATATCACATGAAGATCAATATGTTTGTTATTTTGGATGTAATTTTGGTGTTGCATAGACCTTTGGGTTACATATTTGAAGTTTCTCTGATTTTAATTTTCACATTGTTTTATGGCACAATGATAAAATGAGCATTTTAGTGTTGGATAATGTTTGTTTCTCTTAGTTTCAAAAAGATGGAGAAGAGAAAAGCGACATCGAAAGACGATAATTTGACGGTCAAGGAGGACAAAAAGGCCAAGAAAGATCCTAATAAGCCTAAGAGGCCTCCCAAGTTCAGTGGTAATAGATTATTAAAATCTCCCCCTCTATTCACAAAGAGAAGAGCCGTATATATACAATTGACATGCCATCATCATTGGCCAATCTCTAGTGGCGACAATATGTTAATAATTAGGCAATATTCTAGGAAGATAGTGGCGACAATATGCTAATAATTAGGCACTATTCTAGAAAGATAGTGGCGGATAATCAGGAAGGCTAATTATCACCTTTGACCAATACAAAAATATATACACTATATTTAACACACCCCCACAGTCGAAGCGGGAGGTTTATGAACGTGAAGACTGTCCCGAAATTCTTCAAATAAAACCCGCGGGAGACCTTTAGTAAAGATATCCGCAATCTGATAACAGGAAGGTACATGAAGAACACGGACCTGCCCACGGGCAACCTTCTCTCTGACAAAATGAATATCCATTTCAATATGTGTTGTACGTTGATGTTGAACTGGATTTCCGGATAAATAAATAGCACTTACATTGTCACAATAAACAAGAGTAGCCTTTTTAATCGGACAATGCAACTGTAAGAGAAGGTTTCGAATCCAACATGATTCGGAGACAACATTCGCCACCCCACGATACTCGGCTTCGGCACTCGACCGAGACAAAGTGGGTTGTCGTTTAGACGACCAAGAAATCAGATTGTCACCCAAAATAACACAATAACCAGATGTAGACCGTCTAGTGTCAGGGCACCCACCCCAATCTGCATCAGTATACGAGATAAGAGTAGAAAAAGAAGACGGGTATAAATGAAGCCCGTGATCCAAAGTACCCTTAACATACCGAATGACACGTTTAAGAGCAGACATATGATCAACTCTCGGATCATGCATATGTAGGCAAACTTGTTGTACGGCATAAGAGATATCCGGTCGTGTAAAAGTGAGTTATTGTAGGGCCCCTGCAAGACTCCGATAAAGAGAAGGATCATCAAAGTAGTACTAGATGTAGCACTGACCTTTGATTTAGTGTCAACCGGAGTGAGGGATGGTTTACAAGAAGACATCCCTGCACGCTCAATTATTTCTTCGGCATACTGGCGCTGTGAGAGAAACATACCACCCTTATGTCGAGTCACAACAATACCCAAAAAATAATTTAGAGGACCAAGATCCTTCATAGCAAACTCAGAACTAAGAAGATCCATGATTGAACATCGGAGAGCATCAGAAGAAGCAGTGAGGATAATATCATCAATATGTAAGTCATATCAGACCCTTTGCTGAAAATGAACAAAGAGTTGTCACACCTGCTATTTGTGAACCCAATAGATAGAACAAAATCAGCAAACCGCTTATACCAAGCCCGTGGCGCCTGCTTAAGTCCATACAATGACTTACGCAGGAGACATACATAATCAGGATGAACACGATCCCTGTAACCCAGAGGTTGGTGCATGTAAACTGTTTCTTGAAGCTCACCATGTAGGAAGGCATTTTTAACATCCAGCTGATGGATCGGCCATGCCTTCGAAAGAGAAAGACTAAGAACAGTGCGGATTGTAGAAGGCTTCACCACCGGACTAAAAGTCTCGCCACAATCAATGCCAACGTGTTGGGTTTTACCATCACCTACAATACGGGCTTTATGCCTCTCAAAAACACCATTAGATTTGACCTTATGAGTAAAAATCCACATAGACCGAATCACATTAACATCCGGAGGATGGGGCACCAAATCCCACGTCTTATTTTTAATAAGAGCATTATATTCATCATCCATGGCCATTTTCCAATTCGTGTCACGAAGAGCCGCTATCGGATTTCGAGGAAAAGGTGACCTCTCAACCGTAGTGTGCATAGAATATTTTGTGTTAGGTTTGAAAATCCCATTTTGGCTACGGGTCACTACCTTTGGCTGATGGAGTTGAGCATTTTGTGGAGTTGGAGTTGAGATATCGGCTTGTATTTGGGCTGGGAAATTTTGAGAGCAAGGAGGAGGACTTGGGCCCAAAGGAGCAGACGGCCCAGCAGGAGAGCTAGGCTCAGTGCTGCTGCTGGGTAGATGAGGGGCTGGAGGGCTAGGAGGTGAAATGGGCTCAGGAGAGGGAATGGGCCTTGTTTGTTGCATATGATGAATCACGTAAGGTGATAAATCATTATCAAGGAAGTCATAAGGTTGGGATTGCGGGGAATGCAATTTTGCAAAAGGGAAATTATTTTCATCAAAAATGACATGGCGACAAATAATAATTTTATGTGAGGACATATCATAACACTTGTAGCCACGATGGTTGGTTGGATACCCTAAAAAAACACAAGGAGTAGATCGAGGTTGCAACTTATTAATAGTTGTTGATGGAAATAAAGGATAACACAAACAACCAAAAACCCGAAGATGAGAATAAGACGGAACCCTTTTGTAAAGAATTTCAAGAGGATACTTGTTTCCCAATAGTTTACTTGGAAGGACATTAAGAAGATAAGTTGCCATTTGGAGAGAATGATGCCAAAAAGATAATGGAAGAGAGGCATGAGCGAGAAGAGTACGAGAGATATTATTTATAGTCCGAATTTTACGTTCGGCTTTCCTATTTTGAGAGGAAGTATGTGGACAAGAAAGGCGAAAAGACATGCCATGAGTCTTACAAAAATCCCAAAAAGGACCATTATCAAACTCCCTTCCATTATCACATTGTACATTTTTGATATGACGTTCAAATTGAGTGGAAATATGGGCTTTAAAGGTTAAGAAAATATCATAAACATCAGATTTTCGTGCCAAAGGAAAAGTCCATAAATACTTAGAATAATCATCCAAAAATAAAATGTAATATCTATGTCCGGAAGAACTCAAAACAGGAGAGGACCAAAGGTCACTATGTAAAATATCAAACGGCATAGTCGTACTCGAAGAAGAAGAACCAAATGGTAACTTAATATGTTTTCCAAGTACGCAAGACCCACAAATACTAGAACTAGAAATTTTAGAACAATCAATGCTTTTATTTTTTCTAAGCACATCTAAGACAGGAGTTCCCGGATGACCCAAACGATCATGCCAGATCTTAGGAAAGATGGATGCAAAAGTAGATGAGGAAGCTTGATTGTTGATAGAAGAAATGGGATAAAGGTCGCCTCGACTATCACATCTCATTATTGGCATCCCCGTCCGATAATCCTTCACAGAGAACCCAAAAGGATCAAACTCAACTGACACAGAATTATCAGTGGTAAACTTTCTAACAGAAATGAGATTTTTAATCAGTTTAGGTGCATGAAGAACATTTTGAAGGGAAAGGGATTGACTCGGGGAAGATAATTTAGTGTGACCATAGCCAAGAATCGGAATAGTATGACCATTACCAACCACAATATTATTATTAGGATGATTGCCCAAATTAAAATAAGACGAGAGAGTACCTGTAGAGGAGGTCATGTGAGATGTAGCCCCGGTGTCCATGTACCATGACGGATCGGGTTGGTGAAGAGACATAGTATGCATTGCTGTCTCGATATCCGTAGGAGCATACGACATGGGCTGCCCAAAATTAGGTGGTGCTTGTTGTTGAACATAGGCTTGCTGAGGTCTTGGGCCCAAAATATTGGGCTGGCGCTGCTGAGGAACAGGAGGTCTGGCCCAACCTTGAGTTGGGAATGGGCAAGGTGGAATGGGCCAACCTTGACCATACCAACCCCAAGGATAAGGTTGATGTTGCTGCTGTTACGGGAATGGCGAGCTCCCACCTTGGCCATCGGAGTTCTGTCCCCTGCCACCACCTTTGCCGCTGCTGGAGTCGCGTCCGCCACCATCGGAATTGTTGTTCTTCCGGCCACCGTTGTTGCGGCGACCACCAGAGTGCTGCACACCTTGCTTCCCCTTAGAACGACCTGATTTTTCAGAAGTAATCGGACCGTCATCATTTGAAGTGACCACCATAGCTGATTCGGTGGTTGCTTCCTTAGACATCCCGGCCTCTTCAAGAACAAGCATAGACCGAGCCTTATAGAAAGGAGTAAGAGGATTACTTTGTCGGATTACCGTACCCACACCACGGTACGGTTTTGTAAGACCACCTACCAATTGCAAAACCATACGACTGTCCGACACCGGTGCGCCAACGTTCTTCAATTGATCCGTAAGGGACTTGAGACGTTGACAATAAGCAGAGACATTAGGAAAATGCTCCATAGAGACAGTGGTGAAATCTTGTTCAAGGGCAATGGCACGGGAATGTTGATTATCTTGGAATGTATCACGCAATCTATCCCAAGCTTCCATAGCCGTTGAATCGGGCTCGATAATGGTGTGCAATAGGTCGTTAGAAATGGTAGAATAAATCCACAAAAGAACCGTGGCATCCAAGGTTGACCATAGTTCCTTTTCTTCATCAGTAGAAGGAATCGTCCTCTGACTGGCTTTCGGAGGAATGATATGATTAAGAACCTTGTGAGATCGTGCGTGAATCTTGAAAAGTACCGCCCACATAGAGTATTGAACGTTTTCCATTTGAAGCATAATGGGAACGTGGTTTTTGATATTTGAGACGGCAAGAGCCGGGTGAAAAGGGGACTTGTTGTCCGACATTTAGGATGGCCGAAAAAACGAGAAGACAGAAGATAGAAGCCAGAAGAGATAGAAGACAGAAAAAAAAAAAAAAAAAAAGATAGAAGACAGAAGATGGTGGGCAAGGAAACTCGAGCTAGGGAGAGCGGAAGACAGAGAAAAAATCCCTAGGCTCTGATACCATAATAGATTATTAAAATCTCCCCCCCCCCCCCCCCCCCCCTATTGACAAAGGGAAGAGCCGTATATATACAATTGACATGCCATCATCATTGGCCAATCTCTAGTGGCGACAATATGCTAATAATTAGGCACTATTCTAGGAAGATAGTGACGGATAATCAGGAAGGCTAATTATCACCTTTGACCAATACAAAAATATATACACTATATTTAACCAGTGGCATATGACAAATGACCATGCATGCTATTGCAGCGAGGAATTAATTTCAAGAAGCCATTTAAAAAGGAGAATCCTAATGTGAAGAATGTTTCAACTGTAAGTTTTTTATTGTTCATATTAGTAGGGAATAGCAAATTTATTCACTTAAGTTGTCACCATAATTTATATTTTCTTTGAGTGTTTGTTTGTGTTGTAGGTAACGTGGAAGCAATTACATTATACCAAAAACAAATGTATCTAAATTATATTAAAAGCATGAACTCCCAAACTTGAAAGTTAAATTACGTAAATACCCTTCTAAAAACCTAACTATCTATTTATAAAAATAAAATAAAATAAAGCAACAAATTTATTTGAAGGGGTGCAATCCTTTGTATAGTTATTAATCCTAACTAAACGGTTGGTTCCTATTTTAAATTTTCTTTCAACTATACCTATTCAAATAACAATACAGAAATCGTTGGCAACCTTTTAAAATTGGGCAACAAAGCCTTTTCTACAATAGGCTATCTTCAGAACTTGCAAACAATTTTTACAGTAATACTCCAACGGGTTCCTGTTAATACAAAGAAACAAAGTAACCTCCTTTGTTCTTATTATCCTTTTACGTTTGGTCACTGTTATTTTCAATACTGTGCGAACTTTATCTACTTCAAACAGTTATTTTCTTTTCTTAATTATTTTCTCTCTCTTGTGTACTTGATTGTTAGACTTTCACGGATTCCTTTCTCTTCCTTTGTCATGCAAACTCCCATTTATAGTACATTGTGCGTTTTAATACGATTCTTCAAGTTGTGTGTTACTTTACAACAACATACCTAGTGTAATCTCAAAATTTGTGTGTTCCTTTATCTGATTTAATTGATGATTATGCTACTTCTTTTAAGCTCTTGGTATTCCTTTTAGAAATCATATTTTGATAATTTTCATTTGACAATCAGAAAATATAAAAGAAAGTATTAATTAACTGTCAAAAAAACTAAGCGATGCATACAGGCACAGCTTATATATTAACGATTATGCGACTTGAAGTTTTTTTTATAGTTATGTCAAACAAGTAATTGCATATTTCTAACTCTAATTAATATTCGAGTTGTTGTGATTCAAATTGTAAACTTTCATCATTAAGTGATCCGAATCTAAATTTAGTCACACATAACAATTACTAAAGCTCTTAACTTAAAAAAAAAAATGCTATCGTGGCTATATAGTGGACTGGTAAAATGTAAAACCAAAACATATTATTATTTTTTTAAGTTTGATATATGAAGATAATGAATTAATACTTTTAACATTAAATGAAAGAAAGAAAACGTTGTCAACAATAATTCCAAAATCGCATGTACCTAATTAAACTTTGATTGTTCATCTTCATAGGTTCAAATGATATCCATCATCTTGACATCAATAAACAAGTCACCATATCACAAACCATACAGATCATTCACATAAATTTATACTTTTTTCATGTATAATTATTTACTCAAAGTTTTGTTTTACTAATATTAATATGATTTTACAAAATCGTATATTACATGACTCGGTATACACGTGCGACACACGTATCGAGAAACTAGTATATATATATATATATACAAGAAGCAAAAACAAAAAAAGCATTAGGTACTTGGATTGAAAGCTCTTTGTCATATATATCCAGATAAAACTATTTTTGTTGATAAATCATAATTCCGCCAAATTTAAGAAAATAATTTTCAAAAATAAACCGCATAATTTAATACGGTTTCAACTTAAAAATATAAGAATCATATATATGTATGGATTCAATTTGAATTGAGATAACATTTTATCTCGGAAGACAAGACTCATTAATTGAAATGGAGACTCATTAAGTTTAACCAAGTATCACATATAAAAATTGAAAATGTGGTTTTGGAAAAATGAACGACACTTACAGCACTTTTGTAGATTTCTTTTGTTCTCTTCTTTTGCATAAGTAATTTTTAAATTATTATCATTATCTTTTGTGTTTCTTTGTCAGTATCTACATTCTAGACATCTTTTTTTACTTTCTCATTTGCATATATGGGTTCGTGTTTCTCATAAATATTTTGTTTCATGTGAAATCTTTGCATATTAACAAGATATTTTATTGCAAATATCAAACATGTTGATGTCTTGAGATTCAGAAAACATATAGGAAAAAGAAAGGGACTACTTCAAGCTCATGTATGTAAATAAAGTAAAACACGAAGTTGACACTGTAAGTCAGAAATAAGTGAAAGAATGTGATTGATTTACGTAATTCATTGGAGTATTACTTTTTGAAAAACCCTACAAAACAAATTACATTTACGTGAATTGTTTTGGAGATGATGATAATTTTTTATGTTATTCACAAAATATTAACTAGCCATATAATTCGTTTCTTTCATTTCATAAACTTTTTGTATTTTGTAAAAGATTTGGTAGAGAAAATAAAGCTATAGTCCTAATTATACTATTAAATTACACTATAAATAATAGAGTTCAACACAGTAAATCAAATGGGTTGTGGTAGAATTTCAAACTCGAACTCATAAAATTTAGATCTTGAATTTGCCGCTACTAAATAGTAACTAATGTAATAAATAAAAATAAATAATATAAATTTATCGGGTGATTAATTGATCACTATATGATCACTCCCTTTAATTTCATTGCATTGAAAAACTGGTAATATTGTTAAAATAATATGATCTCTAACATGCTCAAATTAATAAGTCAGGCTACAATTTAACATGACTAATATTATTCGTGTGTTGCATTTGTGTTAACATCTGTTGAAAAGATAATGAATACAGATATTATTTCATTTTTAAAGCAAATAGAATCAATCCAAGACGGCAAGATCGTATGGGAATTAATCTTGGATGTGATGCAACTGTAGTAGGTTCTAGAACGCCATAACTCATACAATGCATATTATAAAAAATAAAATGACATGGTATATTTCAATCTACCATATGCAATGCATTACAAGGCATTCGTTGTAGTGTATTCATATTCATCTGAAGAATAAAAGTTAGACGATAATGGTTTAGTAGAACATTAGAAGATTATTGGGCCTAAATATTAGATACTCACATATGATTAATATAGCAATTGTTATTTCTTTCTCTAGAAAAAAAAATACTGAACGAAAATGAAGTATAAACAGATAGAAATTAAATATATATCGTGTATAAATAAAGAAGCAAATAAATGATATATAAAATAGTCAGCTATATACGGCATTATTTTAGCTATTGGTGAATATGCCTATGAAACATAACTTGATAGGTTCAGTGCTTTTCAAACCTTAACTAAATTTTATATGCGCGAGTGCTAATACTAGTAAATAGCAAATTCAAAGGTAATTTGAAAAAGCAAATCATTTTGGTTGGACCAACCAAATAGTTACAATGTAACTAAGTATTACAAAATTCATTACATTGTGGAAATTAAGATTTCATGTGATGAATGTAATTATTAGACTTTGATGAGAAAAGGGTAGATGTTGAGATAAGAAACCCCCCAAGAAAAGAGAGAAGAGCGACGTTAAAGTTTTGACATGACACTATACACTATACTAAATGAGACATGACACATGTATATTTAGCACATGCAGTTCAATATAATGCTTGTTTAGCCTATGCTTTGGATGAACATCTAAATGTTAAAGATAATAAGAACGGAGGAAGACGAGTGTTCTCGAAGAGAAAATCGTGATGAGTGGTCTACTTCGGGCCGATGACATCATACGCTCTACTGAAATAGATTTTGCGGAAAACAAGCTATATGCGATCTTGGTTGGCCTTTCACCCCTAGCCACAAGGCAATGAGGCATCCCCGTATTTTTAATGAGGTCCTATCGATTAGTATTACACAAAGAAATTAATTATAGGCACTAATATAATTAGATATGCTCTTTGTAGACAATTAACATTTTGAAGTTCGATTGTTAAGTTTTTGCTTAATACATACTTTGTTCTCCCAACTTGTAACAAAATCCCTTTGACGCATCTTTTTTATGCATAACGAACCTTTTCTCAAGTGTATCTGATAGTACACACCACTTTGGTATAGGCTAGTTTTTTCGAGCAAGTGTATATCACACTAATGAAGCTATGACACGTGTTATTAACTATAAAAATAACAAAGTACTTAAAATTATAAGAAATCTGGAGGGAGATTTTTGAAATTATCTCTAAATTCAAATCAAGTTGATGTTTTTAATTTTACTCTATAATACAGGTCATCATCACAGAAACTTTCAACTATATGGGATTTGTAAATATTTGAAATATCAGAACCTGTTGTCTCTGAAGGCAAAAACACAAAGGAAATGATGATGTAGAAATTAAGTCAAGTTGTATTATTTCTTTGATGTATCAATTAAGATCTCCAGCATTAAAGATTTGACCAACTTTATTACTATACTTTAAAGCTAATATATATATTGAAATTAAAATTAAAAGATAGAAACGTGAAAAGCATGGCATGATAAAACATGTAACAAACAAAGTTATGCATGTTCCTTCCATATCTTCCAGTATCTCAGGTTTCAAACTTCTATTAGAGGCAAAAGATATGCAAATCATCACTTTATTATTTCCTTATAAAATCAACTAAAATATACTCCGTAATTCGCAATTCTCAAGTGTCATTTGTTTAATATGTATATGATCACGTTGAGAGGAAGAAATGAGATATATACGTTAATGATGTAAAGAGAATTACACTATTTGTGTATTTATACAAATTATATGCCAAGTCATATAATTTTTATGTTATTAAATGGCGAAGAATATTGACTTAATTACCACAACAAAGTGTCGTCTTTTAAATTGTTACTTTGATAAACATTGTGTTCTCGTGAAGGAACTTCGTGATTTTCTTAAATTTAAATCATGTGATGATGATGATTAAAGGTCACATGGAATTTTATAAGGCGTAAATATAAGTATTTTTTTATTTTTATAGTTAATGACACATGTCACAACTTTATTGATGTGTGACATACACTAGCTTGAAAAAAGGGGGTCAAATACCAAAGTAGTTTGTATTAGTAGGCGTACAGACATAAAAAAGAAATGATAAAAATAAATAGTATTTGAAGTTAAGTTAAAAAAGTGTATTCGAAAATTAAAGTTATATTCGGAACTTGTGTTATAAAAATTAAAAATTCAGAGTCAACTTGCATTCAAGCATTTTCTGTACTGTTATAAAGCCATGCATTGCCAGCTTACAATAGATATGTAGCATGCAAAAAACCATGGAAAAAAAGATAGAGATAATATCAAAACAGTTGATTAAACCAGCAATTTGTCATGTTGAATCCTTCAATTTATCTGCTATAGATCAGCTTGCCCCTCCTACTCATTATCCAATTTTTCTATACTATCCAAATGATCAAGAATCAACTAATTTATCAACTAGATCCCTACAACTAAAAAGTTCCTTGTCTAAAATTCTTGCTGATTTTTATCCATTTGCCGGCAGATTAATCAATAACAACAGTTCAATCAGTTGCAATAGTCATAAAGATGACGATATTGGAGTATTGTTTATTGAAGCTTTTGCACGTAACTACAACCTCCAAGAAATTCTGTTATGCATTAACACAAGCATCTTAGGACAATTTGTCCCACAAATGGATTCACCATTGAAAAATCATTTGCTTATTGTTCAAGTCACATTCTTTGAGTGTGGAGGCATGATTCTAGGTTGTTGGGTTTCTCACAAGTTGTCCGATGCTACGTCTATTTGCACTTTCATCAATAATTGGGCAGCCACGGCTCGAGGTGCTAATAATTCGAATTCTTTGACCCCTAATTTTAAAATAGGGGTCAAAGTCTTCCCACCAACCAAACAACCATCGCGATTGCCCTTCGCGAGTTTTGTTGGTGGTCAAGAGGAGCAAACCGTTACAAAGGTTTTCTCGTTTGATGGGCCTAGCATCGCGGATCTCAAGTCTAAAGCTCTAAGTAAGGATGTACCAGCCCCCACGCGTGTTGAAGCAGTGTCAGCTCTGATATGGAAATGCGCTACTAGTACCACATATTCCCCTACAAGCTCATTATCCTATTTATCACATGCGGTGAACTTGAGGAAATGGTCTGTTCCAGCTTCATTTCCCGACGAAATCATGGGAAATTTCATCGCGTTCTATTGGGCGAATAAAGGTGAAAACGACAAAGACTTGTCGATATTGGTGGCAATACTAAGAAAAGGTTTATCACAATTCCATAACACTTGTACTAGGAATTTAATCTCTAGCCCAATTCTTGAAAATTGGAAGATGCATGAAGATTTGATTACAAGAAGTGACATAGAATTGTATGTTTTTAGTAGTTGGTGTGGGATGCCATTTTATGATGCAGATTTTGGATGGGGTAAACCTGTTTGGTTTAGCATGAAGGAATTTGTGTACAAGAATATCATCATACTGATGGATTCTAAAAATGGTGGAATAGAAGCTTGGATTTGCTTGGAAGCAAAACACATGGAACAATTTGAACAACACCCTGATTTACTAAAATTTGCCAGCATCAAAAATTAAAAATTTCAGATCCAAATGAGTTCGGATCGGCTACATGAATCCTCGCTGGTCATGTTCAAATATATGTCTTACAACTTATTTAGATAATTGTTACATATTGTTCAATAATGTATCATATATATTATATTGTATTGTATTGTTTTGATGAATAAAACGTTTGAATAAATTGTCTCATTTCTCGTTGTTGCATAATGTCACACAACAACTGAAGGATAAACCTATAATATTATTATAAAAAGAAATAGGATATTGGGTAGAGCTATTATCAAAAAAAAAAAATAGTAATCAAAAACACACCTAAACAATCACTTTTATTCGCGAGTTTCATACCTCAACTGTCCATTAATTTATGTCTTTTACCTCCCTAAATTATTACTCCTTTTATATTAAAACACACCTCGATGCAGAGTTGGCCAACCAACATTGTTGCCTTTACATATCTAAGCTACAATACAGGTGTGTTTTAATACGAAAGGAGTGATAGTTCGGGTAAGTAAAATGAAAAGGGATAGTTGAGATATGAAACTCGCGAAAGAGTTATAGTTTAAGTGTGGTTTTGACCATTAACTCTTAAAAAAAAAAAAGGCAAGGCGAAGGATAAAATAGAATGTCTAAATAATAAGTTGAGTCAAAATGAGACTAAAAGAAGAAGACAACTACATACTCACTCATGACATAAATTTGAAACTTTTCGTTGTTACATAATGATAAATTTAAAGATACGACAAAATCAACTTTAAGCAATATCATAATAAACGTTGTCTTTATAGTAACAATGCTATGCAATACAATAACTATCCCAACAAGCTGTATAAATTATTGCCGTGTGATTCTCGTTGAAAGAATAAACATAAATAGGGTAATTTTACACCAACCTCTCTCGTGATTTACAATGTTACGCTTACACCCCTTATTTTAATTGTCACACAATAATTTTTTTAAATTTGTTTATTTTTAATTTAAAAGAGTTATCATTTGACTAATTTATTTTTTCTAATATTAAACTTTTTAATTAATTTTATCAAATTTCTTATTTAACAAAGCTTGAGAATATACATATATTCAGAAAAAGAAGAAAGAGACTTGAGAAGATTTAGCAAAGAGGCCACTCTCAAGTCTTAATTTGCAATAAGGCCACTCATTTTTTCATTTATTTTCCGGATAAGAGTTTAGAAAAGGGGGCATGGCGTACATTTCATAATTTTTAAAAGTTTGGATATTTTAACTTATCCGATTAAGTCCCTTTCACTTCTCTTAAAAATAATCTTCTTGTCCAAAACTTTGTACCATGAATTTTTTTTCTACAAATCATATATTACAGAAATATTGTGGAAATTAAGATCTCATGTGATGAATGTAATCATTAGATGAGTATGAAAACTGTCAGTATGTTTAACTAAAATTCATATAATTTAATCGTAGATGCCAACCAATTGGCTTTGTGACATCAAGAACCACTCCTCCGTCTCAACTTATGTGGCACCGTTTGAATTTCGAGAGTCAAACAAATTTTTATTTGACTGTAGTTTTTTTCATATGCCTTACAAATATTTGTAATTATCAATTATTGTGACTCATAAAACTTTTTACATTGTTTCCAAATATATAATTAATTTCATTTCAAAATATTTAAAGATTGCATGTCTTAATTTACGGTCGAAATCGAAAATTTTGATTTTGGAAATCTGAATTGTGTCATATAAATTGAGACAGAGGAAGTAATACATATACATATTAGGTGGTTTTTCATTAATGATTTGAATTAATATGTCCAAGATTTTGGATATCATATCACCCATGTCAACATACAAACATCAGATATTAGATGAGCGTGGTCGGACTTGGCAAGCTATTGAACTTTTTGGTGCTTATCTTCATTTTTTTACATCTTTAATTAATACTGAGATAAATTAATTAGTCAATTTAGCTGAGAAATTCAACAGGATTGATAGATACTCCATAACCCTGAAATATTTTCTCCACATTAATATCCAAATTTATTAGTTAACTAGTGAAATGGTCCGCGCTTCGCGCAGTCATAAAAAATCTTACTAATAAATACGTGAAATATTTATTTTCTAACTCATCCAACGATTTTTTTAATATTTCTAAAATCTGAATATAAGCGAATGAATTAATATACTTACTTCACTCACAAATTAAATTACATTGACTCATTTTAAATGAAACATTTAGAACAATTCAACAAATTTTAAAACAAAATGCGTTGCTTAAATTCTTATGGTCATCATCCCGATTCATTTGTGGCTAAGGCAAGCCTTGTGACTAAAATCCTGGCGATTCGTCAAGATTTCTGACTAAAACCTCGATCATCGCTTGTTATTAAGGAAGTCTTGCGCAATATCTAATATAAAAATCTGAGACATAGAAAGAACACTCATCTTGTCACAATATTAGAAAATGAAAAATATTAGAAGAAAATACTCAATCGTGTATTAAATGTTATCAATGAAAATTGTCTAGTGAACACATTAGCTTTTCGTATTTGAAGAGTCACAAGAAAAAGCGACAGTTGATTAACACTGAATAACACCTACGGTTTTATTTTTTGGAGTAGAATTATGAAATTAAGAAGATTTGGAAGAACAACAGTTGGTTCCGTCAGCCTTTTCATACAATCTTCTCTCTTATTTCTCTTTATAAAGGAGTTTCTTTTTGTCTCGTTAAATCTCGGCAAACACATCTTTTGCGATTCTAAAGCTTGTTGTTACTCAAAAATTAAGAGAGTATGGATATCATCTCATCTCCTCATATCCAGCAAGAAGGAAAGTCGAGATTCTTATCTAAGCATATCTAATGCTTTAAAGGTTAAGGGCAAAAAAAAGCTAAAAATGGTAGAACTTTTAAAAGAAACTATGAAGAAAATTACCAGAATCTTTAGTTATTGTTCTCAATGGCTTGAATTTTCACACTTCAGTGACAATTTCCTTCCACAATATGCACCAAAATTTATCCTATCCTCTTTAATGGAGCGATATAATCTAGCATCTCTTTTTATCTTTTTGAGTGTCATGTTCTCGAGACTCTAAAAATTATAAACATTTACTATATATCCTAAACTCAAACCTCTCAATTCTCACTATCAATGCATGTCTACAGTTACAATGAGGGAAGAGGAAATGGTGGATTAGTAACATATGTGATAATTGAGGCATTTAAATCTCTTCCTTCTCCATATACCCACTTTGCACAATGACCGTATAAAGCTATTATTATATGATTATTCACCTTAAAATTCAATGCTGACATATCCTTAATTGCAGTTTAAATAAATAATAATGATGTTGAAGAGAAAATAAACCAAAGAAGAGAGAAAAATGCCAAAAAAAGGAGAAAAAAGATAAATATGATTCTAGGCCATAGAGAGGTGCCACATCACCTTGTCTATGCCTAGTTTTATATTATATATAGACTAGTAAACTTGTCCGCGCTTCGCGCGATCATCAAAAAATTTTGTCATATAAAAATAACTATCTTCCAATACCCAATTATAGAAATTGTGCTAAGAGTTTTCTTTAAATTTCAGGGTTTGATCCATTTCAATATTTACAATTAGTTTTCTTCTAATTTTTTACCACTTAAATATTTTGGTCTCCTTGAATCTGGGGGCACTTGATTTTCGTATAATCTATTTAGGTATATAATACATCATTTCTTTGAGACGTGTAATGAGAGCAAAACATCCAAGAAAAATCGGTCAATTTATGTGTGTATATGGGAAAATAAAAAATAAAATTTGAAATGTGATTATGCTTTTTTTTATTCCTTTATGCACTTAATATATGTACACACAAGTGTAGAATCTTTGAGCGAAATCAATTTGCATCTTTAAACTTTGCTTTAAAAATTGAACTCTTCCTTCAACTTTGAACAACAGAAGTAACACTCGATTCATCACCCAAAATTAATGCAACCAAACTCTATGATCATTTTTTTTCCGCGTCGTTCGTCCTTCTACGTTTCCTTTACCTCTTTCTTCTATTTCATCACTTTTTTTTCCTTTTCCCTTTTTCCTTTCTTACTCCTTACCCGTTCATTATAAAAAAATAATTAAAAAAGAAGTCAAATTTTCTTCTTTCTTTCTTTTTTTTTTTTTTCCTTTTTTGGTTATTTGATTTATCAAAAATAAAGAAAGGTAAGATATATAGATAACCTAAGAGACTCGAGGCATAACAGTGACATGTAACTAAACAGATACAAAGTACTATTCAGCTGATATTTTTTTTTTTTTTAAAGCATAAGGGCAAAAAAGAACATAATATATTCCAATATTAGCTATCTCGGATATCATAAGGCCAAACATCATAACTCTCCTCGTCATATAAGAAGGGTAATCTCATCTCTTTCTCCATTCTCTCCTGCAACACTAATGAAGAGAAAAATGAAATATATAAAATAGCAAGCATACAAACAGGTAAATGGAAATATGCAAAACAAATATGGAAAAAGAATAAGATGTCATTATATTCATTTAATCACTGCTCTAAATTGACTATATCGCTAGGCTAACAAAATATAGATGATAACGGCATGTTAGTTGCATACCAGACGAAAAATGTTTCAAGGATAGCTAAATGGGAATTACATAAGAATTTAAAATAATAATTTATTAGTAATAATAACTATGAAACAACTAAATTATTCACCCCTTTCATAAATAATTCTAATTTAAAAAAAAATCTCTAACCGATCGTAGTTATATTATTTTTTATTCGGAAAATTCCACTTAAACCAATATCCAAATTGGCGAAATGTGATACTTGGTGAAAAGGGTGTCTTTTACCGTATATAACATGAAATAATAGAAATAGAAAAGGGGTATACCTTTTTACCAATATAAAAAAAGAAAAAAGGGTATACCTCTTCCAAATGTAATTCAAATGGTAAAATTTACTGAATTGTACTTTCTTGCTTTTGCCGTTGCTTTGCGCTTGCTCCACTGTTATTCAATGATGATGAAGAACCTCCTCAATATACCCCTCAACTATATAACATTATTTGGCGGACCCTTAATCTTCTATATAGTCATTACTTTTGTTTGCTAATAAATGATGAAGATGGGCGTTATAAGTCTGGCCCTCAAATTTTAAGCATTTGTCTGCTGACCCTTTTTTTTCCCATACATTCATCAGTCATCACTAACTGCAATTGTAGTAAGGGTGGAAAAAGGTGTAATTAAGAGAATTAAGAAGTGTGACCAAGAGAATTAAGAGGGTGACCTTTGAATTATTCAACATACAATATATTAATTTTAAAAGGAGGAAAATTTTCAAAAAAAGGAGAAAAAAGATAAATGCCAATGGAGGCCATAGAGAGGTGCCACATAGGATTGTTTATGCCTAGCTTTATATTATATATAGATTCCTGAATTTTGTTGTTTAATATTTAATTATTAGATAATTAGGCATTGTTTGATATAGTTAATAGTCGATTATAGATCTTCGTGGAAACGATACTTGATCTTATTATCACTTTATTACTTATCGATCGTGTATACTTGCGTGAGTTTTTTAAGGCAAAAAATTTATGACGCCATTGAGTGTGTGGTGATGGTTAGTTGCACTACTGATTCTGTGACTGTCCTTCATGCTAATTTAGGGGTGTGTTTGGTATGGAGGAAAACTGAAAAATGTTTTTCAATTTTTCTATGTTTGGTAGGTCAAAATGTTTGGAATGCCCTTTGAAATTCCTGGTTTCTCAACTGCTTATCATGCGTCAAGTTAAATTTCAAAGCCTACAAATGGATTTTCCCGGAAAAGATCAAAAGTTGCTCAAACATGTATATGTCAGAATGAAATTTCTGAAGTTGGGAAAAATTGCATATAATCAGGGTCATCAAGGAAATCAACCCAAAGAATAGGAGAAATAAAGCATAGGATTACATTCTTAATACTCGTTACTTGCTCCAGTTATCATTGTATGTTAATTTGATGTCACAATTCCAGAATCCTAAATTCCAAACGCATAAAGTTAATATCCTAGATCCGCCTTTGTGAAAATCCAGCAATAAATGAAAAAACTACGTCCACTGATCAAGAACATCTTAAGACCATCCTTAGTCTCATTTTACTTAGCATGTGATTACTTTTGTAGTAGCTTATTACGTACACATCGTTAGCTATCAGTTATACATCATAAAAGATGAAAATTACTATGAGCTCTAGATTGTAATGTTTTGTTAATCTAATATTCAAGGATTTAACTTATGCACACTGACAGTGCAAAATTTATTTTCAAATGCAAACACAAGATGTTTGTTACAATATAAAAGGAATTTAGCTTGATCTTTGATTCTCATACATCACCTAAGGTAAAAGTACGGGGATGGAACAAGAGCGCAGGAAATAGGAAAATATAAACAGACGAAGAACCTTAACTATATGGTATCCAGAACTCACTGCCCCCCAAGTCCATATTTGCGCCGTATACGGCCATAAAGAGGGAAGCGCTCCATACTAGGAAATTCTCCATTCCTAATGCTCGGACAGGAGACTTGTGAAAATTAACTCATAATTGCTTATTTAGTGGTCGCAAAAGCTAGTAAATCTGGGTTTTGCTCAAACTCTGACATATGTTTTACCTCTAAACAAACCCAGGCTTCTATCCCACCATCTTTGGCGTCCATGAGCATAATTAAATTCTTGTATTGAAACAGAATGCTTATCCATTTTGGCTTCCCCCATCCAAAATCTGCTTCATAAAATGGTAACCCACACCAACTAGAAAAACTATAAAACTCTATGTCATTGTTTCTTGATATAAGATCTCCTAACATGTTCCAATTCTCAACTATGTGGTCCAAAGCCACGTCCCAATTTAAACTAGGGAACTCTAATAAACCTTTTCTCAAGATGGTCACAAGATTTGATAAGTCATTTTTGTCTCCCTCATTACTTTTCGTAGCCACAAAAAAGGCAAGGAAGTTTCCAATGGTCCCACCGGACAATGAAGGTACAAGCCTTTTCCTGACGTTCACCACGTGGGATAAGGTAGACGTACCAATACTGCTTTTAGATGAGGCAGTCGCACACTTCCATATCAGAGCCGACACTGCTTCAACACGTGTGGGACCCGGTACATCCTTACTCAGAGCCTTAGACTTGAGATCCGCTATGCTAGGCCCATCAAATGAGAAAATCTTCGTAATGATTTGCTTCTCTTCACCACCTACAGGATTCGCAAATGGCAATGGCGACGGTTGTTTAGTTGGTGGGAAGACTTTGACCCTTGATGTAAAATCAGGGGTCAAAGAATTCAAATTATTAGCACCTTGAGCCGCGGCTGCCCAATTATTGATGAAAGTGCAAAAAGAGGTAGCATCAGATAGCTTGTGAGAAACCAAACAACCTAGGATCATGCCTCCACACTCAAAGACTGTGACTTGAACAATCAGCAAGTGAGTTTTCAATAGTGAATCCATTGGTGGGACAAATTGTCCGAAGGTGTTTGTTTTGCTCCCTGAAAGAAGAATTTCTTGGAGGTTGCAGTTATGTGTAAAAGCTTCAATAAACAACACTCCAAAATCATCATCTTTAGAATTATTGTAACTGATTGAAGTGTTGTCATTGATTAATCTACCAGCAAAGGGATAAAAATCAGCAAGAATTTTGGACAAGGAACTTTTTAGTTGTAGGGATCTAGTTGATAAATTGGTTGATTCTTGATCATTTGCATAGTATAGAAAAATTGGATAGTGAGTAGGAGAGGCTAGTTGATCTAGAGCAGACAAATTGAAGGATTTAACATGACAAACTGATGGCTTAATCAACTGTTTTGATATTATCTCCACCTTTTTCTCCATGGTTTTTTATCAGGCTACAGATCTATTTGTCTGAAAAGTTGGCAATGGTAACAGAACAGGGAATGATTGAATGTAATTTGAGTTTGAGAAATTTGTACAATTCTAAAGTCCTATTTATCATCAAAATGTCCAAAAAAAAAAACATCTATTGACGCTGGAAAGTCTAAATAGACATGTCAAATCAACAAAAATGTCTACTCTTTTGTTTCTTTCTTTTTTTTCATTAGGCGAGGTACCTAGGGCTAATTTTTTATTTATATAATAAAAACGAAACGCAAAGGACAAATATAAGCAAGGAGGCTAGGTCTTACCTTACTAATCCTATTGAGGCGTAAAAAACCTCTACTAACTAACATGCATGTAAAAAATAAGAAGAAGAAAACACTAAATATTCTATGATCATCACAGAATTTGTAACACACTCTATGACGGTATTACAACTGATAATACTTAAATAGTGAAATATTAAAATAAGCAAGAATATAGAGTCAGACCATTGTTTTTTTGGAATTGTGAATTCTTCAAGGAGATGTGGACCGATAAAAATTTAATTCTTCACCTTGTCTTCGTCTTCCAATTACAGCTTCAAAATCTCTTGATACTTCATCAAATCTTCTTGGATCTTGTTAATGTAGTTTAACCTTGTCTCTTTCTGTTTTGCCACTCTCATTGGCAGTTGCAAAAATGTCTACTTATTCTTCTTTTGTTGTTTTATTTTATCTATGAAGGACAATCGTATATTCATTGATCTGTCCCTTTCTCTTTCAATTATTCGAGGTTTAAATATCCCCTTCAACTTATACATAGTTTTCAAATTAACAAAATATCTCAACTAGAAGTACAGGGCTTGGAACTTAGTGGTTCCAATTCTAAGTCTAATACTTCTTTTTTTTTTTTTTTTTTGCGCAGATTATCCTTCTTTTGGGGTGGTCTTTAATTTTTGTCCCACGAATTGGTGGTCTTTAATTTTTACCCTTCGCCTAATAGTTCGAGTCTGGGTTCGAACTCCAGCTCAGGAAAAAAAAAAAAAAAAAAAAGGAGGAATTTTGAAAGGCAGAGGCTTGGATTCGCAAAGGCAGAGTTTTGCATTGTGAATTTTTTTTTTTAATTTTTATTGAGCGAGAGTTCGAACTCGAAACGAAGAAATTTTTAGCGAAGGGCAAAAATGAAAGACCACAAGGCTGTTGGAGCAGACTGCAGATAATTTTCGATGTACTCAACCAGTCATTTGAGCTTTTTGAGGGGATGATCACATTTTTGCCACTTCTAATAAATGGAATTTTTGGTCCCCTCCTATTTTGCCTCGTGTCATGTGCTACATAATTTGTGATGTCTTACCAAAATTTTAGACATTTATGGATGTGGCAGGTGACCCATATTTTTGCAATGTAACATAATAACAAAATTTTGTATCTTTGGTTGCGATTATTCTTGATATGGAATTAAATCCACACAACACAAAGTGAAAGGAAATGGTGAATTCTTGCTCATAGACTATTTTAGTTGGATTTCCTAGTGCTTTATCGACAAAGGGTTGATTTTTCCAAATAGCACCTTTTGAGGCCACTGTTTATATTTTGTCCGTGTTTGGTAATAAGTTTTCAACTCTAGACTAGGGGTGTCAAGTGGGCCGGGCCGGGCCGGGCCGTAAGTTAAGTGGGCCTGGCTGGGGGCCGGGCTTGAAGAGGGAAAGGGTGTCCGGCCCAGCCCACCTCGGATAGGGGCTACACGTCGGGCTAACCGGGCCCGTTAGTGGGCCGGGCTGGGTTTTAGTTAGTGGGTCGGGCCAAGTTTTAGTTAGTGGGCCGGGCCGGGTTTTAGTTAGTGGGCCGAGCCGGATTTTAATTATTTTTAAAAAAAATTCTAATGCTAAAATTTATTAAGTTTAATACTTTAAAATCTAGTTGTTGTCAACTTTATTTTAACCTTCAAGTTCCTTAAATTATACTTTGGCCCTATTTTCAAACTATAAATACCATTCATTCTTCTCCATATTATCTCACAATTCCCTACTCTCCTCTTTCTCTAAATTTCCTACTCATCTAAATGGGAACTAAATGGGAACAATGCACATGAGTTTTGATACTAAACCAAAGTTCTTAATTTAATTATCTCATCTGATCCTAAGTCCTAATGTCATGTGCAGATTGTCACGTCTCCATCATCGGTGGAGACATTTCAATATGCTAAAAAATATTTAATTATTATTATATATAAAATATTTGAAACTAATAAGATTATATTAATATATTATTATATATATAACTAATAGTTTATATTATTATATAGTATACTGTATAACCTATTGAAATATTTTTGAACTTGTGTAAGCCAACAGCAAGATAGTAACTTAAAAGGGGTATTTGATTTATTTCACGCATCAGCAATTTCAGAGGTAAATTATTTTTCATTTAGTAGCAATTAAATATTAACGAATTCGATTCCTCTTCATTTTTATTGTCTCCATTTTTCTCAAGTTCTTACTTGAATAAGAGACACATTACATGAGTTAAAATTAATGGTTAAGTTTTAATTAACTAAAGTAAGATTCTAACTATGGTTTGAATAATTAATAAATATTTCATATATTTGCTTCCAAAATTTTAAGAATCCCACAATTATAGCTACAACTATTTTATTGGGATACAATTTTTTTAAAATACTTATTATTAGTAATAAATGTAATACTTATCTTCTTTTTTTTTAATTTGAAGTGGGCCGGGCTGGGCCGGGCCGGTGCCCCGGTGGGCCATCACCCGGGCTTATGGTGGGCCGGGCTGGTGGGCTGTCCACCTTGTCCGGCCCAGCCCCCTAATAAAACCCACCTAGCCCAGCCCCTTACACTTATTAGTGGGCTTGGGCCGGGCCGGTGGTGGGCCGGGTTTGGGCTGGCCCGGCTCACTTGACAGAGTCTAGACTGAACTTGCGTGAATTCAATCTTAAGGACCAAAAAGAGGCAGATCTAGGATTTGTATATTATTTCGAGGTTGGAATTTTTCCACAAGGTATTTGATTTATTGGGTTCGAATTCTATTATTTGTACTTTATCTAGTGAAACTTTTATTGCATATACGCTGTTCGAGTCAAAATTTTCTGACTTCTGATAAACTTGTAAGTCTATAATTATATTTTGCTCTGATAATACAAAATAAAAGCTTGTGTAAGTCCGTTGCTACTACTATAAGGTAAAAGTATGGGGACGAAACAAGACCGCAGGAAATGGGAAAATATAAACAGACGAAGAACCTTAAATATATGGTATCCAGAACTCACTGCCCCGCAAGTCCAGATTTGCGCCGCATATGGCCATACAGAGGGAAGAGTCCCTACCAGGAAATTCTCCATTCTTATTGCTCGGACAAGAGACTTGTGAAAATTAACTCGTAATTGCTTATTTGGTGGTTGCAAAAGCTAGTAAATTTGGGTTTTGCTCAAACTCTGACATATGTTTTACCTCTAAACAAACCCAGGCTTCTATCCCACCATCTTTTGCATCCATGAGAACAATTAAATTCTTGTATTGAAACATAGTGCTTATCCATTTTGGCTTCCCCCATCCAAAATCTGCTTCATAAAATGGTACACCACACCAACTAGAAAAACTATAAAACTCTGTGTCATTGTTTCTTGATATAAGATCTAACTTGTTCCAATTCTCAACTATGTGGTCCAAAGCCACATCCCAATTTAAACTAGGGAACTCTAATAAACCTTTTCTCAAGATGGTCACAAGATTTGATAAGTCATTTTTGTCTCTCTCATTACTTTTAGTAGCCACAGAAAAGGCAAGTAAGTTTCCAATGGTCCCACCGGGCAATGAAGGTACAAGCCTTTTCCTGAGGTTCACTACGAGGGATAAGGTAGACATACCAGTACTGCTTTTAGATGAGACGGTCGCACACTTCCATATCAGAGCCGACACTGCTTCAACACTTGTGGGACCCGGTACATCCTTACTCAGAGCCTTAGACTTGAGATCCGCTATGCTAGGCCCATCAAACGAGAAAATCTTCGTAATGATTTGCTTCTCTTCACCACCACCAACAGGATTCGCAAATGGCAATGGCGACGGTTGTTTAGTTGGTGGGAAGACTTTGACCACTGATGTAAAATCAGGGGTCAAAGAATTCGAATTATTAGCACCTCGAGCCGCGGCTGCCCAATTATTGATGAAAGTGCAAATAGAGCTAGCATCAGATAGCTTGTGAGAAACCAAACAACCTAGGATCATGCCTCCACACTCGAAGACTGTGACTTGAACAACCAGCAAATGAGTTTTCAATAGCGAATCCATTGGTGGGACAAATTGCTCTAAGGTGTTTGTTTTGCTCCCTGAAAGAAGAATTTCTTGGAGGTTGTAGTTATGTGTAAAAGCTTCAATAAACAACACTCCAAAATCATCATCTTTAGAATTATTGTAACTGATTGAAGTGTTGTCATTGATTAATCTACCAGCAAAGGGATAAAAATCAGCAAGAATTTTGGACAAGGAACTTTTTAGTTGTAGGGATCTAGTTGATAAATTGGTTGATTCTTGATCATGTGGATAGTATAAAAAAATTGGATAATGAGTAGGAGAGGCTAGTTGATCTAGAGCAGACAAATTGAAGGATTCAACATGACAAACTGATGGCTTAATCAACTGTTTTGATATTATCTCTATCTTTTTCTCCATGGTTTTTTTGCAGGCTACAGATCTATTTGTCTGAAAAGTTGGCAATGGTAACAGAACAGAGAGTGATTGAATGTAATTTGAGTTTGAGAAATTTGTACAATTTTAAAGTCCTATTTATCATCAAAATGTCCAAAAAAAACATCTATTGACGCTGGAAAGTCTAAATAGATATGTCAAATCAGCAAAAATGTCTACTTTTTTTTTTCTTTTTTCCACCAGGCGAGGTGCCTAGGGCTAGTTTTTTAATTATATGCAAGGGACAAGTACAAGCAAATGAGCTAGGTCTTACCTTACTAATCCTATTGAGGCGTAAAAAATCTCTACTAACTAACATGCATGTAAAAAATAATAAGAAGAAAGCACTAAATATTATATGATCATCACAGAGTTTATAACACACTCTATGATGATATTACAACTGATAATACTTAAATAGTAAAATATTAAAATAAGCAAGAATATAGAGTCAGACCCTTGTTTTTTTTTTTTGGAATTGTAAATTCTTCAAGGAGATGTAGACCGATAAAAAATTGATTCTTCACCTTGTCTTCTTCTTCTTCCAAACAGCTTCAAAATCTCTTTATACTTCATCAAATCTTCTTGGATCTATTGGACCTTGTTGATGTAATTTGACCTTGTCTCCTTCTGTTTTGCCACCCTCATTGGCAGTTGCAAAAATGTCTACTTATTCTTCTTTTGTTGTTTTATTTTATCTATGAAGGACAATCTTATATTCATTGGTCTGTCCCTTTCTCTTTCAATTATTGGAGGTTTAAATATCCCCCTCAACTTATACATAGTTTTCAAACTAATAAAATATCTCAACTAGAAGTACAAGGCTTGGAACTTAGTGGTTCCAATTCTAAGTCTAATACTTCATTTTTTTTTTTTTGGCGGATTATCCTTCTTTTGGGCTGGTCTTTAATTTTTGTCCCTCGAATTGGTGCTCTTTAATTTTTGCCTTTCGCCTAATATCTCGAGGTTCTGGGTTCGAATTCCAACTCAGTAAAAAAAAAAAAAATCGAAAGGCAGAGGCTTGGATTCGCAAGACAAAATTTTGCCTTCAAACTCTTCCTTGAGACAGAATTTTGCTTGAAGGTAATATTCAGCCTTAAGGCAGAGTCTTGCCCTTAAGGTAGAATTTGGAATTCTGCCTGAAGCATGCAAAACTCTACATTAAGGTAAGTAGAATTTTGCATGTACAAAACTCAGCCTTGATAATTTTTTATTGAGCGGTGGTTCGAACTCGAAATGAAGAAATTTTAGCGAAGGGCAAAAATTAAATACCGCTAATTTGAGGGGCAATTAAAGGCCACCCCAGCGAAGGGCAATCCTGCAAATTGCCCCTAATACTTTAAACTAATGGAATGTAGTAGTCCGGTATGTGATGGCTATATAAAAAGTTAAATAACTAGCCAGATCTGCAATCCCCATATAAGAGGACTCCTCCTTCCTTTCTTTTTTGGCATCTCTTATATCAAAAATAAAATGAACCAAAACCTTTTAGCATTCGAAATGATCTTATGTGTAGGATTCAATCTGTATATAATACAAAGTTAGGCATAGACAATCCTATGTGGCACCCCTCTATGGCCTCCATTGACATTTATCTTTTTTCTCCTTTTTTTTGAATTTTTATCCTATTTTTTCATTTATCTTATCTTATTATTTTAGTTAAGAATAAAAGTCACAATTATTATCATTTATTCTCCCACTATTCATATTCTTTACTGAAAATCAAAATTCATAAGCAGGTAGTGATTTCTGATTCCCTTGGTATTCCTACTTATGGTCCCATAAAGCTCACATTAATTACAAAAATCAAAGGGCCAAAAAATGTAAGTGATGCAAAAGATATCTAAAGGCCAATCTTCTTTTGCTCAAATGACTCATGGATTGTTCTCCAACACAATGTTTTAGATAATACTATTATATATTTACACTTTATAAAGGCTTTAAACATTTTATCCCATAACCTCTGTGAAGAAATGAGATATGGAATGCTGCTATATGACGCGGAAAACATTCTACTTGATCTCTTCAAATTTCTGCGGTGTTAGGATTACATGTTGTATTCATTTTCTATACAAAATTGGTATCTGGGCTCTGCTCGTGTATTCATTGCTTTTTATTAGGCAAAAACAATTATTCATTTTCAGTTAGCCCCTTCTCTGTTCAGTTTTCCATTCTGGGAAGAAAGGTTGGTTTAATGTTTCTATAAAACGTTGATTAGTAGATGTGGATCGAATATGGTTTCCACTTCCTCCCTTGAATTTAGAATTACACCTCTATGCTTTTGATATGAAAATTTTGTGTGGATATAAATGGAGTTTAGACTATTATATGTTAGTTGTAGTAATTAAGCTGGTATTTATAAGTAATTATGCAAAATTAAATTGTAAATAAAGAGAAGCTACATCAAACTGTAAAATTTCTATAGTTAAATAAATTTATTGTTGGACGCAATTGAAGTTAGATAAAGAAAGCTATTAGTAAAATAGCGTCAAATTGGAACACCCCAGAATGAGATGTAATCGTATGTAAAATTGGCACATAAAGAAATATTTCTCTGTACTGCAGCAAGGCTAATGGTCTTCTTTTAAATTCTCTTCTTTGTTTTTTCTCTTTAAAATAATTGATTTTAGTTGATTTTTCATTTCTTTCGATTCTCTCTTTTCTCGAAATGTATGTGTTAATTGGAATCCTAGAAGCTAGGCATATGTAGAACAATTCTAATAGTAATTTGGAATCATAAGCAATTATGTCTTAATTGTTTTAAAGCCATAAATTAGCACGAGAAATAAGTATTGATTTTGAGAAGCCATTTGTAATTCATCAAAGGGCATTATATGCGTCCCCTTTGGCAAGGGTCTTGATGTCTTCCAGTGGGCACAATAATTATCAGTGGCGGAACTAGGATTTTTATTAAGGGGATTCAAAATAGGGAAAATTTCAGAAATATACAAGTTGATCACTTACATTGCAAAAGAATAGCCCAAAACTTACATTACGAGAAATAGTACAAACTTATACAGATATATACAAACATATACAGACACTTATACCAACATATACAAACATATATACAAAGGCAAAGAGAGAGAGAAGTTTGGGTCATTTTTTGTAAGAATTAAAAAAAGGGGTCAATTTTGGTAACTTTGTTGCCCCAATGAACATACAGTGTAATTTTCTCTTCAAAATATGAAAAAATAAACACATGAAGAAGTCAAAGGGGGTTCAATATTTACCTATACATAAAAAATAATTTTAATCATGTATAAACAATGTAATTTTCTATCGAAGAAGGCCCCTTGACCCTTCCTCGCTCCGCCCCTGACCATTATGGTATCGTGGTATGTTTGTTTGCTTATAATGCTTTTCCATATTTTGTTGCAAAAATATGAAGTAAAGTTGTAGAAAGATTCTGAAATGTTGTACAACTGCTATTCTTTTTAGAAGCGTATTCTTTTAATTAATTTTATCAAATGTGTTGCCTAATAGTTGTTGCACTTTTCATTCAATTTCTAAATCACAAGATTTTTGTAAACTTCATTTAGCTCATTTTTCTTCCCTTAATTAAAAAAATAACAAAGCAATAACTACACGTTGCCTCTTGATTTTTACAGTAGACAACCTATTCCAACTTCCAATCTATATATAATATAAAGCTAGGAATTAAAGATGTGATGCGGCACCTCTCTTTGACCAAGAATCATATTTATCTTTTTTCTCATTTTTTTTTACATTTTTTCCTTCATTTTTATTACTTATTATTGTACAAAAATAAATGTGTCAATTACTACTCCTCGATTCATTCTTATTCTTTAATGTTTATATTTAAATGTCTCAGTATTTACTACTCCACTCATTCCTATTCAATATTTTAGTTCTTCTTCCGTCCTATTATTCAAGATGTTACAAAAGTAACTACCCCATTAATTAGATTTATTTGGAGCATTATTCCAACATGCCTAACGTGGTGACCCTGGGGGAATAAAACGGCACACACTTTCAATTGTAATAAACTCATTGGGGGGTTATGAAGTTGGAAAGATATGAATTATGGAGGGATATATATAACTTGTAGTTGTTGGGTCATCACCCATTGCATCCACGAAAATCCTCAAGACTCAATAATAAAGAATTAAGGAAAGGAGAGAAACCAAGCATAGGGAGCACATAATTTTTTGGATGTGCTACTTGATTATGAGATAATTACTAATTTATTTGTGGTATTTTTATTTTCTAAATATTTTTCTATTTGTATGTGTGTCTTAATTTACATGTTTTTATTCATTATTTTTTATCGCGAAGAAGACTGCCAATTAACCATAGATGATGGTTCCAACTATTGCATCTATACAAGTAAATATTGTTGTATGTTTCTACTCCCTGCTAACTTAGGTCAATGTTAGTGGTTGGCTATTTGGCTAAAACAAGATTAGCATATAATGACAGTAGAGTTACTTGGCTATGATATTTTGCTAGAGGATCAAGTTTAACGAGCAATTTTAGATGCACGTGTCTTTTAAAGATCGTAACAAATACATATTACTTCTCTATAGGTGTGTCATATGATTAGGAAAGTTTTTTGCTTGATATTACTACTATATTACTATATATAATAAGGGTCAATATAACTTTTTTGTAATACTTAGTTAGAGTCCTTGGTTACATTACAACTAAGGGTTGTCAACTAAAGGTTTCTTTTTCAAATTTACCCCTAAATTTGTCTTTTATTATTTCCTCTACTATGAGGTGTTTTAGAAATATTAATGCATTTTCAAGCCTTTTTTTTTTTATTATAGAAAGCCTCTTAGATTAACTTTTTGAAGGCATGTGCTATAACTTCTTCATATGGCTTATTTTTACTCCTACTTTATTTCTTTACTAGTTAATTGATCCGCGCTTCGCGCGGTATCTTATTTGATTGTATAAATTTATCGATATAGAAGAGAGAAAACTTTAATTGTGCTAAAAATAAAACCAACAATTATATAATCCAAAACTTGCAAAGGAAAAATAAATAAAGAAAACGTATTAAGGAAAAAAATGCATATGGAAGAAATAAAATAGAAAAGCAAATTCATCATAGAAAATAGACTGGCTTTTCGAGTTTTCGTAATTTTATAAAGATCTCGAAGAACAATTCTCTCGAAGGGGAAGAAAAGTTAACACTCAATTTGTAGAGAAAAGAACTATGTATTCTAAGCTTTATCGGATTCTTTTTCTAGTAAAATATTGTAAAATAATATAATCATGCAATTAATTTTTCTTCTTTCACCTAACTAAAAATATACACTAATCAACTCTTTTGACAATTCAGAGAGACTATACAAGTAAATGAAAAAGGGAGAAGAAAAAGAATATAGATCCTTGTCTGAAATTTCAATTCAATGCTTGTAATTTTCCTTTTTCATCTTACCCATGAACTTCGGATCACTACATCATTGTTGTCGACGGGGACCAAAATTCAAAATCAAACCAATATCAGATCTGTAATAAAAATATTTTGTCAAGGTTTAAGTTTGTGGGATGTAGATATGGAGAAGAGACAATATGAAGCAATAGAAGGTTTCAACGTGATGGTTTATAGGTACTATTTTTGTAACTGATACAAAGTTGAAGAAGCAAATAATAATAGCACTAAAAGGTTTGATGTGCGAGTAAACCTTAATTTATGATTCCTTTTCTCTCAGTAAAATGTAGTAATTGTTGTATCCAAAAGGTATGTTTTCATTCATTATGCATAACAAATATAACATCATTGAAACAAAAAAAGGAAAAAAATGCCAAAAAAAAAAAAAAAAAAATACTAACGCTGCCTTTAGAGACATGCCCCCTCACCTTATATATATATAAGGTGTCATAAACTTGAACATTAAATAATTAGGGGGTTATGAATGTAAAAGATTTGAGAATTATGAATATTACTAATTAGTCATAATTCTAATACTAATTAAGAGTAGAAGTTATGAAGATGAAGTGTGAGTTATGGAGATGACTTTTTAAAATAAAATAATTGGGGAAAATGATATAAAAAGACAAAAATTGGAGAAAAAAGATAAATATGAATGGAGACCATAGAGAGGTGCCACATCACCTTGTTTATGCCCAACTTTATATTATATATAGATTACTTAAGGCGCCACATCCAATTTTGGTAAATTTAGAAAATTTTAAGGTCCGCTTAAAATGCTTAAGAAATTGTGAATTGCGATGATGTCAATTAATTTTACTACATATAATAAGAGTCAATCTAACTTTTTTGTAGTACTTTTTTTTTTTGGATATTATTTGGTGTATTATAATAATTTATTTTTTAAATTTGATGCACGCATACTTAATTGTATTTTCTATGCATAACGAACAATGTAAGTTGTATTTTATACTACATTCATCTAAAAAAAAAAATGCACGCTTGCACAGCGTACTATGCGGTCAGTCAGTTCAATTTTTGGCATGAATTCATAAAAATATTTCTTAAATATAAATTACAAAAAAAAAGAAATTATAATGTGAACTTGATGGAGTAGTTTAAATGTTGCGAACATCTTTGAAAAATATTTAGCTAATGAAACTACTTTTAGTTTTCCAGCAGTTGTAATGTCAAACATCTTGTGACAAAAGAGAGTAAACTTTTTATGTTTTTCGAGTATCATTTTTTCTTACACGGGGAAAAATTATGTTAGACAGTGTTTGTTAGCATAGCGAAACATGATTAAATGAATCATGAAGCATTGAATCTTCATTTGTGTTTGAGAAAATAATTAAAATATCCATTTTATAAAATAATGTACCATTTAAACTAACAAAAGGAAAAAAAATCATTTTCTCATCACGGAAGTTTTTAGAAAGTAAAAGGAAAGTCTAATTATATTAAGACAAGTAATTAATTTTCTTCATCTTTTCAATATACTTTGTATAATTTAATTGAATTAACATGTACAAACATTTGTAAAGTATAAAATTTTAATTTATTATTAAAAGTTATCTTTGTTTATAAGTAACCTCATTAAAATCTCAACAAAAGCATAAATATAGCATATCTAATTGATGTCTCTAGAGCTGAACTTTTAAAAAAAAAAAAAAAAATGGTATAGTTCATATTGGATGTTATTAAAAATTAATATATTTTATGTCATGTTTTTGTTTGAAGGTAAAGAGAAAACAAAAAGTCTAAAGTAATGGGAAAAAAATTGTTCAATTTTCTAATATTTTTACGCAATTTAAATATATGGGAAGCTTTAGTTCTTAAGAGTTTGCAGAAAATATCGAACTAATCTTTCAATAATTTAATGTCATAAAGAGTGCAAAAAATAAAAAATAATTACAAATTTAACTTTTAATCTTTCTTTTTGGCACGTGCTAGAGTTTGCAAAAAATATCGAACTAATCTTTCAATAACTTAATGTCACAAAGAAGCGAAAAAAATAATAATAAGTAATTACAAATTTAACTTTTAATCTTAGTTTTGGGCTCGTGCTAGAGTTTGCAGAAAATATCGAACTAATCTTTGAATAACTTAATGTCACAAAGAAGCGAAAAAAATAATAATAAGTAATTACAAATTTAACTTTTAATCTTAGTTTTGGTCCGAGCTTAGCACGGGCCAAATGCCACTAGTATATATATAAGGGAGAATCTCCAACTTTTGTTGTCCTCACATGAATTTCTTTTGTCAATTTTACCCTTAATAGATGCTCTAATGACATTGCAAGTTTTCACCTATCTTGGTAAATTTGATTAACTATATGGGTTTTTTCAATGCTACAAGGAGTGATGATGAGGAAAAGGTGATAGTGGCACTACAAAAAATATATTTATTTAACCAAACTTAAAATTGATCCAAAAGTTTGTTGTCTTTCTTTTATATGGAAGTGATTATTAAACTTGTTTCAAATTATTTTTTTCCTATAAAATTTATCATAAACAAGTAAAAATATTATCGTAACGTTCTCTTTCTACCTTAGTACATGTTTAATTATTAAATTAAAAATTATTTTTTATATATAGCTAAAAATATTTGAAAAGGGTAATTAAAAAATACAGTTTAGCTCTCCAAATAATGAAAATACTAAATAATTGCAAACGAGAGTGATTTTTTGGATATTGGAATATTTTACAGAAGAGGAGACAATCAGCGTTTTATATAATTTAGAACAAATAGTTAGTTAAACATGAAATGGCTAAACTACATACACGTTTAAGAAATTACAATATAAATTTCTTTAAGAATAAACTAAATTAATGAGAGAGAAATACGTCATTTATTAACATGCTTTTTTTAAGGAAATGAAAGATTAAAATAAGAAACACAAATAATTTCATTAACTTTTCAATTTCTTTTGTATGATTTAATTGGAAGAAACATCTACAAAAGCATTTCGTCATATCAAGACTTTTATTTATTTATTTTTAAATGCTATCCTTATTAAAAAGTTAACTTCATTGATGTCATCATACAACAATTTGTAGCATCAAATATTTTTTATATTACTTGAATACCGTAAATATTTTTTTTCCCAAAAAAGGGTTAGCTAATATAAGTTTAACTGAGAAAAAATAATTAAGTAATCCAACATAAGATAAAACTCAATTTGAATCATTAAAGACTTTGCCCCCAAAAAATTGAGTATAATAAAAAGGAGAAGAATATTGGTGCATGCATTTATTTGTAAAAATGAAGTCTAAATATACTTTATGAAAAATGTTGTTTTCTAACTTAAAAAAACTTTTATATGATTTAATATTTTAGAAACTTTGAGAAATTTGTCGAACTACCTTTACAACTGATATAGTGTTACAAAAATAAGATAAAATGTAAGAGTAGCAAAAAAAAAAGTTGTAAATGTAAATTTTAATGTAATTTGGGCCCGGGCTTAGCAAGGGTCAAATAACACTAGTTACACATTATAATTCGAAAAATGAGGGTTAAATATCTGAAAAAGAACAATAAACCTTGAGAAAACATTTATTTTAATACTGATAGTTATGACTGAAGAATATACTAACAATATGGTTGATCAAAGAGGGTACCTCCGGCATCATAAATTAATGTCTCTAAGATACGTGACAATAATAACTTTTTTATATTTTTACTTTTTACTATGAAACACATGTAATTTATAAAGATACAAGTTTGGTGATATTTTTATCACCGCGCGAACCGCAACCACTTTCACTAGTTCCAGTATAAAGAGCTTCAAAAATTCCAATTCTCAAAATGCCTAGAAGTATTCCTCTCATGGACCAGACTCTCCCTTATTGGCTTCTGAGTTCATACCATGCCTATCTACACTAATTAGAGTAGTTCAAAAGCGAACCGTAGCCAAATCCAACCGCAAAATTGGCTTATTGGTATTGGGTTATCGGGTTAACGGTTAGTGAACGGATTGAAATTTGGATCATTTCTTGCATATTGTTCTCGATGGCACAAAATATACAATTAAACACAGAGAGCCAATATTGATGTGATTTTTAGCTGATACACCGCCCGATAACCGTCCGATAATTGCTAACCAGATACTGAACCAAACGATATCTTATCAATTGGCTGGCGGATTAGTACATTTAAAAGTCAATAACCGATAAGCCAAATCGTTAAGAGTAATTATCCGCCCAATCCGTCCGATAAGCAGCCCTCACTAATAATTCACGAATCAATCTCAATCTTTGAGTTGTGGGAAAAAAAAAAATCAATCTGAGTCAACAAGGACAAGTACGGATGAAATTTGCTATGGAGTTAAAAGAAAGACACAAGCTTCATGATATCAGTGATCTCTAATAATTTAACTTTTCAATTATGGAACTTACCTCAAATACTAGTTCTAGTTATAACATTATCCTCTAGTTATAACATTATCCTTAGTTTACTACATCTAAATAACCATATAAAGGTCGTACTTTAGATAAATCCTTAAGAAACATCTAAAGCCCTCCTACTTGGGTAGCAAATTACTAACACCGATGAAGATGAATCAAACCACCTCTATTAATAATCTAGCTTTATTATGTTTAACCAACATTAAGTTTGGGTTTCAGGTTTAGCTTCCTAATGTACAACATTCGACAACAGCAATAGTGGTAAGGCTATTTTCATGTTAAACCAAATAAATCATTCAGATATAAGAGGGGGACAAGTGAACAGCTTCATTGAAAAAAATCATCTTATGTTTGCTCAAAAAAGTGAATTAATCAGGCTAACAACTCATGATAATCTCATTCTTGATGATATCAAACACATTGCCTGAGGGGAGGGTTTCTGTCAAGACAGTAATCAAATAAATGTACGCGGATCATCTGTCTTCTTCAATTACCAAGTATCACTGCCAAATTTTCTCCACATTCGAACAGCTCCAGGTGCCGACATCAAAAGCATCAAAGTTTGATAAACGAATATATAAGTACTTCACGGAACAAACACGAATAAGCTCTCCCAGGAGCATAAGGGCGTGGTAGCTGATGCTTCGGCAAACATAAACTATAGGTGCGTTAATTCCAGGAGAAAAGGGAGGTGAAATCGAGAAGTGAGTGGGTAAAAGTACATTGTATCATGAAAACTGACTATAGGAGAGACTCCATGTCAAGCTCCAGAAAGGAGCAGGGATCTGGAATGTCAAACTCCTTGAGGACCGGAGACTAAATAGCAAAACATAAAACTCATGTATCGGGATGATAATTCAATGCATAACCGGGAACCTATGCCTGTTAGTTTTTGCTTGAGAACAATTACTTTCAAATGTTCCAAAGACATCCTTTCAAATCAGCACCATAATTTTAATTTTAATTTTGGAGTAAGGGAATCACTGACGGTGAATCCAAATGAAAATATGCAGAAACAAATTGCCTATAGCCCAACAAGAAGGGTAAAAGATTTATATAGGACTTCACCAAACTCGAGATGCCTAATATGATGATGAAAATAATTAGAATATGTGCCAAATTAGTTGACAAGTTGTGCATGCAAAATCAATGCATAACAATTGATATACCTTAGGGTGCACAATGCCAAATGTTCCGATTCGATTTCCTCTGTAAATAATGCTAGCTTGTCTTCCCTGAAGAAATGCAGGCTCCTATGACACATTAAGACAGAAATCAGCACACACAGCAATACTCATAATGAAATAAAAGGAAGCAAATTGGAAAATTGCAAACAGTTGCCTCTGATCTTTCTATGTAGTAGCCTGTACTGTCTCCAGGTGATACAAAATTAGTACCATTTGCTTCCATGCTTTTGTCGACTAGACCATGTATTAGCTGGAAAAAAATGTCAAGAGAGTCAAACATTTGAGTGCCTAGAAGCTAGTGCACAACTTACAGGACTATTACAATTATATATATGACTCTGATAACAGTGAAGCAATCAAATCATTGCTTGGAAGTCTGTAGAAGTTCGACTTTAGATAATCCTATGGGGGAACTTCACCTATAAGCAAAATAGCAAAATATATTTTATTCAAGAACCTTCCAAGTTTGGTCCTTTTTCTCCAGAGATAAAAAGTATTTGTGGAAGCAGAAAGTTCAGAGTGGAAATCATCACAGCACAACTGATGTCAAAGCAGTGAAAAAAGTCATTCTGCCACCTAAGCGAACGATGGACTTCTCCAGAACTCTCTCTGTGCATCCAAGACTTCTTGCAAAAGGAGAATGGTACTTGCAATGATCCATGTCTAAAGAAGATACTCCCTTCATCCCACTATAGCAATAGTCTAACTAGCACAAGACTTGAGAACAAATTGTTTGAATTGGTACATAAGTGCTTTAACAATCATCTGTATAAGTGTAGAACTCAACTGAAAAATGTCACATCCAATTTGAAATAACATGAAGGGAGAAAAAATTTCCCTTAAAAGAGAGGTCAAGCAATTTAGGGCACATCATAAAGTAGGGCAATCTCATTGCAACAGAGGGACAACAAGGAATGGGTCACTCTGAGAGGAAGACCAAAAGAGGAACTGGACGGCAGAGGTGGTTTGCTAATTAGGTCCAGCTTTCCATTATGAAATAACTTTCATGACTGAGGCAATAGAACTATTTTCATATGCCCAACAGCCTTTCCGTTTTAAACTTTCATTGGCAATCAACTCTTCCTGAAGAAAAGTAAAGACCTATAACTGAGCTTCCTTTACGAGTAAAATATCCGTCCAAATTAGAATACATATTCCAACAACTGGAGCTTGTAATGTGCAGCAGAACAACTAAACTACCACTGTACGAGCTACAATGAGTAAAATCGAGAAAATCATGAACTAAGCTCAATAATCTCATAATTGCATTAAAATCATAAGCGTTGAAATTTTTAGAATTAAAATCATCATCATCATCATGTTCATCATAGAAAACATCTCATCTTTAGTATCATAAGAAGCTCAAATGTGGTAAATCTGTACCTCAAATCCTGAGGTTGCGCCACAATACAGAGCAGCAAGGTGGCGACGGTTTACTGCACCAACATCATTTTTGCCATCTAAAAGTTTGGATATTTTAACTTATACGCTGAAGTCCCTTTCACTTCTCTTAAAAACAATCTTCTTGCCTAGAACTTTGTACCGTGAAATTTTTCTCTACAAATGATATACTATTACAGAAATATTGTGGAAATTAAGATCTCATGTGATGAATGTAATTATTAGACGAGTATGAAAACTGTCATTATGTTTAACTAAATTCATATAATTTAATCGTAGATGCCAACCAACTGGTTTTGCGACATCAAGAATCACTCTTCCGTCTCAATTTATGTGGCACCGTTTGAATTTCAAGAGTCAAACAAGTTTTATTTGCCTGTAGTTGTTTTCATATGCCTTACAAATATTTGTAATTATTACTTATAATACTTTTGACGTTGTTTCCAAATATATAATTAATTTTATTTCAAATATTTAAAGATTGCATGTCTTAATTTACGTTCGAAATCGAAAAATCTGACTCTCTGAAATCTGAATTGTGTCATATAAATTGAGACAGAGGAAGTAATACATACACATATTAGTTGGTTTTTCATTAATGAATTGAATTAATATGTCCAACATTTTGGATATCATATCACCCATGTCAACGTACAAACATCAGATATTAGATGAGTGTGGGTGGACTTGGCAAACTATTAAACTTTTTGGTGCTTATCTTCATTTTTTTACATCTTTCATTAATACTGAGATAAATTAATTAGTCAAATTAGCTGAAAAATTCAACAGGGTTGATAGATATTCCATAACCCTGAAATATTTTCCCCACATTAATATCCAAATTTATTAGTTAATTCCTTAATTTTGTTGTTTAATATTTAATTATAATAACTACAAAACAAACTATTGAAACTTCCTTGTTTAGATAATTAGGAATTGCTTGATATAGTTAATAGTCAATTATAGAACTACGTGGAACGATACTTGATCTTATTATCACTTTATTACTTGTCGATCGTGTATACTTGTGTGAGTCTTTTAAGGCAAAAAATTTATGACGCCATTAAGCGTGTGGTGATGGTTAGTTGCAATACAGATTCTGTGACTGTCCTTCATGCTAGTTTAGGGGTGTGTGGTATGGAGGAAAATTGGAAAATGTTTTCTAATTTTTCTATGTTTGGTTGGTCAAAACGTTTTGAAATGCCCTTTGAAACTCGTGGTTTCTCAACTGCTTATCATGCGTCAAGTTAAATTTCAAAGACTACAAATGGATTTTCCCAAAAAAGATCAAAAGCTGCTCAAACATGTGTGAAATTTTTGAAGTTGGAAGAAATTGCATATAATCAGGGTCATCAAGGAAATCAACCCAAAGAATAAGAGAAATAAAGCATAGGATTACATTCTTAATACTCGTTACTTGCTTCAGTTATCATTATATGTTAATTTGATGTCACAATTCCAGAATCCTAAATTCCAAACGCATAAAGTTAATATCCTAGATCCTCCTTTATGAAAATCCCGCAATAAATGAAAAAACTACATCCACTGATCAAGAACATGTTAAGACCATCCTTAGTCTCATTTTGCTTAGCATGTGATAACTTTTTTAGTAACTTATTACGTACGCATCGTTCGGCAATCAGTTATACATCATAAAAGATGAAAATTACTATGAGCTCTAGATTGTAATGTTTTGTTAATCTAATATTCAAGGATTTAACTTATGCACACTGACAGTGCAAAATTTATTTTCTAATGCAAACACAAGATATTTGTTCCAATATAAAAGGAAATTAGCTTGATCTTTGATTCTCATATATCACCTAAGGTAAAAGTACGGGGACAAAACAAAAGCGCAAGAAATGGAAAAATATAAATAGATGAAGAACCTTAACTATATGGTATCCAGAACTCTTTGCCCCCAAAGTCCAGATTTGCACCGGATACGGCCATAAAGAGAGAAGCGCTCCATTCCTATTGCTCGGACAGGAGACTTGTGAAAATTAACTCATAATTGCTTATTTAGTGGTCGCAAAAGCTAGCAAATTTGGGTTTTGTTCAAATTCTGACATATGTTTTACCTCTAAACTAACCCAGGCTTCTATCCCACCATCTTTGGCATCCATTAGCACAATTGAATTCTTGTGTTGAAACATAGTGCTAATCCATTTTGGCTTCCCCCATCCAAAATCTGCTTCATAAAATGGTACCCCACACCAACTAGAAATATTATACAATTCTGTGCCATTGTTTCTTGATATAAGATCTCCTAACATGTTCCAATTCTCAACTATTTGGTCCAAAGCCACATCCCAATTTAAACTAGGGAACTCTAATAAACCTTTTCTCAAGATGGTCACAAGATTTGATAAGTCATTTTTGTCTCCCTCATTACTTTTAGTAGCCACAAAAAAGGCAAGGAAGTTTCCAATGGTCCCACTGGGCAATGAAGGTACAAGCCTTTTCCTGGCGTTCACCACGTGGGATAAAGTAGACGTACTAGTACTGCTTTTAGATGAGACGGTTGCACACTTCCATATCAGAGCCGACACTGCTTCGACACGTGTGGGACCCGGTACATCCTTACTTAGAGCCTTAGACTTGAGATCCGCTATGCTAGGCCCATCAAACGAGAAAATCTTCGTAATGATTTGCTTCTCTTGACCACCAACAGGATTCGCAAATGGCAATGGCGGCGGTTGTTTAGTTGGTGGGAAGACTTTGACCCCTGATGTAAAATCAGGGGTCAAAGAATTCGAATTATTAGCACCTCGAGCCGCAGCTGCCCAATTATTGATGAAAGTGCAAATAGAGGTAGCATCAGATAGCTTGTGAGAAACCAAACAACCTAGGATCATGCCTCCACACTCAAAGACTGTGACTTGAACAATCAGCAAATGAGTTTTCAATAGTGAATCCATTGATGGGACAAATTGTCCTAAGGTGTTTGTTTTGCTCCCTGAAAGAAGAATTTCATGGAGGTTGTAGTTATGTGCAAAAGCTTCAATAAACAACACTCCAAAATCATCATCTTTAGAATTATTGCAACTGATTGAAGTGTTGTTATTGATTAATCTTCCAGCGAAGGGATAAAAATCAGCAAGAATTTTGGACAAGGAACTTTTTAGTTGTAGGGATCTAGTTGATAAATTGGTTGATTCTTGATCATTTGGATAGTATAGAAAAATTGGATAGTAAGTAGGAGGGGCTAGTTGATCTAGAGCAGACATATTGAAGGATTCAACATGACAAACTGATGGCTTAATCAACTGTTTTGATATTATCTCTACCTTTTTCTCCATGGTTTTTTTTGCAGGCTACAGATCTATTTGTCTGAAAAGTTGGCAATGGTAACAGAACAGAGAATGATTGAATGTAATTTGAGTTTGAAAAAGTTGTACAATTTTAAAGTCCTGTTTATCATCAAAATGTTACATCAATTGACTCTGGAAAGTCTAAATAGACATGTCAAATCAGCAAAAATGTCTACTTATTCTTCTTTTGTTGTTTTATTTCATCTTTGAAGGACAATCTCATATTCAATGGTCTGTCCCTTTCTCTTTCAATTATTGGAGGTTTCAATATCCCCTTCAACTTATACAGAGTTTTCAAACTAATAAAATATCTCAACTAGAAGTACAAGTCTTGGAACTCAGTGGTTCCAATTCTAAGGTGCCGTTTGGCCATAAATACAAAAAACAAATTCACTTTTTTTAGAATTTTTGAAGTTGGAGTTAGAGTTGGAGTTGTGTTTGGCCATAATTTTTGAAATTGTAGTTTTTGGTGAAATGTAGTTGTAAAAAAGTGAAAAAAGTGAAATTCTTTTGAAAAATAAATTTTTTGAGTTTTTGGTATTCTGGAATACAACTTCAAGTTGTATTCGGAATATTTATGGCCAAACGCCCAAAAGTGAAAAAAGTGGAAAACAAATGAAGGAATTTTGAAAGGCAGAGGTTTGGATTCGTAAGGCAGAATTTTACTTGAAGGTAAATTTTGCCTTGAGGGGGAGTTTGCCCAAAACTCTACCTTAAGGTAGAGTTTGAAATTCTGCTTGAAGCATGCAAAACTCTGCCTTGCGAATTTATTTTTTTTAATTTTTTTACTCAGCGGGAGATTCGAACCTGAAACTAAGAAATTTTTAGCGAAGAGCAAAAATTAAATACCACAAATTTGAGGGGCAATTAAAGACCACCCCAGCGAAGGCCAATCCTGCAAATTGCCCCTAATACTTTATTAAACTAATGGAATGTAGTAGTCCAGTATGTGATGGCTATTTATAAAATTAAATAACTAGCCAGATCTGCAATCCCCATATAAGAAGACTCCTCCTTCCTTTCTTTTTTAGAATCTCCTATATCGAAAATAAAATGAACCAAAACTTTTTAGCATTCGAAATGCTCTTATGTGTAGGATTCAGTTCCAGTATAAAGAGCTGCTTCAAAAATTCCAATTTCCGTAATGCCTAGAAGCACTCTTCCTTTCGTGGACCAGACTCTCCCTTATCGGGCTTCTGAGTTCATACCATGCCTATCTACACTAGTTAGGGTTGTTCAAAAGCGAACCGTAACAAATAATCCAACCGCAAAATTGACTTATTGATATTGAGTTAGCGGGTTAACAGTTAGTGAACGGATTGACATTTGGATCATTTCTAGCTTATTGTTCTCGGTGGCATAAAATATACGATTAAACACAGAGAGCCAATATTTATGTGTTTTTTGGCTGATACACCGATAACCGTTAGATAATTGCTAACTAGATACCGAACCAAATGATATCTTCTTGATTGGCTAGCGGATTAGTATATTTAATAGCCGACAACCGATAAGCCGAACCACTAAGAGTAATTATCCGCCCAATCCGTCTGATAAGCAGCGCTAACACTAATAATTCATGAATCAATCTCAATCTTTGAGTAGTGGGGAAAATAATCTCAATCTTTGAGTCAACAAGGACAAGTATGGATGAATTTTGCTACGGAGTTAAAAGACAGACACAAGCTTCATGATATCAGTGGTCTCTAGTGGTATAACTTTTCAGTTATGGAACTTACCTCAATACTAGTTATAGTTATAACATTATCCTTAGTTTACTACATCTAATAACCATATAAAGGTCGTACTTTATTTAAATCCTTAAGAAACACCTAGAATCTTGGGTAGCAAATTACTAACACCGATGATGATGAATCAAACCAACTCTATTAATTAGCTAGCTTTATTATGTTTAACCAACATTAAGTTTGGGTTTCGGGTTTAGCTTCCTAATGTACAACATTGGACAACACCAATAGTGGTTAGGCTATTTTCATGTTAAAACAAATAAATCATTCAGATATAAGAGGGGGACAAGTGAACAGCTTCATTGAAAAAATCATCTTATGTTTGCTCAAAAAAGTGAATTAACCAGGCTAACAACTAATGATAATCTCAGTGTTGATTATATCAAACACATTGCCTGAGGGGAGGGTTTCTGTCAGACAGAAATCAAATAAATGTACGCGGATCATCTGTCTTCTTCAATTACCAAGTATCACTGTCAAAATTTTCTCCACATTCTAACAGCTCCAGGTGCTGACATCAAAAGCAGCGTACTTCATGGAACAAACGCGAATAAGCTCTCCCAGGAGGATAAGGGCATGGTAGCTGATGCTCCGGCAAACATAAACTATAGGTGCGTTAATTCCAGGAGAAAAGGGAGGTGAAATCGAGAAGTGAGTGCGTAAAAGTACATTGTATCATGAAACCTGACTATAGGAGAGACTCCATGTCAAGCTCCAGAAAGGAGCAGGGATCTGGAATGTCAAACTCCTTGAGGACCTGAAACCAAATAGCAAAACATAAAACTTATGTATCGGGATGATAATTCAATGCATAACCGGGAACCTATGCCTGTTAGTCTTTGCTTGAGAACAATTACTTTCAAATGTTCCAAAGAGATGCTTTCAAATCAGCACCATAATTTTTATTTTTATTTTGGAGAAGGGAATCACTGACCATGAATCCAAATGAAAATATGCAGAAACAAATTGCCTACAGCCCAACAAGAAGGGTAAAAGATTTATATAGGACTTCACCAAACTCGAGATGCTTAATATGATGATGAAAATAATTAGAATACGTGCCAAATTAGTTGACAAGTTCTGTATGCAAAATCAATGCCTAACAATTGAAATACCTTAGGGTGCACAATGCCAAATGTTCCAATTCGATTTCCTCTGTAAATAATGCTAGCTTGTCTTCCCTGAAGAAATGCAGGCTCCTACAACACATTAAGACAGAAATAAGCACACACAGCAATACTCATAATGAGGTAACAGGAAGCAAATTGGAAAAATGCAAACAGTTACCTCTGATCTTTCTATGTAGTAGCCTGCGCTGTCTCCAGGTGATACAAAATTAGTACCATTTGCTTCCATGATTTTGTCGACTAGACCATGTATTAGCTGGAAAAAATTATCAAGAGAGTCAAAACATTTGAGTGCCTAGAAGCTAGTGCGCAACCTACAGGACGATTATAATTATATATATGACTCTGATAACAGTGGAGCAATCAAATCATTGCTTGGAAGTCTGTAGAAGTTCGACTTTAGATAATCCTATGGGGGAACTTCACCTATAAGCAAAATAGCAAAATATATTTTATTCAAGAACCTTCCAAGTTTGGTCCTTTTTCTCCAGAGATAAAAAGTATTTGTGGAAGCAGAAAGTTCAGAGTTTGCAGAAATCATCACAGCACAACTGATGTCAAAGCAGGGGAAAAAATCATTCTGCCACCTAAGCGAACGATGGACTTCTCCAGAACTCTCTCTGTGCATACAAGACTTCTTGCAAAAGGAGAACGGTACTTGCAATGATCCATGTCTAAAGAAGATACTCCCTTCATCCCAATATAGCAATAGTCTAACTAACTAGCACAAGACTTGAGATCAAATTGTTTGAATTGATTATTACATTGAATTGGTAAATAAGTGCTTTAACAATCATCTATATAAGTGGAGAACTCAACTGAAAAATGTCACATCCAATTTGAAGTAATATGGAGGGAGAAAAAAATTTCCCTTTAAAGAGAGGTCAAGCTATTTAGGGCACATCATAAAGTAGGGCAATCTCATTGCAACAGAGGGCCAACAAGGAATGGGTCACTCTGAGAGGAAGACCAAAAGAGGATCTGCAGGGACTGGACGGCAGAGGTGGTTTGCTAATAAGGTCCAGATTATGAAATAACTTTCATGACTGAGGCAATAGAACTATTTTCATATGCCCAACAACCTTCCCGTTTTAAACGTTCATTGGCAATCAACTCTTCCTGAAGAAAAGTAAAGACCTAGAACTGAGCTTCCTTTACAAGTAAAATATCCGTCCAAATTAGAATACATATTCCAACAACTGGAGCTAGTAATGTGCAGCAGAACTACTAAACTACCACTGTATGCGCTACAAATGTGGCAAATCTGTACCTCAAATCCTGAGGTTGCGCCACAATACAGAGCAGCAAGGTGGCGACGGTTTACTGCACCAACATCATTTGTGCCATCTAATAGGACTATATCACCAACTTCAAAAATCTGAAACCAAAAATGAAATAAAGACATTTTTTTTTTTTTGGTAAAGTAATAAAATTCATTAGTAAAACATCAAGAAGATGCAAGGTTACAGATGGGAAAAGCTGGCAGGCTTGGCAAAACCTGTAGAACAATCTAAAGATATCCTATCTCTACTGAACTAGAGAAAAGGAGCTGATAAAATCTAGAAAGTTACCCACATTGTTTACAGGGGCAAAAAAATGCCAACTAAAAAGACTAACTAAACACCTAGACTTTAGAGAGCAAATAGGAGTTGAGATTCCTTCAAAGCATCTGTTGTTTCTCTCCTTCCATAGGGTCCAAAAAATTACTGCTGGGATCATTCTCCAGAAGTCATTAAATTTAACATGCAGAAGTCAGTCACAAAAGGATTGGCAAAGGAGAAAATTCAAGGCAGTAACTACACCAAAACAATAGCAATGACAAATCACATAACTTAATACTTGGAGATAGCAAAGTAGTACTAACTAACAAGTTTCACTTAAAACTTAGCAGAAAATCCCTTCACTGGTTGTTAACAAACATCCTCCACATAATTACGCTTTTATAGCATATTTCCTTCTGAAAAGATTTAAATAGCTCACAAGGTAATACAATCTATTCGACGACTTGGTGAGAAATGCTATTTACTTAAAACTGTCACTAATTGCAAATGAGCTTACTTCACACGTTGAAAAGTAAGCTCAGTGGCAGAGTAAATGGCAGGTGAAACCATGCAGAAGTTAGTTATCTTCATTTACCTTTATAGGCTTTGGATGGTCCTTATTATGCCCCACAGTTCTCAATAGTCCAGGCATGAGACTAGGCCGAACAACCTGCAAAGAGCGAGCTGTTTTAATTACCGGCATATGGTACATAATAACTATGAACAAAAATATGCAAATAGAAGAAACCTGGAACTTTATACAAATTAAAAAGGCTTGCAGTTTGCATTTGATTAAATCTAAATCACGGACAACAGAATAATTACACAAAGCAGCATCTCTTCTAAGTAAGTAATCAAAAAAATTAATAGACTGGACCAAGGGAGTACAACAAAAAGGACTTTTAATCATCTACCTTAACTACCTCCGCAAGTACTTTCTCCCTTTACTAGGGAAGAGACATGTTTAAATCTGAATCGATATCTAATTTTGACGAACAACAATTTTCCTATAAGATGCAAAGAGCACAGATGAGAGGTTCAACTACTCACTTCTTATTTTGCGTTTCAATCTCCAGATGAAAACCATATCACAATTCTTACTTCTACATGCCACTTAGAAACATGATTGCACATATGTGCATGTGTCGTGCTCCATTGCTGATGAAAAGGTCCCACCTGGGCCTAAAGCCATTTGAGTGGGGCTACATTCTGTGGATCAGTAGGATATCCGATAGATTCATTCTACTTGGTGCTCTTTGAGCTGTCATTAGAATATCTAGAGTCTGGCAAATCAGGATTAACCTAGAAAAGCTTTAAGGCTAAATTCAATACAATACGAAGAGTATGGTTGAACCGTGGGGAAGCTTATCAGCTTAATTGTCAGCATAAAAGATTATACATAAGCTGTATTTGGATATTGAAAGAGATCATGGGCATATTGTGTTGGAACATTCTTAATTACATTATATTGTTAAAACCTAACAGGGTTCGGTACCAAATACCAAATTCCTTCATAGGAGGTCCGTCCAAATCATGTCAAAACATTCCCATGGCCCAAAAGATAGTTGAGCATCCTATTTGGCTATTTGTTGCATCTTTGAGGGTGAGATGGTCATTTGGGGGGGAAGGCTATCTTAGCCCACCAAGACATTGTATAGAACAACTGATATAAACTGATGTGGTTTAATCAGCATTTTATTTATCTCGTTGCACATGCCCCAGATTTTAAATTAAATGTTGTCTTCTTAGTCAAGAACAATATTCAAAGTGGTATGCTAAATTTTCTTCTTCCAAAATAACAGGCTAAACCATGCAATAAGAGGTTTCTGGCAAGGAAGCCATAGAGTCGATTGACGACTTAATTTTTTTTCGAGACAGAGCAGACTCACCTCAAATTCAGAAGTACGGGAATCAGCAATGATCACAGCAGAGTTATCCTCTTCATGGTTCAACATGGAGGAAATTTCTTTCTTGGAACACAAGATAAATGTTAACACCTCGGTATAACCAGCCATTGCAATCTAAAATAGGAAGAACATTAAGTTAGATGGGAAGCAAAGATATCAAAAATAATTTATGAATCAAGAACGTAATCGAGAACACACAGAGTGGAAAACTTCATGAAGAAAGAACAAGTTAGTTCTTTTTTAAAAAACTTATGTGACGACCACCGAATACTGACGTACTAAGCTGCATTTGTTTTTTGGACTAAGCTGCATTTGAAATATATAGTTCAATAAGACAACACCTCAATACACATTAATTGTCTATGACATCATCCTATGAAAAGAAAAAAAAAACCTTAATAAAAGGACTTTAATATCGAAGTCCAAAATCCAAAAAGGGAAGTACGTGATCAGAAAGAAAAATGAAGTTGGGACGTATAGCTCAGAGAAGGGGTTATAATCCAACCAGACTATAAAAGACATTGGAACTAAAACTGAGACATTGAAACTCCCCCTCCCCCCCCCCCCCCCCCCTCTTGCTGACTAGAACTGAATTGTTTGCGAACTCTAAAGGTCCCAAACTATATTTTTCCATTTCCAAGTATTGAGGGCAACAACAACATACCCAGTGAAATCCCACAATGTGGGGTCTGAGGAGGGTAACATGTACGCAGACCTTACCCCTATCTCGAAAGATAGGGAGGCTGTTTCCGAAAGGCCCTCGGCTCGAGAAAACATGACGAGAAAAGGCCAAATAAGCACAAATAGCTCAAAACAATATGAAAATGCAACTAACAAAAGCAGGGAAAAAAACCCTGATAAAGCAGTCTGAGAAAAAAGTATTGAGGGCTTAGACAAGAATTTTTTTTTGAGAATGAAGAGAAGAAATAATTTTCTTAAAGATTACATGTCACAGAGACTACACAGAACACAATAGAAAATGATGCTGCCTTCTGCAAAGACATAAATGGCCATGACAGTCCCAAGCCGGTGTTAGCAATATGAACAACAAAGAAGTTTATAAGCACATTACCTCCGTACGCAGTAGATCACTGAATTGACTGAGAGGTAAAGGCTTCAAAGATGCAGGTTTTCTCTTTGGGATCTCATTGTAGCCATAAGCAATAGCAACATCCTTCAGAAAAGATGTTGGGATAGTAACTATAAGCAGAAAAGCTATGGTGGGATAGTAACTATAAGCAGTAATGCTTCTAAGCAAATACCTCCGCTACATCACATGGATGAAGAACGTCACTTCTTGTAGGAGGAACAGATACAACAAACTTGACTTCTTTATCTTCTGATACAGATTTCTCTGCACGCAATTGCATTTTTTGCAACAAACTAGCCACCTGAAATGTTGTTTAGCTGTTCAGAGTCTAGATAAAAGTTCCATCTTCTTTTCTACTCACAGGACAATACAGCAGTAAAAGCAACAAATGTCTTTCACATAAAAGCAAAATGGGGCAAGCAACTACTGCAAGTCTGCAAGAAATTTCTGAGAAGCATTTAAACAATGAACTGAAAATTCTGAAATGGCCTTCTCATCCAAAATATAGCAGCGGAACCAGAAAGGACATGTTATTAAAGTCAATAAAAGTACCATGAGCGTATGAGATGTCTAAACTCTAAGCCAGTGGATCAAATCACACCACAGACTTATGTTTGATGCTACTGTTTGAAGCACACTTAAGACATGGAAAGCAATTCAAAGCAACATAAAAAGCTTTCTTGATTAGGATTAGCAACTCGGGTACTCAAATTTGTTTTTCACTTATTTTGTTGAACTTAAATGCTATTTCTTAAACAGTGAAGTTTTTGTAGGTATTACTTATTAGTAAGAATTCAAGATTAAATCGGAAAAAAAACAGTTTCCAAGTCGGTTTTGTCATCCTCTTCAGATATCATAAGGCTTTGGAACCCAAATAAACTTTTGGAGCGTTCCCCCTTGGTGCCATCATTCATTAATCCAATATGCCAAACATGGATCCAATCATTATTCTCCACCTAATCCCCCTTTAAACTAAACAACTATCAAAGTATTTCAGACAGCATTTGGATCTATTAACTTCATGTTGGGGAGGATACAACAACACCACCACACCCAGTGAAATCCCACAATGTAGGGTCTGGGGAGGGTAAAGTGTACACGGACCTTACCAGGGATGTTGGGGAGGATAAGATCATAAATTGATGACTCCATTATTCATAAGTACATTGCCTATTAAGAAAAAATAGAAAATTAACTCCATCTGTTCTAGTTATATGACTCAATTTTTAAAGGACACTAAAATTGTGGAAATCACAAATCCATTGAAAGCATATTAAAGCGACCAAGAATATGCTTAAATGTCAGCAAGAAGAGCTGCAACGTTTGTCAACCAAAAACTAGTTGGTTAGATATATGAATCCCCTATATCCATTGATTCCATTTGGACCTATTCCACCCCAATACTAAACAATTTGACAGTTCAAGCAAATTATTGGTTCTCCAAAACTATACATCTCTAAATCTCACACTTATTCCAAGCAAAGTTTGTGTGTGAATGAACAAATTTCAAAGCAGCTTCATCCAAATGGACATATAGTTATTCAATTCTCCTTCCAAATAAGCCAGGCTACAGAGAATTTCCGAAAAATACCATCTAGCGGCAGCTAATAGAGAGATGTTCTAGTACAGCGAGTGGTATCTTTGCTTCCACCAATCTGATGGAAGGGAATTTGTACTCGGTGCTTCAAAACAAGCATGGAAGTAGTCAAAAAATCAATTATCATTGTTTTCTGGTAAAGGAAGAAAAGAAACAAGAAGAGATGTATCCAACTATGTGACTGAAAATCAATTATGAGTGTATGTGATGCATTTCTTGGATATCCTACTTTCGCTATAAGGATGAGTTATATTTTTTTTTTGGTAAAGTAATAAAATTCATTAGTAAAACATCAAGAAGATGCAAGGTTACAGATGGGAAAAGCTGGCAAGCTTGGCAAAACCTGTAGAACAATCTAAAGATATCCTATCTCTACTGAACTAGAGAAAAGGAGCTGATAAAATCTAGAAAGTTACCCACATTGTTTACAGGGGCAAAAAAATGCCAACTAAAAAGACTAACTAAACACCTAGACTTTAGAGAGCAAATAGGAGTTGAGATTCCTTCAAAGCATCTGTTGTTTCTCTCCTTCCATAGGGTCCAAAATATTACTGCTGGGATCATTCTCCAAATTCTTTTAATGGATTTGTCAACTCTCCAGAGTATCCAGCTAGCATATGCATATTTGATGTTGAAGGGCATTACCCATTGTAGACCAAGCATAGAGTAGAAGAAAAACCAGAGGCTAGCTGCTGCAGGGCAGTGCAAAAATAGATGGTTGACACATTCATTGGTCTGCTTGCACATGGTACACATGTTAACAACTATTACACCTCTCCTTCTAAGATTGTCTTGTGTTAGGCATGCTTCCTTCAGTGCAGTCCAAGTGAAGCAAGTAACTCTGAGAGGTTGTCTGGTTCTCCATACAAGCTTCCAAGGCCAAACCTCTAAAAGGCTATTTTGAGAGCACCAGTTGTTGTAACATTCCTTCACAGTGAAAATCTTTTTCTTAGAATTGCCCCAGAGTATTCTGTGCTGAAAATCTGCCACCAAAGTACTTTGTCCCAAACTTTCTAATAGAGAAAGAAAATCATCAACTTCCCAATCCTGTAAGTTTCTCCTTAAAATTGGTGTCCAACAGTTGTTAACTCTATATTGAGCTAATGTTGCTTCTTTGTTAGAAGCTATCAGAAATAGTGAGGGAAATAAATCTTTTACTAAAGTGTCCCCAAGCCATTTGTCCTGCCAAAATCTGATCTTGAGCCCATTTTCAGCCTTGAATGAGACAGCCTGGAAGAATTCCTCTTGGAGACTACTGATGTGTTTCCATACTCCAACACCATGTGGTTCATTGCTTTTCTTTGCAGTCCAGTGGTCTTGAATACCATATTTAGCTTTGATGATTTCCTTCCAGTACCCTGCCTCATTTTGACCATATCTCCAAAGCCACTTCATGAGTAGGCTGTTGTTATGAAACTTAAGATTTCTAATCCCCAGCCCCCCTTGGCCTTTGGGTTGAATAACTGATTGCCATTTGACCAAAGAGAATTTATGAGTAACACTGTTACCTTCCCATAGGAATTTCCTTCTAAGCCTGTCAATTTGCTTTAGAACTGAGCTTGGCATAGGGAAGAGTGACATAAAGTAAGTGGGAATGCTGTCTAGGACACTTTTGATGAGGGTGAGCCTGCCACCCAATGAGAGATATTGCATCTTCCAAGTGGCTAGTCTTTTCTCCATTCTTTCAATGACCCCACTCCATATCCCAGATGATTTGAATTTAGCACCCAAAGGAAGTCCCAAATAGGTGGTGGGAAAGGAGCCTGTTTTGCAGCTAAGAATATCAGCAAGAGCTTCTAGGTTGGTCACTTCATTCACTGGATATATAGTGCTCTTAAGCATGTTGATATGAAGTCCAGAGATGGCCTCAAAGATCATGAGGGTGGTGTTGAGATTAGAGACCTGCTGACAATCAGCTCCACAAAATATAAGGGTGTCATCTGCATAGAGTAGATGAGAGACTGAGACTGAGGTGGAAGGATTTCTGCCCACTTGGAACCCTTGAATCCACTGAAGTTCTTTGGCCTTTGCTAACAGCTGAGATAATCCTTCCATCGCAATGATAAAGAGGAAAGGGGACAATGGATCCCCCTGCCTGAGTCCCTTTTGAGAAGAGAAAAACCCAACTGGACTTCTGTTCACCAGAATTGAAAACTTCACTGTCGAAATACAGAAATAAATCCACCTTATCCACCTTTCCCCGAAACCCATTTGCTTCAAAATGTTGACTAAATAAGCCCAGTTAAGCTGATCAAAAGCTTTCTCAATATCTAATTTGCATAGGATCCCAGTCTCACCACTTTTAATTTTCCAGTCTAGCACTTCATTGGCAATCATAGATGCATCAGTGATCTGTCTATTCTTCAGAAAAGCACTCTGCTATCCAGAAACTAAGGAATCCACCACTTTTCCGAGCCTCTTAGCTAAAATTTTGGCCAGCAATTTGTAGACACTGCCTATAAGACTTATAGGCCTATAATCTCTAAGCTCTGCGGCCCCTTTCTTCTTTGGGATAAGAGCAATGAAAGAGGCATTGCATGATCTCACCATTTGGCAATTCTGATGAAAGAAATTAAAAGCTGCTAGCAGGTCTGCTTTGATGAAGTTCCATGATTTTTGAAAGAAAGCCATAGTGAAACCATCAGGGCCTGGAGCTTTGTCAGGGGCACAAGTCATGAGAGCTTCTAAAATCTCCATTTCGGTGAAAGGAAGTTCAAGGTCCTCTTTATCCACTGTGTTGAGACTTGACAGACCTTCAAAGACAGCTGAGGGTCTCCAAGATTCAGTTTCTTTGTAAATTTGTTGATAGTACTCCAGAATACCATCCTTGATCCTTCCTTTGTCTTCAATTACTTCATTCCCTATTTTGAGTCTGTCAATGGTATTGCCCTTTCTATGAGAGTTGGCCATTCTTTGGAAAAACTTTGTATTCTTATCCCCCTCTTTCAACCATAAACATCTTGATTTTTGTCTCCATGAGATCTCTTCAGCGGTTGCTATTTGCTGAAGTTCAAGTTTGAGATTCAATGTCTGACCTTTCTCTTCTATAGAGAGAGCTCTGAGCTCAGCTAACTGGTCCAGCTTCCAAAGTTCTTTGAGTGCCTTGTTCCTTTGAGTCTCGATTGTTCCATAGACGTCCCTATTCCATTTAGTAATGTCTTTCTTGAGATTTCTTAGTTTCTGCATTAGCACAAAGTCTGGGGTGCCTAATACAGTGTAAGAAATCCACCATCCTTCTATCATGTCCATGAAACCCTCAGCTTGAAGCCACATGTTTTCAAATTTGAAATAAGAAGGTGTGGTCTCCCAATCTCCACTTTCCAGGATAATTGATTTATGATCAGAAAAAACTCTAGGCAAGGGGTACTGTTTGATAGTATTGAACATCTCGCTCCATTCTGTTGAGATAAGGAACCTGTCAATTCTAGAGGCTTGGAGAGACTCCTCCCCTCTTGACCAGGTAAATTGTGCTCCCTGAAGTGGAGGGTCAATCAAATCCAGGTCTAGAATAGTGTTGGAGAAGCCCAGCATCGTCCTTGATCTTCTAACGCAGTTCAATCTTTCCCCCACAAATCTGCACACATTGAAATCCCCTCCTATGACCCATAGGTCAGACCACAATCCCCTGATAGATGCTAACTCGAGCCAAAGATCCTCTGCCCAAGAGATCCATCTGTTTCCCCAAATTTTCCTGATTAGAGATGGATTCCATGTCTCTATTTTGGTTTCCTGCAGGCAAATAATATCAACTCCCCACTTGTGAATAAGAGATTTCAAAGTGTTTCTCTTGTCTTTATTGTTGAGACCCTGCACATTCCAGCTGAGTGTTTTAACTCTCATCTGGAACGAGCCTTGTGAGACCTGCCCCTCTCTTTCTTCCCACTCCCGTCCTGGAGACCCCAATCCAATCTTTTAAGTTCAGTAACTGCTTTGCTTTTCCCTTTCTTTAATTCTCCTGTTTTATTTTTTTGCTCAAGAATCTGCACTTTCCTTTTTTCCTCCATTCTCAGAATAATTCCCAGAAGTTCGTGTTCAAACCCAGCAACATTTACCCCCAACACTTTGCAAGCCTTCATCATTGTCAACTTCGTCCATTTTGAGGTTTCCACCACATCAGGGATATCAACAGTTTGAATTTGTGGATCATGCCAAGGCAAAGGAAGAAAACTGTTGTAGGACTGAGATGAGATACCAGAGTCAGATTCATTTGAAACTGACAGTGCTGAGAATATCGGTTTGGGTATATGTGGGTCCATCAAGTGTCCTGCGTGAACCGCTTCATCATCTGCTTCAGGCTCGGATAGTGTCCCCTCCATGAGTTCTAAATCCCTGAGACTAGAAGCTTGAATTTCTAGTTCAAAAGGATCAAAAGAGAATGAAGCATTCAAGGAAGATGAAGCTCTGAAGCAGCATGGGTCCAGCTTTGGTACAGATGATCTCCACACTTGCTTCTTTTTGTGTTGCTTGAAGTGTTTGCTTGTAAGTGGGCCTTTAGTGTAGTAACCGTTGTTCAAAGCTAATGAAATTCTCCCTTTGTAGTGTTTCTTACTACCCTGACTATTATAAGAGAATAAGGCCGGCCCATTTGTGTTTAAATCCTTCAAATTCCTTCTTTTCTCCACAGGTTCTTCCACACGTGTGTCACGTGAATCATTAATGGTATTAACACGTGGAGCTGAGAGAGAATTTGATCCCATCTTATTACCAACCTCGGGCAAACCAGTTGAAGGACCAGCATGTAAAGAAAAAGACCGGATTTCCTTAATTATTGGCAATTCGAAGATCCTATCATCAAATTCAAAATTCAAACTTGCCGGAAACTTCATAGCTGATTTTTTGACGCAAATGCGAGCCCAGATCAGGTGGGTTCTGTTCTTCGTATCTTCATCAACACCGACATAACCCCCGCAACGAGCCCCTATATGTTCAAAAGTATCCATTGACCAAGCATTTAGGGGGATTCCAAAAACTTTCAACCATATGTTTTCCGAGCAGTTACCAGATTGCAATGAGAAAATGTCATGCGACCACCAAGATAAAGAAAGATGTCTTCCGTTCCAGAACCAATTCCCTGCCTTTACCCTTATTGCCTCTTGCCTGGAAGGAAGCTCAAAGAGGAACTGATTGTGGTCTAAAGGTATGACTTTGATGCCAGCAGTAACTCTCAATCTACTAATGAACCATTTCTGAATAGTTTCGGGATTGGGACTGTGATGAAATGGGTCATTGAAGGTGCCAACCAAGCTTCTGTGCAGAGGATGTTTTCCATTCAATTCTCCTTTGTTGGTTCCTTGACTTATATCTGGCCATCTGTCAATGCTAGCAGCTGCACGATAAGATTTTGTCAATGGGGGAGGAGGAAGCAGTGGCTCTGCTTCGCTGAATTCTTTCAGAAATCGAAGGATTTTCTTCGCAATATCTGACCATCCACTGTTGAGGCTGATCTCAGGGATTATCACTGCTGCTTTAGATGAACCATGCCAAACCTCTATGCGAACAAATCTACCATAAACATTGAAGTTTTGGTAAACTCTGAAAAGATTGTGTTGTTGTTTTCTACCCCACCTTCTATATAGTCGACCAGTGCCTTTTGATGCTTGAATAAGCGCTTCGCACACCCATCTCAGGTTCTGAATATCCATATTGATCTTGCTTGTATATCTCTTGCCCCTTTCTATTAATGAAAACCAGTTATAATATTTATCCCCCGTATTCCTGAGTTCAAAGGATTTATCCCCACTGATGAAAAAAAGGTGTGAGCCCTGCATGTTTCTAATGAAAGTCACTGAAGAGACTGAAATGACCACTGAAGGAGTTTTATGTTGATTGATGTGGTCGCCGGCACTGTCAGATGTCACTGGTGATTCTGCCGGCAGCAACTCAGGTCGCCGGAGTTTTTTTTTTTTTTCCGGCACTGACAGGTCGCCGGAAAATTTATCCGGCACTGTCAGAGGTCGCCGATGTCGACAGAGGGTAGATCTGAAAAGATTTGGAGGAGAGAGAAAGCAAAAGAACTAGAAAAAGCTGTAGATGGAGGCTATGGAGGAGAGAGAAAAAGCTGTAGATGGAGGCTATGGAGGAGAGAGAGAGAGCTGGAGTCATGCTGGAGTGAGGGCTGTGATGGTGGTTTGAGGAGAGAGAATCAGATCTGGATCTATTTTGCTTACCTGGGAATCTGTGTCTGGGAGCATTGAATTAGAGCAAGAGCAAAAAAAAAATATTCAAGCTTAGGATGAGTTATATTACAGGTCAAGAAAAATCCCCAGATACTGTTTGAAGCATAATGACATCTACTACCACACACTAGTGTAGTTTATGCAACCATGTGGACTTGGTATAGTTGCCATAGGCACCGGTTTCGGTCAACTAAATGCTGGAGTCCTAAATATTGGAAGTTACAGAACATTTGTGACCAACATCATAATTGTCATGAAGATACAATGATAAAATGACATTAACTGGAGGAAAAGCTTTCTATACCCCATTAATGATTTTACAAATATGGAATATGGATCTGTTGGCAACTCCGAGGGTCTTTCGGAGACAGCCTCTCTACCTCCCAAGGTAGGGGTAAGGACTGCGTACACTCAAAGGCATCTCTTGGACCATGCCTGGAAAGGCCACAGATGCTATCAAAAGTTGGGAGGAAACAGGCTTACAGGCAAAGGACAGGAGCAGATGGAGAATTGTCCCTGCCTACATCTGGTGGACAATTTGGAAGGGAAAATTCCAGATGTTTTGAGAATGTGGAGAGTGGGTTGCAGAAGATTAAGCTAAACTCTTATCTTGCTTCTGTGTTTTTGGTGCAATCAGATCTACTCAAATGATACTGTCTCTATTATTGATGTTTTAGATTCAATCTAGAAAGAGGACAGTAAGATTTAGAGTTTGTTGTAAATATAGTTTCAGTACTACCTAAGTACTGTTTTGCTATATTTGCCATATAAAAGATATAGTTACCAGTTCTTTTAAAAAAAATGATGATAAAATGACAGAAACTTCTGTTTACATGACGAAGAGAGAAGAAGAGAGGATGAACAGCAAACTCTATAATACCTTATCCTCTGGCAATTGAACTCCAATGATACCAGTAATGTAGGACAAAGGCACATTCATGTCGTAGATTGAGAGATCGGGATAAACAAATGATTTTCCATCAGGATATGTTACTTTAACCGGTTCGACTTCAAACTTCCGCTCACAGTACACTGAAAACATGGTTACCTACATGTAATATTTAATTAGTCAGAGTCCCAGCAAACTGGAGGAAAGGAAAAAGAGCTTCTAGCTCCTACCATTGTGTTCAGAACAATGTTGGCCTTCGTCAAATCTGTGGCTGTACATTCTATAAACACATTCTTTGTTTTCAGTGAAATGGCTGAATGTGCACCATTAATAATGGGGGGTAAAGATACAACAGTCCTGCAGAACAGAGAGTGACTAATGAGTTGTAGAAAGATAGTGGCCAAAATTCATCTAGAATCTGTCTATCCTCAACAAAAGCATTTTGGGAAGTAGACATAGTCTCGACCAAGACCTTCTTTAGTCTAAGGAAAGCACCTCAGAGATTTATCTTATAGATGTTTACCACTAGACTAATAAGTCTATAATTCTTGATGCTCGTTGCTCCTTCCCTATTAGGATTGATGATAATAAAGATGCATTAATACTTGTTTTAAACTCCACTGAAACTCCCTAATAGTCTCCATCGCCTCACCTTTAAATGTATCCGAACACTGCTGGAAGAGTGCCAACGTGAACCCATTTGGCCCGAAGCTTTATCCCCCACACAATAAACCAACGCTCCTCACCTCCTCTTTGCCAATCTCCCTCTCCAACCACCCCCTCTTTTCCTCTCTTACCTGATTAAAAATCAACACCGCCAATTTTGGTCTCCACCACAATTCCTCTTCAAATAAACGATCACAGGAACCTATAGTCGCCTCTTCTATCCCCTCCACCCCCTTGTGCACTTCCATTCCCCCATTCAAATCTGTCTTTCTGTTTGCAACTGCTACTCTACAAAAGAATTGTGTTCGAATCCCCTTCTTCTAACCACAACAGCCTCGACTTTTATCTCCAACAAGTCTTTTGTTTCCAAATTTTATCAATAAAGTTATTACTCTATCTAAAAAAACATATAGGTCATTGGACAGGCAACGAAGTAAATAAATGCAGTAAGATAGCTCCAGACGGGTAGGCTCATTTGTGAGCTGGATACCTTTTGCAATCATATATAACAGGGTACACTGGTGAATTCTCGATTATGTGCAGAAACTTCTTCAGCTTCAAATCCGACTGCAAATCAGCGCAGTGATGTGTTAGATATGTCTTTAAAGTACAAAATTAATCTAAGTGAATCTTCAAGATATAACAAGAACAATAATAGAGACAAAGAAGAAAAGGATAAGTTGCAACTCACTTTGTAAAATTCCATCAGCTCATCAGCTTTGAACTTTTTGGTCTGAAAAAACAACCACAAAATATCAGCTTTAACACCATCATAACCTAGGCCAACTGCTAAAATAAACCAATTACCTGCTTTAATGGCACAAAATTTATTTCTGCAGGAGGCAAAGCCTGAAATTAGAGGGAAAAATTTTAAGCATCCCCCATCAAAAACTACTTAGGGAAAAGAATACAGTACACAAGAATCAGATTTACAAGGAAAAATCAGGCTGTCACTCTTATTTAGAGCTAGTAATACAAGAAAAACTTTGAATCAAGCTAGGTATACAATTCACATATACCTCATATGTGAAAGGTCCTTCAATTGTATCTAGGTCATGGGTACCAATTGCAACCAAGGTTCGTCGCCTAGAAAAAGCAAAAAGGAGAACAAACAATGAGTACCTAAGTGTAAGCAAGAGAAAACACATGAGGACTCTTTTAGATAATAAAGTTGTTAGTACAAGATATGAAACATGCTTTATGCCTATCCCAAAATAATGAATCATGCTCTCATTTAGGTGAAATAAATTGCATATCTTATCCCCCATAAGCTCTAAAAAACTTTGAAAAGAAAATTCCTTTTTTTGGCGACAATAAGTTAACTCGCATGATTAAAGTAATCCTTTCGCCTAGTCTCATTTACTGAACAAGCTAAGATTTCTATATAATTTCTTTACAAGTCAAATCCCTTTAAAAGAATAACTGAAGGGTATCCAACCATGTACAGAAGCTTCATAAGTTCAGGAAAACCAGTAAAAGCTATCTACTCACTGATTCCTCATGAAAGCTGAAAATAGACCGCACAAGTACAAAGTTTTACAGTATCTTTACAGCCGAGAAACAAAAAGATAATAGGAAAATATAAGAATTAATTCCACCCGAGTAGTGATCCGCCATGCTTCAAGATGTCATTAAACAAAATTTAACATCAAGTAGGGCTAACAGAAACTAAAAGAGTTAAATAGGTGTTGAAGTGTGCAACCTTTCCATCTAAGCTTAAGTTGTTAAAGAGAACACATTTTTAATCACTTAGTTATATTATGTCTCAACAGGCCCCGTCATGTGTGGCCTGATTCTTATTCATGGGCCAAACAGTGGAGATCTATTTTTATTGCGGTGCGTTTGAACCCAACATTTATGTCAGCTCTAATATCATGTTGAAGTGTGTGACCATCACATTATATTAGAAAAAACACTTTTAGTTACCTAATTTTTCTTTTATAATCGAGAAATCTTAAGGGCCAATGGCGCATCCGGAACTCGGAATAATAAGCCCGTCCCTCTAACTTTCCCCACTTAAATACCATGCTTCTGTCTGTAGCATGGTCCCAGCCAGTAACGTGCACCTAACCCACACTCAGAAGTTGCGCTCTAACCATTACATAGAAAGCTTGGGGCGATTATTTAATTATATTACGTCTCAACAATAGAAATTTCAGTTGAAAAAGAAAAGATAAACAGGAATCTCAAACTGCGCTTTATAGTCTAGCAATACCTGCAAATGTTTTGATGCAGCCTGTCTTGTAGATCAATGAAGCTATTGTATTTAGCCTCATCAAATGTTACACCTCTTAAGACAGCACATACAACATATGGGCGAATCTTGGATGTCTAAACAGGGAAAGACAATAGTTAATGCAATAAGAAATTTCTTTATAACTAATTAGTTTCTTTACCACTTTTTTTTTTTTTTGGGGGGGGGGGGGGGGGGGGGGGGGGGGATCAAGTAATAAAATGTATTAAAAATTAGTACCTCTGTTTTGACATGCACTTCAAGCATAGAATCTTTACCAATATCCGCCACCTTATACGTTGGGATTGGGTCAATCCCGCTAAATATTCGGAGAGCTTGCGCTAGTCCTTCAAGACAAAGCAAATCATATCTGCAATACCAGTTTTAATGAAGACATGTTACACTACCAGTGCCAAAATTAAAACCAACGTTGTTATCCTCCAAATAAAAAACAATTTAACATCACTCCACTAAACTAAGTGCAAAATGCTAGTAGCCCACCAAAGAAAATCAGTTATACTTGATTCCAAATATTCAAAGCAAAATCAAAATCTCCAAAAGTTTCTACAAATTCAGGAAAATTGATTTTGCAATGTGATTATGAAAAGCAGACAAGACCACCTGTTTGCCGGAACTTCAATTTTGTATATGGTCTCTCCATCGTCGTCCGTTCCCTCTTCCTCCAAATGCTTTTCTTTTCTCTGAATTGCTTTTTCTGTTGTCTACATTTTTTCAAACAAGCATAGACTCAATAGGAGACCAACAACTCAATGCTTGGATCAAATAAACTTGCTGAAGAGAGAAAAACACATATGACTATACAAATTACTTCTTACATCCCCAGAATGTTACTGATCCAAAGTATAACAGCAGCATCAAATTTGCTCAATTCACAAGTTTTTGGATATAAAATTTACATATTTGGAAACTACAAACAGTTTTACTAAATAACATATGGGGCAGCCCAATGCACAAAGCATCCCGAGTTAGCAGGGCCTAGGGAAGGGTCAATTCGTTTAAAAGAAAAAAAAAATTGTGGAGGTCCTGAAATTTGATACTACCATGAACAAACAAATCATGTACAACATTTTTTGGATGATTTGTGATCGAGAACACGATTTAGTTCTATGTTGATTATAAATTAAGCATATCTAGCATTTATTGCGAGATTAAAGTTTGGTCCGGCAATCCAAAACTTAAGACTCGTAATTTAACTTGTCTGAAATTTGGCTTTGACAAGCTTAACTTTAGACTTGTATATATGAAATTTGTAATTTCAGACTTGAATTTTTTAACTTTAATCTGTACGTCTGAAGTTGATTTTGAAGTCGTTAAACTTTTTTTATATACAAATATGTTACTCTCTCCGGTTCAAAAAGAATGTCCACTTAGCTATTTGCACGCGCCTTAAGAAAATACTAACTCCTAGGCAAAAATAGGTAATTTGACTAAATTACCCCTAATTAAATAGGTATTGGTATTTGGTCACTTAACACTTAATAAGGACAAATTTGGAAAAACTTTATTGATTTGGTAAGTTGACACTCTTTTCTAACCAAAAAATAAAGGGAAAATACTATGTCTATTTGGAGAAAATATTTACCCGAAATAGCCCATATTTCTAATATTACCCAAAATAGCCCTTTTATACATCATTATACATTTTTATATAGGTTTATACATTGTCTACACCAAGTGTATAATGTTGTACATAGTTTATATAAACCCTGCTGCAAAAAAAGAAAAGTTGGCTATGCAGATGTAAATAAGAAAATATGGCTACGTGGATGTAATATTTTATGCTGGATTGTATATTATTGAAATTATCCCAAAAAACAAAGAGAATAGCATCTAAATGCGGAATTGAACAGTGCTTACTATATCATCAAGCTCAATACCAAACTTAAAGCACAATTCATCAAATTCATCATCAGCTGCAAATTCATATCAACAAAAAAAAATCAATCTAACGGTAAAAAAAAAGTAATTAAAATGCGGTAATTTTGATAGTGAAAGAGAATTAAACTTACTGTAAGTAGAACCTAGGGCTTCGAATAAACGGTCTTTTCCAACACTAACAGTTGGCATTGTTGCTCCTCAATTTTGAGAAAAATGGGGAAAGAGGTCGTGTTTGGTTTGTGGTTTAGTTCGATTATGAAATGTTTTGGGGATTTTAGCTTTGAGGGTTTTGGACATAGGGAGTCGTTTCATTTTTTTTTGCGCGGATTGCCCTTCTTTTGTGATGGTCTTTAAATTTTGCCCCTCATATTTGTGGTCTTTAAATTATGCCCCTCATATTGCTGGTCTTTAATTTTTGCCCTTCACATTATAACTCTAAGCATTCACGTAAAAATTATGAGGTTCTGAATTCGAATCCCCGCTCAAGCATAAATTAAAAAAAAATTCAAGGTAAGATTTGGGTCGCGTGTATGTCGGACCCGGCATATACTTGTTAAGGAATTACCAAATTTATGTCGGACTTGGCATACTCATGCCTTATGGGCAGACTTGGCATAAGTATACCGGGTCCGACATAACTTTGATAATTCTTTAACAAGTTTATGCCGGTGGGGCATACTTTTAATGGGAAAATTTTTATGCCAGACCCGGCATAAACTTGTGAAGGAATTACCAAAGTTATGCCGGATCCGGCATACTTATGCCAAGTCTGCCCATAAGGCATAAGTATGTCGGGTCCGGCATAAGTTTGGTAATTCCTTAACAAGTTTATGCCGGTGGGGGCATACTTTTAATGGGCAAACTTTTATGTCGGACCCGGCATAAACTTGTGAAGGAATTACCAAAGTTATGCCGGACCCGGTATACTTATGCCAAGCCTGCCCATAAGGAATAAGTATGTCGGGTCCGGCATAACTTTGGTAATTCCTTCACAAGTGTATGCCGGTGGGGGCATAGCGAAATTTAAACTCTGTCTTGCGAATTTTTTTTAAAATTTTGACTGTGTTGGGGTTCAAACCTGGAACCCATGGGGTTTAGCCGAAGGGCAAATTTAAAGATTTCAAATATGAGAGGTAAAATTTAAAGACCATCCCAAAAGAAGGGCAATTTTGCGAATTACCCGAGTCGTTTTGCAGTGTTATTGGGCTTCTGTTGGGTTGGGGGGGGGGGGGGGGGGAGGGGGTTTCTGAGTTGGCATTTTAAAATAGGGAAAAAAAAAATATACCGTCCAGGATAAAATATTACATCATATATGCAACATTATACATTTACTATAGACAATGTATAAACCTTGTATAAAAGTATATAATAATGTATAAAAGGGCCATTTCAGTAATATTAGAAATATGGGCCATTTCGGGTAAATATTTTCTCCAAGTAGAGGTAGAATGTATTTTCCCTAAACCGAATCTTTATAGAATTATTTGTAATAAATCATTTTAATTAATTTAAAGTGGTTTTTGTCCTAATTGATTTCCAATATATATATATTTGTAGGACGGAGTTATTCGATATCTGCACGAGTTGAAGTTAATAGGTGCTTATGAAATAATTAAGTTGCACAGAGCGACTATCAGAGTTATGAATTATATCATGTATTGAATAACTTATGTGAATATATGAATTAATGTGGTTGTCACTTCAACATTCTTCATCCGCGCTAGTCAAAAATCAACCTAACAAGTTTAAAAAAATATATTAATTGTGATATTTGAACTAGTGAAGCAATTTTTTTGTACTTAAACAAAAATATGGGATCCAATTTTTGAGATTTGTGATTATCCATTATCAGATATTAAATTTGGTTTTATGTTTTAGGTAAATTAATCAAGTTGGGTGGTGTTTTCTAGTTTTTAGAAATTGAGGGGTATATATCATATTTCAATATATTAAAAAAAAAAAAAACACATTCAAACAATCAAATATTCTTTTCAAAAAGTATAAACAAACACAACTCCATATTCAATTCCAAATAAACTGAAAATAGTATTTGGCTTCTATGGCCAAACACCTACTAAGTAACACTACTGTTAGATTGTTCTTAATATGATTATAATTTAAGATTTTAAAAGCAAGATGAATTCTAGTTGTAGCCTTTAGCCAAAAGTATTTCCTAGTTGTCTCTATAATTGAATTTAATGGTATCTTATCCAACACCTTCTAGTAAATTCTGACATTTTTGTCATGAGAATTAATCTCAAAATTATAGTAAAATTATTAAAAGCAAGTTGAATTCTAGTTGTAGCCTTTAATCAAAAGTATTTTTCCTAGTTGTCTCTATAATTGAATTTAATGGTATCTTATCCAACACCTTTTACTAAATTCTAACATTTTTGTCATGAGAATTAATCTCAAAATTATAGTAAAATAACTAAAGTAATTTTTCAGCACTTCAAACATTGTGAAACATGTAAAGAGTGATTCTCCAATGTCTCAAGCATACTAAACCTTGGACATCATTTTTGCTTTTACATCAATATGTCATCATGTGTGATTTTAGTTTCGTCATGCTTAAACGGTGTATAACACTATCGAGTTATTGTGAAGAGTTGTGCAGCAATTTTTTTTCTTATTTCTTATTTATAGACATTCAGTCATCTACTGGACAAGATAGTTAAAACGATACGAAAAATTTAGACTCATAAAGGAAAAAGGTCGATGGGAGCGATTCTTTCACTTGCATCAATTCGGCATGTGTACGAGCATCCTACATTGTGCAACATATATGTTGCTCAAAGGTGCGTGTGAGTTGATTGGCACATTTCATTATGTGGAGCAATAGTTGGTGGCAAATTGCAGAAGTAATGACATGCTAATAAAAAATTAGACCGAGAATGGTCTTAACATGTTCTTGATCAGTGGATGTAATTTTTCCATTCATTGTGTGGGTCGTACTTAGCATATCAATGTAGTAAGGGGGTTTCTCCGCTAAAAGAGAAAGCACTCCGTATTAGGAGTTTCTCCATTACTATGACGCGAATTGAAGAAGATTGTTTAAACGAACAATGCAACAATCTTCTTAAAGGTTCTCCCAAGAAAAAGTGAGTTATATTTCTTTTATTCATAGCAAATGATATTTTTTTACTGAACCTTAATCAAAGTCGATACACATTGGTGACATGAATCTAAATGCTTTCAAAGAGAAATCACACTGCATGAATTTAAGATGTATTCGAATATGGTCAACGAAGATTTATATAGCGGATCAAACTTTCCAGCGACTGAACCGTCGTTGTTGTTGAATTTTATGGAGAGATCGCACTGCAGATTTTGAGGTCTATATCCAAACATGATCAACGAGGATTCTTATAGCCGATCTCAACTTTTTTCAGGACTGATACGTAGTAGTAGTTGTTGTTCTTGTTATTTGATGGACAAATCACACTGCAAGAATTTAAAACTATATCAAAATATAATCAACATGATTCATAATCATATAGCTGACTTCAACTTTTTCGAGACTGAAAGGGTGGCTCTAGTCGTTGCATTTAATGTTGGAAAATTTTCGTAAATCAGGAACTTGTTCAAATTGTTCCATATGTTTTGATTCCAAGCAAATCCAGGCTTCGATTCCACCATATTTAGAATCCAACAGTATGATGACATTCTTGTACCCAAGTTCTGATATGCTAAAACAAACAGGCTTCCCCCATCCAAAATCAGCATTATAAAATGGCATCCCACACCAACTACTAAAAGTATACAATTCTATATCACTTCTTGTTATCAAATCTTCAAACATCCTCCAATTATCAACAACTGAGCCGGAGGTTAAATACTTTTTACAAGTGTTATGGAATTGTGACAAACTTTTCTTAGTATTGCACCCAAATTTGACAAGTCTTTGTCATTTTCACCTTTATTTTCCCAATAGAACGTGATGAAATTTCCCACAATTTCGTGGCAGAGGTTAAATACTTTTTACAAGTGTTATGGAATTGTGACAAACTTTTCTTAGTATTGCACCCAAATTTGACAAGTCTTTGTCATTTTCACATTTATTTTCCCAATAGAACGTGATGAAATTTCCCACAATTTCGTGGGACAATGAAGCTAGAACGGACCATTTCCTCAAGTTCACCGTGTGTGACAAGTAGGACATTAATGATGATGATGACGAAGTCGTAGCACATTTCCATATAAGAGCTGACACAACTTCAACGTGCGTGGGGTCCAGCACGTCCTCACTGACAATATCAGACTTGAGATTCGAGACGCTAGACGCATTGAAGACGAAGATTTTCATGACACACGATAATTGGGGTCGTGGCATGAACGTACAAGTACTAGAGCCTGTTTGGATGAGTTTAAAATAAGCAGTTTATAAGCTGAAAACAGCTTATAAGCCAAAAAAAAAAAATTGGGGCAGGGTAATTTTTTTTTTTCCAGCTTATAAGCTGCTTTAGATAAGCTAAGTCAAATGGGCCCAATTATTTTTTTGGGCTTATTTATGCATAAAATGGCTTTAAACTAGCCAGCCAAACACTCAAAAAGGCTGAACAACTTATAAGCCAATCCAAACGGGCTCTTACTCGTGACTGGCAAAGGTGGCCATGTCAATTCGGTAGGTGGGGAATATATTTTTTTGTAAGCGCTATAAAATCAGGCTGAACAGAGAACATGACTTATTTCCTAGAGCCAACATTGTTGCCTTTGCCCAACATTTGACGAAAGCGCCAAAGGACGCCACGTCCTCGAGCTTGTGAGAAGAGGAGCAACCAAGAATCATGCCTCCACATTCTAAGAATGTGAGTTGAACAAGCAAAACAATAGTGGTGGAAGCAGGTGAATTATCCTCGAGCTTTGGGAGGAAGTGATTTGCTATCTTTATTGTTTGATCAGAATTTGAGAGGATGTCTTGGAGATTGTAGTTATGTGCAAAAGCTTCAATGAACACTACTCCAAAATCATCATCTTTGGAATTGCAACTGATTGAAGTGTTATCATTAATTAATCTTCCAGCAAAGGGATAAAAATCAACAAGTTGATCTAGAGCTGATAAATTGTAGGATTCACAAGTTTGAGGAACAATTGGTTTGATCAAATCTTGAGATATTGTCTCTACTTTTCTTTCCATTGCTTTTGGAGATTACTAATTTAGATTAAAATCTATTGCTAGTGAAAGTTGGCATGGCCTTTAAAATTTAAGAATCCCATCAGAGATACTGGAAGATATGGAAGGAATCTATAACTCTGCTTGCTACATATTTTATCATACAGTGCTTTCCATGACGTTTCCTCCATGACGTTTCCATCTTTTTTAGTTTCAATTTCAATATATATAGCCCTATGATCCGACCCTTCTTCGGATCTCATACATAGCGGAAGCTTAATGCACCGGGCTCCTTTATAGCTTGAAAATAAAAACAAAGTTGGTTAGATCTTGAATGCCGGAGATATACATGAAAGAATACAACCTGAGATAATACATAAGTTTCTTTTCATCCACACATTGCATGTTCCATAATTACGAATTATATCACATACAATATTCCTTTTTTCACATCTTTTTTTTCTTCACCTCTTCCTAGGAGCTCACACATTTTTGCTCCCTCAATGGTTCAAATACAGGGGCAGAGCTAGTATACAAGGTTAAAATTATTTTTATGTATATATAGTATATATTGAACCCTCTTGATTTTTTCATGTGTACTTTTTTATTTTTTCGAAGCTACTGCTCTTACTCACAACAAGATTGGAAATGGAAGGTGCTGTACCACATGAGCAACCTCCTCTTGTCGCATCTTCCTTTTCAATTTCAATAATTTGATCAAACATTGAGTGCAACTGTGCAAGACCTTATTAATTGATGCCAAAAGAGATATAGGATACTGCTAGATAAACTAAACAAGAAAACGATGTGGGAAATAATTAATAATTTTCTAGTCATCCATCATAAATGCACATTATATACGTACTTATCATACAAAAAGTACAATATTCCTTTTCACTGAACAACCAATAATTCCTAGACTCTTCTTCATCCTTTCTTCTTCTTAGTTATTTCTTTTTCTAGCTATTTAAATTTTCTTTTCCAAAATATGATGAAATAACTAAGTGCACCATTCTCTTTTCTTACGTTTGAATAAATGAGATATTGTTTGATTAGAGAAGTCCATACAAATCTGGAAAGTAGATGTAAAGGCGGCTATTCGAGGGCAATTAACTGACTGGATTAAAATTGCACAAGGTTAATTAAACCGTTAACTTCCCCTTTCATTTTTTTTTTCTCATGGGTTTAACAGAATATATCCTTCTAACTATAAATTCCCTTCTACTCTTCATTCACTTTTATCTATCCACTTTAGACTTTTCAAGCTGCTTAAGGAATAATAAATGAAATGTATAATTTACCAATGTACCATTTTAATAGGTGCATATTTTTATTAGATTTGAAAAATGATTTAAAGTGAGTAATTAATATTATGGATAAAACAAGAAAAAATAAAATTTCTTTTATTGATATGTTAAAAGTGACAAGTAAAAGTAAAAATATATTTTTAAAATATTGGATAAGTAAAATTGAACAAAGGGAGTAGTTATTTCTTTCCTTTCCACCGTTCTTTTCATTTCAATTTGCAATACAAATCAATTTTCTTCTTCCACACGATTCAATTTCCTCAGTTAGATTCTAAATTCGACACGGAAATAAGAGTATAAAAAGGAACCACCGATAGTTAAGGTATTAAATTTGTGACAAAGAGATAGTTCAAATATGTTTTTTTATCATTTTTTAAAATCATTTTTTATTTTATTTCATTTTGTGGATATATTTTACACTCTCTCATTTCAAATTATATGTCGCTTTTTTATTTTACATGCTCTTAAAAAATATTAATTAAAAGAAATATTTAACTAATTTGCCCTTATTCATGTCTAAAGTATAATATCTTTTTAATAAATGTTTACTCTATGTATGTCTTATCTCCATTAAAATGTGAAAAAAATAATTAATTATGTCTTGAATTTTTAAAACGATAACTAATTTGTGACAATAATTTTATAACCACGGCAAATAATTCGAGACGGAGGGAGTATTTTTAATGAGATTAGCAGCATTTCTTTTTTCAATATTTAATTTTCAGATGGATTTTAACAGAATATTCCCTTCTCGTTGGTTCTTTCTTTTCCACAGTTTGTTTTCATCATTTCAATTACAATTTTACAATTCAATTTTTCTTTTCCCTCACGATTCAATTTCCAAATTTAGACACGAAAAAACAGAGTACAAATTTCCTCTTTTAGAATCCAACAAAACCCTTTAATCCTTCCTTTCAGGTAAATTAACAATTCACATTTCCATTTTTTCAATGTTCTAATTAATGCCCTTTTAATTAGTTGAACATTTGTTTGATGAATTTTATATAGAATAATCCAATAAACGTAGTTTAGAGAATTTATTTGGGCAAAACCTGTAATTTTTTGAGTTGATACCCACTTGACTGAGATTTCTGAGAAATTGGGAAAATTACGGTCTATGTCTACTTGGAGGAAATATTTACGCCACGTAGCCCATATTTTGAGTTTGTTATCTGGTTTAGTCCATATTTGTGTATAAACACCTTTTATACACTATTATACAAGGTTGATAGATTATGTATAATGCTTTCCACCAGGCATAATGTTGTATAATATTGTATATTGGGCTACGTGGCGTAATATTTTATCTTGGGCTGTAGTTTATTGAGTTCATACCACTTGACTGAGATTTCTGAGAAATTGGGAAAATTATGGTCTATGTCTACTTGGAGGAAATATTTACGCCACGTAGCCCATATTTTGAGTTTGTTATCTGGTTTAATCCATATTTGTGTATAAACACCTTTTATACACTATTATACAAGGTTGATAGATTATGTATAATGCTTTCCACCAGGCATAATGTTGTATAATATTGTATATTGGGCTACGTGGCGTAATATTTTATCTTGGGCTGTAGTTTATTGAGTTCATACCACTTGACTGAGATTTCTGAGAAATTGGGAAAATTATGGTCTATGTCTACTTGGAGGAAATCTTTACGCCACGTAGCCCATATTTTGAGTTTGTTATCTAGTTTAATCCATATTTGTGTATAAACACCTTTTATACACTATTATACAAGGTTGATAGATTATGTATAATGCTTTCCACCAGGCATAATGTTGTATAATATTGTATATTGGGCTACGTGGCGTAATATTTTATCTTGGGCTGTAGTTTATTGAGTTCATACCACTTGACTGAGATTTCTGAGAAATTGGGAAAATTATGGTCTATGTCTACTTGGAGGAAATATTTACGCCACGTAGCCCATATTTTGAGTTTGTTATCTGGTTTAATCCATATTTGTGTATAAACACCTTTTATACACTATTATACAAGGTTGATAGATTATGTATAATGCTTTCCACCAGGCATAATGTTGTATAATATTGTATATTGGGCTACGTGGCGTAATATTTTATGATGGGCTGTAGTTTATTGAGTTCATACCACTTGACTGAGATTTCTGAAATTGTATTTTGCTAATACTAGATGCTGCATACATTTGTTGTTTACTGGTGTTATGGTTACACAATATTTTGCTGTTGTTACTATTCTTTTTCTGAATGCTGTGTACTGCTTTCCTTATTAGTTGTCATGTTTTCTTTGCTGCCGCATTTCCTCTTTCATAATTACCTTGCTTTGATGCACTCGAGTCGATGGTGGTAAGAAAAAATTTCCCATTTTTTCTATAAGTAAAATAAACTATATGAAATAGAAAATTCGAGGGGGGTGGGGGCCAGGGCGGGGTGATGGGGTAAGAAAAAAATTCCATTTTTATATAAAAGTAAAATAAAATATATGAAATAGAAAATTCTTCTGGAAAAACCTCTCTACCTCCACGAGATAGGGGTAAGGTCTGCATACATAGACCCTTCCCAGACTCCATTTGTGAGATTATACTGGGTATGTTGTTATTGTTGTTGTTGTTGAAGGTATAGTTGACTGGTAGAGAGTGTTTGGACTTTGGGTATTAGCACAATTCTCTGGTTAATAGTCATCTATAACCCACATAAGTAGGATTTCCAATTTCAAAAATTTCAATGTCCAAAGCATTTTTTCTGTTGATGGACAGATTTAATTAATGCCCTCAAATCAGTTGTGCATTTGTTTGATGAATTTGTGTAGAAGATTTCAGTAAACAAAGATGAACTAGAGTTTTCAGCTGGGCAATATCTATAAGTATTCGAGTTCATACCACTTGACTAAGATTTCTGAGTTTGTATTTTGCTAACATCGATGCTGCATACCTATTTTTTCATTTGAAGGTATAGTTGACTGGTAGGAGCAAATGGCATCTGTTTCTGGGTCTAAAAGTTGGATTGATGAAAGCTCTCCTGACTTGTTGAAGAACACACCGTCAAATATTAGGAGGTTAGCAGATGAGATTGAGCACTTAGAGGGTAGGCAAAAGTACCTTGCTCAGACTAGAAGTCCTTCAGATGGTGGTGATGTTCGTTGGTATTTCAACAAGATGCCTTTGGCAGTAAACCGTATGTTCTACTCTAACTGTAAATCTTGTAGGTCCCCGTGTTGGCATGCATATTTGCACACTGCTCTAGTAGTTGCTTGAGTTCCTTGCTTTGATATCATTGAATTTGAAATATGAACTCCACATGTCATGTGTTGCTACATGTTGCTTTTCGGTTCTCTGTATGTTAATGTAGTGGCAGAGCCAAGTGGGAACCCGGCCCCCCTTTGGCGGAAAATTATTCAATTTTAAGTTATTTTGATGTATATATAGTATATGTTGAATCCCCTTGCCTTCTTCGTATGTTTAATTTTTCATATTTTGAATCCCCTTAGTGAAAATAAAATTCCATCTCTGTCACTGTGTTGAAGTGCTTGCAGCAGATGTAGGATGCGGGCACATTCTCTTTTTTATGGTTAAGGCAGAATCAGAGAGTGAGCAGAAGCCTGAAACAGATTTGAAAACCATTCCTTTATGCATCATGTGAACTATATGGTTAGAGAGGAATAAGAGATGCTTTGAAGACCAAAGGCTTCATATTTATCTTGTTAAAAGTAGACGTTTTATGTTACCATTATAAAAAATAAAGTAGACGTTTACAGAACTTGCACTTCAGTATAGGAATAGGATGATTGAGTATATATCTCAATATTTGGAGTTTCTGGATGCTTTGAAAACCAAAGGCTTCATATTTATCGTGCTAAAAGTAGTTGTTTACAGAACTTATACTTTTAGTGTAGGAATAGGATGATTGAATATATTTCAAAATTTGGAGTTTTTGGGATTGTCACTTTTGGCTACAGCTTTGTAATCTGATGATGGACTCCTTAGTTTTAGAGAATCCATAGGCCCTAATTTACCTCAAAAGACAGAATATTGTAAGACAGAATATTAAAATGAAATAAGATCAAATAGAGCTGAATGGATGTAGATGAGTCATGTCGCAAACCCCAAGTTTTGGATTGAGGCATAGTTAAGTGAGAATAATTGAATTGAAGTAGAAGGTCGTTAATGTATTGGCTCAAAGGAGTACGGCCACAAACTTGACTCCTGAGTCATGGATATCTTTCCTCTTTGGGATTCTACCTTGGGAACAATCAATTGAAAAAGCAACTCGCTAGTTTATTTTGTTGTTTACGCTTTTGCTGTTGATTATATGATTCAGAAGATCTGTTGTCCTCCAAACATTGCACTCCTTTTGAACGCGATTTCTGCAGCTTAAAAATAAAAGATGTCGGAACTAAAAAAATTACATAATTTTTCTGAGCAACAACATTGTAAAAGGGCAGCCCGGTGCACAAAGCATCCCCCGTCAACAGGGTCCGAAGCATCAAACGTAGAGTTAATTGTCTACAAAGGAGTTCATTATATCATCAGAAACTTTAATCCTGATGAGTCAGCTTGTAGTGTCTGGTTTACAATGTATTGATGAGTCATAAATTCTCCAATAAGATGCAGATCTTCTTTAAACTTGTGAGTCCAAATTTATAGATTTGTCAATTACTGTGAGCATGAGCTGTCGTATTCATGTATAAAGCTAGGTTGTCCTTTGTGGATTTCACTTTTGCACAGAACCTGCTGCCGCAGTCCCCCAAGCAGAGATAGTGGGAAAGGGTGATTACTTTAGATTTGGCATGAGAGATTCTCTTGCAATTGAGGCTTCTTTCTTGCAGGTAATGTTTTCTGAAGAGTTTTGTTTATTTAGATTACTTATCATCTGTAAATAGTTAATCTATGACCCAGTTAGTATAGCAATTGTCGGTACGAGATAAAGAATTATTGCTCCTTATTTACTTCACCTCTGCTTGATTATGCAAAATTTAAGTTCTTGTATAAAAATGGTCATCATGTACTGTCTGAGAAAAGGGAAACCAAGAAGACATCATGGTATAACTTGTGCTGATATTAGAGTCTGAAATATTGTATTTTGATATCTGAGGTATTAATTGGTTTGACCTTTACAGAGAGAGGATGAATTGCTTTCTTGTTGGTGGAAAGAGTATGCAGAGTGCAGTGAGGGCCCAAAAGGGGCTCCAAATAGATTTAGTCCTGCATCAGAAATATCTTCTCCGGAGAGCTCTCAAGCAGCTGAAAAGTATTCAGTTGAAGAAGAAAGAGTCGGGGTCCCCGTAAAGGGTGGCCTCTATGAGGTATCCTTTGTCCATTTCACTCTCTCTTTGGATGAATATTCATTGCTGCCTATTAATCCATCAAGGAAGACTACTTCCTTTTGCACTGTCATAATACTTGTGAAACAAAAAGAGAACCTGTTGCAGTGCAGAATATAGCCCTGCTAAGAGGAGTGGGTTAAGATAAAATATATAAAGATGTTTGCCGATGGCAAAAATCTTAGGGTACAACATGTGATGTATGTAAATTATGCATGCCATAGCATGGACTGTGGTTTTTGCCCAGGACTCTTATATGGTTCACTAATTTGGTTCAAGCTCTGCATTAGAGATTAACTGGAAGAGGGTAAATAAAAGACAGTACAAAATACAACCTGGTCTTAACACATGAAGCATGAACTAATGAATATTTACTGTTTACTTAACCATCTTCTTACAGATGTATGCTTTGGTGGATGTATAGGACCTTATGGGATGTGCATTTGAAACACTTGCGCATGTTGTTTCTGTAATTGAACAGTATAAACTTATCAGATGTGTAAGACATATTACGATTCAACATGACTATATATTCTTGAATTTATTGGTGTAATCATTATGTTTTGCTACTCCTTCCCTTCCGTATCATGTGACGTCATTTAACTGGGAGCAAGGATGAGGAAATTACTTTTACTTACATTTTATATCTTTGGTGGTAGAAGAAAAACACTACTCCCTCCGTCCCAATTTACATGACACTCTTTCCTTTTTAATCAGTCCCAAAAAGAATGAAACCTTTCTATATTTAGTAACATTTCAAACTTTAAATTTATCCTTTTACCCTTATTGAAATGATTTCTAGCCACACAAATTTCTATGGTTTGTTTTAGACCACAAGTTTCAAAGTCTTCCTTTATTTCTTAAATTTCGTGCCCAATCAAACACCTTCATATAAAAAATGGGACGGAGGGAGTACAAAAGTTCCTAGTTGAGTTGGTTGTTTAACTTTAATTGAATTTGAACTCTTGAACCTTGCAAAAGTTATAAAAAGCTCTATTATCTGGGAAGCAGAATATAATATGGCGAGTATCTGACGTAACTCTTTGGCCCTTACATGGGTACTTGGGATGGAGAGGAATAAGAGAGATTTGAAGGGGAAAAACGATGGTTTTGTAAATTTGAGGACTTGTCTTTGGGTTTCAGTGAATTTATCGTGCAACTATGCGGTCTCTGTTAATGTTGATGATTGAGTATCCTTTGTGGTGAATCAAGTCTTTTATGTAATCCACTGCTTTTTTGTGTACCACTTGTATAGTGCGACCTCCCACATCATAAATAAAACTATTACTTCATAAAAAATAAATAAAAAATTACCCATGTTATGGTTCTCTAAAATGTCTTGCAGGCTTCCTGTCTCCAGCTCTGCCTCCTGCTGGAAAGAAAATAATCCTGAATAATGACTGTCATCATATCTGCAGGTAGATTTGGTGAAGAGACATTGTTTTCCTGTTTACTGGAATGGAGAAAATCGTCGTGTCTTAAGAGGTCACTGGTTTGCTCGTAAAGGGGGTCTGGATTGGCTTCCACTACGTGAAGATGTTTCTGAGCAGTTGGAGTTTGCATATCGCAGTAAGGTATTTGGCAGAAGTGAAGCACTAAGGGTGGCACTTTTGATATATACTTCCCTGATGTTGACTGCAAAGATTTATATGTAATTGGTTTTACCATCTTGTTTCTACATGTTCTTCTAGAGAATTTGTGGCAGCATGTGGCAGATGGATTCCTACAACTTACTATAAAACATAAAATGCATTTGAAAATTTTACCTTGTTATCTTTTTGTTTACTAATCCAAATTGTGCATTTCCTTTTTTATCTGATGTTTTATGCTCCTCCTCATTTTATGTGGATCATTCAAATTTTCCCTCAATACTAGTTGATGAGTCTTGGTTGGCTGCCACAGGTTTGGCATAGAAGAACCTTTCAGCCATCAGGGCTCTATGCAGCTCGAGTTGATATGCAAGGCTTCTCCCCAGTATGTGATTACTGAATTTATGGAACTTTTGTTTATATGCTTTTTGAGTTAAACTGCTACTGATGTACTTGCTTGCTACAATGCAGGGACTGCATGCTATTTTTACTGGAGAAGATGATACTTGGGAAGCCTGGCTAAATGCTGATGCCTCTGGTTTCGCTGGTGCTATAGGATTTGGGGGGAGTGGTGTTAAGCTAAGGCGTGGATATGCTCTTCCTCAGTCATCAAAACCAACACAGGCATGCATTTGCTCACTATCAAATTTACTAGTGTCGGTTCTCTTTGTTCTGATATCAAGTTTACAGATGTTGGTTTCCTTTGTTACTGATGGTCTCTTGGTGCTCAGTGTCATTGAATCTTGTTTCCTGAGTGGGCATAGAGGGGGGAGACCTCATATGGTCTCCTTATATGGTCTTGGGCAATCCTCCCCCCTGAGCTAGCTTTTAGGGTTGAGTTAGGCCCAAGGTCCGTTTCTTCACAATAAGCAAGTTGTTTTTATGCCTTCTGCTAATTATAAAGAGTGAAGACTGGCTTGTGGTGCACAAGGGGGCTTGATCTTTTAGAATTTAATCTGTTTCTCTTGTTCCTCGTTGCTGAAATTGCACTCATGCATCTGTTTCTTTTAGGACGAATTACGTCAACGGAAGGAAGAAGAAATGGATGATTATTGCTCACAGGTAGGCCAAGTGCTTCTTGTTTGCTACACGTGTGTGTGTAATAAAATGACCTTAGGGAGAGATGCTACATAGGAAAATGACCCCAGAAGCACAAGTTCTTTTAGCCGTAAAGGTTTCTGCATTTATTATCTAGTTCAGCCTCTGTATATGGCTTCGTGCTTTGTCCTCCTCCTATCTCGCCATCTTCGGGCACGTATTCAAATTGTTTTTTGATTGACAATCATGATAGTTTATGTGCACAAAAGATGAACTAATCTTGTCCAAATCGTTGAGGTGGTTCTATCTGCATGATATGTCTCTCTATCCATGTTTGCTAGAGTTCAATAATTAGTGTTTAACCAATTTTCCCCTGACTTTGTTTTTCTTTTTCTTTTTCCTTTGCTGATCAAGTTAGTTGAGATTACTAAAATTTCCTGAAAAGAAAATATCCACTGACTTGTTCATGATGTGCAGTTTTATATACAACACTCATCTTTTCCACCCTCTTTTTTTTTTTCGGAAAAGGTAGCATGCATCTTTTCCACTTTTGACATCCATATGTAGCGTGGTCTCTTTTGAACTTCTATGGTAGCTTTTTAGTGCAACCTTTGTAACTTGATACTGATGTGCATAGGTCCCTGTTCGACATCTGGTGTTCATGGTTCATGGTATTGGTCAAAGGTTGGAAAAATCAAATCTTGTAGATGATGTTAGTGACTTCCGTCATATCACGTCAATCCTTGCTGAACGACACTTAACCTCGTACCAACGTGGCACTCAGAGAGTCCTCTTCATCCCATGCCAGGTAATGCTTTCATTGTTGGTCTGCTACATTTCTTAATTGGTATACATTGTTAAGAAGATATGTTACCAATGCCAAATAAAATACATTGTTATGAAGATACATAATGAACTCCGGAAATGCTTCCATAGTTGGTCTGTTATATTTCTTTATTTGGTATACATTGTTAGTTGGTCTCTGATTCCTTTCCCGCCAAATAACCCAGAAGTGAGAAGACACTTGGTGGTGGAATTCCATATCTTTTTGATTTCCTTCTTCAGTTTCCTGCCATGCCAGCTTATTTCAATTCCTTTACAGTTTAAGTCATCACCTAATGTACTCCAAAATGCCCGATAACATACTCTATATTTGCGATGCTATTCTACAGTGGATCATGTAAATAAATGGATCTTGGACCTAACTCAACCCCAAAAGCAACTCATGAGGGGAGGATTGCCCAAGTCCATATAAGGAGACCAACCATCTCATTAACCACTGATGTGGGAACTCTTCAACACCCCACCTCACGCTCAAGGCTGGACATCTGGAGCATGGGTAATTTAATATGGGGGCCCAACATCGGGTGAGACGGGTCCTGCTCTGATACCATGTAAAGAAATGGATCTTGGGCCTAACTCAACCCCAAAAGCTAGCTTATGAGGGGAGGATTGCCTAAGCCCATATAAAGAGACCACCCATCTCATTAACATGTCGGAACTCTTCAACAGATCAAAAGATAGATTAACTGCCTCCATAGATGCCTCACATAACAAGCATCTACTGCATATGTTGAAGCTCTTTATTTGCTAGTTTTTGTGAGTCAAACAATCGACATGTGTTGCTGCCCAACCACTCTAGGGAGTATCAGACAATTCTAAATGATCTTCCATGGCCAAATAGTGTGCTGGGGGTGAGGGACTGGATAGTAGCTTATAGGCTGGTTTTTCAGAGAATTTTCCATCTTTTTGCCATCTCCATTTTAGTGAATCTGATGACTCCTGTGGAATTCCAGACTTGATGCGATATGAAGGTGCCATCTCCATTTTAGTGAATCTGATGACTCCTGTGGAATTCCAGACTTGATGCGATATGAAGGGCCGCTTGGTTATCACTCGGCGTGCTTGAAATTAGTTTGCTGCTGACTAGCCTGAGCCTCTTTGTTAAAAGCGTAGAAATAATCTTGTTTTTGCAACTATAATCTTATTGATAATGGAAAAGCTTTCCGTATACAAGAGGTATAAAAAATATAGAGAATCTACAAATTTGAACAGTTAACATTTCTATCATGCACAAAGAAATACACCAATATTGTACTTCAGTAGTAATTACAAGTAGTAGTCACAAAAGCAAAACCTACCAGCTATTCCTTCATAAGCTATCTAAAATCTTAGCTATATCCTCTGCCTTCCAAAAATAGAAAACCACTAGACAGTTCATTTTAACTTCTGGAAAGTGATACTTTTATTTTCAAAACATCTCTGATTCCTCTCCCTCCATATTGTCCACCAGATGCAGGCTGGGACAACCTTCCATCTCTCCACAGATTCCCATCTCTGTTCCAGCAAGCTAGAACTTCAACTGGACTCCTTGGCATTGTCCAGTTTAGACCCTTCAAATTAAGAAAAATCTGCCTAAGTTGTCCTGCCACATTACAGTGTAAGAAAAGATGATTAATCGTCTCTGCTTCAGTTTCACCAAAAAAAAAAAAAAAAAAAAAAAAAAATCTGTAACATAGTTGAAGACCCTCTTCGTCACATTGTCTTGAGTTAAAACAGCCTGTCTAGCCACTAACCAAGTGAAACATGCCATCTTGTAAGGAATCTTAACTTTCCAAATCAACTTCAAAGGCCAGAATCCCAGCTGAGTATATCTGTTGTGAATGCATTTGTAGGCTGATTTGACAGAAATTATCCCCTTCTTTTCCTTCAACCAAACTAAACTGTCCACATTAGTGGAAAAATGTTTGAACTGCTCAATGGTGTTGTAAAATTCTGTCAACCTTTCCACCTCCCAGTCATTGAGCAATCTCCTATAACTGAGATTCCAACCAAAATTATCCCTAACTTCCAAATAGTTGCCATCTTCTGTTGGTTCAAATTGTAAATCTCAGGGAACAAATGCTTCAAAGACTATTGAAACATGTCAGAAATATGTTTTCCCTCCATTTCCTACTCAAATCTTGGAGTTATGCCAAATTTTGGGCCACAAAACATCCTGATGGATCTCCACAAGGACTCTTCACTTCCTTGGTAATCCATTGATCTTCCATCCCATATCTAGATATAATAGTTTCTTTCCACAAAGACTGTTCCTCTCATGCAAATTCCACAAAGACTGTTCCTCTCATGCAAATCTCCATAGCCATTTCAGTAAAAGGCTCTGGTTGTGAACTTTCAGGTTCTTAACTCCCAATCCACCTCTTTGCTTGCTGGGAATGACAATTTCCCAGTCTACTAAATGAATCTTCTTTGTCTCACAATTGCCTTGCTGTAGAATATTTCTTCTGATGGTATCCAGCTTTGTAATAATCTCCCCTGGCATTGGAAATAGAGACATTATGTTAGCAAGGCATCTAATAGTATGTTCTCTATGAAAAACATCCAATCTTCTATGTTTGGATCGGAATCTCCTGGATTTCGTATACTTGGAACATGGTTTCATCTTTGGAATGCAGGAGAGCGACCCCTTAACTGTGTTAAGCACGAGGTGAACAACCTCCAACTTCCAAGCCACAAATTTGGGTGGGTAAATATAGGAAATTCATTTCAGAAATCAGAAGGAAAGAAAAAGTTACAACATTGTCATTCAAGTTGCAATATGTTGCTTTCCTTAGTCTAATATTCTGTCCTTTTTTTTTTTTTTTTGCAACATAAGGGCTAGTAGCAAATGTTGATCATAACGATGAACACTAGAAGCATCTAAAAGTAGTAGGTAAAATCGTCTATAGGATATGTGATTTAGGGCCTAGCAATCTGAGACCACAAGTGTTTCCCCAATGCTTAGGGGTCCTCCTCCAGACCGTAAAAGGCAAAAGATAGAGGAGTAGGCCAAATCGAGGATACCAAGTAGGTACATTCACACTGTCTACTTGGCACTATGTCAAAAAAGCAGGCCTGCTGTTTGTATTTGAATTTACATTGTTTATGCTTAGTGATGCTCGGTAAAACTGTTTCCAGTTATCACCTTACTGCAGCTATAGAATATGATGTTTTTTTCTTTCGATTAAATGATTTTCTTGTTAATTAAAGCCACACCTTCCCCCCTTTGTCCCTTAGCACATTTATGCGTTTTATCTTCTGCATTCCTGTCATGTGATATTTTGGGGTTTTCTTCTTCGTAGGTCTGTCCCTTGATCTGTTTCCTGTTGATTTGTTATTGTGAACTAACGCCAATTTTTCTTATGTTTCAATTGTGGGTACCACCAGTGGAGGAAGGGCTTAAAGCTTGGTGGTGAGGCTGCAGTTGAAAAATGTACTTTAGATGGTGTGCGGGGATTGCGCGAGGTGTTGAGTGCTACGGTGCATGATGTGCTGTATTACATGAGCCCCATTTACTGCCAGACTATTATTGACTCGGTACTTCTAATGTGCTTTATCCAGTTCAAGTTTTCCCTGCTATCCTTTTTTCTTCCTGATGTTGCTCAGCTGTTGCGTTTGATTTATTGCACTGCTTTCTTCTATTCAAACGTTCAAGTTACACTTCTTTTGATTTTGGAACTGATGTTTTGCTCGATTTCTTGGATTTCCTTCAGCTTTGAGGACTCTATGTCCAGTTAATTTCTGTATTGCTGCAGTACCAGCTTGGGACTGTCTGCTATTTAATAAAATTTACTTCTACTGATATATATATATATATATATATATATATATTTTTTTTTTTTTTTCAACTTACAAGTCTCTTACTTCCATTGGCCCAAACTATTTTGGCTCTGTAGAATGAGGGGTCTTAATTCACATAACTTTTGTTACAGTTACTGTGGAACACAAATGGGTAACTAAGTGGAAATTTATGCTTCTCTGAAATGTGGTGTATGGCCCTAAGGCCAAGCACCCTATGCACCTTTCTAATTAGATTTTTGGTTGTTGATACAATGCACTATTAGTAATTTCCTTATGTCAAACTGGTGTTATCTTCCTTAAATCCTTACTACCCTTATAACACTGTTTACACTAGGCCGTGAATTCACTTCCTGGCTGTTGATCTGTGAACCAAGTGGTTCACATAACCTATTTTTAGAAATTAACTGTGTATTCTTGTCAGCTTGTATTTGTTAAATTTTCAAAAGACGGGTAAATTCATTTAATGGATAATTGTAATGAATATGTGATCATAGGAATTACTGTTGTCTTTGAATGTGTAATTTATATCTAGTTTTCTTTAAATTTTGCTTTGATGGAGAGGATTTGTCCACATTTGTATTTTTCTTCATGATGAAATCCTCATATGTTGCATAACTAGTGCCAAATCTACTATAATGTTGTGAAGAAGTAGTTCGTTTTTAGAGTGAAATCATACACGTGTAAATCACTCAAAGAACTATAAGTTAACCTATTCTGAAGTATTTAATGAATATAACTACAAATCATAAAGTAATGTAGTTTCAGAATTTTTTAGTTACACAAACAATGTTGTTTGTAATAGAACTGAATGGGCACTAGGCATGCAGGATAGAGTGTAATGCTGGAATAGAAACATATGGGGGGAAAACGAAGGTAGTCCATTCTAACTTCAGTCATCGGAGATCTTCTTATCAAAGCAACAATGACCTCTAGTGGAACCAAACTAAAGGCACCACAAACGATTCAACCAATTTTACCAAATAAAAGTCCAAGTACAAGGCTTCCCAAGCGTAAGGATAGTGACAATTAGAAAATGACTCTATTGACCTTCCTGTGTGACTTAAGGTATGTTCAGGGAAACTGCATGACTTCCTGCAAAAGATTTGCTCATCTTGATTTGAAGAGCATTTTATTATGTTTTCTGAATTATTTCGTTATCTATTAATTTACCCTGATTTAGCCGTGTCAGTCATTAATAATTAGGTTTAAAATACCTATGAATACCTCCAAACGCACCAGTCTATGGGTTTGTAATCATGACGGTTGAAGGTGTTAAAAGGGGGCGAGATAGACCTACTTGCAATCCATACATATTTAGCAGAATATAGAACACAATGGAAGCAAAAGATCCATATAGGCGATACCTACTAGTTGGAATTAATGCTTAGTCATGATAATATGCTTAACTTAGGTTCAATGTTAGTTTAAAGAGTTGTATGTCAGTAGAAATTATAGATAATCTCTAGTACTCCAAACGATTGAATATTGGAAATGTAGTTGAGAATGCATGTAGCTTGACCACAACCTCCTGTTGAAGTATAGTTGTTGTTTTCCTCTTCTTCACTTCTGCCAGGTCATTCTGTATATTACATTTTAGCATTTTTCACCAGTTAATTTGTTTTTGCTTCATATGATATGCATTGGCACTTCATTATGGTCAATCTATTGCCTACCTTTAGATTTCGGCACAAATCAATAGAAAAACATCTCATTAGTGCTTGGAGCTAATTGTTTATTCCGTTGCCAGGTCTCCAACCAGTTGAATATGTTATACTTGAAGTTTCTTAAGAGGAATCCCGGTTATAGTGGAAAGGTATAAAGGTGATTGAGCATGCAAAGTGTCCTTTCTTATTTATTTAAGAACTTGATGTATACATTTTAGGTTAAAGATATTAAAATTTTGTAAAATTTTCAGGTTTCCTTGTATGGTCATTCCCTTGGGAGTGTCTTGTCATATGATATCCTATGCCATCAAACAAAACTGTCCTCCCCTTTTCCCATGGAGTGGTTGTACAAAGAACAAAATGAGAATAAATTGTCTCAGCAGGATCAAAGCAACCTATCTTTAGACCAAAACTCTGCCTTCAGTTCAGATGATGAAACCTATATTAGGGGGGAAAATAAAAGTAATGTGTCAGATAAAGACAAAATGAATGTAGAACCAAGCTCATCAGATTCTGTGGAAGATCGTACTGAAGATGTTTGTCATCCAGTGGGCCCTCCTGCTTCATCAGACTCAGACGAAACAGCCACAACCGATGATTTCAAGAAACTTAATGATTCCTCAGCAAATGAAAATTCTCACGAACCTCCTATTGATGAAAGGGACACCATAAATGATGCCGAGAAAATGGAAGATGGAATAGTTGAGTTTGATCAAAATATTGATGAGGGAGCATCTGAAAAGGAAAAAGACAGAACAATCATTTCCCTGAGGGAAGAGGTGGTGACATGTCATTTTCTGCATGCATTTCTCATTTTTGTAATATTTTCTATCTACTTATTTTTCTCCATCAATGAGATTGGTCCAGATTGATATGCTGAGAGCAAAACTCCAAGAATTAGAATCCGAGTGTGTAAAGAAAGGTACAGCCTGAAGGAATAAATAACCATTTATGGAGCTTAGTTTTTAACTTTCCCCAACTTAAAGCATTTGTGCTTGAGTATCAACTTAAATGGTCCTTATAAATTTCTTTTGGGATGGTATGTGTAATGGAAGCAGAAAAGGGAGGAACGAACTCAGCTACGAGAATTCAATATACTCCTGGAAGGCTTTCTCCTGAGGAAAGTGATTCCGCAAAGAGTTATACCCCGCAAATAAGATACACAAAGTTGAAATTTAAGGTAATACTTCTCCATTGTAAGATGCTACTATTTTCTGGGTGTGATTGGGCGAGTCTTGTTTGGATGTTGGAGAAGGACTTTCATTGTTCTTTAAAAACTCCTAGAAGAAAGTCATTGACCTTATAGATATCTTCATCACTCTAAGGGCTTCTAAATTCTAATATGCTTTCATCATGTCTGTAGTAGAGGACTAGCAATATTCACTATCCTTCTAAGTATAGTGTGATTACCAATATTCTTTGAATGCATTAACTTGCTTTTGATAATTCGATCTTTTAGTTTTCACGATTATTCTCCATCTGTTGTTGGATACTCCAAGACATCTTCTAACTTTGGCTGTTTCATTCTTTTGGTTCTTTCATGAAAAGGTCGATACATTTTTCGCTGTTGGATCCCCTCTTGGTGTTTTTCTTTCCCTCCGCAATGTCCGTATTGGGATTGGTAATTCTTCTACTGTCTATATTTAAGCGCAGTTGATTTCATTGCTTATTTTTCCTCTGAATCTTTTGGAGGTAGTGGGGTGTATAATTTATATTTTTGTCACAAATCTCTTGAATATTTTACTAGTAAGCCTGTAAGATTGTTGTCTGTTTGATTGAATTGACATCTAGTGTTTGTTTCTATAGATAGTATAAGTTTACTTTAACTACTATCAGAATCTGCTGACTCTTGTGCAGTATAAACCTAATCTTTATATATCACTCAGCCGAAAGATTTGCTTTTTTACTTCAGAAGCAGTAAATAAATGTTTGTCAAATTAACTTTTTAAAAAAATATTTGTCAAATCCTCCTGGTGCATTATGTTGCCTTTAGTCAAGTTCCAAGAATTCTATGGATACTATCTATGTTACTCGGACTCTTCAAAACTATCGAGGGGTGCGTGTCGGATCCTCCAAAAAATAGTGTATTTTTGGAGGATCCGACACGGGTGCGGCAACATATTTGGAGAGTCTGAGCAACTTAGGATACTATAAACTCTGTATGTTGGTGGTGGCTGGTGCCTTTTGATGTTTACTTTTTAAGGGGTTAATTCATTTTTTTGTTGGTTCTCGGAAACTCATGGGAGTTCGAAATGTGCCCGTTCTTTTTCTTCTCTACATTAAAGATGGTGGTGCATCTTTTGCACTTAGTTCCATTTCTTATTTTCTGTTTTATCCTGGTATGACAGGCAGGGGGAAAGAATACTGGGAAGAGGATAATATAGTTGAAGAGATGCCAGCTTGTCGACAAATGTTCAACATATTCCACCCTTTTGATCCGGTGGCATACAGGTTTCGTTGTCGTCATTGTTGCTAATTTTTGTCAACTTTTTGTTATACAAGCTCATGCATGCTTCTCTCCTATTTCAGAATAGAACCACTCGTCTGTAAGGAATATCTCAACAAACGCCCCGTCATTATACCCTACCACGGAGGTGGGAAACGACTGCATGTTGGTTTTCAGGTAAGGCCTCCATAATACGTAATTAATGTGTTAGGTTCCTTCTACCATCTGTATTAATGTGTATTCTGATACTACTTGGTGCAGGAATTTAAAGAAGAAGTAGCTTTGCATTCACAGGCTTTTGTGAACAATATTAATACTGTAAAGGTGTGTTTTTCCCTATTTGTGTTCATGACATTACATGCACATAAGGGTTGTATGTTTCTAGTTGAGATGATTAGATTTGATGTCAATCCTTAGGATGTTCGATGTCCTGTAATCATCTAAAGATAGACAATTGAAGAATTTATTATTTGGCTTACTATAAATGAAACCTGCTGGTTGGATCCTAAATGACCTTAACAGAATCAGAGAACAGTTGTTTAAAGTATAGATCTGTGCATGGTCTCAACATTATAAAGCCAAAGTTGCTTGGTACTTGTTGCTGGTGGGAGGTGGCAGGTATCCCGTGGAATTAGTCGAGGTGCGCGCAAGCTGGCCCGGACACCACAGTTATCAAAAAGAAAAAGAAAAAAAGAAAGTAGAGATCCCTGCTGAACAGATAGCTTGAAATGGAAAACAATTCTTTGTTTCATTTTAAATCAACTTTTTGTTGAAACCATGAATTGAACGACTTGGGTTATGCTTCTATAACCTTATATTCCCCTTTCAATTATCATGCTGGAAACATGTCGTCTTCATCTGATGCTTTTTATGACATGCATTTTCTCCACAAGTTCGAAACTTTGAATCCTGAATTATCATCATATCTTTGTGGGGAATAAGGTACCACATTTACTTTTTCCTTCTTATTTGGTTGGTGTGGGTGTGAACTTCATGTGTCATTCAAAAGTCATTTACAGAAAATGGGTAGATTTGCTTGTTTTAGTGTTTAGCCTTATTTTCTGTGATTATTTTATGGTTTTCAATTAGGTCTCATGATGCCAATGAGTTATGGATCTTAATGATGCTTTTTGATTAGGTAAAGGTGATTACTCTTTGTCAATCGAGAGACAAGGATGGCGAAGATGGTAATAAAAGCAAGCATCTGTTATTCATGTGCTTTCTTCCAGTTTAGATAATAATCGTTCCTCTTCCTTTTTCTCTGTCACAGAAGCTATCAGCTCTAAATCAAGCTGGAGCTTCTTCCCCCCAACCCATCAAACACCATTTACTTCCTATCTTTTTAGGTAATTATGTCAATTTCTTGCAGAGGGTCCCCAAGATTCTCAGGAGATAGAAGAGAGGTCATATGGTTCAATTATGATGGAGAGATTAACTGGAAGTGAAGATGGTCGAGTAGATCATGTTTTACAAGTACGTTCATTCGCCTGTAGACCTTGAAATAGTTGTGCTATTTACGTCATATCTTCCCAGCTTCTTCTGCAATTGAAGGCTTAATCTTCTGTGTTACTACCTATTCTTTTGCTCTTTGTACCCTTCCATTGTTTTTTTGTAGCTGTTCTAGTCATTTGATGTTCATATTTATGTGGATGCTGGTTCAGTATTCAGATTGGTGTTATACAATACATAGATAGCCCCATAACCTTGGCACGAAATTTCAGTTAGACACCTCAACTTTCTTAGTGACCATTTAGACACCTCACTTTACAGAGGTGTGTCTCGTGTACACCTTGCGCTGACATGGCATATTGTTTATTTTACACTAACATCTGAGCACGTGAAAAGCTTAAATTATGTTTTCTTCTTTTTTCTTTTTCAAAAAAAGTTTCACCTTTCCTCTCCATTGACTTTTTCATGGGTCTATACATTTTTTTTTTTAAAAAAAAAAAAAATGATCGGGAAACCAGTTTGAGTGGGTCTATACATTTAAAAAAAAAAAATGATCGGGAAACTAGTTTGAATGGGTCTATACATTTTCACCATTGATGACAAAACTAAGTGGAAATATGAATTTGCCAGCTATAAAAAAGCATGTAAAATCTCTGATAACTAACGCCGATCATTCCCATCGATAAAATCCCCATCGATAATAGGCAAGATTGGCTTGAGATTGCGCATAAAATCAATGACAGAAGAAGTCATCTTCTCTCAGCATGCGTTAGGAAAACTGAATTCTTAGCTTTTACGTTATGCAGAAAAGCGGAAGTATGACCTCCTGTTCCCATACTAATAATTAGAGAAAGACCCTCAAAAGAAACTTTTCAATAATTTTAAAAGCTTAAAAGAATTAGGATTACTGTAAGGAATCAAGCTTTAAAAGCTTACGAGCATTGGGTGTTCCGCGATCTACTAATCAAATTTTGTGCTTTACTGTATGTCCACGTGTGAAGTTCTAGTGTCCAGCAAACTGGATCAAAGTTTTTTTTCCTTCTTGAAATCCACATGATTGTAAGAAATGAAACACACACACACACACACACACACACACATATATATATATATGTTGTACAAATCATTAGGTTCTTCATATTTGATCCTTTTAACAGCTGGCAGTGTTCTCCATATATTTTATACTCACCAGTCACAATTGCCTTTTGTTCTTATTTCTTTTTACTGCAGGATAAAACATTTCGGCATGCATACATCTCAACCCTTGGAGCGCACACGTAAGTATCCTTATCAACTTAAGAGGGTTTATTAGGTCAACTGACTCCACTACTTAAGGTTCTTTTCCTTGGAATATCCAGTACTTCTCGCTACAAGTCTCCTCTCGTTAAGGAACTCCATCAAATCTGTCCTTGTCGTAGTGGACTTTTTCTGTAACTCAAAATAGTTTTTATGCAATAGAGTACCCCACTAGAGTCATTAATTAAGCATTAAAAGAAATATGAATTCCCCTGCTATCTGGCTGTGTCAGTCGAACTTTCTAGGAGCAAAATTTGTCCAGGATGGTTTTGTTGTTGGCTAGAAATGCATGTCTATGTACCATCCTTGCCAACCAAAAATCGATAGAGCAAAAAGTTTGGTCAATTTATCCTAGTACTAGAAGTTTTTCCTTCCTTGTCATCCTGTTTACGTGAGACTAGTTAATGCATAACATTGAAAGTCAAGAGAATGAGTTGATAGTTCAAGAACTAGTTCAGAGATTTTAGTAACAAAGTAGGGATACTAAATGTTGTGTTATTTACACAGAAATAACATTTGTAATTAAAGTTTTGTGTTGCAAAAAAATGTCATGGAGTATTAGTTATGCGGAATATTACGCCAGAAGTATTTTTCTTGATGCAGCTAAACACAATGGCAACTCGCAAATATTCTTCTTTTAACTTAAACTTAAAATACTCGTTTTTTCGATTTCAACCAAATATTATCCAAAGGAAAACCAATTTGAATATGCTTTACAAACGATATTTGCATAATAATGTATGTCTAAACGCCTGCTACTTGAGCAGTTAGCTAATCAGAAAGCATACATGTGACTTTCTGTGTATAATGAACCTTGACATATTCTAACATGTATGTGGTGCTTGTGTTCTCCCTTGTTCGTTAACGAGGCGAATGTGGTCTCATGCTGCCTATCTTGTATGATTCTCTGGCTTTTGACTCCTTTAGGAGATCGTTGAAGCTTCTTGAGTCATAACCAACATTTCTTTTGATTAAGCCTTTCAACATCCTTAGAAAACTCTATCGAATTTAGAGTTGTTAATATTCTCACATACCAGCTATTGACTGGTTGTAATTTAGTGGAAATAGGAAAGTAATGTAAGCTGTAATACTTTTGAAGGGGGTCTACGTATTTGGATGTAGTTATATAGATTAACTGTTACCATTCTCAAAAATAAAATATGTAAATGTCAATTTGTTGCATTCTTCTGCATATATGTGAAGGTCTTTTAAGAAAGCTGAATCCAAACTTGACCTTACAATTAGCTCTTCTATTTTAGTTTCTCAGCTTTAAGCGGTATGGTTCTTTTACCCTGTTTTTTTTTTTTTTGGATAACTGAATATGCACATCTCGACTAATCTATTGGGTACTTGCTACCTAGTACCAGCATAGGTATCAGGTAATCTATCTACCAAGGCTTAGAAGAATAGTAAGAAATCATCTAGGGTTTTTATCGTCTCTGCTGGGATCCAAATCCTGATTGCCTATGGTTCATTCTGTACTCTGTTGCAGATAGTTTTGTTGGTGAGATGTGTTAGGTCAAAAATGCTTGCCAACCGTTGTACTACATTGCTTCATGAATCTCATCTCTAAGGCAGCTTTTGATCAAGATGTTCCGTTTGTTCTATGGTATATTCAAATCTTTTAAATGATTTAACTTTTTGCAGGAACTACTGGAGAGATAAAGATACAGCTCTTTTTATGCTAAAACACTTGTACCGGGATATACCAGAGGATTCCTACTCGTCCTGTGAACCTGTGGAGGGAAGTTCAAAGGATGATAGAAATACAGTGAGCTGGTCTGATCAAAGAGAGGAGGCTGATGAAGAATTTCCATTAACATTTGCGGACAAAGTAACTGTGAAAAGTTTTTCTCACAAAGCCCGGAAAACTCTGAAGTGGTGAATCATGTTGATCTCTTTCGACTAGAGGTGCAGAAAATACCATTTCTGGAGTTATGTTACTTCAAGGAGAGTGTTGAAGTATATTTGCCACTTGCGATGCTCAACTTGTCCTTCATTCAAGTGGTGGGCTCCTTTGTGAGGCGCGGTCGGAAATACCGTATACTGGTTGCAGAATTTGATGTGAACGAAGGCATATCTCTGCATCCGTGATGTTTAACCATCTCCGGTTAGATTGATCTCCGTCTCGAAAGGAAAATGAGAAGCATAAGATCGGTCTTCCGGTGTAAAAAGTGAAAAAGGATATGCTTATGTGACTTGAGCCGTTTGTGTATACTTGTTTTTAGATGTGAATTTCTGGCACTGACATGTAAATATAGCTCTGTTAGAATGTATCAATATGCAGCTTAATTTATGTAATTCATTGTCATTTTCCTCGTTGCGACATTTCCTTATTTCATATTTATCCTCCATTCTTCTTGTCATCAAACACGCATGAAATAATTTGGTTGGGACTCAAGTCGAGGCGATGGATCATTATAAGCTGAATGCTCTTCTTGGACTTCGTTCAATGATATTTTACATTGAGGAAAATAAGATTATAGACAAAGTTCTAATTTTGACTCCTAATTATTGTATCTCTAAGAGATACATTGACATTTTTATACTTTAAATGTGTATTTCTAATTTTTATCTCTGATTTATTTGATTTTCTTGTTTTTTTTGTCCTCTCTTTGTTTCAGAGAATAGAGTCAAATAAATTTTTGGCCTTAAAATAAGAGTCAATGTGAAAAAACGTCAATTCTTTAATTTTGAGGGGCAAATCTGAGTCATTCCATTAACGGTAAGGACATATTAGGGATGAGTTCAAATGGAGGACAAATCATTAATATATTTTTTCATAATTGAGAAACAAATTATTACTAATGATAGATATGTATTCTCGCTGTCTCAAATTATTTATCGTGATTATTAAAAATAATTGTCTCAAATTATTTGTGGTGACAGTAAAGGAAGGGGTGTAGGTGTTAATGGTGGAAGAATTAAGAAGTTGAGTGGAAGGTGTAAATAGGTTGGGGTTGTGAGCTGACATGTCACGTGACGTCCACGTCATCAAAATTTCAATGCCACATGGGAGTAAACGTTCGCCTTGGACAACTTAATGAAAGAGGGGTATATGCGAACCACTTGTATAACGTCGGGGAGTAAACGTCCACCTTGGACAACTTAAAGGAAAAGGGGTATGTATGAACCACTTGTATAACGTCAAGAGTATATTTATACCAATACATTAACTACGAGTAAATGTGATCCTTTTCACGTAATAAGATAAATGTGACCCTTTTCACATATTAGAGGGGTAAATTTGACCCTTTTCTCTTTTACCATTAATAGAATTTTACATTAATGGAAAAACACATAAATAGACTAAATAATTAATGGAGATAGATTATAACTTAAGCATAAATAAAAACAAGTTAAATATCCTTCTTAATTAATATTTTTTAAGGGATGTGTAAAATTAAAAAAAACCATAAATAACTTGAGACGGAGGGAGTATTTATGACCAAATTCAAACGAATAACAAATTTATACTATTTCTCATAATCAAAGTGCATTTTTAGACCTTTTCCAAAAAATTATACTCCCTCTATTTCAATTTCTTTAAACCTATTTTCTTTTTAGTCCGTACTGAAATGAATGACCTCTTTCCTAATTTGGAAACAAATTCACTTTATGAATGATTTACAGCCACACAAATTTTCAAGGCTTATTTTGAACCACAAGTCTCAAAAGTCTTCTCTTTCTTAAATATCGTGTCCAGTTAAATGACTTCATATAAATTGAAACAGAGGGAGTATTAAATAGCATACAATAGCCCAGGTGCAGCTAAATCCTGTTACACAGTTAAGCTCACTTATTTCAGCATTGGCGGACCATTCAATAAGTCTGTCTCTGCTTTCTTGTTTTCATCGACACCAAAGTTTCCTTCAAATCTACCTCCTCTCTTTCATTTCCCATTTCTCTTTTCTAACTTATAGGTAACCTAATTACACTTCTTTTCTTCATTTTCTTGTTTGTGGTGGGTATTGAATCAATGTTTAAAAGATTTGTTTTTGACTAAGCTAATTACACTTCTTTTCTTCATTTTTCTTGTTTTGCATTGTGTTGTATAGTTTTATTCTTTGTGGGTATTGAATCATTGTTCAAAAGATTTGTTTTTTTTTTTCCATACCCATCTAGTCTTTCATTCCCAAGTAATAGGTACTGATTAAGCTAATTATAGTTCTAATTTTGCTTGTTTTCTTCATTTTCCTTGTTTTGCATTGTTTTGTTCTTGTGGGTCTTGAATCTATGTTCTAAAGATCTTCTTTTTCTTGCATGCTTGCCTTGTCTAAGCTAATTACAGTTCTAAATGCTTGGTTTTTCTCGTTTTGTATTGTTTTATTCCTTTGTGGGTCTTTACTGAATGTGAAAAAGATTTGTTTTTTTAACTAAGCTAATTACAGTTCTTTCTAATTGCTTGTTTTCTTATAGGTATAGACAATGCTAATTACAGTTCTAATTTGCTTGTTTTCTTCATTTTTCTTGTCTGCAATTGTGTTATTCTGTGTGTGTGTTGAATCAATGTTCTAAAGATATATATATATATATATATATATATATATATATATATATATATATATATATATATTTTACCCTCAGGGGTTGGCCTGGTGGCAATTGACTTGAGCCTTGGGGTGCTCCCTTTCAAGGTCTCAAGTTCGAAACTCGCTGGGTGCAAATAATTTCTGAGGGCCATCGGACTGGGGAAACCCTGAATTACCCGTGGTGCACTTGCGGGAAACTCCTTGCCGAGGGCTTGTGCACCCCCGGGATTAGTCGGGTCTCAAAGAGACTCGGACACCCGGCGCTAATCAAAAAAAAAAAAAAAGATATATATATATATATATATATATTTTTTTTTTTTGTGCACGTACACCTCATTTTTTATCCCCATCTCTACTTGTAATTGCTTGTTTTCTTTACTTTCTTGTTTTTGCATTGTGTTATTACTTGTGGGTCTTGCATCAATGTTCCAAAGATTTGTTTTTTAGCATGCTTTCTCTATGTCAAATTGTTTTGCATTATGTTATTCTTTGTGGATCTTGAATCAATGTTCAAAAGATCTCTATTTTTCCCATGCCCACCTAGTCTTTTATCCCCAAGTAATAGGTACATATTAAGCTAATTACAGTTCTAATTGCTTGTTTGCTTCATTTTTCTTGTCTTGTATTGTTTTAATCTTTGTGGGCATTGAATCAAGGCTTGAAAGATTTGTTTTTTTCCCATGCCCACCTAGTCTTTTATCCCCAAGTAATTGGTACATATTAAGCTAATTACAGTTCTAATTGCTTGTTTGCTTCATTTTTCTTGTCTTGTATTGTTTTAATCTTTGTGGGCATTGAATCAAGGCTTGAAAGATTTGTTTTTTTCCCATGCCCACCTAGTCTTTTATCCCCAAGTAATTGGTACATATTAAGCTAATTACAGTTCTAATTGCTTGTTTGCTTCATTTTTCTTGTCTTGTATTGTTTTAATCTTTGTGGGCATTGAATCAAGGCTTGAAAGATTTGTTTTTTTCCCATGCCCTCCTAGTCTTTTATCCCCAAGTAATTGGAACATATTAAGCCAATTACAGTTCTAATTGCTTGTTTTCTTCAGTTTCTTTGCTTTGCTTTGTGTTAATCTTTGTGGGTCTTTAATCAACGTTCAAAAGATTTGTTTTTCCATGCCCACCTAGTCTTTTATCCCCATATCTGTCAAAGTAATGGGTCTATACTAAGCTAATTATAGTTCTGATTGCTTGTTTTCTTCATTTCTTGTTTTGTACTGTTTTATTCTTTGTGGGTCTTGATTCAATATTAAAAAGATTTTTTTTTTTGCATGCCCACTTTAAATTAAGTTCTAATTGCTTGTTTTCTTCATTTTCTTGTTTTGCTTTGTGTTGTTCTTTGCGGGTCTTCCATCGATGTTAAAAAGATCTGTTTTTTCCTCAGTTGTTGGAAGGAGCGCAGGAATTGGATTACATTGATTAGGAAATGGACTCCGCAGCCATGACTAGCGTTTGTGGCAAATCTACTCTTTGCTCTACTCCCGTAAGACCATTTCTATATGTAATGTGTGTTTTACTCCCTTTGGTCCATTTCCATTTTATATGACACAAACCCTTTTGGTCCACTCTAGAAAGACTGACAGTTTTTCATATGTTTGGAATTTCTTTAATCTTAAGAACCTGCTTTTCCATTAATGATATGCTCTTATGAGAACTGACATGATAGGTTGAATACCAATATATACTGAAAATACCTTTGGTACTTCGGGGTCCTTTGGTTACTTGTTAGAGTTATGCAGGACTAGTAATGCAGGGATTAGTTATTCATATTCATGCACTAGTTTTCCATCTTCTACCATGCATAAATAAAACATAAATTGACTCATACCTTATAGTAGTACATGTTTTTTATTTATGTGGGATTGTAAAATGAGAACCGAACACCATATTTGGTTTGCTACCGAACGACCCCTTAATACTAACTAACAAAAATTAGTTTATGCGTTAAAGGCGTTTCTTCTTCTTCTTTTTTTTTTCTTTTCATAAAACTACTTGAAACATCTTCATTTTAAAGGAGAGGTAGGGAGTATTTGCTTTTCACCTTGTTTGGAGTCTTCTATGTTAGCACATTTGTCTCTGTCTCTTTATATGTACTTGTTCTTGCACAAACTCTTGAGGTGAGAGTCAGAGAGGGATGTTACGGCGCATTTTGTTGATGCGAGTAGGTTTTGTCTATATGAGTTGAAATATATGCTGCTTCTTTGCTCTTTTCTAGTCCCCAAGTGCAGATCTTGATGCTATTAGATAACCTTAAGTTTTGACTGCATTTTCTCAATAGGGTTTATTTTTGGGGAGAGCAAGTGGTATTAGGAGCTCGCAATGTAGCTTTATGGCAGGAAATAGGATAAACTTTCCGCGGCAGACAGCTCAAGCATACAAAGTAACTACTAAATCTAGCAAACGTGGTGGTGCTCTTGCTGTGGCATGTCGCGCCGAGAAGATTCTGGTGGCAAATCGAGGAGAGATTGCTGTTCGTGTGATTCGAACTGCCCATGAGATGGGTATTCCTTGTGTTGCGGTTTATTCGACTATAGACAAAGATGCCTTACATGTGAAACTGGCTGATGAATCTGTTTGCATTGGAGAAGCACCAAGCAATCAATCGTAAGTTGTCACAAAGTTTCTGTTCTGATTAGACATAACTAAGTTAAAATTCTTTGCATTTCCTTTTCTCTATTTGATCTTCATTTCATAGTTTTCATATCCAAGAATTATGACATTTACATCTCAATTTACTGTGTACAGGTATTTAGTGATCCCAAATGTCTTGTCTGCTGCTATTAGTCGCGGATGTACAATGTTGCATCCTGGATATGGTTTCCTTGCTGAGAATGCAGTTTTTGTTGAGATGTGCAGAGAGCATGGAATCAACTTTATTGGGCCGAATGTAAGTTCTTAATTCTTAGACAGATGTCATTATCTTATTAAACCTGTAGGCATCGGTATTTTGCCTTGGTATCCGCGTTGTATTCAGTAGGTAAGAATAAATTGGGAACAGAAAGATATTTTCTGGTAGTTCTTCGATCAGAAGATATTTGTTTCAGTATAATCTGGATGTTTTAATCTGTCACTCCCGGGCAATGATAAGAATGAACATTAGTTTTTGTATTGCGATTAGTGACTTGTATCATTCGCCTCCGAATGGGTTCCTCTATCTTTTACTTTGGTTATCTTACATCCTTTGTCTTTTAGCGATAGCTTTCTCTGGCTTTTAAGTAAAATATTAGCTTTGTAAAATCCACTTCCAACCCCATCCACCCAAAAAAAAAAAGTTTTAAAGGACAATATCATACATTCTACTTAACCTAGAGAGCCATAATAAACATGGTTAAATACTAGCAGCGACACTTGGTGTGAGCCCATTTGCTGCCTTGGTGGGTAGGATCACCTTGGTAATCTGTGATTGTGGGCTGACCGGGTGGATTGGTCGAGGTGCGCAAAGCTGGTTCCGACTCAACAAATATAAAAAAACACATATGCTTACTCAAAACATGAGGAAATGTAGAAACTTCATTTTAAAAGATTTGTCTTAAAATTGCAGCCAGACAGTATAAGAGTCATGGGTGACAAATCCACTGCTAGAGATACAATGAAGAATGCTGGTGTTCCAACTGTGCCAGGAAGTGACGGACTATTACAGGTATCACCATGTGTCATGCGATAATCTTTTTGAGTCATTTCCTGTCATTGGGACATCCACATGCACGTACACACTTTTATATTTGTTGTATAAGTGTTACTTTTTCATGGCTACTTATCAATAACTAGATGCTCCCCATTGTAGAGCACTGAAGAAGGTGTAAGGCTCGCCGAGGAGATTGGTTACCCAGTGATGATTAAGGTAACTTTTCTCAAAACTGAAGTAGCTTGTACCATCAAATGCTCTGTGCTGTGAGGTATCTTATGTATCCCTTTACTCTAGGGACTATATCAGTATATATGAAAGGGAAACAAAAATGGATGTTTGATGAATAAGTCAGGAAGCTATTGGCTCGAAATAAAGTGATATTAGTTGTTGAGCGTCTGAAGAGTTGTAACTGAACTTGTGAAGCTTTTATTGTTTTGAAGGCAACAGCTGGTGGTGGTGGGCGTGGAATGCGTCTTGCTAAAGAACCTGATGAGTTTGTAAAATTATTGCAGGTATTTTTCTTTGCATCATATGTCAATCTTTAAGTCTCGAAAACATAGTAGGTGAAGATTAGTCTCTTGCTTTTGACTTCTTTAATCTCTGGAGATTCATCCAGTGAATTTTTTGGAATTTTTATATAGATGAAAGTTGTACTTCCTGTACTTTGTTATCGAGGAAACTGATGTGGCTGTTGCATATCCTCTTTTAGTTTTTCCCTGCACTTGCTATGTTCAGATAATATTATTATACCATAAGCATTTGATAATATCTCATATCACTTGTGTAGTCTGAACTCCCGTATTATGCCCCTGCACATGAATGGAAACTCTTTTAGATACGCTTTGCACAACATTTTCTTCCATGATAGTTTCTAGTCATCCTTCTCTATGAATAATACGTAATCTAGCAGACCCACAAAACCTATCATGAAGTATAATGGCTTTAAGCCAGAGTTGTTATTTATTTCTAAGCTTGGTCTTTTTCACTTTCAGCAAGCTAAGAGTGAAGCAGGAGCTGCATTTGGAAATGATGGCGTTTATCTGGAGAAGTACGTCCAAAATCCTAGGCACATTGAATTTCAGGTATTGTTGTGCCTTACTTCATTTAACCAAAAAAAATTCTAACTGAGGAGAAAAGAATTTGACGCCTTAGAGATCGAATTTTCACATGAGTTTTTGGAAAGAACTGGAATACATTTTTTAATAATAAGAAAACCACCCTGTTCTGGGAAGAACTGGAATACATGTATCAAGTAACGGACAATTCATAAATGTTGGACATTACATCTTACAACTGTTCATGTGCTGTTGTCTCAGGCTTTGTGCACACATAAAGTATCTAAGCTATGGATCTGTGCTTCTTTTGTAGTGACACATTTACTTCTTTAAATTGGGACTTGAAGTTCCCACATATATTTGACAAAAAATCTTAGAAAAGAAATAAAGCTTTGCTGTTGGTGTAACAATCACAAACAACTTCTAGAATACACACACTATATATGTTAAACATACCATTTAAAAGTTGTTAACCAGCGGTGGTGGATTTCCATGCAATGAGATGCAGAATCAGGACAGTACCAGTGTCTTCTCTTAGCTGATTTAGTAGTAGGTGCTAAACATATAATGACATTTGACACTTGTTAACTACTAATTAATCTTTTTTTTTTTTTTTGCTCGATAGAACTATTAATTAATCTGACTAATACTTAAGGCTGATCTATTAGTTATATAATCCTTTGATTGAATGTATTGTAAATAGTTTATCTGCTAATAGGTGGTAATCCTTGTTGGTTTTAAAATGGACATTGTATTTTGCAGTTAATATTCTTTAAATTTCTGATTTAATATGCTGATTCACAGCTTTATGCTATATGCAGGTATTGGCAGACAAGTATGGTAATGTTGTACATTTTGGAGAGCGTGATTGCAGTATTCAGGTAGGTAGAATGTTAGACAAATATCTATTACTGATCTTCTGCATCTTTGTGATTTGCATGACCAAAAAGCTCTTCCGTATTTAAAAATTTGTTAGTTATTCACTATGCTTCATTTTGTTGTTAAACATGGTTGGTTGAATGGTCAGAAATTCCTGTCTTTATTGTTTGATTAATTATGTTTAAGGAATTCATTCCATTCTTAAGCTCTATTAGTAAGTATTCTAGTTAGGTCAAGTGGCATACACTAGGGGTATCAAATGGGCGGGTTGGGCTCAATTTGGGTGGGTCAAACAGACTGAGTTAATAAATCAAAAGTTACTTAGGCTCAAATTGGTTGGGCTAAAAGCGGGTCATAACCCAACCCGACCAATTCCTACTAAGTTTTAATTTATTTGTTTATTCTTTTACAATTCCTTAAGTACCTAATAAAACTATTTTTTTCTTTATTATGGCTATATATAACATATCAAACAAAAAAAATGTCTTTTTGAAAATATTTTGACGAGGTTTCTCATGGGTCAATTTGGGCTACATATCAGCCCAAATACTAAATGGGCTGAAATGAATTGGGTTAAAATGGGCTGAACTAATAAATGGGCAGGTCGGTGACCCTACCCAAACTTGACCGGTTGGGCAGGTCATGTTTTCATGGGCTTACTTTGCGACGCATGCACTAACAAACTGCACCTTTGAAATGGCTTATATGTGCAGAGAAGAAACCAGAAGTTGCTGGAGGAAGCACCCTCGCCTGCATTGACACCAGAACTGAGGAAAGCCATGGGTGATGCAGCTGTTGCAGCAGCAGCTTCCATAGGTTACATTGGTGTTGGTACCGTAGAGTTCTTATTGGATGAGAGAGGTTCCTTTTACTTCATGGAAATGAACACTCGTATTCAGGTGAAAGAAGCTCAGTTCAAGAATTACAGCTTGTTTGGCCAAGCTTCTCCAAGGCCAAAAGTGCCTTTTTTGTGTTTGGGCCAAGCTTTTAGGAGAAGAGAAAGTGCTTTTGAGTAGGAGCAGAAGCTGCAAAATGTAGCTTCTCCCCAAAAGTGCTTTTTTGAAAAGCACTTTTGAGAAAATTCAATTAGAAGAACTTTTTAAAAGCTTGGCCAAACACTAAGTGTTTTTCAAATTGATTAGAAAAACACGAACTGTTTCTCACCAAAAGTACTTTTCTGAAGAACACTTTTCAAAAAATTAGCTGATTTTAGTTCTGCCAAACAGGCTATTAGGCTTTGCAGATAGTTGAAAGTTCAATGATAACAATGTAATCTGTCTTTTTCTTATAATGTTATTTAGCAAATAATGTAATATGTCAATTTGCTGAATATCTAGGTGGAGCATCCAGTGACAGAAATGATATCCTCTGTTGATTTGATAGAGGAACAAATCCGTGTTGCTATGGGAGAAAAGCTCCGATACAAACAGGTGACAGAGAACAGTCAATTTTTCTTTTAAATTGGACTTATGTTTCTGGAAAAGGATGAACAAGGAAATCAGTTACTATCCATTTCAATGAAAGATTGTGTTTCGACTTTTGCACATTGTCAAAATGAGAGCTCAATAATCTGTATTGCTTAAAGTGATTTGCAAGGATAAGTGAGTCCAACTTTTGAGGGTTGAGTTCTTAGTAATTTGGGTGTACAAAAGTAACTTTGTAATGTATAAAAAAGGTTCCTGTTTATTGCTTTGAATTATATAATGTTAGAGAAAAAGAGACAAAATGATGAATTTTTTCTTTGAGGAGTGATGATATCTTTAAGATTGCCAAAAACAGAACTAAGATTGATTTGTTTCTTTTGTTTATCTTTGTTTTCTTGTTTGCAGGAGGATATTGTGCTTAGAGGACATTCAATTGAATGTCGTATAAACGCAGAAGATGCTTTCAAAAATTTCCGACCTGGCCCAGGTATTATTGAATTTTCTGTCTGTACAATAATTTTTTCGTTTATATCATGATTAATGACCCTCTAAGGCAAATTCTGTCAATTTTTTTATTTCCAAGTAAAGCGAATCACTCTATGTTTCCAGAATGACGTTAGACGTACATGACATTTAAAAAATCCTTAGATGTTTTATAAGATAATATTTATCCCTCCATGTGAATGCTGCCAGAGATAACAGTGCAGATGCCCTAGCAATATAGACATAAGTAATGTCTTTACTAAGTGAAATTTGTGAGAAGAAAAATAACATTCACAATTTGTATGACTAAATTGCACTTTGTTGGATATGTTCGTTTTGTTTTACTTGATGGAAGCCAGATTCTAAATCAGAATAGACATTACTTTTGCTGTTTTGTTAACGTGATATATGTGGAAACTGAAGCTTGTTTTCTTCATGAATAGGGAGAATCACTTCATATTTGCCAGCTGGAGGTCCATTTACGCGTATGGATAGCCACGTTTATCCTGACTATGTCGTTCCACCTAGCTACGATTCCCTGCTAGGAAAGGTGGTTTCTCTTTACTTGTCCCTTCATCCATTGACATATTTTCCTTCTATTAACATAGCTTCTTGTTCCCAATGAAAAAAATAATTTTAAAAACTGTTGCAGCTCATCGTATGGGCTCCAACACGCGAGAAGGCTATTGAGCGCATGAAAAGAGCACTTAATGACACCATTATTGCGGGTAAGACCAGCCTTCTATCGGTTTCCTTAATTGATGAGTGCTTATTTGCACCGGAGAGTAGGGTTGGTCCTTTAACTTGTCACGGGAGTTTTAAAATCCACGCAGCACTCAAATTGGGTTTGCCAGTTTGTGTCTGTCTTCTGTCAAACCTTATTTATTGAGATCCTCATCGCCTGTCTTTCATTTTGTCCTTTTTCTTTGTGGCCAATCTTCTTTTGTCATCCATTTTCTCGAAAGTCAATTGGTAGCTGCCACAGGAAAGGACTTTGGCATTCATATAGGATATTAATCTTGCCTGCTATATTGCATGCTGTGGGTAGATATTTTTGTTATCGAAGTCTCATTTACCTCTCCGATATATGTATATCTGTTCTGTCTAAATTTACATTTGCTTTTGACAGGAGTTCCTACCACAATAGAGTACCATAAACTCATCCTTGATATCGAGGTAGGTGGACTGCCATCTTCTTAATGTGTGTACCGACTTAGGAGACTTTGACGAACCTAAATTTGCTTTTTGTCCGTTCAGGACTTTAAGAACGGGAAAGTTGATACTGCTTTTATTCCAAAGCATGAGGAAGAATTAGCTCCGGTAAGTAATGGAATTGACATCTTTAAGCCTTTAACCTACAACATAACTATCTTCTTCGTCCGTTTTGACTGCTACAAAATTGTTCTTGAAAGCTACATTTTCATGAAGCAACGCTGTAAATTTCATTATTCACTAGTGTAAGTTGATGTTTCAACTTTGTGATTGCAGCCTCAGCAGATGGTTCCAGCAGCAACCAAGGAGCTGATCAATTCCAATACTTAATTATTCTTTTGTTTTTCTTCTTCTTTGATCCTTTTCCTTCATCAGTGAATATAGTGAGAGAAGATTAGTCCCATTAGATCTTGAAGTGACTGCAGTTTTGAATATAACATTTATCTCATAATCTTAGCTTGGTTGTGTTTTAAGATACACAAGATTGAATGAAATTCTAATCTTTTTTTGTCATTGCCTTGTTATGTGATTTCAATGGAATCAATGTGTGGTTAAATGTTCAAGTTCTTCTGGAACACAGTAAGAGAGGAGATGGTATAGAGGTTTTACTCAAGACGGTCTATCAGGCCACGACTTCGAATTAGTCAGGACAGTGGATCTTAGATACTGCATGATTTTACACCGGGCATCAACTCTAATAAGTTATAGTCGACTATATAAATTCTCAACTAACAACGTACTCAGTGTAATCTCTAGAGATGTTGTTTCCGAAAGACCTTCCGCGCAAGAGAAAACATGACAAAAAAGTGGCTAAGAGAAAGCACGACAAAAAGGTCAAACAAGGATTGATGAACCTAAAAAAGTCATCTAAAATACTATAGATAAGCATTATGAAAAAAAAAAAAAAAAAGAGTAATAGTAAATGAAACAAACTATCAAGGACAAGGAGCAACAAAGATAATACTATGTTAACTAGTATGGAAGGATACACGAAATAACGCTTCACTACCTATTAACCTTCTACCTAATTCGTGTCCTCCACGACCCCCTATTTAAGGTCATGTCCTCAATAAGTTGCAACTACGTCATGTCCTGCCTAATCACTTCTCTCCAATACTTTTTCGACCCACCTCTACCTATATTCAAGGCTATATAAATTCTCAAGGTCTCAAAATTTTAGATATGGTGAAAAACACTCCTAGAAAGTATAGGACCCAAATAAAATACTGACATGACTAAAACATATCGTCAATTAATTGGTGTCACAATTCACATATACATATATTTTTCTTTATGTATAGTACTCAAATTAAAACGTTTTACCTCACTGTCATGGCTTGAATTACAGAGTTGGACGATTAGGAGTTGTTTGACAGCTGATTAGAGTTATGGAGGTATTCATAATATAAGAATTAGTTATAGAGAATAACTAAATAATTGAGGGTTGAATATAAGCTAATTTAAATGGAGGGCAAATGTATTCTGTTTTCCATATATGAGGGGAAATCTGAACCAATCAATCAAAGATAAGGGTATGTTTGGGACTACGAAAAGTTAAAATGAGCGCAACTTTGCTCTTTTTTTTTTTTTTTTTTTTTTTAAATAAGCCCGTTTGGGCATTTTATTAACGTGAAGCAAAATGACTAAGCCCAAAAGTGACCCAGCCCAAAATCAACAATAAACTTCCAAATAAAAAACGATTTTTTTTGCGCGGATTGCCCTTCTTTTGGGGTGGTATTTAAATTTTGCCCCTCATATTTGTGGTCTTTAAATTTTACCTTTTGCTTGGAAAGGTGGGCGAATACATGAAGTTCTGGGTTCGAATCCTCGCTCAGGCATAAAATAAAAAAATAATTTCGCAAGGCAGAACTGGGGAGTGTATGTCGAATCCAGCATACAATCTTTAAGGAAAAGCTAAAGTTCTGTCGGATCTGACATAACTAAAAGACTGTCCCATAAGGCAGAATTTTTCCTAAGACATAGTTTAGTTATGCCTTATGGGGCAGAATTTTAGTTAAGGCATAACAAAATTATGCCCCATAAGGCAAGAACTTTTCTTAAGGCAAAGTTTAAATTATGCCTTAAGGAAAAGTTTCGCCTTATGGGCATACTTTTAATTATGTCTTTGGGGCACACTTTTTAGTTAAGTCATAACTAAAAATTTACCTAGAAAAGTAATATATATATATATATATGCTTCAAGACAAAGTCCGTCGGAGGGGCAGACTTTTAGTTAAACACAATTAAAAGACTGCCCCCTCCGGCAGACTTTTAGTTAAACACAACCAAAAGTCTGCCCCCTCCGGCAGACTTCTAGTTAAACACAACTAAAAGTCTGCCGGAGGGGGCATAGCAAAATTTAAACTTTGTCTTATAAGACAAACTTTTAGTTATGCCTTAAGGAAAACTTAAGCCTTATGGGGCATACTTTTAGTTATGTTTTATGGGGCACATTTTTAGTTAAGACATTACTAAAAGTCTATCTTGAAAAGTTAAAAAAAAAATACATATATATGCTTCAAGGCAAAGTCTGTCCCCTCCGGTAGACTTTTAGTTAAACATGACTAAAAGTCTGCCGGAGTAGGCATAACGAAATTTAAACTCTGCTTTGCAATTTTTTTTAAAATTTTTGACTGAGCAGGGGTTCGAAATCGAAACCTATGAGTTTTAACCGAAAGGCAAAATTCAAAGACTATAAATATGAGAGACAAACTTTAAATACCACCCCAAAAAAAGAGCAATTCGCAATTAAAAAACAAAGATAGAATTAAGAAAGTATTGTCCAAAGGGCAACGATTTGCCCTATCTGCTTTTTGTTGTCCAATTATTTCACTTCTGCCATAGCTGCTTCTTGAACTGCTCCTCTTCACCGACGTGATAGCGCAACTTTGCTCTATTTCCCCTTGAGGGGTATTTTTGGTCCTTTTGCCTTTTAAAAATAATTTAGAAAAGTTTTTTTTTTTTTTTTTAAATTTAATTTTGAGAAAATAGTTTAAGAAAATATTCGTATTAAACCCCAAAGTACTTGCTTCTAAACCCCCACACACACTTCGGTCGTTCACCGCCGTCAATCACAGGCGATTCTGTAAACGACGTCGTTTCACTTTCCGAAACTTCTAGAAGCTTCTAGATTTTTCCAGAAAGAAATGTGGAGAAGAGTACCTTCACAGCTTCGAGCCCTAACTCCAAAATGCAACGTTTCATCAGAGATTTCTCGTCCTTGTGTTGCTCTGTATTTGCGGAATTTCAGCTCTCAATTTGGTACGCTACTATTACTGTTCATATATTTCGAGTACTTTTTACCTCATTATATTCATCCAAATTTCAGTTTAAAACTCAACTAATATGTGTGTGTGTGTGTATTAGAGATATAAGATCTGGATTATCTCTGAACGATTAAATATATACATATATATATGTGTGTGTGTGTGTGGAGACATTTTAGCTCTGAATTTGGTACGTTTGTATTATTCACTCCTGTGTCCTACTATTTACCTCTCTGTTATTGGCTTGAACTATAGAGTTGAACAATTAATATATACATGTGTGTATGTGTGTGTGTGTGTGAGAGATTCATTAGAAACATGGCTTGAACTATGGAGTTGAACGATTAATATATGTATATAGTGCCGGGAACCAAGATTTTTAATAAGGATATTCAAAATATAAAAAGGTAAATGGACAAAGAAGCCAAGGGATTCAACATCTAGTATATAAATAAAAGTGTAATTTTTTGACACCCTAGCTCCGCCTATATGTGTGTGTGTGTGTGTGTTCGACATTTTAGCTCTGAATTTGTATTATTAAACATCTTGCTCCTAGTATTTACCTCGGTGTCATTGGTTTGAACTATAGTGTTGAACGATCATTATATCGATTTTTGTGTGTGTGTGTGTGTTTGATTCATTAGAATCACCATTAGAAATCTAGTAGTTATAGTACTTTTTTATTTTTGCATTTTTATACGCGTTCGCCTCAATAAGCAGTAAACTCTAGACATTTTCTTCTTGAGGTTGATGCATATAATTTAAGGAGATGAAATATTTATCTAGTTAACTTAACTACCTAATAGACGAATGAAAACACGCACAAAAGTTTTTCCAAATTTTGAACCGAAAGTGTCTAGTTGGAAACTTTACTAGGAGTTGAGGTGTTCAATTGAAACAGGGCTTAGTTCGAACGTCTAAGTGGAATATTCTGGCTGTCTAAGAGGCTGGCTATGTATTAAGCCAATGAATTCATTTTGATTATTTTATTTTAGATGTGTGGAGACATAAGATCTGGATTGTGTCTGATATCCTTTTTGTTTTGTGATGTTGTATGTATTATTGGTGTGGAGACATTTTAGCTTAGAATTTGGTACGCTAGTATTATTCACATCTTTCTCGTACTATTTACCTCACTGTCATTGGCTTGAAAAATAGAGTTGAACGATTAATATATACATATGGAAATGCCTATGCTTTATCCTTCTGAAGGTGGGAAAAAAGATAAAAACTAAATAAACGGATTATTCATCCAAATTTCAGTTTGAAATTCATATAATATATGTGTATATTGGAGACATAAGATCTGTATTATCTCTGATTTTCTGTCATGATGTTGTATGTATTTACTGTCATTAGCTTGAACTATAGAGTTGAACGATTGATATATGTATATGCATATAGTGGAGGAGCCAAGATCCAAAATATAAAAAAGTAAACAGACGAAGAAGCCAAGGGATTCAACATATGGCATATATACTTTAAAAATAATTTTGACCTTATATATATGCTGTGTAAGTTTTCGACGCCCTAGCTCCGCCCATTTATGTGTGTGCGTGTACGTGTGTCTGTGTTTTTGTGTGCGCGTGTGTGGAGACATAAGATCTGGATTGTGTCTGATTTCCTTTATCTATTGTGAAATTGTATGTATTTATTGTATATTGAATGGCAATGAGTTGAAAATCTTTCATTTGAATTTTGTAAATCAGGAAATGCTTCTACGAAGAAGGAAGTTGAGCTTGGAGTAAGTTGTCATCACTCTTATCTCCTTAATATTTTATATATTGACTGTTAGATTGTACTGAACAATGTGTTGGTCTTATGGTGTGTGTTGTCGAAGAAAATCCTGAATGATGTTTGCTTGTTACTTGTATTTGATTGTCAGTGTTGAATGAGCGACTTACAATATCAGAATTTGTTGGAACTTCTTTAGTCTGTTAATTACATAGGATTGAGTTTGTTAGAAGTTGAATATGATTTATATTAGTATCGTTCAGGCTCCATAAGCACACGTGCTTGAATATCTGTATGTTCTTGATGGAGTGATTTAAAGCTGACTATGTGTTATGTTATAATGGCATGAATATGTTGTGGCTAATGGAATATGGATCTGCATGCCTTTTGCAGTGTCCAATAATTTGAATGAAACATTACATTTTATGCCGTTAAGGTGGTTCTACTCCACGGAATACGTTAATCAATAGTGTTCTAGCATTAAATTAAATTAGTATTGTTTTCTTCTGAAGTTCTCATGCTTGATTTATTGTATCTGGAACTTCTTTCAGAACTTGTTCGAGACCAGATTGAACGTGTCTGTTAACAGACATGCTTCACTGACATCGCCTTACAAGGTTTATGGATCATGTTTATCACAAGATACTACCATGGTCCCAAGTTTCCCTAGAAGGTTCATTACGACAGGTGCTATTTCCCAAGTTTCTGAAGATGCTTCTGCTTCTTCTTTGACAACTCCACGTATCAAATTTAAGAGACTTGATAAAACAGCAGCACATATAATGCAGGTATACAATATAGGAGCATTTTACCAAATATAGCTTCCGTCATTCTCTGATGGTTTATGTTGTTGGCCTTTTTCCCTTCTTAAAAATTTTAAGAGACTAATTATGTCATCAATGTCTAATGGAAGTCCTATTTCTATTGTGATGTAGATTCTTGATAAGGAAGCTGTTCAAGAAGTAAGGGCGCAGAGCGAGATTCCTGATATAAAGCCTGGTTATATTATCCAGCTCAAAGTGGTATAGAAGCTTCTGTTAAAAGGATCATGTCTCATTTTTCAATTCCTATTTAGCAAGCATTGACCAGATGGTGTTGTTTTGGTTGTGGAATTTATGTTTGGTGCACATATGATGTATAGTATGGTTGGACTGATTTGGTAGAAATAAATTCCTGCATATATCTTTCATGTATGCCTGCCTATCTTTAAAAGAAAGTATAATACTAATGAAAAAGAAAAAGGAAATTGTTGTTTTACTGGTGTATGTTGATGGTTATATTGCAGGAAGTGCCGGAGAACAAGAGACGTGTTTCAACTGTCAAAGGCATAGTGATAGCAAGGCGCAACGCGGGTTTAAATACTACATTCAGATTAAGAAGACTTGTGGCTGGAGTTGGGGTTGAAAACCTATTTCATCTGTAAGTCATCACTGGCTGGTTTGTGTGTTTGTTGCATTCTTAATTGAATGCATGCTTGCACTTGCTAGATTTAGGTTATGTTGCTATTTCCTTATGTTATTGCACTTCAGCAAATTTAAGTCAACCTGATTGCAGTCATTACGATAAGAGCTGTTGTGGTAGAAAAAGTCACAAGTGTGATGCTTGCCAATAATGATTGGAACCGGCATGATATTGTGGAATGATCCTCAGCTGATAATATAAGTAACATTTATTTTGCACATCTCAATACAAAGGACATTTACTTCGCACATTTTCCTTTCCGTTATCTCTGTTACGGTAACTAGAGAGTGGAGAGTGCTAATAACCTGACCATTTTCACCCAGAGAGATAGTTGAATCTGGAGATTTCTTTTGATTTGCAGGGAGGTGGTGAAAGCTGAGAGGAAAGACGCTTACGGTGGGGTGTTTTAGCATTTGGTAATTGAGGTGCCAAAAACACTCTCTTGGAAAAGCAGGTCAATTTTCACCCGGAAGTAGTTAAATCTGGATATTTCATTTGGTTTGTAGTGAGAGGGTAACACTCAAGAGGAAAGAAGGTTTTGAGGTGGGGTGTTTAAAATTTGATAATTTAGGGGCCTAAGAACATTTTCTAGGAAAACAGCAATGGTGCTTTCGGTTATATCACAAGTATTAAGTTCATAACCACCTTAAAAAGATGTGGATAGTATAAGCCTATAAGGTGATCAGAACTATTATGGCCTTTGCCAGAATGTTAGCATGCAAGGAGTGTTGGTTACTATTCGTACTTGACTCCCTACGTGTATATCAATATCTCGTCGACTATTTTTGTTTTATCCAATTTGTGTCTGTCAAAGGGGAGGAACCTTAACTCTTCTGCTTCAGGAAAATGCTTATACTGGTGACATCCCCTTTCTTGAGTGCGCAGTTTTCTATTCATTGGACTCATAATGCATTTCTTATTCTCTTTTTATTTAGAAAGGCATTCTTTAACTTGTACAATTTATGTATCAGCTTAATGTAACTTTTCCTTATCAAAAAAAAAAAATGGCATAATTTAAATCTAAAATTGTTTAGCTATGTATAATTCACGTACTGACACTGGATTCCTGTAAATATGTGGGTGTCAAGCAAGGTTGTAATTGGTGATTGTGGAGGCACTGCATAATCTGTTTATAGAGCTTTCACGAGATTGGATGACTCCTAATGTTTAAGTGATTTGATAATTTGCAGGTACTCTCCCAATCTGAAGGAGATAAAGGTGCTGGACAAGAAAAAAGTGAGGAGGGCCAAGCTATACTATCTCAGGGATAAAATGAACGCCCTCAAAAAACACTAAGCTGGTGTGGAAGGTACATAGAAATGCGTGCTCTATCTTATTGCCTAAAGAGATTCTGTCAAATTCTTATGCTGTGCCTAAGAAACTGCTGTTCATCTATCAGGGTTGGGCATATCATCTCAAAGTCGTTTCGCCAATGTAAAAGATTGCAGCAGAAAACAATCTCAGTTGTTTCAACTTCCAATTCTGGGTCACAGGCTTTGCTATCTATGTTGATCAACATGTAACTTTTACTTTGTCGCAAGTGATCTTGCCATAGAATGAGCATTACTCTTTATTAGTTTCTACAATGCTCATAAACTGGGAGTGCTTTTAAAAAAGATGTGTTGACTGCATCAGAACTTTATCACAAGCAATATCAATTTTTTTTTACCAACTTTTCGCAATTTCTGGTGAGCTGTACACTTCTGGTCTCTGTGACCTATCCGAAGATATTCAAATAAAGCATATTTCTTTGCTGCTTAGCACAAAGTGAAGTATGAGTACTTCTCTTTATTTGTTGGTTGAGTAATTTGGTGAGTTATGATTCAACAGATTTGTAAATTTTTGTAGTTGGATTTGGACAAAAAGAACGGAGACTTTTCCAGTGTTGTCGAAGGCTCCTTAAAACTCAGAAAATCTTTAGAGGTTGCTTCGTCTTGCTTTAAACCTTATGGCCCGTGCGTTCTATCTTGAATCGAGCAACACTTAATGTTAAGGAAGACATTGTGCGTGAATTTATTACTTTTGTCTTGCATTGCAGGTATATTTTTGGCTTAATGCATATGGGGCCTAAACTTGCCCTTTTTTTTTTTTTTTTTTTTCATTTTGACACCTCAATCAAGTATTTTTCTATTGAACCTTTTAACTCGTCCTCAAGTTGGATTCTGTTTGATAGATACACTTGAGTGGTCAGAGGTTTAATAGGAACAACACTTAGTTTATAAGCAACTTATAAGTCAATCCAAACGGGCTCTATATGTCTTTCTCCTTTTTCCGGCGAAAATATGGCGGCATTAAGTCTACGAAAGGGAAATACACGTCTACCACCCGGAAGTAAACCGTGTATTATACGTTCGTAACCTTCCATTCAACATCACTAGCGAAGAGAGGTATGATATCTTCGGTAAATACGGTGCTATAAGACAAATTCGTTTAGGTACAAACAAAGATACACGCGGTACTGCTTTCGTTGTTTATGAAGATATTTACGATGCTAAAACTGTCGTCGATCATCTCTCTGGCTTCAAATGTCGATAATCACTAGTTGAAGCCTTAACTACTGGAGTACTTGTTTACGTGGCAACATTTTGTTTTTGATTCATTGCACAAAGAGATAGAGAACTTTTAAACTATGACACTTTCGATTCCTCAACTATTAGGTAAACTAGTGAATCTTTCAGCGCTTAAGAAAGTCGAAACATAATTTTTAATTCATTAATTTTATTAGAATTAAAATTAAAAACTTGAGTTCACTCGAATAATAGTAAATCATATGGTCAGAGAAATAATTAATCTTATACTGCTACATATTATAAATCACTCAAAACCAACGATCTTATTATCTTGAATTGTTATTTTCGTACAATTTATTTGATATCCGAACTATATATTATATTCTCCGATGACGACCGTATCACTCACACTTTGACTAAACCTTCTAAATTTGGGCGCTCAAACTGCTAGGTAAATTGGTCCACGTGATGTAAATATGACAGGCATTTTACATTTAATTAATTAATTAAAATTTGGATTTTTTTATTGGAAATAAAGGGGTTACATAAGTAATTCTATGTGGGGAGATGGGGTTTTAATGGTCAAAGTGTATATATTGCCTAAAAATTGAATGACAAGAGCAAATATGTCAAATAAATATAATAAAGAATAAATATAATTTTTTTTGTTATGTACAGGTGCAATTATTGAATGTCAAGTAATATTCAAATATTACTAAAATTAGAATCTATGAATTATTAAGGGACTAAAGAAGTTATTACCGAAGGATGTGGTGCATTGAATAATCCTCCCTTAATCAGAGTTACGAGGTTTCAGATTTGAGATCTGGTATGAAAAAATTCTTGATAGGAAGTGATTTTCTAAAAAAAAGTCTTACGTGGTGCGAAGCTAAATATAATCGAGTTGTAGTACGAGTACCAGTCAATCAGTGAAAAACAAAACAAAAAACAAAAAACGGAAAAGGGTCAAAATTACCCTAGAACTTTGAGAAATAGTTCATTCATACCTTTCGTTATACTTTAGGGCCAATTATACCCTTATCTTTATACTCTATGGTCAATTATACCATTATGTCTAACAGCTGCCACGTGACATCATCCCAACCCTTCAAAATTATTTTCCCCTCAAATAACTTTTTACTCACTAAAATAACCCAACCCGACCCGAGTTTTTTTTTTCCAGCCAAGGGGTAATGGGTTGGGTCTGTATTATTTTGGCTGAAAAATAAATTCGGGTCGGGTTGAGTTATTTTAATGGGTAAAAAGGTATTTGGGAAGAAAATAATTTTGAAGGGCTGGGATGATGCCACGTGGCAGCTGTCAGACATAAGGGTATAATTGATCTCATAATATAACGATAAAGGTATAATTGACCCTAAATTATAATAAAGGGTATTAATAAACTATTTTTCAAAGTTTAGGGGTAGTTTTGGCCCTTTTCCGAAAAAACAATTGGACTAAAGATGTTATTAAGAAACTTTTAATGAAACTCCTTCAAAGTTGCCCTATAAATTGAAACTTGAGTGAGTATTATTACTCTAGAAAACTCTTAGCTAAAAGGCTAATCAAATCTCTCTATATTTCTATCTTTCTCTTTTTTTCCGGCGAAAATATGGCGGCGTTAAGTCTACGAAAGGGAAATACACGTCTACCACCAGAAGTAAACCGTGTATTATACGTTCGTAATCTTCCATTCAACATCACTAGTGAAGAGATGTACGATATCTTCGGTAAATACGGTGCTATAAGACAAATTCGTTTAGGTACAAACAAAGATACACGTGGTACTGCTTTCGTTGTTTACGAAGATATTTACGATGCTAAAACTGCTGTCGATCATCTCTCCGGCTTCAACGTCGCTAATCGGTAATTATTATTTTTTACTTTTTTTTTTTACCGTTTTTACCTTTTTTTTTAGGGTTTGTTTGGTTGAATTGGATTGGATACAGTAAATTATTCGATTTTAAGTCTCAATTCAACGTTAAAGCGGTTTGTTTGCTTGAATGTGAATTTTTTTGTGTCAATTTAGACATTACTAGTGAATTTTAACATAATCGGTAATTATTATTGTTTTACTTTTTTACCGTTTTTACCCTTTTTTTTTAGGGTTTGTTTGGTTGAATTGGATTGGATACAGTAAATTATTCGATTTTAAGTCTCAATTCAACATTAAAGCGGTTTATTTGCTTGAATGTGATATTTTTTTGTCTCAATTTAGACATTACTAGTGAATTTTAACATAATATTTACACTAATAAATGTTATAATTAAAAAAATCTAAAAGATGTTGCTAATCGGTAATTTTTAGTTTTTTAACCTTTTTACCGTTTATCTATCTCGCTAGGGTTTATTTGCTGTTTATTTGATATACGGTGGTTAGATTAGTCAATTTTTGGTCTCAATGTGGCTAATTTCTTAAAAAAAATAAAATTTGTTACTTCTTTTTTTTTAGGGTTTATTTGATTGGATACATTGAATTATTCGATTTTAGGTCTTAATTCAACATTAAAGTATGGTTTATTGTTGAAATTAAAGCTACAGTAATAATTTTAGAAATTAAAGTATCACAAGTGAGGAGATGTACGATATTTTTGGAAAATGCGGTGCTATAAGGCAGATTCGTTTAGGTACAAACAAAGATACACGTGGTACTGCTTTCGTTGTTTATGAAGATATTTACGATGCTAAAACTGCTGTCGATCATCTCTCCGGCTTCAATGTCGCTAATCGGTATTTTATTTTTGGTGCTTTTTTACCTTTTGTCTATCTCGCTAGGGTTTATTTGCGGTTTATACGGTGGTTAATTTTTTCAATTTTCGGTCTCGATTCAGACATTACTAGTTTATATTTAGCATAAGTCTACACTAATAATTTTTATAATTGCAAAATATCTAAAAAAAACCTTTTCCCCTCTATGTCTTAATCTCGCTAGGGTTTATTTTCTTGAATTGGATATACAACAACAACATACCCAGTGAAATTCCACAAAACAGGTCTGGGGTGGGGAGGGTAGAGCGCACTCAGGCCTTTACCCGCAAGGGTGACTCAGTTGGTTGAGCACGGGGCTTTCATAATGGAGGTCTCAGGTTCGAAACCCCCTGCCTACGACAGGGGATTTGCCTTTTGGGTCGAGCTCGTCGTCCCAGGCTTGACTAGTGCGGGTTACCTCTTCTGTGTGGTTTGCGGGCTATTGCACAGGAGCGGGGTTTACCCTTTGCTCACCCAAAGGGTAGGGGCTGCGGGTTACCTTGTCATTAAAAAAAAAAAAAGTGTATGCAGACCTTACACCTACTTTGGGAGGTAGGGAGGTTGTTTCCGGCAGACCCTCGGTTAAATTAAATTATTTAATTTGGTCTCAATGCATACATTACTAGTTTATTTTTTTACATAAAATCTGTACTAATAAATACTCCCTCAGGTTCAATTTATGAGGACCTATTTGATTGGACACGGAATTTAAGAAAGAAGAGGAACTCTTAAACTTGTGGTGTTAAATGAATCACATATGTGTTGTAAACGTAAATTGTTTCCAAATATATAAAGTTATCATTCTTTTTGCCACGGACTAATAAGGAAGTCAATTCACATAAATTGAAATGGAGGGAGTATTGTAATTGCAAAAGCTGCCGTCCACCACGTCTCCAGCTTCAATGTTGCTAATCAGTAAAAAAAAAAAAAAAAACTTTACCCTCTGTTGTCTTATATCACTAGGGTTTATTTGCTTGAATTGAACTGAATGATGATCAATTATCCAATAGATTGACGTTCGGAGTACAATGGTTAAATTATTCAGTTTTCGTTTCTCAATTTAGACAATCACTAGTCTATTTTTAACATAAAATCTACATTAAGCACTCAAGGTTGTGTCCTAGTGGTCAATGAAGTAGGTTGTGAACCATGGGAACTCAGGTTCGCATGTCAGCTGAGGCAAAAACACTAGGTTATTTCTTCTCATCTGTCCAAGCCTTGGTGACAAATGCCTGGGTGGATAGAGTTACCTACATGGTACCTATGTTGGTCGCAGGTACCCGTGGAATAAGTCGAGGTTCACGAAAGCTGACCCGGACACCACGGTTATTAAGAGAAAATAATTAAAAAATATCTAAAGTATGTATGTAGAATTCATAGTCGGAGAAAGTGTTTTTAACTCTGAACTAGTTGGAGTCTGTTTTATGAGTCCTTGATTTTATTCTGCTAGATTTTGACAAGTTCGATCCGAATAGTCGCTAGATTATCTCTTAATATAAACCAGGAGTTTTCTGAAACTAGAGGTACCACCCTACTTATTTTAAGTATCTTTGGTGTAGATTCTGAACTAGTTAGTATTAGTTATATGGATGTCACTTGTGCTGTTATTCTGCTATATTTGGACTTATTTTTCCAGAAATATTGGGGGCTCTTTACGACATACTTATCCTGATCTATATTTGGTGTTTCTGTTATTTGGCAGATACTTGATAGTTCTGTATTACCAGCAAGCGAAGATGAGTAAGAAATTTGACCAGAAGAAGAAGGAGGATGAGATAACGAAGCTTCAGGAAAAGTATGGTATTCCCAAAGATAAGTGATAGGGAAACTTCTCTTACTGTTTTCTTTCCTTAATTATGTAAATTGAGCCAGTCTTAGCAAGGCGTGCATCACCTTTTGTGGAAACTGATCAAACGTGCCCTGGCCCCCAAAATATCAGAAAGAGTAGTTTCTAGTGCTTTATCTTTTCGGAAGTTTGTAATGGATAGCTTTTGAGATGATTGTATGTTGTCAGATGTTTCTACCTATATCATGATGTTTTTTTGTCTTTCCTCCTTGCTGTAGTTACCTTAATATCTTATGACGAGTGCATTTACTGTGTGGTTTCTTTGTGTATGTAATGCTATGTTCATGCTCTTTTTGACAAATCCGTTTGTTTGTGTGGGCGACTTGTACCTTGGGCTTCCACACATTCGTTGTTAAAAGGCATTTCTGGATTGTTTTAAGTCGCAGCAAGTGGCTGCTTGCGAAGATGGGTTTCCCGACAAGTTTAATACCAGTAACTTTGTTAGCATCTTTTGCCGATATCCTGATCTTCTATTTTGACAGTGAAGACCATAGACACATATCTAGATATCTTTTTTTTAGAATACCTATATCTAGATATATTGCTCCTTTAATAGCCGACAAGAGGAGATTGTTAGATAATTCAATTACAATAGCACGATACACTGATTACAATCCTTCGTATATGCTAATGAAGGTAGTGGTTGCTCAACAAGCATGAGCTTTGCAGACACTTTGTAGCCATGAAGCCTGTCCTTAATCTTTGGCTAGATCATTCTGAATTTTTATCTGTAGTTAAGGAGAGCTGGGATGCTGATTTAATTGGTTTGTCACGTTGTCTGACTTCCACCTGAACGTAGTTATGATTTTGGCTCATGATTGAGTTGAACCTTTATCATTAAAACAATTCTAGGGTCTTTATGGAAGTTTCAACATGAAAACAAGATTATATATGATTTCCCCCCACGTTTTAATAGAATATCTAACCTGTGATACTTTTTGGGAGTTGATGAAGGCTTTGTTGGCCTCCTTAATTTGAATAGCGTAATCCTCCTTAATTTGAATAGGGTAATCCTCCTTAATTTGAATAGGGTAATCTCATGCAAGTAAAACTTGCTTATATCTTGCATAACAATGTATGTTGTTAACAACAATAATGAGAATGTCTCAATTCCAGTTTTGAGCTATAGTAGCAGAAGTGAAAAACAGTTGGATTAATGTTCGGATGTCTCTCTTTTTTCTCTGAATACGATGTACATGCTGCTCACTCCATTTCATTTATATGACGTTGTTTGACTAAGTACGAAGAACAAGAAAGAAGGAAAGGCTTTGACACATAAGCTAAATGTATAAAAATTATCAAAAGTATCCTTAAATCTTGTTTTTAACATGATATGTCAATCCTATAAGAGCATGCAATTAAGGGTACAATAGGAAAATTAAATTAAAGAGTTTTTCTATTATAGACTTTTTTCTTCTTTCGGAAACTGAAAATGCAATATTTGGGAATTAGAGTTTTTAAATGATGTTAGATCCATGCTGGAGTGCATGGAGGGATATTCCCCGGTCCTAGTTTGCTGTGGAATTTTTTTTTATTTTTTTTTGATGTAGCATAAGCATATGATAGATGGTGATATAAAGGTCGTTTCTCTTTTTCCAAAGTCCATTGAAGATGTTGGAAAATGTAGACCATGTCCTAGGATGTCATGAACTCTATTTTTCCAAATAGATTTCCTTATATGGTAGATGATGAAAATTGCTAGGTCGTTTTGTTTGTTTTGGGATCCAAGATTTGCAACATTCTACAATATTTTGTCTTGTTTGAATGCTAGTAGATCTGCAAAGGAATACTTCCAAACTGCAACAAACTTCTATTGCAGTTTGGTTTGAACTAAACAGATGGTTTATTGGCTCTGCATTTGGCTCTATTTCTAAGGTCGTTTTGTGCCAGAGCATATTGATATGTATTGGTATTGGATTCTAACTGAGTTTGGTTAACTTGTTTTCTGTGAGTTTCTGCATAAAGACGGAAATCCTAGCTTGGAACTTCTTGTGCAGATTTTACTTCTTGTTGAGATGCACTACAATGTCTTTCCACATTCCATTCCTTTTTGAACTATATATTCTCCACTTGAATTGGGAATGCACTTATCCAGTGTTCTTAGATTGCCGAATTTGTTTCAATTCCCAAGATTTGTGGCATTATAGGGCTGGGGACTTGTGTTAGTTTTGGGATGTCCCATTTTCTGGTTGGATAAACATTTGGTAATTTTTTTGTTTTTGCCTTTTCCCTTCAGATTGGAAATGGGCAGAGTTACTTTTCCCAACTTGATTTTTAAGTTTGTTTGAACTTTTTTCCTGACTAGTTAATACTGTCTCTTGTGCTAGAATTTCACAGTGGTCCAGTCTCTTTTGATGGTTTTAAGGTGGCATTTGTTTTAAAGTTTGAAAAGACTTTAGAGTATGAATTATTTGTTTTCTTTCTGTGGAAACTGTTTGTTTGCAGTTCTGGCAAAAACTCAAAAATGGAGTTTGCAAACTCAGTTTTGGCAATATACTTGAAACAAACACCACTAAATCTTCTCTTTTTGTGGGTTGTTGTTTTCCCCCTTTTCCTCCCTACTAGTGGCACTAGGCCCAAACCAATATTAAAAGTTAAAACTTTTAATTACCTTTTGGTCTATTATTTGTGACAGTGAGTCATTGAAATAGTAGTTATTTTTATGCAAACTCCTAAAGTTTAAAATCATACAAAAAATTTTGGAAGTTAAAAGAAGAACTATTTTCTTATTTAAGAAGCAGATACAGATGCATGATATAAAAGTTGTTCTTTTTATTTTGCTTTTTTGGAAAATATACAACAACCCAGTGAAATCTCACAATGTGGGGTTTGGGGAGGGTAGATTGTGCGCAGACTTTACTCCCATCAAGGTAGGATGTCTGTTTTCGAAAGACCTTCAGCTCAATAGAAAGCATAAAAAGAGGTTAGATAAGGCGAAGAAATTCAAAACGAAATGGAAATGAAAATTATGAAAGCGACTAAGCCATGATTTTTTGGAAAATATAATGTTCAGTAATTACTATATGTGAGATTAGTTCACTCAATTTTTTTTGGAATTAAACAAATATTGGTTGGCCAACGTATTGCTGAAAGATATTTTGGTATTCAAGAAATGCTAATATAATTTTCAATATTAAATAAGTAAAATACTATGATTTATTTATAGTGGAGAAGTGACATTATGTATGCAAGATGTGCAACGAAACGATGCATCACTAATTAGGAGACTAAGTAGGAGTCTATTTACGAGCTAATCATTTAATTACAAATATTCGTGTGTGTTTTCCTATTACAAATTCTTCTATATTTTCCTTTATCGCTATGGATATTTTGACCTTTATTGAAATTATCATTCAACTAATTTGAAGTTAGTATGTTGGCTCATTTTTTTTTTCTAGACATTTCATGAAGAAAAACAAATATAAACGTCGATTAAAATCTGAAAACAATACCCAAGCTTTATTACCTAATTTTTTTAGCTATTCTAAAGTCATCACTAATAGTAAGCTCATCATATAGAAACTCTCACAGATTAGTCATTGTAATGTCTACAGTTAAAACCTCTGGATGAATGTTATAAGCAATGACAGTGGAATCTATAATTTTTGAGTCAGTAAATAAACTGGCAATTTTTTTATCCGTGGGCTGAGGTGATCTCAATTTTCTATTTTGTGACCCCGAAACGCCAAAAACAGCTACGTCAATCATGATGAACCAGTGAGTATTAGTCTCTAGGATGTTTTGGATGGACCCACCACGTTTGGGTCCAAACAAAGTCGATCAAAAAAACTCCGCAAGATTCATGGGCTAACACACACGAAAAGCTAAGGTGATCCCAAATTCCTGTTTGTGATTCCGAACGCAAAAAAGCGATGTCGGTCATGATGAACCAACGAGTATTAGTATCCATGACATTTCGGATGGCCAATGAAGTTTGGGTCCAAACGGAGTCGGTCAAAAAAAATTCGAAAGATCTATGGGCTAACGGACACGAAAAGTTCAGGTAATCCCGAATTCATATTTCGTGACTCCAAAACACCAAAAGGCTACATTAGTCATGATGAACCAACCAATATTAGCCTCTGGGATGTTTCGATGGATCTACCAAGTTTGGATCCAAATGGAGTCGGTCAAAATATCACGATTCATGGGATTAACACACGAAAAGTTAAGGTAATCCCAAAATCTTGTTTCGTGATCCCGAAACGCCAAAAACGGCTACGTCAATCATGATGAACCAACGAGTATTAGTCTCCAAAAAGTTTCGGATGGACCCACCAAGTTTGGGTCCAAACAAAGTCGATCGAAAAAATTCTACAAGATCCATGAGCTAACACACACGAAAAGGTGAGGTGATCCCAAATTCCTGTTTTGTGATTCCGAACGCAAAAAAACGATGTCGATCATGATAAACCAACGAGTATTAGTATCCATAAAGTTTCGGATAACCAACGATGTTTGGGTCCAAACGTAGTCGGTCGAAAAAATTTCTAAAGATCCATAGGCTAACGCACACGAAAAGTTGAGGTAATCCCGAATTCCTATTTTGTGACTCCGAAATGCCAAAATGCTACGTCAGTCATGATGAACCAACCATTATTAGTCTCCGGGATGTTTCGGATGGACCTGACAGCTTTGGATCCAAACGGAGTCAGTCAAAATAATTCTGCATGATTCATGGGCTAATACACACCAAAAGTTGAGGTAAATCCCAAAATCATATTTCGTTACCCCGAAACGCCAAGGCTACGTCAATCATGATGAACCAGCGAGTATTAGTCTCCGGAATGTTTCGGATGGACCCACCAAGTTTGGGTCCAAACAGAGTCGATTAAAAAAATTCCGCAAGATCCATGAAAAGCTAAGGTGATCCCAAATTCCTGTTTTGTGATTCCGAACACAAAAAAAAGATGTCGATCATGACGAACCAACGAGTATTAGTATCCATGACGTTTCGGATGGCCAACGAAGTTTGGGTCCAAACGGAGTCAGTCGAAAAAATTTCGAAAGATCTATTGGCTAACGCACACGAAAAGCTGAGGTAATCCCGCATTCCTATTTCGTGACAAAGGCTACGTCAGTCATGATGAACCAACCAATATTAGTCTCCGGGATGTTTCGGATGGACCCACCAAGTTTGGATCCAAACGGAGTTAGTCAAAAATATTCTGCACGATTCATGGGCTAAACACGAAAAGTTGAGGTAATCCCAAAATCCTATTTCGGCATCAATCATGATGAACCAGCGAGTATTAGTCTCCATGATGTTTCGGATGGACCCACCAAGTTTGGGTCCAAATAGAGTAGATCGAAAAAATTCTGCAAGATCCATGGGCAAACACACACGAAAAGCTGAGGTGATCCCAAATTCCTGTTTTGTGATTCCGCACCAAAAAAGCGATGTCGGTCATGACGAACCAATGAGTATTAGTATCCATGATGTTTCGGATAGCCAACGAAGTTTGGGTCCAAACGGAGTCGATCGAAAAAAAATTCGATAGATCTATGGGCTTACACACACGAAAAGTTGAGGTAATCCTGAATTCCTATTTCGTGACTCCGAAACGCCAAAAAGCTACGTCAGTCATGATGAACCAAGCTGTATTAGTCTCCAGGATGCTTTGGATGGACCGAGCAAGTTTGGATCCAAACAGAGTCAGTCAAAAATATTCTGCACAATTCATGGGCTAATACACACGAAAAGTTAAAGTATCCCAAAATCCTGTTTCGTGACCCCGAAACGCCAAGAAAAGCTATGTCAATCATGATGAACCAATGAGTTTTAATCTCCAGGATGCTTCGGATGGACCCATCAAGTTTGGGTCCAAACATAGTCAATCGAAAAAATTCCGCAAGATCCATGGGCCAACACACACGAAAAGCTGAGGTGATCCTAAATTCCTGTTTTGTGATTCCGAACTCAAAAAAGCGATGTCGGTCATGACGAACCGACGAGTATTAGTATCCATGACATTTCAGATGGCCAACGAAGTTTGGGTCCAAATGGAGTCGGTCGAAAAAATTTCAAAAGATCTATAGGCTAATGCACACGAAAAGTTGAGGTAATCCCGAATTCCTATTTCGTGACTCCGAAACGCCAAAAAGCTACGTCAGTCATGATGAACCAACCAGTATTAGTCCCCAGGATGTTTCGGATGGACGCACCAAGTTTGGATCCAAACGGAGTCGGTCAAAAATATTTTGCACGATTCATGGGCTAATACACACGAAAAGTTCAGGTAATCCCAAAATCCTGTTTAGTGACCCTGAAACGCTAAAAAAGCTACGTTAGTCATGATGAACCAATGAGTATTTGTCTCTAGGACATTTCAGATGGATCCACCAAGTTTGGTTCTAAACGGAGGCGGTTGAAAAATTTCGCAAGATCCAGGAGCTAACACACACAAAAAGCTAAGGTGATCCCAAATTCCTGTTTCGTAATCCTGAACGCCCCACCCCTGCCCCCCAAAAAAAGTGATGTTGGTCATGATGAAGTAACGAGTATTGGTACCTAGGTCATTTCGGATAGACCCATCAAGTTTGGGTCCAAATGGAGTCGGTCGAAAATGTTCCGCAAGATTCATGGGCTAACACACATGAAAAGTCAATGTGATCTCACACCATGTCGTTTCGGATGGACCAGGCGAGTTTGGGTCCAAACGTAATCAGTCGAAAAAATCCCGCAAGATTCATGGGTTAACACCATTAGAAAGTTGAAGTGATTCCAGACTCTTGTTTCGTGACCCCTAAATGCCAAAAAAAAAAAAAGTGACATAAATCATGACGAAGCAACGAATATTGATCCCCTGGGTGGTGGGGGTTTGGTTCTTAATTCCTTCATCCAAAATAAAGGAACTCGCTTTGCCCAGTTTACTTGTGATCTATTTTGTTCTATCACATTTCTTCTCATTATCACATTCTATTATGAGATTAAAAAAATCACCACTAATGCATCATTCTGTGTCCAAGATCTAAGATTTAAAAAAAATCGCCATTAATTCACGGGGCTTGTCCGTGATTATTCTATGTTCACAGTCTTGAGGCCATTCGCAACTAGCCAATGAAGAAGTCTCAAATGTATAAGCATTACATTCCTGACACAGCCAGATTCACCTAAAAAGTAAATAATAGCCACTAACAAAGAACAAGGTTTTCTTGTTATGCATTAATATTTGCTCAATTTCGCTATCCAAGCGTGGGTAAGCAGAGTTGTGGAGCTTTAAACAGAAAACACAAGAATTGGGCATACTGTTGCATAATGATCTCTCATTCACGATTGGTAATAAATATGCCAAAATAAACATACTAAGGTTCAAATGGGTGAATTGAGGAAAATTAGACACATGATCTTGCGGGTATGTTAGCAGACTATAAATAGAAAAAGCTAAGCTTGCATCAACCTGCCTCACAGGTCGGGCTTAGAGCGTGTGAATCTCATTTACTACCTTGTAAGGCGTTGAGACCATAGCACGTTAAATGGGAAAAGTGCATGCACATAATTGCCACTCCAAACACCAAAACACCCGCTGAGTGCAATTAAAGAGAGGTCACATTCATCTATTTTAGGTACTTAGTGATGGATTCATACACAACACAGGCAACATGTACCTTCTTGTCGATCCTATGTTTTAACAGAATTCAGGAAGGAATATAAAGGAAGACGTTTGATCCGTTAATACAAAGGAAAAAGATCTGTTGTCTATCAATCGATCTAAATCCCACTGGACAAGAACTTCTAAAATCTCGAGTAACAATGCTAACATAACAGATGAGAAAACATGAAGAGTTCCTCCACGTGCGAGATTGTCACAAGGCAGATTCAAGTTCCAACTGCAACTAGCTGCAAGTGCTGGCGACCAAGAGAGGTGGGGGTGGGGAGAGGGGGGAACCGGGAACTTAGCTTCCAGCTGCAGTTGGCACTGCAAGAGGCTTCGAGTCCTCAGCCTTCTCGTGTTCCTTGTTAAGCATCTGAAATGGATGTCACAAGATTCAGAGTCACGCTAGAGGGTTGCCAAGAAACATCATTAAAATTCTTGGAATATAAGCAGGGAAAGTTGCAGAGCCAGGACCCGGTGAAAGGACTGCTGTATCTACTAGACTAAAAGGTAAACAAGAGGTTGCTAACCATGTTCAGTTGTAGTAAAATTAAAAGCATTGACACTAACCAACTGAACAAGTCGCTGGAATTCATCATTTAACTATCTTTTTTTTTCTTGTGATAAGTCATTGAACACTCATTTAGATCAGTGCTATCTCAGAAAACAGAGTTATTCCAAACATAACGACAAACAAACAAGTGAAACTAAATAGTACCTTGTTGTTAATCAAGTTATGGAGAGCAATCACACTTCGGATAAGTGAAGATAGATAAATGACCAACATCATATCATTTGTTTTCACTGCAACAAGGCATTCAAAAGGTTGAAAGACAATATAATGTGGTGGGAGATTCTCTAATTGAAACAGAGATGAAATTGCAGCTTAATTTACCTGAAAACGATTTAACTAATTCAGCAACATTTAGATTTGGCAATAGGTTGAAGACATCCTGCACGAAATTTTATTATTTTTAAAGTTCAACATGTTAGCATCTGTGAATTGGACGAAGAGTCTATCAAAAATCAGCCTATCCACATCAAAACGAAGAAAACAGTGGCAGCAGTTGGCGGATCAACTGATGAATGCAGAATAGGAGTCATTTCAGCATTTTATGTCAAAATCATGTGTATGTATTAGATTTGAATGGTAACAGAAAGTGATTTCCAACATCTTATCAAAACAAAAATCACAAATGATGATTTCAGAAGATTGGAACAAGCAATCGCTGTCTGCAACCAAACTGCCATTCAGAAAATTCTTTAAAGAAAAACATCACCACCTCTAGCCAAGGACGAGATATTCCTATAATCTAACAGCTTAATTTTTGTACAAGATAAGGTCCTTAAGCAGAGAAGCTGCAAGAACTACACCTACAAATTTGTTAGACTTTTTTACTTAAAGAATTCCCTACAAACATTAAAGTGATTTCCAACATCTTATCAAAACAAAAATCACAATGATGATTTCAGAAGATTGGAACAAGCAATCGCTGTCTGCAACCAAACTGCCATTCAGAAAATTCTTTAAAGAAAAACGTCACCACCTCTAGCCAAGGACGAGATATTCCTATAATCTAACAGCTTATTTTTTGTACAAGATAAGGTCCTTAAGCAGAGAAGCTGCAAGAACTACACCTACAAATTTGTTAGAATTTTTTTACTTAAAGAATTCCCTACAAACATTAACCTCCTTCAGAAAATAGAAGTTGGCAGCTGAAAGACTGATTATAAAGTCTGAAAAAGAGAAGGAAAGTTGATATTAATGCTAACCTGCAAATGGTATAGAATCTCATGGTTCAATGGAAGCTTCCCATCAATGACAAGATCTAGATAACCCCGAATTTCTTGAAGTCGAGCATCCAATCCCTTCAAAGCTGCCAGTTTCCCAGTTACCTGGATTGGAAGTGTTCAAAGTTCTTACTGCCCTCTACTTGCTAAGAAGCCAAACCTATCATTATCAATTTTCTATAACTGAAAGGTCATTAAGAAGGTTCTGAAAGAAACCTCAGTTGCAAGGGTACTGATTGTAGTATCTTTCACATCCCTTAGCAAGTGCTCAACGCCTGTCAATAAGAATAAATGGTACTTAAATTTTCAATGCGAATACAAGCAGTGAAAATGTCAATTGCAATGGAGGAGATTGGAAGCTGCTAACAATTCAAGCAAGAGAATAAGTTGAAATTTTGTGTGTAAAACAACGGTTAACTAAAGAGTAAAAAATCAATCTTGGAGTTGTACCAATTTCTTCAACTTCGTGAGCAGCAATCTCTGAAGGTACATGCACAAACACATTCTGGCTTTTTTGAGTTGCATTCTGCAAGTATACCCACCATCCAGCACATCAAGTACATTGCAAAAACAGCTTAAGAATATCAACAAGCACCACACCCTTCTAGACAATCAACTACTAGTTGTTACCTCTTTAACTTCCTCAACTGCATAGTATGCCTTAGTTGGTATTCCTAGCTCCTTAGGCTGGACATCAATTATAACCAAGACTGGAGTAGGGACATAGCTGCAATGACACCAAAAATATTAAGAGCATATTTGGATGCAAAACCTTATAGCACAAACGATGTAAAGCTTAAAACATTGTAGCCACAAGTTAAAGAAATTTACTCTCTTGAAAAGGAGGAACAATTTCAATCACACTCTAATTTGTACCATGTGCTTTACATACATTTATTATCCAGTTTTGATACACACACACACATGTACTTACACAATAGTCTGTATCTCATGGTTAGTTCAGTTCAGTTGTAAATGCCAGCATAGCTGAAATTTTGGTTTGGCCAGGTTGATTTTGCAATGTACTTGCTCAGGGGATTCAAAAAATTGTATATGCAATGGAACTCATACAACAACAACAACCCAGTGGAATCCCACAATGTGGGGTCTGGGGAGGGTAGAGTGTACGCAGACCTTACTCCTACCAAGGTAGGACGGCTGTTTCCGAAAGACCCTCGGCACAATGGAACTCATACCTACCCTCAAATATTGAGAACCGTTTCTTAGAGATCTCTCAATGGAGACGTCTACCCAACTTTTGCATATAACTTGGTCATTAGCTTAATTCTTGCACTTTTTATTAGCCTTGACTACATTTGTAAGGACTCTTTGAGTTGGATTGAGAAATATCAGCCCTAGTGAACTTTATTTTAAAAAAAAAAAAAAACGAACCCCTGTAAGGCCTAGGGGTGATGCTCAACCCCTGACTGCCAAGAGGGTCGCTCTCTCCATGGGTTAGGTCGTTAAAAAAGAAAAACCAAAACCCCATCGTCACTTGAGGGCTTCTCTCTCACACGACCATAAACCCGAGCAAAACTCCTCCTGAGGATGCTCAACCCAAACCACCCCTAGATTACTCAAAAATCCTACTTCCATCCTCGCAAAACCCTATCAATTCCAACACTGCCCCATTGATACCAATCAACCTATCGTCTATTTGCATGGAGCATAGAGGAGATTGCATGCAGGATTATTCAAGAAAACCTTCAATATGCCGTGGTTGGCAAATTTAGTTATGGTTTGCCCGAAATTCAAGTTACACCTAAACAATGTGAGCTTAAAGGAGACTGTACCGTTGGTTTACTTTGCGATCATCATGTTTTGATTGGGCGTAATTTGCTTGAAGACTATGTTACACTCATGTCGAAGCCTACTTATTGGATTAAGGAGAAACAATGGTATTATCCAATGAGAACCCTAAAATGGGATCCATGGTTCACACCGGAGGAAGAAACGAGTATTGCGCTTGCATGGACTCTTCCCTACGTTAGCTCCCAATTATTAACTTTTCTCAATGGCTTCAGCAGTGGGGAAGCCATTAACACTAGATGTGGCAACTAAGAATAAAGCTAGACCTAGTTATGCTCGAGTGAAGGTGGAGGTGGATTTGCTTGTTGAACATCGTGCAAATTCAAGCAGTTGACGCTACTGGGGAGATTAAAACGAGATGGGTGAAGATTCAATATGATTTTATGCCAAAGTATTGCAACGAGTGTAGTTTACAACTAGTAGCATTTAAAGTTATTGTCCAAACGTAACATAGCTCCAACTAAAGTTATTGTTCAAACGTAACATTTAAAGTTAGTAGCTTCAACTAGTTGTAAACTACGCTCTTTGCAATACTTTGGCATAAAATCATATTGAATCTTCACCCATCTTGTTTTAATCTCCCCAGTAGCATCAACTGCTTGAATTTGCACACGCTTAGGATGTTCAACAAGCAAATCTACCTCCACCTTCACACGAGCACAACTAGGTCTAGTTTTATCCGTAGTTGCCACACTAGTGCTAATGGCTCCTACTGCTGAAACCATTGAGAAAAGTTGTGATTGACGAAAATAATTGGGAGCTAACGTAGGGAAGAGATCCATGCAAGCGCAATACTCATTTCTTCCTCCGATATGAACCATGGATCCCATTTTAGGGTTCTTAATAATACCACTATTTCTCCTTAATCCAATAAGCAGGCTTCGAGATGAGTGTAACATAGTCTTCAAGCAAACTACACCCAATCAAAACATGACGATCGCAAAGAAAACCAATGGTATAGTCTCCTTTAAGCTCATATTGTTTAGGTACAACTTGAATTTCGGGCAAACCATAACTAAATTTGCCAACCACGGCATATTGAAGGTTTTCTTGAATAATCATGCGTTCAATCTCCTCCATGCTTCATTGCATAGTTAGTTCACCATGCAAATAGACGATAGATTTGATTGGCATTGGAATCAATGGGACAGTGTTAGAACTGCTAGGGTTTTGCAAGGATGAAAGTAGGATTTTTGAGTAATATACAGGTGGTTTGGGTTGAGCAACCTCAGGAGGAGGTTGCCCAGTGGCCGGAGTGGCCATGGAAGGCCAGAAAAGCTTGGTTTGGTCATAAGGTTTATGATCGCATGAGAGAGAAGCTCTCAAGAGACGACAGGGTTTCGGGGTTCTTTCGAGTTTAGGTTTATATTTTTTCATTATTTTAACGACCTAACCCAAGGAGAGTACCCCTCGTGGCGGTCAGGGGCTGAGCAACTCCCCCAGGCCTTAACGGGCATTTAGGGGTTTTGATTTTTTAATAAAGTTCACTAAGCATGATGCCTACGGCTATTTTATAAATTTTTCTCAAACCAAATCAAACAGTCCTTACAAATGTAGTCAAAGCTAATAAAAAGTGCAAGACTTAAATAAATGACCAACTTAAACTTTTGCATATAAGTTGTTCCTTAAAATGAACTAGCAAATAGGAACAGGTCTAGGGGCACTGTTTGGGTAATGCCAAAAAAGATTACTCAACTACTTTATAGTTGGGAGGAGGCGGGAAAAGGAGCTTCAAGACAGAGATAGATGGAGGATTGTACCAGCTTGCATTTGGTGGACAATATGGAAAGAGAGGAATTCCAGGTGCTTTGAAGACTGTAGCAGTGAAGTATAGAAGATCAAATTGAACTGCATTAAGCTTTTTTGTTTTTGGTGCAAGCAGATTTATCTAGAGGATACGGAGTCCATAATAGATATCCTAGGTTCTTGTTAGAATTTCAGAAGTTTGGACCAGTTTTCTTATTCTGCTATGATGTAAATATGGTTTCAGTACAAACTATGTACTGATTTAGTCAAATACATACTAATGTAACCTTTTCAAAAAAAAAATATATATTGGAACAGGTCAAGCCACAAGCCCACAACTCCCACAATCTCCTATATCAGACATCACTTTTCCTAATGTCATACTATTATCAAAATCTATACTAAAGCTAACTTACTGAAATTTATTAGAAAATTGTCACGTATAAGTCGTTTTGAGTTCGGCATCAGAAGGTGATTTACTACCAAGAAATTTAACGTCAAAAGAAAAGTTGTTTGAGTTGAAATTTTTGTACATCCATGAAATGCTATTTAAAATTGCCTTAATGGCTTGAGAGGTCAACATGGAAAGTTGTTCTGTTGAGTGACTAGTAAAAGAACAAGAGGGAAATAAACTTGTTTCACTTGTGCATTTCAACCATTTGTCTATACCCCTCATTAGTCCTGTAAACAACTCTCTCCCCAATTTCTCTTTTTCCGATTCCCTCTCTCTCTCTAACAGATTCATTTGACAAGGAAAACTTGTAGCTTGAGAAAACCATCCAGGCATAATCAATCACCAAAAGTTCTTCATGTTAATTCTTGTTTGCAGCAGCAGTATGTTGAGTTATAACATCTGCATTTCTCGATGCCATTCTAATAAAATTTAATTACTTCACTAAACAATCACCAAAAATTGCCAAACTAAGGATGCCAAATAGGATCTCTGAATGAAAGAAAACAAACAATACATAACTAATGTCCTTACTCATTAAAAAGCCCATGAATGTTGAGGTCATTTTCCCGAAGCTTTGGACCAGTGCTATACCAACCAACAACATGCTCCTTGGCTGATACAATTAAGTCAAAGTAAGTATGAACATTCAAACAAGTGACGGTACTTCTAAAAAATTCATGAATCACAAATCACGCAAGTAAAGAATAATGATACCGTTTATCCTTCGGAACATGGAAAACATAGACTCATGATAGTTATGGTCAAGAAACCAGATACTTGGATCCCTGTCATCCTCCTCAAAGGGCACTGCATGCAACAGCAGAAGATATTAGGTAAAATCACAAAGGTATAACAGATCCATCTTTGGGCTGCACCAACTCTTCATTTAGTTAGAAGGAAAACATGGAAGATGGTAAAGTGTTACAGCCAGATGAACCCATATCAAGAAATAGCACAGGTTTCACAGTTACAATGTCATTCAATTAAGTATGAGTTTATTTAGGCCGTCTAATTGATACTGCTATATATCTCCACAGAAAAGCTAGATGTCAGTCCTTTCCTCAAAATTCAGCAATTAACACTTAACTGTTGTTGGTGACAAGAGTATGTTCCAAGTTTCTTAGTTCCATTCACTTCAGTGAGAATAATTTTGAGGAGTTGACAGGTATTTAGCCGTACACTTATCTTTCCCAAAGCAGCATAGATTTTCTCAATTTTCTGGAATATGATTTACAAAATAAAGCCAACAGATTCATAACCTTTCATCATGAGTATTCTTTCCTTCCTTGACAAGCTTAACAAAGAAGCAAGAGCATCTTCCAATAAAGTGACAAATCTAAGGAATAATCAGAACAAAGAGCACACCAATTCCTCCCTCCAGAAATGTACGATAATCCATGTGAAACATTAAAACTAACAAAAATATCCACTTGAAATCTAGCTACGCGTTCCCCCTTCTGGACCCAAAAAACTTACTGCTTTTTTCAGCTTCAGGCACGGCTTTCCAACAGAAAGAAAAAGCAGATACACTTCAAAAACCATTTCTTTCTCTAAATTCCAAGCATACATCTAATCTTCAATTCAACATTGACCACCAAACAAAGCCTCTAGCCCTAGGGACAATTCACCCAAAAAAAAGGGCAGATTAAGTGTTATTTTACAATTTCCCCGAGATTTAAACCTACTTCAAAGCAAGACGTTCAGTCATTATCTTTCTATTTTTTAAAAAAGCAAAGAACTTTACCCATTATCTATCACAAACTTAGTTCAAATGAAACCCAACTAACTTTTATTTTGATCAGAAGACAAAAAGACAATATCAATCGACTAGTTGAGATCAGCTATATGATCTTCGTGTCCATTCCACTCTACTCAGATCAATTCCAACCAAATAAAAAGGCAAGAACAAAAATCAACCTAATTAATGTCATAAATAAAGGCTAACTGATTACTCCTACTATTTTACAATTTCTCAGCACATTAGATACCTATTCACAGTTCCAATCTGAAATTTAGCTCATAAGAAACCTAACAAACTTTAAATTCCATCAGAAGGCAAGAACAAAAGGTACAAAAGCAACCCAATTAATCCCTTAAATGAAGACAATTTGATTGCTTTACAATTTCCCAGCACATTAAATACCTATTCCCAGTTCCAATCTTAAAATTTAGCTCAAAAGAAACCTAACAAACTTTAAATTCCATCAAAAGCAAATAGAACTTTTTTAAGACAAAAACCCTTAAATAAAGGTTCTATTTTACAATATCCCCGCACATTAGATACCTATTCCCAGTTCCAATCTTATATTTAGCTCATACATCACCTAACAACTTTAAATTCCATCAAAAAAAAAAAACTCAAAACCTTATTTAGCAAAATTTGAATATATGTATCATAAGTTTATAACCATCGAGTAGTGAAGAACAAATACACATGTACTAAATAAAATAGGGGGTGATCATTTGTAACTTTCATTTAACAATGTAACTAACATTTTGTAAGTACAGATCCACACAGTAACATAACGAGCAAATAGCGAGAAACCAGAACATTAAGACGAACATTAAGACGAACCAACAACAACAACATACCCAGTGTAATCCCACAAAGTGGGGTCTAGGGAGGGTAGAGTGTACACGGACCTTAGCTCTACCTTTCCATCAAAAAGCAAAATAACAAAAAAATAAAACTCAAAACCCTATGAAGCATAAATTGAACAGATCTGAATAGGATTTGTAACTATGATACCTGCATAGCTATTAGTAACATCAACAATGCCTTTAAATGAAGTTCCAAGCAAAACTCCAACTACACGTTCCTTGTATCTCTTGCAACTCTATTGTAATGGTCTACAATACTCAATAGTACAAGTGGATGTACTATCACCTTTTCGATTGGTTTCGAATATACAAGGAAAAATGTTGTAGCTTGATTGTAAATTGATTGCTAATTTACAATTTCCAACCCATTAGATACCTATTTCCAGTCCCAATGTTACGAGCCATTTGGCCATGAGAATTACTCACTTTTTCCCGGATTTTTTTTTTTTGATTAAGCACCGGGTGTCCGGGTCTCTTAGAGCCCCGACTAATCCCGGGGGTGCACAGGCCCTCGGCAAGGAGTTTCCCGCAAGTGCACCACGGTTAATTCAGGTTTTACCCAGTCCGATGGCCCTCAGAAATTGTTTGCACCCAATGGGTTTCGAACTTGAGACCTTGAAAGGACTTTTTCCCGGATTTTTTTTTTCAGTTTATTTGAAAATCAGCGTTTGGCCATGAAAAACCTCAAAACATGTTCACTTTTTTTCCATCTCACTTACTGATTTTTTTTAATTATTTTTTTATTTTTATTTTTTTTTCCTTCAAATTTTGCCCTAAAATAAGCTCATACAAGATCTAACAACCTTTAAATTCCATCAAAAATCCCTTAAATAAAGGCAAACTGATTGCTATTTTACAATTTCCCAGCACCTTAGGTACTTATCCGCAGCTCCAATCATAAATTTAGCTCATATGAAACATAATAAGCTTTAAATTCCATAAATAAAGGCAAACTATTGTACAATTTCACAGCACATTAGATACCTATTCACAGTTCCAATCATAAATTAGGTCATACAAACCTTAAATTCCATTAAAAAAAAACAAAAAAAAAAACTCAAAACGAAGCAAACTTGACAATTTCCGAGCACATAAGTTACGTACTTACAGTTCCAATCAGAAATATACAAACCCTAAAAAACTTTTTTTTTTAAACAAAACCCTAAAAAACTTCAAATTACATCAAAAAGCAAAAAAAAAAAATATATATAAAATAAACTCAAAACGAAGCAAAATTGAGATTTTCCGAGCACATTCGTTACGAATTCACAGTTCCTATCATAAATTAGGTTATACAAACCCTAAAAAACTTCAAAATTCCATCAAAACGCAAAATAAATAAAAATTAACTCATAGCGAAACAAAATTGACATTTTCCGAGCACATTAGATACCTATTCCCAGTTCAACTCATAAATTAGCTCATACAAACCTAAAAAACTTCAAAATTCCATCCAACCGCAAAATAAATAAAAATTAACTCAAAACGAAGGAAAATTGACATTTTCCGAGCACATTAGCTACCTATTCACAGTTCAAATCATAAATTAACTCATACATAACCTAACAAACCCTAAATTCCATCAAAAAGCAAAATAAATAAAAACAAATAAACTCATGACGAAGCAAAATTGACATTTTCCGAGCACATTAGATACCTATTCACAGTTCAAATCATAAATTAGCTCATACAAACCCTAAAAACTTCAAAATTCCATCAAAAAGCAAAATAAATAAAAATTAACTCATAACGAAGCAAAATTGACAATTTCACAGCACATTCGTTACGTATTCACAGTTCCAATCGTAAATTAGTTCATAAAAAACCTAAAAAACTCCAAATTCCATCAACAAAAAAAAACTAAAAACGAAGCAAAATTTGCGTAGATCTGAGAAGTGTTTGTGATTAATGATTACCTGCATAACTATTAGTAACATCAACAGTGCCTTTAAATGAAGTTCCAAGCAATACTCCAACAACACGTTTCCTTGTATCTCTCGCAACTCTATTGTAATGATCTACAATACTCAACAGTACAAGTGGATGTACTATCACTTTCTCGATTGGTTTTGAAGATATTTGTTGTGATTTTATTACATCCATTTTCGTTGAGCGATTTGATGAAATCTGAAAGTGAAAACAGAAAAACTTGTTCTCCAAGTGAAAACCTCTTTTTAGCCAAACACGCCGTTAATATATGTTGATTTTGATTTTGATTTTGAAAGAGGTAATAAATGGGCTTAGAGGCCCATGTTTTTTTTTTATTTTTTATTTTTGCGCGGATTGCCCTTGTTTTGGGGTGGTCTTGAAATTTTGACCCTCAAATTTATGGTCTTTAAATTTTAACTTCATATTTATGGTCTTTTAAGTTTTGTTTTTTGCTTAGAAAGGTGAGTGAATACATAAAGTTCTGGGTTCGAACCCTCGCTCGGACATAAAATAAATAAAAAAATTCGAAAGGCAGGACTGGGGGAGTGTATGCCGAATCCAGCATATAATCTTTAAGGAAAAGCTAAAGTTATGCTGGATCAGGCATAACTAAAAGTCTGTCGCATAAGGCAGAATTTTTCCTAAGACATAATTTAGTTATGCCTTATGGGATAAAATTTTAGTTAAGGCATAACAAAATTATGCCCCATAAGGCAAGAACTTTTCTTAAGGCATTGACTTTGCCTTATAAGGCAAAGTTTAAGTTATGTCTTAAGGAAAAATTTCGCCTTATGGGTATACTTTTAGTTATGTCTTTGAGACACACTTTTTAGTTAAGGCATAAGTAAAAGTTTATCTTGAAAAATAAATATATATATATATATATATATATATATATATATATATATATATATATATATATATATATATATAAATATAAATATGTCTCAAGGCAAAGTTTGCCCCCTCCGACAGACTTTTAATTAAATATAACTAAAAGTCTGCCCTAAGGGGTATAGCAAAATTTAAACTTTACCTTATAAGACAAACTTTTAGTTATGACTTAAGGAAAACTTACGCTTTATGGGGCATGCTTTTAGTTATGTTTTATGGGACACACTTTTAGTTAAGGCATTACTAAAAGTTTACCTTGAAAAGTTAAAAAAAAAATACATATATATGCTTCAAGGCAAAGTCTGCCGGAAGGGGCATCGCGAAATTTAAACTCTGCTTTGCAAATGTTTTTTAAATTTTTGACTGAGCGAGGATTTGAACCCGGAACCTATGGGCTTTAATCGAAGGGCAAAATTTAAAGACCACAAATATGAGGGGCAAAATTTAAATACCACCCCAAAAAAAGGACAATTCTGCGAATTGCCCCCCATTTTTTAGACTAAGGCCCTTAAATTTAACTGAAACTGACATGGGTGATTTGCGCTTCTTCCCCTATTTTGTCCTGGTCCTTAAGGTACGTATTTTCTCTGTCCCAATTTATACGACACATTTTTCTTTTTACTCAATTCAAAAAGGAATGACATTACTTTCTTATTTAAAAATAATTTAACTATAAATTTTACCTTTTATATTTAACGAGATGATTTATAACCACACAAATTTTTTTAACTTGTTTTAGAGGGTTCTTAAGAAGATTTACGGTTCAAATAAACAGTTTACTGTTAGCATAGCCCAAAAATGTTTGCACTTGAAATAGCCAAATTGCTGAAAAGAAGTGCTGTCACTTTTAACCTTACCTTTTAACGTTTGCCAATTTCAAGTTTACATTTTCAAAGGCTGTACAAACATATTCCACATGTATTTTTTATTATTTTTATGTTTAGTTTCACAATATTGAATATATATATATATATATATATATATATATATATATATATATTTCTACTATTAAGAAGCATGGGTTGGGGCTCCTTCGTGTCCGTTGTGGGGCCCCTCCCACCTAAAACTTCTTTTTGTGACTAATTACTTTATATTTTAAGTTTTCCTTGTAATCTGTACTCCAAATTTCATTGCAAATCAAGTGAATAAGATAGAATTTATTTTTTATTTTATTTTTTCCTTACTTCAATGAATGTGAAAAAATTGTGGGCTCTATATTAAACATCATGTATATTCGTAGCAAATATTAATATAATAAAGTTTTAAACACGAAGCACAAACTACAATGTTATATTAATCGTGTTTTGAACATAGTATCCCATATTGACAAAATCAAGCAATATATACAAAAAAAAAAGTGAATCCCATATTAAAAAAATAAACAATGTCAAAAAAAAAAGTGCAGACTTTGTATTCTTAGCAAACACTAATATAATAAAGTTTTAGATACGGAGCATAAATTACAATGTTATATCAATCGTGTTTTGAACATAATATATATATATATATATATATATATATATATATATATATATATATATATATATATATATATATATATTATGCATAAAAATAGTGCAAACTAATAATGTCCAAAAAGGTAGGCCCCATACTAAATAGCACCGAGCAATAAAAAAAAGGAAGAAAAAAAGTGAAACTCACCACATCCAAACTCACGGGAAAAAAAAGTGGACCCCACATTAACAGAATCAAGCAATATTTAAAAAAAAAAGTGAATCCTATATTAATAAAACAAACAATGTTAAAAAACAAATGCTTAGAAAATCAAACAATTAAATCAATAATGAAGGACTTATTGTCACATGCGTATCAACCCATTAGTGGGAGCAAATGAGATTATTGTACAACAACATACTTAAAATACTCATATAAAAAAAATGGACCCATATTTAAAAAAAAAAAAAAAGGCAAAGTCAAAAAAAAAATGTGCACCCTGTATACTAAAAAATCAAATAATATTCATGTAATTCCCAAAGTATCCCCATCAAGTCAATAATAATTGATTCATTGTCACATGCATATTAACACATTAATGAGAGCAAATGAAATTATTGCACAGCAAAAAACATGAACCTCATATTATTACTTTTCTTCAAAATATTTAATTATTGTATTTGCTATTCCGCCATGTCATTTATTTATTATATTTACTAAAATAAATATACCTAAAATATATATATTTAAAAAATAAGATACAATCTAATTACTTCTTTATTTTTATTCTTACTCTAATAAATGTGAAAAGAGATTAATATCAAATGAAGATCAAATAATGAATAAGATAAATTAGTCAAATTATAATTCTAATTCACGTTTCCTTAAAAAACCATGCAAAAGACAACATGACAAGTAAAATGAGTTAAACCGAAAATATTTACTAAAAATTAAAAAATAGCATTTCTTCGTTTAAATAGAAAATTAATTTCTACTTTGTTTCGTTTCAAACATGTAAAATTAATTTAATAATGTGAATTAGAATCATCCAAATCAAAATTTGATAAAAATAATAAGTATTTTACACTTTTAAATTAATCGAATTAAAATTGAAAATATCAACTGATGCTTAAATATTGCTATTATTTTATCACAAAGAGAGCAAAATAATTTTCTTTTAAACAAGTCTTCTCTTTTAAAAAGTATTAATAAATTTTCATAGCAAACACGAATAAAATAAAGTTTTAGATACGGAACACAAACTACAATGTTATATTAATCGTATTTTGAATATAATATATATATATATATATATATATTATTTAAACACAATTACATATATATAGATACACTATAATCCAAAGTGTTGGGCCCGTGCGCAGCACGAGCATAGGCCATCTAGTACTATTAAGAAGAGTGAGTTAAAGCTCACTTTCTCGTCGTCCGTATTTAATAATAAAAAAAATTGTGAGCCCCATTTAGATAATAATTAATATAATAAAGTTTTAAATACGGATCACAAATTATAATATTATATTAATCGTGTTTTGATAGTATCCCATATTGACAAAATAAAGCAATATATTAAAAAAAAAAGTGAATCTCATATTAAAAAAATAAATAATGTAAAAAAAAAGGTGTAGATTTTGTATTCGCAGCAAACACTAATATAATAAAGTTTTAGATACGGAGCACAAATTACAATGTTATATCAATCGTGTTTTGAATATAATATATATATATATATATATATATATATATATATATATATATATATATATATATATTATGCATAAAAACAGTGCAAACTAATAATGTCCAAAATGGTGGGCCCCATACTAAACAACACCAAGCAATATAAAAAAAAAAAAAAAAAAAAGAAACTATATAAAGCATGGGTTTAGACCCATGCTTCGCCGTCCGTTGTCTCTTAAAAAAAAGGGTGGGCCCCATACTAAATAACACCGAGTAATAAAAAAAAGAAAAAAAAATGGAACTCACCATCTCCAAACTCATGGGAAAAAAAAGTGGACCCTATATTATCAAAATCAAGCAATATAAAAAAAAAAGGGTGAACCCCATATTAAAAAAAATATAGTGTTAAAAAAAAGTGTTGGCTTTGTATTCGTAGCAAACACTAATATAATAAAGTTTTAGATACGGAGCACAAACTACAATGTTATATTAATTGTGTTTTGAACATAGTATATGTATATATATTATATGCATAAAATAGTACAAACTAATAATGTCAAAAAAAAAAAAAGTGCACCCCATAAAGGGTGGACCTCATACTAAACAACATCAAGCAATATAAAAATAAAAATAAAAATAAATATATGTAGAACCCACCATCTCCAAACTCATTATAAAAAAAATGGACCCCATATTAACAAAATCAAGCAATATAAAAAAAAAATGAACCCCATATTATAAAAAAAGTGAACCTCATATTATAATCAAATATTCATGTAATTTTCAAGGTATCTCATTAAGTCAATAATGATGGATTCATTGCCACGTGCATAATAATCCATTAGTGGGAGCAAATGAAATTGCTTTTCTTCAAAAAGTTAAGTAGTCAAACCATACAGTTTTTTTTTATATAGCCTTAGATCTAATCTAGATATTAAACTGTTGTATTTGCTATTCCGCCATGTCATTTATTTGTTATCTTCGCTAAAATAAATATACTTAAAATATTTATATTTTAAAATAAGATAGAATTTAATTACTTTTTTATTTTTATTCTTACTCTAATAAATGTGAAAAGAGATTAATGTCGTAAAAAAAATCAAATGGAGTTCAAATAATGAATAAGGTAAATTACTCAAATTATAATTCTAATCGACGTTTTCTTAAAAACCCATGCAAAAGACAACATAACTGATGCTTAAATATTGCTATTATTTTATCTCAAAGAGAAGAAAATAGTTTCCTTTTAAACAAGTCTTTTCTTTTAAGAAATATTAATAAATTTGCCGATTTTGTATTCGTAGCAAACATTAATATAATAAAATTTTAGATACGGAGCACAAACTATAATATTATATTAATCGTGTTTTAAACATAATATATATATATATATATATATATATATATATATATATATATATATATATATATATATATATATATATATATATATATATATATATAATCACTATTCAAAGACAACTACATACACATAGATGCACTATAATCTAATATGTTGGGCCCGTGCGCAGCACGGGCATAGGCCGTCTAGTATATATATACATACATACATACTCACACACACATTGAATATATATTGTTTATACAATGACTATACATCACCTGATGGTGACATTTACCCTTATGCACTATTATTCATATGTATATATAATGCATCTGCTAGCTATAAATAATATATTCATATTGTAAAACAGTGTATGATACCAAATTTTGGTAAACTTTAAAAGAAACATGCATCTGGATGGTACAAATTTCCACAATTGAAAAGTATATTTTATAACCCCGTCATGATAGGGATACACTGAATCCTAGAAAGAATTCCAATTTGGGGCTTGACTTGCGGTAGCTTAGAATTATTTGCTGTTTATATACCTATTACTCACACCTTGTTGGCGGCCATTTTTTTCTTCCTTTGGACTTTGGAGCATATGTCAAACTCATAAAAGAACACAGAAAGACTGTCATACCTGTCAAGAAACTGTCTTTCACTCAGAACTGCAGTGCCTTTCCTGAGTAAGGCTAAAAATACCTCAAGAACTGAAACATCTAATGTATAGTATTTAGTTGAATATTCTTGTTCCTAAACACATTCAACAAAAAGAGAAGGAAATGAGAATAACCTACTTGCTCATTTAGCGAATCAAAAAAGCTATTTAAACGAAGCAAGTTCACAAATAGATCATGAAAATTGAAGTCTAAATATGATTTGGACCAGTTTTCTTATTCTGCTATGATGTAAAAATATAGTTTCAGTACAACCTATGTATTGATTTAGTCAAATACATACTAATGTTACCTTCTCAAAAAAACAAAAACAAAAAAAAAACAAAAATAGGTCAAGCCACAACCCCACAACTCCCACAATCTCCTATATCAGATATTGTTTTTTCCTAATGTCATACTATTATCGAAATCTATACTAAAGCTAACTTACTGAAATACAAAGAAGAAAGGGAGAAAAAACTTGTTCTCCAAGGAAAACAGAGAAGAGTAAAATCTCTTTTTAGCCAAACACGTCGTTAATATATGTTGATATTGATTTTGAAAGAGAGAATAAATGGGCTTAGAGGCCATTGTTTGGAGTAGGCTCGACTAAGGGCCCTAAAACGTAATGGAGCTGAATATATGACTGGTTTTCTTAAATAGCCTTTTTCAAAGGCCATTCTTTCTATTTTGTGTCCATGTTATAAAGAACTTGTCAATATAGCCTAAAGGGTCATTTGGTAGGGATTATAAAGAATAGTGCTGAATAGGATGTATTAATAATGCTGAGATTAATAATATTGATATTAGTTATATTGGATTACTTTTTATGACTGTTTGGTTGTTGTATTAAATAATATTCTATGCATAATTTCTAAATATTACTAAAATGATATATTAGTAATGCTGAGATTAATTATGTTGAATTATTTTTTTATTGACCGTTTTTTATTATGTAACATGCATTGCACAATTTCTAAATAGTATTGAATAAATGCATTAGAGTAGGAATAATTTCTAAACCCCAACCACACGTTTTCTTGCATCTCTCGCAACTCTATTGTAATGATCAATGATACTTAATATTACAAGTGAATGTACTATCACTTTTTCGATTGGTTTTGAAGATATTTGTTGTGATTTTATTACATTCATTGCTTGAAAATTGAAATACAAAGAAGAAAGGAAGAAAAAACTTGTTCTCCAAGAGAAATAGAGAGCAGTAAAATCTCTTTTTAGCCAAACACGCCGTTAATAGATGTTGATTTTGATTTTCATTTTGAAAAAGATAATAATGGGCTCAGAGGCCCATCTTTTAGGGTAATCTGAAGAAATTGCAGGGAGAACAATTTGCACGATTGTTCTTCGTTGGAGTAGTCTTTAATTTTTGTCCCTCAAATTGCTAGTCTTTAATTTTTATCCTTCGCTTAAAACACCCCGAGGTTCTGGGTTTGAACCCCGACTTAGTCATAAAATAAAACATCGCAAGGCAAAGCTTTGCAAAAAATCTACATTATACGACAGACTTTGCCTTAGGGATAACTAAAAATCTGTCGGAGACGGCAAACTTTTTGCAAAGCATTACCTTGCATTTTTTTTTAATTGAGTGGGAGTTCGAACCCAGAACCTCGAGGTATTGTCGGCTACCTTTTTAAGCTAAGGGAAAAAAAATAAAGGCTAGCAATCTGGGGTACAAAATTACAGACCACCCGAAAAAAGAACAATCTACGCAAAAAAATGATTGCACGGTGTGGCCTTCAAATTGGCTGGTCTTTAGTTTTAGTCCCTTCAAATGGGCTAGTCTTTAACTTCTGTCCTTCATAACTTGTTAACTTGTGATTATTATGATGTGTAATTTATGATCAGAAATTCAATTTTGAAGGACAAAACGAAAGACCAACTCATTTGAAGGAAAAAATTAAAGACCAGCACAAAATATGATCAAAAGTGCAAATAACCCACTTTAGGTTGGACTAGGCCCTAAAACTTAGTGGAACTGAATACGGGTCATTTCCATTTTTGTCCATTGTGCTGGTCTTTAAGGCAAATAATATTTTAGCGGGAAATAAATTTATATTTTCATATCATAATATCCGATAAGTTATGTCCCGCGCCTTTAATGAACTTATGCCTCGCTAGGCATAAGTTCAATTTTGAAGATCGAAAATTGAAGACTAGCCTATTTGAAGGAAAACCACGCAATTATTTGGCTGAATATGTGGTTGATTTTCTTAAATAGCCTTTTTCTTTGGCCACTGGCACTCCGTCTATTTTGTCTCTTTTTTAAAAGGATTTTCACGTATAGCCTAAATATAGCCTAAGCGCTTGGAGAAACAAATACTTGCTCGCCTCAATTTATGTGAGACACTTTTCTTTTTAATCTGTCCCAGAAAAAATGTCACATTTCTATATTTAGAAACCTATGAGATGATTTACAACCACACAAATATTTAATGTTTGTTTTGCACAACAAATTTCAAAAGTCTTCTTTTCGTTCTTAAAATCCGTGTCAAGTCAAATGGTGCCACATTATTGGGATGGGGAGAGTAATAGGTAGTTCACTTTGTTCTAAAACTTTAGTTTGATCGTCCAAAATATTTTCCATTACGATTTCAAGGAGCTTTTGCAAAGGTTACATAATTCACTGTGGAGCTCTTACCTTTTCATTAAGCATATAGAATATTATCGTAACATATATAATTTCCTTCTAAAATAAAAATATTTTAGATTAAGTTGTATATCATAAAGTACTGAGCAAGAAGAATAGAAAACCTATGATGCTCATTAAACACATCGAATATACTTGATATCAATTCAGTTTTATATGTTTCATTGCATAGCGTCATGAAGATCTAGATATCCTTTTTTGTACCTTTTACTTTTTTTGTTGTGCATGAAATACTGAATGAGAAATAAAAAAACTTATTTAACTATTTATTTGGAAATGTTGTAATGTTGCAAAACACCGACTACAATTCCTTAGAAGAATTGTCAAGTGACTCATGAGAAATTGATCTCTACAAGAATTTTCTAGCATGAACCAAGAAATGCAACTAAATTTCAGTTCATTAATCTAAAGTTCGCACTACAATACATGTGTTGGAACATCATTATATAGATGTTGTTCATCATTGTTAGGAGTCTTTTATATTTATCCTTTATGTCGTTTATGCTTATCTCTTAGCTTTATCCTTTAGTTTCTAGAGATCTTTTAGTTAGAATAGTCTTCTCAGGAACAAAATGTATTTAAGCTCATTCAACCATACAATAACATATACAGTTTTTCCATAACTTCTTCAAGCTCTTGTAGCATGAACTTTAAAATCAATCTTCACATGAATATTAGATCATATGTAAGAAGATCAATCTAATATTTATACCAAATTTCAATCATGGAAAGGAGGAGGAAGAGAAAGAATACGTAGACCTTGACTTGGTATCGTATTGTATTGTACTGTGCAATGTTTTGCCAGATTGTATTGTTTGTTGTAGTTCAATAACATTTTTATAGTAACCACGCAAAAACCACCAAATCCATGGTTACAAATATTGAGCTTTTTCATGGTTATATACTAACGGAATTACGGGTTTACAAAACCATACAATATATTTTACAACAATGATGGTATCAGTGAAAACAATACAATAATGAACCATAGGAAACAACCATCCAAACAGGGGGTTAGTGAAAATCATGGTTGTTCAGAAGTTCTCTTTTATTTCGTTGGACAATGAAAAATGTATTTGACTGCAAATTCTGACAATGTTTAGTCTGTTGGAATGTCGAACCCGAAAAAACCAGAACATATGCTTCAACTTCTACAACATATTATCAAACACTCAAACCAAATCAAATAAATACAATCTTTTATTGGGTTACACTTGCACGCTGGTGAACTAGGGAGTGCATGTAAGGTGTCTGATGAAATTCCTGATCCGTGTATTGTCTTTTATAATGCAATGCTTGATGCCTGTGGGAAAAATGGGATTATAGGTTTTGGATTTTTTGATGTTTTCTTGCATGCCTTATAGATAGGGGCGGAGCTACCCTTGCCGGAGGGGTATCAAGCGACACCCTTTCGCCGAAAAATTACATTGTGTAGATAGGCCAAATTTTTGTTTAGAAGTATATATACCATTGTACACCTCTTGACACAAGCTAAAGCTTCAACGCAATGGTTAAGGGGTTGTGAAATTCCTTAAGATCATGAGTGTGACCCTGCTTGTACTTTTTTGACACCCCTAATGAAAATCTTGTTGGGCTTTAAAGACCCTTAAGTGCTTGGGTGAGAACAAAATATCGAGTTTTTGTGTGATTTGTTGCCAAATTTGCGTCTGTCGAAGATGGTGGGGTTTGAGGTACTGTAACGCCATCAATATGTATATCCGTTTTATCCTAGAAGGAAGTAATCCTTAACCTGTGGTACAATGAGGGGATTAAATTCTTTAAGGACACACAGTGAATTCTGTGGTCTCAGATATTTTCCAGTTTCTGGCTTTCTGCATTTAATCATTTTTCCAATTTTTGATTTCTAGTTTTCTGAACACAGATTTGCCAACAAATCCTAGCTCCGCCACTGCTTATAGTAAGTTAGAATGCCGAAGCCGGAAAAACCTGAACATATGCTTCAACTTCTGGAGCATTTCATCAAACAGTCAAACCAAATTAAACAAATACATTCACTTCTCACAACCAGTGGCCCTCTTCTCTTTACCTCTCAATGGATCAACACACTTCTTTACAAGACTCTCATCAGAGCTTACCTCAATATTTCTCAGCCTCAAACAACTCTTATCCTTTTCACCCAAATGCTCTTCCATCAAGGTCAACTTAATAGCCATACTTTCCTTTCCCTTAGCAAAGTTGTCATGTATTTCCCGCCCCGTTTGGCTTCATATATAGGCAAGAACCTTCATTATCAAGTCTTCAGAAGAGGTTCCTTATGTTTGAGGGTAGGTTTACAATAGTCCCTTAAATATGGATTTAACAATTTTGGTACTTTAAGTTTGCCAAAAGTTAATACTTTTAGTTTCTGTAAAATATTTAACGAACTTATAGATTAAACTGTAGAAACTATAAAAATTCTACCTCTAAATGTGAAATTCTGCTAATTTCCTATTTTCATAGTTCCTGCTTAATCCAATAGACAAAGTTCAGTAAATATTTGACGGAGACTAGAAGTGCTAACTTTTGGCAAACCTTAGGGACAAAAACTGTTAAGTTCATACTTAAGAGACTATTTTGAAGCTACCTCAAACATAAGGGATTCACTCTCAAGTCATGAGAAGAGGGGTCTTGAGTGACCCGTATATGTATACGTCTTTTATTAGGCTGTATTGGAGAGCGAACGCAAGGTGTTTGATGAAATGCCTGAACCGTGTGTCGTATCGTATAATACTATATTTGATACTTGTGGGGGAAATGGGGATATGGGTTTGGGGTTCTTGATGTTTTCTCATATGCATTATTGATAAGATTCGACTTGAGAAAAACACCAAATCAAACCACAAATGCGGAAATTAAAGATAGCAAGAAATCAATAGATGAGAATAGAAGAAAGAAAGGATCCATTCACTCAAATTGTGACTAATACAACAACCAAAAGATAAATTAATCCAAGTGAGAAGAGATTTAACTCATACATGTAAACCTAATCCTAGATTATCTAAGAGAGATCAAGATAAGAGTTAAGAAAATCCACCATAATACCTAAACTAGCTAATCCTAGCTTAACCTAACTCCATACAAGGAGAAAACTACTTTCAATGAGTTTTTTCAACAATCAACAACTAAGGAATGAAAATAGGCTAAGGCAAACTTATATAGTTTTTCCTTTACATCCATACCACAATTATTTAACTTCTAGCCACATATGGCTTTTAAAGGCTATTCCTATTATAACAAAGGTCCAAAAGTGGCCTTTGCGGAAATAACCCAACATTGGGCCTTCACCTGTCCGATTGCACTCTTAGCCACTTTTGTGGCTTCTAACATTGGGCCCTCATCTTCATGTCTCTTCCAAGAAATCATCCACACCATGTATGCCCTTGTGGATTGTCCTTCCATGGCCTCCAAAGGACCTATCTTCATCATCAAAGGGCGTGTGACATGGAAATGTGCTTCCAAAGCTCTAACATGGATTTTAGCTCTCATAATCGATCATGATCTTCTTAGGATCATATCAGTTATAGATGTTTATTCATGGACTGGTATGATTCATGGGTACATGAAGAGCGGGTGCTCTGAGCTTGTTGTTAAGTTTTTCGAGAAAATGATGGTACATGAGGATGTGAAGCACGGTTTATTATATTGAAGCCGAACAAAGCTACATTTGTTATTATTCTTTCTTATTTCACGTTTTTGGATGTCAGTGTGGCGTTATATCTGGGGAAGCAAGTGCATACATTTAAATGATTTGTATTTTTCCATTCTATATAATTACTAGTACCAATATTTTTGTTTTATCCTGAATATCAATTTTTCTTCTATTTTTTTCCCATATGTGAATAGATGGATGATTGTGTCGGATCTTGTCCAAAAGATTTATGCCAAAAACTACTTGTCACCATAGAAGTGACATTACTTATATTTCCCTTCTACTTTATGATATGTACTAGCATTTCAAATGCCCAAAAAATTTGAAGGGTTGGACTGAGTTGGACTATTGAACTTCATAAACAGAGAAGTTTGCTAATTTCTTAACAAAATTGGCTTGTGAAAAGAGAAGTTATTAAGACTAATTTTGTGCAATTTCAAGAGTGAATTCAGAAGCATGCATGGTCCTTTTGATGCAGTGATGGATTATGCAAATGTAGGCCTTATCACTCGACGAAATTTTAGTAGGCGCTTGGCCATGAAAACCAAATATTTTTCAACTTTTTTGGAATTTCGAAGTTGGAGTTGAAGATGGAGTTGTGTTTGGTTATAGTTTTTGCAAGGAATATTTGGTTGTTTGAACGTAGTGAAGTGAAAAAAGTGAAAATAAGGTTTTAGGTGTTTTTCAAATTCTGAAGTTGTATTTGGAATTTTCATGGCCAAACGTTGATTTCCAAATAGCGTGATAATATTTTCCGAAAAAAGTGAAAAATTCTCATGGCCAAACGGGTTAATTTCTCACAGCTCAGATCTCTTATCAATAAATTAAGACAGATGGGTGAATCGAAGCAGTTAATTTTGCACAAAAATTGTACAATTGTTGGTCCTGCTCAACATCCTAATAATAAGAAGTTGTTAGATAACTGGATAAAAGCGGGTGCACTTTACTGCGTTGTTGTTAAGCAAGTTCTTGGGGGGGGGGGGGGGGGGGGAGAAAAATTATCTGCGCAAACATATTGGTTTATCAGAATTTTCTCTTTGGTGATGAGCTCCTCACAAATTCATATCGGGAAGAATCCATCTGTTGAAGGTACGGATGAAGATTGTGTTGATGATCAAGCAGTCAAGGTTGTTGATATTGGTGAGAGCATGACGATTAGTACCATTAATACTAGTCATCTTAAGTTCAGTTCTGTACTGCAAATTTAAATAGCAGCTTGAGTTTGTGTGCTTTAAGTGGATTGGTTGAAGAATCAGCACATATGCTTATGATGTTAGCCAATTATTTTCCATTTGTTACATTAGTGACTAGTCGTAGAGCTATGACAAAGTTTTGCTTCAGCTATCGACTAACTGTCTTTTTAGTAGTGATACTAGATTGGCACCGACGTTCGTGTTGTTGTGGAGCAATTTTCGCTAAAAAAAAAAAGGAAAAAATGATGATTGGTACTTGTTCCAATAATTCACCCCTTTGCTGTTCTTTTCACTCATTCTCTCCTTGGACAATTTATCCCGATTCATAGATCTCTCCATTCGAGAAATCAAAATAAGAGGCTTGAACCATTTCTTCCGACTCTTTTTCAAATTTGATAAAGATTGGTTAATCGTATATTTCATTATTGTACGTGAACCATGATCATTTTATTCTCAACTTATTTTACATCTCTTGATCCTTTTCCAACAATAATTTTTCCTTGATGTCCTTTTCCACGTCTTCTATTCTCGTATCATTTTACTTTTGAGACAATCGGGAGATCCATAATTTTTATGTTTATGAGTTCCTACAATGATATCAAGTTAATAATATATAAATCATTAGATTTATAATTAAATCTTTCCAGATATTAAATTTTTTAATATATATACATGGTTCGGGTAAAAGCTACTGAGTTCACATAAACCCATAACGAATGCTATAAATCCATCCTTGAGAATCGATTAGTGGTGTGAACATTATAAATTAACTTTGCTTGATGCAAACCTGAACTCAAGTGCATTGAACTAGCAGAAATATTCAAAAAGCAGGACACGTTGAACAAAAGAAGAAATGGAGTTATTAGTTTTGCATTTGTTTCATGATCAAGTGAAAGTGGCCGACCAAAAAGAGCATATTTGATGTTTTTCTAAAAGAACCATTTGAAATTTATTAAGAAATTGGAAAATACAAAAAATAGAGGGACAAATCTTCGATTCTTTTTACAGGGAAAATTAGCAAAATATAGCCAAGTGCAATTTTTGACTCACATGGAGTAATAATTATTTAGTAATAGAAGTATTAATCATCACGATATGATTTTTTTCTCTTTTTGATTTCCGCCAGAGTTGAGTTTTGAACGATACTAGAACATATTTTTTCTTTGGAATTTGATCCAGCGTATCAATGCCTTGCATTGAAACTTAGCCCCAAGTGTAATTCAAGAAAACTTGAACATTCCTATGCATAGAGATTTATCAGTCTTGAGCTACTTTCTCGATTGCCTCAAGATTGTGGGTTAAATGCTCAAATGTTTTCACGTTTAGAAGTTAAATGCTTGAACTTTAGAGTAATCTTTATCCATTGAGTTAACACCATAAGAATACTTTAGACAATGAATCATATCATCAAGGACATACTTAATAGATAAGATAAATTCATAAATTTATTAACTAAACTTTGCGGTCGAATCCAATTAGCTAACTAATAATTATGCTGAATATGTAACAAACTATTAGTATACGAAAACTCATGTCTTTATGCATAGGGTAATGAATACTTCACGAAACATCACAAACTAGGAAAGTAATACAATAGCCTTTATATGCATCACCAGCAACATATTAGACTTGAATCCTGCAATTTTCAACAAAAAAAAAAGAACTAAGATTAAGAGCTTTAAGGATGAAGGAGGTAGCAATCTCCTAAAAGATAAAGATTGAGTTGAAGACCTGGATTTTACACTCTAATATCTTTTCTTGTGTTTTTTCATTCTAGTAATAATTTTGTGTTCCAATTCTTCAACCATCCTTGAAAACCACGCCGGATTTTGGGTTGCCAGCATCATGTATATTACACACAGTACAACAATTAGACCACAATTGTAACCCATGAGAAACGTGTGCCAACTGATCAATGCTGAATCTTCTTCTTCTCCTTGGTCTAGCTCAACTGGAGTTGTCCTTTGTGGTACCCCATCATCACCACCACAATCTTTTGAGAGTGGAAATCCACGTAGCCCATCATTCCCTTGGTATGAACTGTTCTCAAATGTATCAAATTGTTTTCCTTTGGGGATTCATCCAACAAGATGATTGTGAGAGAGATATAAGACTTCAAGCGATATAAGAGACGCAAGTTGTTACGGAATATCTCCACCAATTTTGTTGAATGAAAGATCCAACGATTCAAGTACAGATAAATATTGCAGTGATGTTGGTATAACACCTTCCAAGCCATTATGAGATAAGTTCAACGTACAAAGCCCAATGAGATCTCCAAAATGCTTGGAATATGACCTTCAAATCTATTCCTTGAGAGATCGATAATTTTGTTTGAGGTCGAAACTCGAACAAATTCAAGATGCAATCCCCTTGTGTAATAAAAAACATCAAAGAATACTTGTAGTAAAGATTTCTATCTGCTACATATCTTGGGGTTCCGTTTTTCTCATAAACTAATTTCAAAGCTTCAAAATTCTCAAAAAGTTTCACGGGTAAATTCCCGCTATATCCATTGGAAGAGAGATCTATGACTCGAAGATGAGCAAATAATTTTTCATTCCTTGAAGCGTGAATGGAGCCAAGTAACCTATTTGATCTCAAGCTTAGAATCTGCAAATGAGGTAGGGCTTCCAACCAATTTGGAAATGTGTCAATCAACTCACTGTTACCTAAATCAAGGAGTTCCAAATATTTGCAATTGAACAAAGATGGTGGGAGTTTCCCCTGTAACTTATTCCCATCCAATTAAATCGTGTTGAGTTGGTTTCCAATTCTAAAAGCTGTATTAGTTGTCCCACTTAGATTATTGTTGCTTAAATCCAAAGCCCAAAGTTCACTCATCTCACCCAAACATTGCGGGATTGAGACCTCCAAATTATTACTTCCCAAATCTAGCACTTCCACTGTTTTCAGATTGCAGATAGTTGAATCAATTTGTCCACTGAGTTTATTCTAAGAAAGGAGAAGAAATTCTAGTCTCTACTAGTTTAGGAGAGACTTTGTGTAACACCCCGTATCGTTAGAGTTCTAGTGGAAAAACCGAAGGTTTGAACGTTTTCCGAAAATGGTGGACATGCCTACTTTGGGAAACCATAAACCCTTTATTAGTTAGGAATTTGGGAAAGTACCCTTAATAAAAGTTGTAGTATGTAGAAATACCTTTCCAGGCATATAAGTATCAGGCCAATCGGGGTCCGGATCAAAGAGATATGATCGTCTCAAAATGGCTAAGAGAGGGGTGCTCAGATTCGATAAAATCAGCGAAGTTTTCGATACGTCTGCCTTCCAGTCCAATTTCGTGCAAATCCATTGATAATTTGAGGAAATTTAAAACATGAAAGTTGTAGCCCTTTGAAATATCTTTCCAATGGTATATTATGGATCCTGAATAGAGCTATGTACAAGAAGTTATGCCCATTTTACCGAATATTGTGCAGAGCCAACACAGGTCGCTTGTGAGGGCGCGTGCGATGGCCCCGCGTCGCGGGTTGATCGCACGAAAACACCCTCTATGAATACTGACCTGCAGAGGGTTGTGCACTGTATGTTCGTCGCTGGCCCATCGCGTATAAGGTCGGGTTTCAGGTCAAAAGTCGAGATTTCGCGTTTTAAGTTATATTTATGTTTGGGGTTTATTTCCCTAACAGTCACGAAAAATCACCCTAAAATAAGAGGGAACAAGTTCCAAGCCTCAAGAACCCTCAAGGTAAGTTTTATCATAATTCTAGGTTGAATTCAAGTCCCTAATCCCTTTCTAACTTGAGTAAACCCTTCTAATCGATAAAATTGTGAGTGGAACATTATTGTTGTGCGTGGAAACCCTTGAACTCGAATTCAAGAGAATTGAACATCGAAAACGTAATGCTTCTGCACTCTAATCATTCATAATAGTGAATTGATGAGTTCTTGGGGGAATAGTAAATGAGTTTAGTAAAGAGAATTACGCGAACTATAGTAGGGTTTTGGGTTGTTGACTTGGTATTGTTATAATCATATGGGTGATGGAAAATGATGTTAATTACACCTAATTGAGATTGTAGAATCACCTCGAAGTAATAGAATGGGAATTGGGTGAGGAAAACACCATTAATGGAGATTGTGGAGCTTTATGCCCACCAAGAGTTTTATAAAATGCTTGGATGACCAAAGCATCGATATTATTGCTAATATAGAATCCCTTTGACGTGTATTGATATAGATCAAAGTTGAAAATATTGACGAACATTGTATTACACTCAAAGGCTAGAATTAAGGTATGTGAGACTAACTATCTACGTTAGGGAATGTTCATAATTCTCCTTACGGCTTATTCTTCATACTTGTCAGTAATTTGACTCAAAATACAGTTTAGCCCTAGTTTCATGATATGTTGTAGAACTGTTATCTTCTAGGGTTGCAGTTAGATAATTCGTTCATGATTGTCCATTTGAATATCATGAACTCAGTACGTAATCTTTATAGACTTATGTATTGTTACCACATGAGTCTCAGTCTAGAAATTCAGTATGATAAAAAACAGTTAGTGTTTTTCATTCAATCCATCATGTCTATTTCAGTTCAGCATTGTTCATTGTTATTATAGTCTCAGTCCTTATTAATTAACCATAGTTAAACATATGTGATTTTGCCTAAGGGTACAGTCTTGTGTATATGTATACATGACCGAGGCCATTGACTGATGCACTGCTAGGCCGAGGCCATAGTGTGCATTTATTATTGGGCCAAGGCCCCACATATACAAACACAGATAATATAGATTCAGACACAAAGCAGGGAGTATTCATATCTCTACTTCCTTCTATTTCAGTTATTAGTTTCAGTTTCAGTTTTAGGACTTTATTGCTTCAGTTGCTTTACATATCGGTACAATTCAAATGTGCTGATGTCCCTTTTTTATTGCTTGGGGGCCTGCATCTCGCGATGCAGGCGATGATATACAGGTTGACGACTCAGCTATTTAGGAGTGCACGTATCAACTACTGGTAAGCCCCAAATTCCTTCGGGGCGTTATCAGCTATCCAGTTATTTCAGTTTTTAGACAGTTACATTATTCGGTATTCTTAGATGCTTCATAGATACAGTTCAGACAGTCACATATTTGTTATGATAGTCTTGTTGACAGTTATCCTCAGTTGTTTTGGTTTAGCCATGTTGGCTACTTACAGATATCTTCAGATTGTCTAAGTATTTCCGCATTATGATATTTCAGTCAGACTTTCAGTTATTCAGCATGTGTTAGTTTTATTTTATAAGTCAGTTATGTTTTGGTATCACATGTTGATTCAGCCAGCCAGTTGGTTCGCTCGGTCACATGCAGTTAGGCACCGGGTGCCGTGTTACGTCCAGGCCCAGGTTCGGGGCGTGACACTTTGGAATAAGACCTTCCAGCTAATTTTGTTTTAGAATAACAGAAAATAATGTTTTGGAATTAAACTCTGGAATTTTTCCATTGAAATTGTTATCGCTCAAATCTAACTCTTTTAGAGATAGCAGGGAGAATATATAAGAAGGTATTAGACCAGTTAGGGACTTGGATGAAAATCTAGCTGCTCTAGTTGGACCAGCTTTGATAAGCACTCAATTTTGTTATTCAAGTTGTTTTTCCCAAGATATAAGCTTGTTACGCTGGTGACATTCCACATAGGTTTAGGAATGGGCCATGAGAGATTTGAAGAACTCATGTACAATGTTTACAATGAAGTTAAATATCTAAATGATTTAGGTATCTCACTAGTAAAATTCACACCACTAAGATATAACTCCATGAGAGATGCACTGCTATTCCATTTGATCATTGGAAACCCAACAGTGAGCTTGGTATTATTTGATAAAGCAAGAAGTTTCAAGTTGGAAAACTCTTTCGGGCAATGTACCAAATAACTGTGTGTATTGAAGGTGTAGAGTTGTTAAATAAGAAGAGAAATTTAGAGGAATGGTGGAAGAGACGTTCACAAAGGTAAGGTCAAGCTCTCTTAACTGGGTCAAATTCTTAAGGAGCAGTTCAAAATTGTGAGGTTCAATTCTAAGCTCATATGGGGAAAAATTACAGCTTTCAAAAACGTATAATTTTGAAAGACGAGAGATTTCAAAAGGGATTAGACCAGAAAAACCTGAATTCGACAAATCAAGGTGCATCAAAATAGAAAACTCTCCAAATTTAGGCAAAATGAATGACCCGGAAATGTTATAACTTGACAAATCAAGTCGTTTGAGATTGGAGAGTCAGAAGAGGCTATTATTGGAATGAAACTTGCCTTGAAGTCCACTGCAACTAAGATCAAGCTCAATCACTTGGCATGTAGTCTCGTCACAGTTAACTTTATTCCATGTGCAGTAATTTGTGCTTTTATTCCACGTAACTATTTTTGGATGAGAAAAATCACAATATTTAGAACCATTGGATTTATGGTAAACATGATCTTAGATAGGAGATTATGGAGGTCACGTATTAGGGTACAGGGTTAGTTAGTAGTTAAGTGTTTTTCTGCTTATCCTTGCAAACTGGTTGTTGTAGTATTACACTTGTAGGCCCTTGTGTTTAATAGTAGCTTGCCCTGTCTTGTTATACTACTTTGGATTGCTTGTTCTTTTTTACTATGTCGTCCTATTATCTTGAGTTATTACTGCTTATTATTACTGCTTATTGTTACTGATACCGTTTCATCTTTCTTTGAGTCGGAGGTCTATCGCAAACAGCCTCCTTACCAGTCAAAAGTTAGGAGTAAGGTCTGCGTATACTCTAACCTCCCCGGATCTCACTTGGTGGATTTTACTGGGTATGTTGTTGTTGTTGGGATTTATGGTAAACATGTGCTTGAATTGTAGCAAAGTATGAACTTGATCTTTGGGAAACAAATGAGGCAAGGATGAAGAGAAAACAAGTTGATAGAGAAAGGTTATATATAGCAAAACAATCCAAATTTTTGATAAACCATTTTTGTACTCTAAATATCAAAACTAAGCACTTAGTAGAGAAGATTTCAAGAAATTTTTGCTCTATCCCTTTATTAAATAATATTGAGTTATATATAGCAAAAAGCAAAGAAAGTTTACTGTTGTTGCTTTGGAGTAAACAATTCCAGGAAGGTGACATAGTCATTTTCAGTCAAATATAGTGTTGTAAATTACATATCACATGCAATGTGTCGCACAATATGCGAAGACTATTTATTCTTATCTCTCAAGTCATTGCGCCGAATTCAAATGAATGCTGAAAAAAAATCCAAAGTTCACATTCTTAAGTGAACGCATAGAAATTAATATTTAAATGAAAGCTACAACACAAAGTTCTATCACATACATTTTGTTTGATACCTTATGGGACAAAGATGTCACAACATAGGTCTTTGTTTCGGTTCTCTTAACACCCCCTCACCACCACACACACATACACGAAACTTTCCCTTTCTATTACCATTTATATATTAAAATACACCTCCCTGATAGTTCAGATAGGAAAAAGGAATAGCCGATAGTTAACCTGGACAGCTTCGAGATCTGTTTTAATACATAGACGAGCGATAGTTTAGGTAGCTAGGAAAAGGGAACAACTATTAACTGGAGTATGAAACTCGCAGAAAAGTGATAGTTTAGATATGTTTTTGACCATTTAATTCTAATATGCCAAAATAATTTAATTTATAAACAGAAATCCTAAATTCAAAATCGTAACTCTGCCTCTGCAAACCACCCATTTTAACACTGACCCGATACAAAGATAACCCATAAACTCAAAATCCTAACTATAAATTTCATACGAAACAAAAGCATCAAGCAAAGAACAAACACAAAATCTATGGTGAAATGAAACAAGAAAAGGGGCCCTGTGTTTCATTCAAATAAACAAGAAAAATAAATAAAATAAGTAGAGAGATAAAAGAGAAGAGAGAACGTATTTTGCAGAAAAGTACTATTGATTTTGTTAAGTGGTCTTTGTGTTTTATTCAAAGTGGCGTCATTTTCGCCTTGTGCAACAATATAATTTGATGGTCCTTGATAATTAATTTTAAAGGAAGCATACTTAGACCCATTTTTTTGCGGGTGTGGATCAAAGTTAATGGGTGGGTTACGTAGATATTGGGCAAATGTTTAAGAAATGAGAAAATGGTCCTTAATATATTGGGCTTGACTTTTGGTCCTTGATATACGTTTTTTTTGCATGGATTGTCCTTCAAAGGCACTGATTTTATTTTTTGCCCCTCAAATTGCTAGTCTGTAATTTTTGTTCTTCGCTTAAAAAAGTAGCAGAAAGTACCCCGAGGTTCTAGGTTCGATCCCCCATTTAGTCAAAAGAATAATAATTTCACAAGGTAAGACTTCGCGAAATGTCTGCCTCATAAAGCAAAATTTGTTTAAAATTCTAGGTTTGCCTTAAGGAAAAAAATAAAAACTCTGTTGGAATTACCCGAATAGGCCTAATTTTATAGCGAACTCTACCTTGCGATTTTTTTTGACTAAGCCGGGGTATTTTAGGTGAAGGGTAAAAATTAAAGACCCACAATTTGAGGGACAAAATTTAAAGACCACCCCCGAATAAGGACAATCATGCAAATTGCCCTTTGATATACGCACTCCTAAATGGAAATGGTCCTTAATTACTACTTTCTCTATCCCAATTTATGTGATATAGTTTAAGTATGCGTGGAGTTTAAGAAAGGAGGAAAACTTTTGAACTTTTGGTGTAAAATAAGTCATAAATATTGCGTGGATGTAAATCATTTCATTAAGGGTAAATTGTAAATTTTTAAGTTAAATTATTTCTAAATGCAGAAATATATCATTTTTTTATAGACTAAAAAGGAAAATTTATCACATAAATTGCGACAGAGGGGGTAATTAAGAGCAATTTTGACTATTTTACACTTATTTATATCTTACAATATAATCTCTCTTCATTTAATATTTACTCTATTTATCATCTCTCCATAATTAAGGTATATGTAGTTTTCAAAAACAATAACTACCCGGGGTAAAATGGGAAAAGAATAATAAATTTTGTCTTGAACTTCTAAAATAACAAATACTTTGAGACAATTATTTTTAAAAAGCACGACAGATAATTTGACATAGAGGAAGTAATAGGCAGGCATTTCTATCTAACACTTTCCCAATTTAAAATTTATGGTAGACTCCAGGTGAATATAACACCATTCATATTGATCATTTGGCGATGTTGGATCGCAACTTCGATAAATGAAAGTCTACCAACTCCAATTCGAGATCAATTTCGGTTGACTTCAATCCTTTTGACCCGGCCCTTTAATTCAAAAGGGTTTAAACTCTCGCCTATGTCAGCTTGACCTGCTTGCTGGCTCTCTTAGAAATTTCTTTTACTTCTTGGGGCCGTCCAAATCAATTTTTCGATAAAATAATTTCTCCGGTGAAAGTTACTTTGTAGGGAAAAAATGTATGTATAAAAACAAAATAAGTGATTTTACTATATAAGTTTACTCATTAGAAGAAAATTAAGTAAAATACTTAAAACGGCAAAGGCTCAAATATGCCCCTAACCTTTGTGAAATTTTACACATTTGTCCGTCGTTAAAAGGTTGGTGCAAAGATGCCCGTAACGTTTTTTTTTTGCCATACATGCCCTTGAGTTAACGGAAAATATTGGAGGACATATTTGTTCAGTTTTGCAAACGTTAGGAGCATATTTGAGCCTTTGAAATTCTTGAATATTATGGCACAAAATATCATTGCATTCCAAAACATAAAAAAATATTTGTAATTATAATCCATCCACCATTGTATTACATCAAAATTATACAACTAAAAGAGCAGATGCAATTACAAACATCTTTTAAATACTGTTTTCACAACAAGAACATCATCTTCCCTTTTCAAAAGATTTTTTTTACTAATGATAATACCATTTTTATTTTTCAATTTGTTGTTCTTTCTGGATATTTTTTGTCTTCTCAGTCCCAATATCTACACAATAATGGATGCAACAATTACCGCAATAAAACGTAAACATAAAAAAGGAGATAACTTATATTAGACTTATGACATATGAAAAAATATATCCCGCGATGCTCAAAATTTTGATAATAATAATAATAGAAAGAGTATCACATTTTAAGCATTTATATAGTTTCTTATATAACATTCAATGTGGTTTGGCTCTTTCGTGAATTTCACGCATAACCGAAATTTAGTAGAATGATTTGAAGTCCACAAGTGAGATAGAGTGAAGTAACTACACGTCCACAAACCCTTCCACAACTCCACATCCACAAACCCTTCCACAACTATTTGAAGAACTCGAAGCTTCCGACATTTCATAAACAAGTGAAAGAATAAGAGAGAAAAGTGAGGGGTTGTACGATAAGTGTAGAGTTTTAAAATGCAGTTGTAATAAATTATTGGCTAGCTTAAAAAGCACTACAAAAAAATCTGAGAACTATTTGTGCCCTAATATTCAGGAATTTCAAAGGCTCAAATATGCCCCTAATGTTTGCGAAACTGAACAAATATGCCCTCTAATATTTTCCGTTAATTCAAGGGCATGTATGACAAAAAAAAAAACGTTAGGGGCATCTTTGCACCAACCTTTTAATGAAGGGAAAATGTGTACAATTTTGCAAAGGTTAAGGACATATTTGGACTTTAACCGTACTTAAAATTTACTCCACTACAATTCTTAGATATATCAAAGGTCAAAGTTCACATAAAGAAAAGACAAAGGACCTATTCAGCATTTTAAATTACATCATAATAAACAGATTACCCATAACCCGAGTGAATAGTGGAGCCCTAACTGAACCAATTTCATCAATGAAATCAGTGGACCAAAAAGGGATTTTTTTTTTAATTTTTTTTTTTTAGTTTAAAAAAGCATAGTATAGAAACCCCATTTGGATAAAATTCAAGAATTTGCAGCTTAAAGGTAAACTTTTTTTTCTTCTTCAGTGCTTCATTCCTTACTTATAATGAGATTTTTTGAAGTATTGAATGTGAAATTGAAAAGTCTGGAACTTTATGGGGCAAAAGTTTCAAAGTTTGGAACTTTTTGGTTTGGTGGGGTTTAGGAGGGATTTTGGAATAAGATGTTGCAACTGATTTTTTTTGCCCTAAATCAATCCAAGACTATGTTTTGGACGTGAATTCCTCAACTTAGCCAATGAAATTAATTATTTTTCCTCGATTCTAAATATCGAGGGTCTATTGGAAACAACCTCTCTACCCCACAAAGGTAGGGGTAAGATCTGCACGCATCTTACCCTCCTCCATGGACCTCACTTGTTGTTGTAATACATCTAAAAAGTAGGGTTAAAAAAATAGGGTCGAGTCCACTATAATTAACAGTAAAGTCACTTTTTTTTTTTTTGCATTAAACAAACTAAATATTACCTACTATAACAGGCCAACAACAAAACTATTTTTGTCGTCACATAAATAATTTAGTGATCGGAGGGAGGATATCCAGGATTCTTCGAGCCGAGGGTCTATCAGAAATACCCTCTCTACCTCCTAGGTAGGGCAGTAGCGGAGCTAGAAAATTTGTCAAGGTTGTTCGAATTTATATAACATATATTTTAAGGGTGTTCAATATGTAATTTATATCTGTAATTACTAGGCTGTGGCTCCGCCATTGGGGTAGGGCTAAGATCTGAGTACACTCGACCTGCCGAGACCCCACTTCATGGAATTACATTGGTTATGTTGTTGTTGTTTGTCCTCGAGTCTAAATAATTTAGTGATCATAGGGAGGATATCCAGTGTGTATCATATAATTATAGTCCACTAACATTGGAAGTAATTGGACCAGCTAGGGAATTGAATGAAAGGTCTAGGAATTCAAGTTATGTAAAATTTCTGTTTATCAGTCAAATAGGTGTAGGGGATAGTCACTTGGTTCGTATATTTCTGTAAAATTCATAACAGAGAGATATAAATGCATGCAACAACGACAACGTACCCAGTGTAATCCCACAAGTGGGGTCTGGGAGTGTAGGATGTACTCAGATTTATAGGTAGATAGATATATTACTGTTCCGTTTGGTCATTGAAAGGTGAAAAACTCTTTCAGGTAATATCCCATATATGATATAACTGTGTGTTTACATTGTTACATAAGAAGAGAAATTTGGAGGATAAGTTGAAGAAATGCTCACTGAGTGAAGCTCAAGCTCTTGTAATTGACTTTCAATCTATTGGTCAGTGATCTAGCATATCAAAGATAGTGTTAACAGGATAATGTTCATCTTGCTATTGAAATTACTTGATATAATTCAGAAAAAAGACGAGAAATTTATTAACTGAACTTTGCAGTCGAATCCAGACGTACTCATATAAGTTGAATACCTGGTCAAACCATGATTAAATGCTAATTTGTGTACAAACACATTTCATGCATCTATTGGCCTGGTATAATCATCGGATACGGATAGGTTTTTCAGTTCTCTTTTATCTTTTAGGAGGCTACTAAATGATTGGGAAGTGGAGAGAGTGGCCAAATTGCCAGAAGAAATAGGGTTGTTTCCTGGCACCAACAATGCACCTGACTCATTGAGATGGAAACATAGTGAAGATGGGGCTTTCACTGTTAGCAGGGCTTACAAAATGGAAAGCAACCAGCAAAACAACAAACGCAAAAGCTTGTGGAGAAACTTAGCACCAACCAAAGTAAAATGCTTTACATGGTTGGTTGCTAGGAGGGCTTACTTGACACATGAAGTTCTGAAGAAAAAAGGAATGATTGTAGTATCTTGGTGTTCATTATGTGGGAAAATAGAAGAGACCAACAACCATTTATTTTTGCATTGCAGCTTCACAACACAAATTTGGGCCATCTTTCTTAGTCTTACAGAAACAAAGTGGGCCATGCCTGAACATACTGCAGATCTGCTAAGTTGTTGGATTAGAAGAGGGGGGACTAAGAGTCAGAAGGCATGGTGGAGGATAATCCCACACTGCATATGGTGGACAGTGTGGAAAGAAAAGAAAAGTAGAAATTTTGTAGATAGGTCCAATTCCATTCAGAAGGTTAAGTGGAATTATATTGTATCTTTTTATTTCTGGTGTAAAGAAAAAGATATAGAGGAAACAGAACAGTTGGTAGAATTATTAGGATCTCTGTAAGTATTTCTCTCGTTGTTTTTCTTTTGAAGGTCCCCAGCATCTATGGAGATGCTGAAGAATACCAATTACCATTTTCCAAAAAAAAAAAAAAAGTCTTTTGACTGCTTATTAATTATTTCCCAATTATCTTAGGTGCTGACAATGTTTAGTCTGTTGGAATGCAGTGAAGAACGGGTGCTCTGAGGTTGCTGACTTGCTGTTAAGTTTTTTCGAGAAAATGATGGTGCACGAGGATCTAAAGTGCGGTTTATTGAAGCTGAATGAGGGTACTTTTGTTAGTATTCTTTCTTCTTGCACGTTTTTGAATGTCGGTGTGGCGTTATATCTAGGGAGGAAAGTACATGCTTACATGGTAAAGAATGAGTTGAGCATTTTCATGATGACCGCATTGATCGCATTTTACGGGAAGATGGTTGTTTGGTATATGCTTCGAGGGTATTTGCTGCAATGGTTTTCAAGAATGTTTGCCCTTGGAATGCTATGATTTCTTCCCTAGCTTTAACAGTAGAGAGGAGCAGGCAATTAACAATGTATGAGAAGACGAGAGCAAAGGGGGTGCAACCAAATGAGATTACCTTCGTGGCAGTTCTATCAGCTTGTGTGCATGCCAAGCTCGTCGATTTGGGTATTGTTTGAAAAACTGTTACATGAATTTGGACTTTTACCTAAAATGGAATATTATGGTTGTGTGGTTGATCTCGTAGGGAGAGCTGGGCTACTACAGGAGGCTTACGACTTCATAAAAAAGATGCCTTTTGAAACTGATGCCGCTGTATTGGGTGCTTTAATGGGTACTTGTAGACTTCATGGAGCTATTGAGTTAGGAAATGAAGTATCAAAACTATTGCTTAGTCGCAACCAAATCATTCTGGGCGATATGTGCAACTTTCAAGCATTTATGTTGGGGTAGAGAGGTGGGACCATGCTGCTGCTGTGAGAAAAGCAATGTTAGATGTTGGAATGCACAAGGTTCCAGTCCATAGTTTTATTTGCAAAATTGTCTGTTAGTCTGCTTGGTGATGAAATCTAGCTCGACTCATCAAAATCAGCTAAAAGGATGCTGCATATGGATTTTTGCACAGAGATTGAAGTACTGCTTAAAGAAAGCTGTAGTCATAGCAGATAAAAATTAAAGAAATGGTAGATTTTTCTGAAAATGCACGGCAAACATGGTTCCCAAGTCTGTTTGATGAGGTATTTCTTTTTGTTTTCTAATTTCATAATCTTTTTCTTTGGCCTGAAATTTTGAAGTTATGGAGCTGTCTGCTAATCAGTTAAACTGCACAATAGTTGATCAATGATACCGTTCTGCTTGAACATTACCCACATTCCGAGATTTTGCATTTATCATTATGCAAGTTATTGTTTGAGACTGAGATGTAGTTGTCATCGTATAATAGTGATCTCTAGTTTCACCTCTGCTTGTATTTGAACCTTAGTATCCGAGGTTGATTTTCCAACTATTCAATTGCTATACCACCTCCATTGTGATCTTCGCTCTTCAAGTTGTGTTGATCAATATTGATGAATACTTTCTCTATTTCAAAGTACACGAGAATTTTGAACTGTTTTAGGAATTTTAATGTGCTTTCTACTGTTATTCTGATTTTCTAGTAAATTTCTCATGTTTTACTATGATCATGTGCTTGTGTGTTGTACATGATCCCTAAAGATTTTATTATCAACCAGTATAATTCTACCAATTCATCTTATTTACACTCAAGTTCTTTTTTAGGTACTTAAATGACACAAAGTACTATGAGCAACCCAGCATACGAATTTCGCTAATATACCTCATTATTAACATCGTTGGATTATGAAATTCTGTAAAAGTATTAGATAAACTGCCAGCCTTAGTGTTGTCTGTAATTATCACTGTGTTACATATCTATGTTGCTCTTTTTCTTTCATGTGATAAAGTAGTATAGCATGCACGAAGATATCCAGGACACAAGGAACAAAAATGAGGAGGATGAGGTGATAGAACATGACGATAAATCTGTCTTCAGAATTATCAATGCCTTGATTCTGATAGTATTTTTTTTTTTAAACAACTCAGAAATTCTCGAGAGCCAGCCAACACAAGTTTCAAACTCTATGTATAATGGACCTACCCATTTTCCCTTCTCGATTCAAATATCAGGCGCGTACTTATAAAAGCCCGGGCATTTGGCAAAGATGGTATCCTTCTAGTTTGTGGTGGCCTCAAATGTCATTATCGACCTCTTTCTAGTATGGAAATTATTGATGAAAAATTGTGATGCTTTATCTTCATAGTTGTGGCATGTAAGTGTTTAATTTTGTGATACCTTTTGCTCCATATTATAGTCTGGTATCATGAGAGGCGTGTAATGCTAAATTTATTGATTATAGTACCATGGGCCGTGTTAGATACTAGATTTTCTGAGTTCCGGATCTGAAGATTCCCATTTCTGAGATCATAGTCTCTTTCTCATGATATGTTGATTGGGCAATCTACTGCTGCTGCAGTAAAAAAGTTAAGATAGCAGACTGCAACTGTTGCTTAAGTCGCAACCGAGTCATTCTAGGTGATATGTGCAACTCTCTAGCATTTATGCTGGCGTTGAGAGGTTGGACCATGCTGCTGCCTTGAGAAAAGCAATGTTATATGATGGAATACACAAGGTTCCAGCCCACAGTTTTATTTGCAAAATTGTCCATTAGTCTGCTTGGTGATGAAATCTAGCTCGACTCATTAAAATCAGCAATACTGCATATAGATTTTTGCACAGAGGTTGAAGCACCGCTTAAAGAAAGCTGCAGTCAAAATTGTAGATTTTTGTGAAGTTGCATGGTTCCCAATTCTGTTTGACGAGGTATCTCTTTTTGTTTTCTACTTCCGTAGTCTTTTTCTTTGGCCCGAAATTTTGAATTTATGGAGCGGTCTGCTAATCAATTAAACTGAACAATAGTTGATCAACGATACTGTTCTGCTTGATTTCTTCCTAAATGAAGTGTCAAATCCATATGGATTTCGGTAACTAGCAATTCCATCACTCAATTGTGTCGGTGTCTATCTTATTTTGGGCTTTGAACATTACTTGCACTCCCAGATTTTGTATTTATCAGTATGCAAGTTATTGTTTGGGACTAAGATATAGTTGTTGCCGTATAATAGTGATATCTAGTTTCACCTCTGCTTGTATTTGAGTCTTAGTATCCGAGGTTGTTTCTCCAACTTTTCAATTGCTATACCACCTCCATTGTGATCGTCGCTATTCCAGTTATTGTAGGTTGACCAATATCGATGAATACTTTCTCTATTTCAAAGTACACAAGATTTTGGAAATGTTTTAGGAATTTTAATGTGCTTTCAACTGTTATTCCAATTTTCTTGCAAGTTTCACATGTTTTACTATGATCATGTGTTTGTGTGTTGTACGTGATCCCTAAAGATTTTATTATCAACGAGTAGAATTGTAAAGCTCCGTAAGATTTCCTATGCTTAAATTTTAGTAACAACGAGTTAATGACATAATTGATGCACCCGAGAGGTATAAGGACCCACAAGGCCTAAAGTGTTAGGAATATATCAATGTGTTCATGGTAAGAGTTGAAGAATTAATTAAAGTGGCTAATGAACACATTACATATAATATATGGATCAAAATGGTCTTGGATGACAATTTTAAAGATTAAGTGGGCCAAGGCCCCATCTTTCAATGCCTCATGTGACAGATGGTTTTGGGGAATGGAAAAAGAGAAAAACAAGTAAACTAGGGTAGTGCAAATATGAGGAGGCAAAATTTGATAGAAATAAAATCTTTCAATGACCTGCTAAGAGATGTCGGCAAAGAACAATTAAGAAGGCGATGATATCATTGTCCAAAAGCAGCAACAATGTTAATTACCTGCCGAATAAATGCTGGTTGCAGCTTCAATTAGTTACTACGACGAATTAAGAATATTGATTGCGTTGATCCCTGGTTATTATGTAGATTGAATGGTTGATTGTTGTTGGCACGCGTAGAAGTTAACAGGCTAGGAAGGAAGAATCTTGAGGTGAGTTAAGACTTGCCTTTACTAAAGTTCTTTTCTCATGAAAGTTCGGCCCATAAGGTGTTTGATTAAATGTTTTGAATGATAATGTGAGTTTAATTAGAGTGAGTAAGCTCATAACATCCATGATTATTTAAGTTAAGCGTTACATGTTATCCTTAATGAAAGAAGTATTCTTTTAAGCTTTCAAAACCATGACCTCATGTTCATATTTGTTGATGACATTATGTAAATTTGAAGTTTCTTTACACTAATTATGAAATGTGTAACAATTTGATATTTTTTCCATTTTTTTCTCTCTGAAGTAAAGAACGCCATGATGTGCTTTAAGTACTATAACATTGTTAAAGCTGAAAGCTTGAATATTTAATCCACTATTTAATGAAATGGTAACCGTATAAAGGGTTACTAAGGTTGAAGTTAAATGGTAACCATATAAAGGGTTACGAGCAACCGTACAAAGAGTTGCTAGTATTGCATAAAGAAGTACAAAAGATTTGGTGGCCGCATAAAGGGCTATGAGTAACCGTACAAAGGGTAACTAAATTTGCCATAATAAGACACAACATGAATATAATGGTAACCGTATAAGGGGTTGCTAATATTGCCATAACAAGGGCACAACATGAACATATGGTAACCGTATAAAGGGTTAGAAGTAGCCGTATAAAGGGTTACTGATTTTGCCATAATGAGGCACAACATGAATATAGTGGTGACCGTATAAAGGGTTATGAGTAACCATACAAAGGGTTACTAATTTTTCATAATAAGACACAAAAGACTTGGTGGCTGTATAAAGGGCTATGAGTAACCGTATAAAGGGTTGCTAAGTTTCTATAATGAGGTACAACATGAATGGTAGTCGTATAAAGGGTTACTAATTGTTGTTCAGTCGACTGGAACTATTTAAAAGCTACAAAATGAAAGAATGTACTTAACTAAGAAATGCTTATTAGTGGTAGCTTAAATGTGATATATTATTTACATGATGAGTTTATATGAATCGTTCTCTTTCAGAGTTTATGTTATTACATACATGTTTGTTTAAATTGTGTTTTAACTTTAGTGAGGGGGATGTTGAGACTCAGTGAGTACGGTGGATTATACTGACATTCTCATTTGGGAACCTACGTTGGTCTGCAGTACAACGTAGGGACCAATTTTGCAAACGAGCAGACTATAGGCTAGAGATCCCTCACCTCCCGTGCTTTTGGTAGCTCCACTTCTTCCTTTCGGTGGGGACACATATTCCTATTCAGTTAGTTCTTTTATGTAGTCACTATCTTCAGTTTAGAGGCTTCATCGATAGTCTTAGAATTGAGTTATGTATTCACATTATGCATTATGTTGTACAATGATAAGAAAGTGTATAAACAAATCTATATAAATTTTCAAAATGTTTACTTGAACGTGAGACTCAAATATATTATTTATTTTATTGAGAATTGCATTGAGTCACACATTTTTCTTAAATAAGAACATTTTAGAAAGCCGAGATGATCTGCTCGGTCAAGTTAAGGCACCGAGTACCAGTCACTGCTTGATCAGAAATTGGGTCGTGACAAGAATTCTACCAGTTTACTCTCAAGTTCTTCTTTAGGTATTTAAATGACACAAAGCGCTATGAGCAACCCATAATTTGCATAATTTGTTGGACTTTCTAGACAGCTTAGCTATTTAATGTAACCAAGTCCAGTGCCTTCTTGTGTACTTTTAACAGTATCACCTTGATATTGTTTAAAAAAAAAAAAATCGTTGGAATGGGATTCTGCAAATATTTTAGTGCTGTCTGGATTTATCACTGTGTTGCATGTCTCTGTTGCTCTTTTTCTTTCATGTCATCAAGTAATATAACATGAAATTGTATCTTATAACATGCACAAGATTTCCAGGACACGAGGAACAAAAATGAGGAAAATGCGGTGGCAGAACATGACGACAAATCTATCTTCAGGATTATCAATGCCTTGATTCTGATAGTATTTTTTTTAAATAACCTAGAAATTCACGAGAGCCAGCCAACACAAGTTTCAAACTCTCTGTATAATGGACTTATCGATTTTCCCTTCTCCGTTTAAATATCAGGTGTGCTCTTATCAGTGAACCAAAAGCCTGGGTGTTTGGCAAAGATGGCATCTTTCTAGTTTGTGGTGGCCTCAAATGGCCTTATCAACCTCTTTCTAGTACGGACGTTATTGATGAAAAGTTGCGATGCTTTATCTTCATAGTTGCGGCATGTAAGTGTTTAATTTTGTGACACCTTTTGCTCCATATTATAGTCTGGTATCACGAGAGGCTTGTAATGTTAAATTTATTGATTATAGTAACAGAAGATTATCCTTCTGAGACCATGAGGCTCTGTTAGATACTAGATTTTTTGAGTTACGGATCTGAAGATTCCCATTTCTGAGATCATAGTCTTTTTTTCGTGATAAGTTGATTGGGCAATTTGCTGCTGCTTTGGTCCATGGTTTCTTGATGTGTTGTCGATCTTTTGATGGAATGATCTAAAGATTCAAGTTGCGTCCAATTTCTGTTTATCAGTTGAATAGGCCATAGGAGATAGTTAACTATTACTCCCTCCGTTTCAATTTGTTTGAACTTTATGAATAGAGAACTTTGCTAATTTCTTAGCAAAATTGACTTGTGAAAGAGAAATAAAGGCTACTTTTGTGCAATTTCAAGAGTGACTTTAGAAGCATGGTCCATTAGATCCTGTGATGGTGCAAATGTCGGCCTTATCATTCAACGAAATTTTAATTTCTCTCAGCTCAGGTTTGTTGTCAATAAATTAAGAGAGACGAGTGAATCAAAGCGGCTATTTTGCATAAAGTCGTGCAACTGGTGGTCCTGCTCAACATCCTAATAAAGGAAGTTGTTAGAAAGCTGGAAAAAAAGCGGGTGCACTTTACTGCGTTTTTCTTAAGCAAGTTCTTCAGAGGTAGAAACAGAGAAAACTCATATGCAAACATGTTGGTTTATCAGGATCTTCTCTCCGATGATGAGCTCCTTTTAGATCATTTCCTTATACAAAACTTGAGAATGGAGTGCCCTCAGAACTACAAGGAAATAGGGTCGTTTGGGGAGCCATTATGTAAATATCGGGGGGAATCCATTTGCTAAAGCTGTAGATGAAGACGAAGGTGCTGATGATCAAGCTGTCAAGGTTTATTGATATTGCTGGAGATGGCGATTTTTTTCCATTAATACTGTTATCAAAATTTCGATTTTGTATTGCAATCTTATATAGCAGCATGGATTTGTGATATATATGTGGATTGAAAGGAGAATCAACACATGTACTTAACATATTAACCAATTCTTTTTCATTTGTTACTTTAGTGACTGTTGGACGTTCATGTTGTTATGGAGCAATTTTCATTTAACAATTGCTACTAGTGGCGGAGCTAGAGGGGCGTTCATTCGAACCCCTTTGCCAGAAAATCACACTTAATATACGTGATCATTTTTTCTGTAAATATATATGTATAGTAGATGATGAACCTTACTGGTGAAAATCCTCACCGCCACTGATTGATCGGTTTCAAAGATTTGCTTTTGACAAATGATAAGATGAGAGACCACTTGTTCAAGTAATTCACTCCTTTTACTTTCATACTAGGAAATTAACTCGCGCTTCGTGCAGTCCTTAAGGAAAAAAAAATGTTCAACTAAAAAATTTCCAAGCTTGTGATACATGAATCCCCTAAAATTCAAAAGATATTTGATGGTTAGTAATATCCTATGCTAACCATCTTAGCAAGAATAATGCATAGTTATTGAATCATTATCCAATAAAGAGAAAAAGAAAAAGGAAAATCAGTGGTGCAATAAAACTGTGAATAGAAGCAAACTTATTCCAAGATAAATTCGATTAATCGTATTTTGCCAATGTCAAGATAGCCTTCTGGGGTTAATGCAACACCCTGTTTCGTTGCACTTTTTGAAGTTTTCATTAATGGATATAAAGGGTTGGAAGAGGGTGTAAGTAAATAGTTTATCTTATTCAAGAGAACTAAACCACATATTATATTTGATAACGTAGCAGTGGCTACATATTTCAAATACAAGCTTAGTGTTCGGAATCAATTTCATTCTCTTCCTAGTTCAATACAACTGGTTCAATTCTCCAAAAGTTAATAAAGAAATGTAAATAACTCAAGTCAAAATAAGTTGATATTTAAGAATAATCGATGGACTTGGATTTAAATTCAAAAGCTATAAATTTAGAAAATATATAGATTAAACACCAAAATAACAGTGCAAAAGGGAAACAAATCTTCATGCTTGTTGGACGAAGTTCCACTTCCCTAGGAAATGAATTGATAGTTACACCGTTTTTAAGTCATTAAAACTGTTGAGTACTTTTTTTTTTTTTTTCAAAAATCATCCTCGCCTGTTTGGTACTATTCAAATGGAAGAAGGAACCGATTTCCTTCCAAGGGAACAATTCACATAAGGAAAATGATAAATAAAATTATAACTTTTCATTGTAAAATCAAATTGCCAAGGAAGTATATATATTAAAGAGAGTACATTTACATGAAACTGCAGATCATTATCAACCCGACAATTATAGCCAATCTTGGTAGCCACAACCAATGTCATTATCATAATTAGCCAATCTTGGTAGCCACAACCAATGTCATTATCATAATCTTCATTCTATGCCGTTAAAAAGGCTCAAAAGGTTGTTTCGCATAGACGAAGCTAAAAATTTAAATTCAACGACTGCTACAATGCAATTTATATTAATCCGAGAAGTTCAGGTCTTTCAATGTAATCCTGAAGAACTCTAAAAGAATCATTCATCCATCCCCCCATCTTTAGGAATTCGTATTCTTCACTTCGAAATTCATTGTCAGATCCCTGAAACTAATCCACACACGGGAAAATAATTAAGCATTTGCAAGGAAACATGAAAATTGGAACAATTATACAACCTTTTGAAATGAATTTAAACTATTATGCCATCTCCAATCTCCAACACAAAGATGCATATAGGTCAGGACCAAAGATACTTCAGCACGGACAGCTATCAATAGGATCAATAATACCAAGAGAAACCCAAGAACATAGTAAACACGACCGAGCCATTCGCTAGACGTGATGAAGAATAGCTCAATGAGGAGAATTCCTAAAGGGAGGGTTCCTGCTCCAATCGCCAGCAACCAAGTCGGGAATCCATTCGCTGCACTTTTGCGAGGAATTTGATTATTGTGAATATGGATGTGGAGCCTTTGTCCCGATTAGTCCACCTATGAGCAAAAGACATACCTGATATGAAAAAAATCAGAGTAACATCAAGATTATGTGTGTAGAGAAAGGAATTGCAGCAGCACTATGATGTCCCAATAAGAGGAAATTCCAAATGGTCGATATGAGACACGCAATTCCACGGAAAAGGCAGGAAACTTTTCAGGAAATAGCGCACCATCCCCTGGTGTCATAACAATTTATTGTCTTCAAAAGCCAAACAACAACATATCTAGCATTAATCCCTAAGAACATGTAGGAAAAAAGCATGCCAGTGATAGGTGAACCACAAGAAGCCGGCGACATAAATCCTACAGCCGCAAAAACTTGCCTGAAAGGAAATGCGCCCTTATTTCTTATGTCACTATTTAGACTTCTACAACTAACAGAAGGCGAGAAAGATTAAAATATAAAGGTTTATATATGCGTAGTTCACAAAGAGTAGGACAACTTCTTGTTCTCGGCCACCTCAGACCCATCCCACTTTAAAAATGAAGCTTCGACAGGAATTTTGCTAAGGTAGTACAATATTTATCCGTGGTTTAACAAAAAATCAGAGAGAATGAGAATATAATGAACTTGCCCTTCTCCAAGGCTTAGATCTTGTTGCTTGGCTTGGTCTTCAAGATCAAGCATAACTGGTAATTAAGTTGGAGCTAAAGTCACCATTCTGTTGATCTTGAGCTCCAATCGAGGTACACCAATATTAGATCATCCACAAGAGTTAGAACCTAATACAAAAGAAGATACGTTAGAAACGAAAATTACAGTCACTGCAACATTGACACAGCCTGTAGCAACAACCAACAAGGACACATTCTTATCAGACAAAAGCAAAGCCTAATTCTCGCCTTATAAGTGGTACTGTGTACTCCACTGTGAAAATAATTTCTTACATATTAAATAAACAAATAGAAAATATAAGAAATAAAAAAAAAACCTATAATCAACTAAAGACCACCTTTTCATATACATTGGTTCTCAAAAACTCTCTGCTAATCCCTTGCAAATGGCTTATCCACCACCACATACACATAAATGTACAGAGCGAGTGGAATCTTCAATTTTGTGATTACCATATTGTTTCATGCAACAAAAACAATTCCGAATGATTAAACATACAAATCATTACAGAGATTAGCAAGCGATATTATATTTATCACTGATATAAAAATAGAAAAATGTAACAAAAAACTCAATTCAATTGATAAACACAAGTTAAAAGTGTGGATAAGCATGAAGAGAACAATTGCATAGCCATATAAACAGTGCCAAACAGTTGTGACTCTGAGAGCTAATTGGCTACCAAAGCATGAAAATCAATTCGTCACAATGAGAAAAACCAAATTCACAACATTCGTTCCAAACAGAACTATCAAATTTTCTAACCTGTATCCTGAACTCACGATATAGCTAACATCTAGCCCTCTCAACAGGCAAAACAGGTGAGGAAAGTTCCTGTTAGCGATTACTATCAAATTCCAGGAACGTCACCTAGTCATTTTCAGGTCTCACTGGTGTCTAACTGCCTAGGATGAGTTGCATTTCTTGCTTACAATTTTAGCATGCTAATCAAGGAGCAATTAAAAGCTCAACTCTTCACAAGCATTTACTTTTAAGAAGATGGGTTACATTTACAAAGATATTGCATACCAATTTTTTTCCTGCTTTATTAATTAGTAAGAAAATAGTGAGGGCAAGCAACAGAAATCACGTAAGTGTACATGTACCTAGAATACTTCTTGGCTTCTTGTAGTATGTGTACCTAGAATACTTCTTGGCTTCTTGTAGTATGTGTGTCAATTAGGAGTTACAAATTTTACAAAAACATATTCATCAACAACAACAACAACCCAGTGAAATCCCACAACGTGGGGTCTGGGGAGGGTAGAGTGTACGCAGACCTTACTCCTACCAAGGTAGGACGACTGTTTCCAAAAGACCCTTGGCTCAATAGAAAGCATAAAAAGAGGTCAGATAAGGCCAAGAAATTCAAAGCAATATGGAGAATACCTATAGCAACACTATGGATTGAAGCACAATTGGTTGATTGACCTTTTGTTTATTATAAAGGTTAAGAGTACAATTGGTTTGATTAATCTTCTACAAGTTAGTCAACAGTGTAAAGAATTTCCATGTGCATCTCCTCTTTTCAACATGTCTCAACTTAGGTCCATTTTAAAAAGGTTAAGGAGAAATTTCCAAGCCTATCTATATTTCTCTTTGCAGAGGCAAGTCCAACACAATAGAAACGACAATTTTGTCTATATGTAACAGTTCTACAAGTTCAATTTTGACTTCCTTTATTGGACAACAGCAAACCTGATTCCAGAAGGCAGGAAAAGACACACTGTTCACTCTTAAAGACAGCAAAATAATATAGGACAAAGTTCTCAGTGTTGATCAACCATTACCTGGTGTGTTCCGAGTACTCTACAAGTACTACTGACTAAAGATAGGGTTTATCTTCTATTTCCAGTTCAGAAGTAATTTCATAAAGAATATTTGAGGAAATATGAAGTAATGAACAACAGGGTAGATATTTTTTTAAGAAGGAAAAAAAAAATACTGGTATCTAAATCCAAGAGACATTTAGCAAATTGCAATTTTCCTTCTTTTTTTCCCTGATGCAATAGATTTGCCAATTAACTTACTAAAAAAGGAGTTGCTGCGCAAGGTGTGACAGGATAAGCATCAGAATGATCATTCTGGAATTGGCGAATACTTAGACAAAGATAACATTAATAAGCATGAACTGAAAAGATTAGTAATTTAAACTATACCTTCAACTCTCTCCTCTATATCCTCCAGATTGAATATTGGCAAAGTGGGATCAACATTCTTACTAGATTTCTTCTTGTCTGAGCCTTTTTGACTTGATTTAGAACTCTTCTTTCTTGATCCACCGAAGCAGGAAGAGAGGAACCCTGCTTTCTTATGCTTTGGCGTAATAGGAGGTTCATTACCATATAAAGTTGTTCTATTAAATACACATCCAGTACCCACATACACTGGGCCTTGAATTCCATCCAAACCTCTCAAGTTAATCTGGTTCAACAAACAACAGTGATTTCACATCAAGATCCACATGAATTAATCTGAGCATAAAAGTGCATGAACTGAAATAAACACTGTTCTAGCCTCTGACTGAGTATAAATCACTCGCTGTTACTGAAGTTCAAACTTAAATCGAAAAAAACTGTATTCCTATTGGCATATCGATCGTTCCTATCAATACCATCGAATCTCTGAGGGAATCGAACATAGCAGACATATTTTCCAAGGTTAGGATCCATTAAAAAGCACATTGCCTCTCTCAACGCCTTTGTTTTGTTTATGTAGTGATCACAGTCCAGATTGAGCATAAAAGGTCCATTAGTGAGAACCGCTGACACGCGAACCTGCACAGTCATTGTATATGATGAGGATGTCCAAACTTAAAGTCAAGATCTCCACTTTGTCCCAACAAAACCTATAAATAACAGAGACAATGCAGTTAACAGAAATTAGAATTTTCAGAGAAAGCTAATTAGAAGTGCGCAAGACCAATGTCAAAACTAGTGGACTAAAGTAAGATCCAATCCTCTGCAAGTTAAGAGTTATTGAGCAACACTGATATCGTTTGTCCTAAAAATCACATCCAACAAAGAAGAACTAAAAGTTACCTGAATCATCCCAGGATGATCCCTGGTGTTATCCCCAGACCATGGTGTGCCATCTTGCATTATCCATCCTTCTTCAGGGACCTTTTGAGCTTTTGCAACAAGGGCATTGGTGCGAATTTTGAACTCTTCATACTCCCTCTATGATTCCAAGAAACATTATGAGCACACAACAAACGTAAAACAACAAAAGACACTGCAAAAACTAAAACTGACCTTCATTGCCCTACGTTCTTTTACAAATGATGTTTGAACTTTATGCTTCTAGTAGTCAACCTTCTGAGAAAAGTACCACTCTGGAGCTCGTGGTTCTATGCGTACTTCTTAGAGAAAGGAACCCATTTCCTTGCAAACTCTGCTGTTTCAGATAGGGCTTCAAATGTCAACATGGCAGCACCATCATCAGACATATAACAGGACACCTTATCAATGGGATAATCAACTGCAAGAACGGGCAGGACAGTATTTGCTGTAACAAGAGGAGGCTCCTTCAAAGGATCCACAGTACTAACAAATATGTCAACAGCAACTAATTGTGATGGCTCTCCTTCACGATCATACCTACCATACATCATGACTAAAACTGAGTATAACAGATAAAATGGAAACGCGCAAAACAAAAAAGGGAAAAATCAAAGAGAAAACTATCAAGCTCTAACCTAAGAGCAAGCCTATCAAGATATGTCTCGCGGTTGGCTGGAAGCCACTTGGGGAACTGATCCAAAATCCACGATATTGCAAACCAAATGTCGCATATTACAGATAACAACCATGATGCAAATGCATTGGGCACTGGGTTCGTTAATAGTGCAAGAAAATACAGAGACAAGCCGGAGGATAGTGACCATCCTGTAAGGATTTATCCTAGATGATGGAATAGACACCTTCCTTGAAAGAGGTTGTCTAGCCTCATCATTGCTGCACCAACAAAGATGTACCATTAGAAGAAACCCGAGCTACGTTCAAGGACAACACAAAATTCGAATGCTTCAACAACCACTTCAACATTCCATCAGAATGCTGATTCAGCACATATCATGAATACAGATACTCTGTTTTCTTCTCCTCCTTTTTCTTTGTAAAGAGAGATATCAGAGATGATCTACCAAAACAAACACTTAGAAACCAGAAAATACATCAACATAGCTAAAAGATTTAAAAAAAACTCACAGTAAAGAGTCATCCACCAGAATGTCAGTACTAGCATTAATATCTCCAACTCCTCGTTCCAAAGGAGGAGCAGAACGAGGATGGCTAGTGGTCATCGGCACGACATTCTTATCCTGCTTCATTTCCCAGCCATCAACTCTTTCTTTCCAAGCAACATTGCCAAGTCCAGGGGATTCAAACTCCTTTACTGGATCCACAACCCTGATGTTAGCTGCCAAAATAAGCAAAGTAATGCCTCAAAAATCTAGACCAGAAGTGAAGAACAGATAATTCTGTAAGCACTTGTAGAACAAACGAGGAACTTACGTGATTGGTTAGCGTCTGTTGAATATGTAAGTGGATGGATGAGTTTTGCACCACCAGCAGGTCCAGGAGACGCCATTGAACAGCATTCTGCTGATGCTGCAGACAGTTCCCCAGAAACCTAAAGGTAAGACACCAACAAGCATTCAGTCACTGAATAAATTACTTATACCAGGCAAGACAATCAAGGAAAGGGGGAAGATAATAATATGAAAAACTAGCACCTGTAAATCATACATCTGTTCCATTTGCAAGCAGAGGAATATGATTGTGGGAGACCTCTTTATCATACTTTGGAGCACCAGTCTCCTTACTCGGCCCGTAAGTCGCGTGCCAGCTCAACATACGGTCAGCCAATTTTTGCTTCTCATTCAGGTTTTCACAAGAGTAATTACGATCACTGGCACCATCATCAGCATCACCATCTTCTACACTTTCACAACTAATAGCAGGACTTCCTATAACAATCAAATTAATACGACACATTACAACAACACACCCAGTGTAATCCCACAAGTGGGGTCTGGAAATAATACAGCACGTTAAGATCTCCAATCAGTATAGTATAGGACTTAATGTAGTTAATTGCCGTTCAAATCATTCAGTAAATTAGGAAGATGCAGCTCCTTTTTTTTTTCTCTCTCTTATAGTGTGTTCTTTGTCACTTAGGATCAAGGCAAGTTAACTGCAAGCATAATCTCTTGAAGGGAAATAATTATTTTAGCAAAGCCAGCTTATCACCTTATATAAAAAGTTGCCTGTCAGCATATACAAATCATGCACCAGATTCAAAAACTTAAGGGCTCTTACTTCTCTTGGCCAACAAGTCTTGACTGATCTATTAGATCCTCAACTCAATTGCTCAAATCAGAATCATCCATAACTTCTTGTATCTGGTCTTGCACTGTAGGCAAGATTGATTCCAGGCCTTCCTCTCGTATTCATAGCATGCCCTACAAAGAGGGAAGGCACAGACATCGCAAGCAACAAATGACAAGCCATTCACATTAGTGCCAACACCATCACCACAGATCTGACATAGTTGAACACCTAAGGTCTTTCCCTATGCAAACAAATCAGCACAGTCAGACAGACTTCCGGACTTATATTTAAGCTTGCTAAATTATGATGCAAGCTACAATCTCATATCATACAAGATCAGACAAACTACTTCTACTCAAGCTTAGTAAAACAATTCTAAATTAAGCTTCACATCAAAGATCTAAACATTCTAACAACTTCTGCATTTCAATAGAAACAATTGTAAAGCATTAAAGTTCAGTTCTTGACAAATTACTACAAACATTTCAACCTGATAGTGACACAGAGCACAAGGTAGTGGAACATCACAGACAAATTAACTGATCAAAACACCAAACCCAAATTGGAAAATGACAAGAACTGATATCATCACGCCAATCTGAAGAGCAATTGTGCATAAACAAGCTAAAGGTGGAGTATTTATTTGTTCCTTTCAAGAACTAAACTTAACATCACCTTCTGGATCCATTGTCAATCTACTTGGATGTAAACAATGGGTTTGCAATCAGATACCACAGTCTCAGCCAGATAGGTTGCCAAATTATAGATCAGATCTATTTCAGTCGCCAAGAAATTGTATCTTGTATAAAGCTAGGCTAAAGACTTTGACACCTAAATATAGATCAAGATATTCCAAATTTTGAATCTTTTTAGTCTGCTTTCTCTATACAATCAAGAATCTCAATCAAGTTCGGGGAAGGAGCCTAATTCTGCAGTTGCTCCTAATATGTTTACCACAAGGTGTAAGCCATATCTTAATTTATTTTCCATCAGCACACAGTATTATTGCAAGGTTCCATTTAACTTGATATTGTTCCATTTAAATCAAAGAAAACTCTGTGGAGAATTGAAACAAACAAAGGGGCACACAAAAATAAATAGAGAGATAAAAGAGAAGAGAGAACGTACTTTGTTAAGTGCAAAGCTCCAAAACTTGAACATTCCTATGCATACAGATTTATTAGTCCTGAGTTACTTTAGAGCAATCCTATCCATTGAGTTAACACATAAGGATATTTAAGCCAATCAATCATATCATCAAGGATAGTTTTAAAAGTTAAGCGTTCAGCATGCTGTTGACATTACTTAATGCAATTAAGAAAAAGATAAGATAACTTCATATTAACTGAACGTTACAGTTGACTCCAATTAGCTAACTAATAATATAGGCTGAATATGTAACAAACCATTCATAAATGAAAACTCATCTCTTTGTTCACAGCGTAACAAACACGTTATGAAACATCACAAACTAGGAAAGTAAAAGTTCTCATTTGCATCCCAGAAACTCAGTAGACTTGAATCCTGCAATTTCCAAAAATGAAGAATTAAAGTTAAGAGCTTTAAGGATGAAGCAGGTAGAATATATACATTGATTTTGAAGGGAAAAAAAAACTTCTGAAGGATAAAGATCAAGTTGAATACCTCAAGGTAACACACTATTTCCTTTTCTTGTGCTTTTGCATTCTTGTAATAATCTTGTCTTCCCATTCTTCAACCATCCTCGAAAACCATGTTGGATTTTGGGTTGCCAACATTATGTATATTAGGGAGAGTACAACAATTAGACCACAACCGTAACCCATGAGAAACGTCTGCCAACTGATCATTGCTGAATCTCCTTCTTCTCCTTGATCTAGCTCGACTAGAGTTATCGCTTGTGGTACTCCACCAACACCGCCACAATCTCTTGAGAGTGGAAATCCTTGTAATCTATCATTCCCTTGGTACGAACTGTTCTCAAACGTATCAAATTGTTTTCCTTTGGGGATGCATCCAACAAGATGATTGTGAGAGAGATTTAAGACTTCAAGTGATGTGAGGGATGCAAGCTGTTGCGGAATTTCTCCGCCAATTTTGTTAGATGAGAGATCCAACGATTCAAGTACAGAGAGATGTTGCAATGATGCTGGTATATGACCTTCCAAGCCGTTGTGAGATAAGTTCAATGTACGAAGCCCAATGAGGTCTCCAATAATACTTGGAATATAACCTCCAAACCTATTGCTAGAGAGATTGATGATTATGTTTGTAGTCAAAACTCGAGGAAGTTCAATATCCAATCCCTTTGTTGTCACTATCAAAGAACTTGTGTAAAAACCAGTTTTTGCTACATACTCTCGGGTTCCATTGTTCTCATCAATTGTTTTCATAGCTCGGAAATTCTCAAAAAGGCTCACCGGTAATTCTCCACTAAATCCATTGGATGAGAGATCTATTATTCGAATTTGAGCAAACAAGTTTTCAGCCCTTGAATCTTTTATAGGGCCATGCAACTTATTCGATCTCAATCTTAAAATCTTCAAATAAGTTAAGGTTCCCAACCAATTTGGAAATGTGTCATTCAACTCATTATTACCTAAACCAAGTAGTGTCAAGTTTTTACAATTGATCAAAGACCGTGGCAGTTTCCCCTGTAGCTTATTCCCATCCAATTTAATGATTTGGAGTGTGTTTCCAATTCTAAAACTTGTATTAATTGTCCCACTTAGACTATTGTAGCTCACATCCAAAGCCTGAAGCCTACTCATCTCACCCAAACATTGGGGGATTGATCCCTCCAAATTATTACTTCCCAAATCTAGTAGTATCAATTTTTTCAGATTGCAAATTGTTGAATCAATTTGTCCACTGAGATTATTTTGAGAAAGAAAAAGATTTCGTAGGTGCTGCTGGTTTAGAAGTGACTTTGGAATAGGACCTTGCAGCTGATTGTGATTTAAAAAAATTGAATACAATGTTTTGGACTTGAAATCCTGAATTTTGCCAGTGAAACTGTTATTGCTCAAATCTAACCATTGTATGCTGGTGAGATTCCATATAGGTTTAGAAATAGGCCCTGTGAGATTGGTATTAGTCATGTACAACCATCGCAGAGAAGTTAGATAGCTAAATGATTCAGGTATCCTACCAATAAAATTCACGCCGCAAAGAGATAACTGTATGAGAGATGCACTGCTATTCCATTTGGTTGTGGGAAACCCAATAATGAGCTGGGGATTGGATGATAAATAAAGAGATTCCAAGTAGGAAAGGTGGAAAACTCTTTCGGGCAATATACCAAATAACTGTGTGTCCACAACGTGTAGAGTTGTTAAAAAAGAAGAGAAATTTAGAGGAATGATGGAAGAGATGTTCACATAGGTAAGGTCAAGCGCTCTTAGTTGGGTCAAGTTCCTAAGGAGCCGTTCAAAATTGTGAGGTCCTAATCTAAGCCCAGATGGATCGGTATGCCATATATAAAGAACGTGTAATTTAGAAAGATGAGAGATTTCAGAAGGGATTAGACCAGAAAAATCTGAATTCGACAAATCAAGATATGTCAAACTAGAAAACTCACCAAATTTAGGCGAAATGAGCGACCCGGAAAAATCATTAAAAGACAAATCAAGCCTTTTGAGATTGGAGAGTTGGAAGAGGCTACTGTTAGAATCAAACTTGCCTTGTAGTTGGCTGCCACAGAGGTTAAGCTCAATCACTTGTCCAGTCGACTCCTCACAATAAACTCCATCCCATGAGCAACAATCTGTGCTCTTGTTCCATGATAGTGTTTTCGGATATGAATCATATATCCATTGGTCTATTGCGTAGTTGAAACATTCAGAATAAAGAGAAACATTAGGATTTATGGTAAACATGTGCTTGAATTGAAGAAGAGCAAGGGCTTGATCATTGGGGCACAAATGAGGTAAGGATGAAGAGGAAACAAGTTGACAGAGAAAGGCTACATATAGCAGAAACAATGCAAGTTTTTGATAACCCATTTCTGCACTAAAAATTATACAAATTAAGTTGGTAGAGAAGATATCAAGAATTTTTTTGCTCTGCTCCTCTATTCAATAATACTGAGCTTTACAACTGTAGCTTTGGAGTAGTCAATACGAGGAAGGCCACCTAGTCATTTTCAGGTTTAAAATTTTGAGCGGTTAAGATGAGAGTGTAAGTTGGGGGTATAGACCTTGACTTACAGAATAATCAAAAAACTCAAGCAAGTTCAGAGAAGGTTGTTAATATTTTCCATCAGCACACACACAGTATTATTGCAAGGTTCCATTTTGTAAGATTCAAATACAGTGCTAAACAAAGAAAATTGTGTGGAGAATTGAAACAAACAAATTAGGAGAGAACCTACTTTGTTTCATTCTGCAAATTCTGTGGAGAAAACCTTCTTTTACGGATATGGGTCAAAATTACACCTTCAAATGGGAAAAGATCCCAAATTATTGCACGGTTTGCCCTTCAGATGGGCTGGACTGTGATTTTTAAAGTCGTGACATAATTTTTTTCTAGTCGTCGGATTTAGTTCATTTAAAAAAATAAATAGACTTATTTTTATTTAAAGTCAAGAAGATATTTTTTTTTAAACGAACGAGACAACCCACTAATAAAAAAAATTATCTCGTGGCTTTAGAAAATAAGTCCAATATAAAAATAGATATACTTATTTTTTTAAAGTCACATGATATTTCTTAATTAAAGGATAAGCTAAATGACTTTTTTTAATCTGGCAGCAAAATGAGTATATTTGCTCCATTTGTGTAGCGCCAGGGGCATATATGCACTATTTTTTAACGAGAGTATATCTGCTCTAAATCGCAAGTGAAACTCGAAAAAAGTGATAGTTCATATACTTTTTGAACATTAAATATGTCAAAGTAATTTAATTTACAACGAGAACCCACAAACTCAAAATCTTAACTCCGCCCTTGCAAACCACCTGTTTTAACACTGACCCGAAACAAAAAGAATTGGATCAACCATAAATTTCGTATGAAACAAAAGCATCAAGCAAAGAACAAATACAAAAACATGTTGTGAATTTAAACAAGCAAAGGGGCATCTGTATATAATATAAAGCTAGGTTAAGTTTTTATTTTGCTGCTTAGGGTTAATTTCCAACTTCTTTATTTGGGTCTATTGACTTTGTCAAAAATTGGACAGATGTTTAACTTTCTTTTCATTTAATTAATTGCATGGTTTGCCCTGGGCTGAAGTTTGATTTTTGTCCTTCAAATGGGTTGATTTTTAATTTTTTGGGAATAGGTGCAAATATACTCCTCAATTAATAGATATATCTCTTGTTAAAAAAAGTAATATCTGTATATCCTTGACGCAATAAAAATAGTGCAAATATACCCTCCGGCACTGATTGATACCGGTTATATGTTGCTGTCAATTCCAAAGGTTTGCTTTTGACAAATGATGAGATGAGAGACTACTTTCCAGTAATTCACCCCTTTGCTTTACTTTTCTTGATCACTTTCCCAACAATAATTTTTCCTTTATTTCCTTTTCCACATCTTCTCTCCTTGTATATTTTCACTTTAACGCACTATCATTATTAGATGAAAGTTGCGATAAGATCAACTGGTCAGAAAGGAATTACTATCTTTAAGTTTTGTAAAGTTGGAAGATAAATAATTTCACTATGATGCTTTGCCCTTATTAAGAAATTAACACTCTTTCTCTTCACCGGAAGACAATTACTTGTATTCAACAGGTTTGTGTCAAGTTGCTAGTGGAGGAAACTTTTAGAGTTGTCAATTACATATGCTTATTTTCTAGTGAAGTTGTTATCATGAAAAAATTACTATAGCCATCTCAATGTGTCACACAATATGTAAAGACTTTTTAATCTTTCTCAAGTCTTTGCACCGTAATTCAAATTAATGCAGGAAACCATCAGTTGTTCATATTCTTAAGTCAATGCATAGAAAGATTTAAATCAAAGGTACAACACAAAGTCCTAACACTTGTAATAATTGATTTTCAACCAAAAATGTACATATTTTTTTTTTCCTCACATCTTAATATTTTTAATTGTCTTTTGAATTCTATTATATAACTTTATGCTTAATATTATATTTTATTGTGTAGAAATAAAACGGTGTGACGATAAAAGAATTCAGAACAAAATTGAATAAAAAGTGAGAAAAGAAAAGAATAAAGAAGGTGAGGGGAGACAAAATGGAGACATACTGATGGAGGAATTAAAGTATAAAAGTATAATGATGGAAGAAGAAAACAACAAATGAAAAAAGGGAAACAATTGAAATTGACAATGAAGAAAGAGACTTATCTGGGCATGTGCATCACGGTACGCGTCAAATGTTGACGCGGTAGACAATATTTCCCAATTCGTTTTAATACACCTATAAATAGTCCATAAAACAGGGTTTTTATATATCTTTGGATAATTTGAAACTCGAAGTTTATAACTTTAGATCTAGAGAGAGCTTGAAGCCGCCGTAGAGGCTATAGTTATAGTGTTTTATCTTCTCCTCTGTAATACTCATTTTTACGTTTTTATTCGAATGATTTGTTATTTTTTCCTTCATATCTATGTGGAGCTAAACTCTTTAATTCTAGGGTTGTGGCAAAAGCCATGATAATTGGTTTGGCGACAATTATTATCTATTAAATTTTCATCTTTTGGGTTGCATATTTATTCTTGTACTTAATTGTTTAATTGCTTGATCTCTAATTAGACACTATCTATGGTGTGTGAATTGAATTAGAGATAGGGAATTCGCATATGTAATAAGAATAAATAGGGCTTGTTCGATATAATCGTTTCGCTAATGAGGATAGAAATATACCCTTTAGCCTTGCTTAGTTGAGTACGTAGAAGTAAATGCGTTTTTGTTACTTTTTTGTGAGCAACTCGGAAGATACTCATAAAGTTACAATTAACTCGTCAACTACTAACTTAGGAAATAAGATAGGTAGAATTGTCAGAAGACTAACTGGATTGTCGAAAGACATGACCCTGGAACTTTCTCTCATATGATAAACCTTATAATCTTCGTTATAAGTGTCTCAATCACAAAACAATCGTCTTTATTTGTTTTTTGCAGTTAGTAGTTTAGTATTAAAAAAAAAAACGTTGATCATCACTTTCTTGAATAGTTACAACGGAATTTGAATTAGTTGAACGATATAAAATCTAAGTCTCTGTGAGTACAATATCTGGACTTTAAAATCCTGTAACCACGTATACTTACGTGTGCGTTTGGGAGCAACAATAACACATGCATCTTGTTTGATACCTTAACAAAGATATCACCAAAAAGGTATTTGTTTTGGCTTTCTTAACAACCCCACTACACACACGCCACACAGAGAGAGTACTGTCACACCCCATTTTAACCGGAGTCAAAATTAGGGGTATGACGTATTGGTGATTCCTATTTGTTTAATTTAAGGAGTCGCCACCTAATTAATTTAACGGTGAATTAGGACACCTAGAGGTTAACTAAGGCAAAGTTAAAACTGAACCTCAATTAATAGTCTGCTTAACCAGTGTGATTCTAAGTAAGGGCTCTATATTATCCTAAAGGGAAGGGGTTAGGCATCCTTTAGAATCCGTTAACTTACGGTTATCCGACCAACTTAGGTTAATTAATTAAATTAAATGCGTATATAATATTTGAGAAAATAATTTTGTAAATTATTACTAAGGTTTAAAAAGGATAAAAATATAGTAATGCTATTTAAAATAATGCTTAGAGATATTACTAAGGCTTTAAATGAGAAATATTAGCTAGAATAAGACTGATAGAAAATATGATAATTTATATAGAAAGGAAATTTCAAATGCCGCTTAGCAAAAGAAGATTTGAAATGCTAAATAACACTTAAAGATATGTTGATATGATTTTAAATGCTAATACTATTTCAAAATATAAAAAAATAAATAAAACTTGTAAGAGATAATTTGCATATGAGTAATAGTTTTAATATAAGACTTCGCAAATTTGAACTTTGAATAAGATAATGTGATATGTTTAATTAAATGCATGATTGATTCGAACTTGAAGAGTTATTTATGAATATACTTAGTTTATATTTACGTATTAGTGACGTTTGGAAACGTTTATGATGAAAGTATGATTCCTTTTACTTAAAATATATAGTCATGTCATTTTGCCAATCAATCATTCTCAAATGAAAAATATTAGACATTTAGCATGAAAAAGAAGAGAAATAAACTAATGGGATGAATTGTTAGTCTTTCTTAAACTAAATTACCCATTACTAAACTAAGCCCACTAATACACTAAAGTTCAGCTAATTTAAGAAAATAGAGCGGGATAAAGGATTAGTTACATAACACAAGTTAAATGCACAAAATAAAATAAAAGAGGTAAAAAAAATATCGAATGGGCCAGCCCATTTGGGAACTGCTGGACCTATTTGCTGTTGTACGGGCCAAGGCCCAAATATTTTTGTTTTCTTTGCTGCGGATAGGCCTGATGGGAAAATGACTCGAGAATATTATGTTGGGCTTTTAGCCCAACCCCGAATGTGGGAAAGGAGACGAATCCCTTGGACTCGTAGGCGGAGTTCATGCAAAAAATGAAAGTAAAAGATTAGTATACAATCAATAAGGTTAAACAAAAGAAATACAAACTGAAAACAGCCCAGTAGACAATATATACTAGGTATATTTAAGCATACTTATATACATACTTCGAATGAAGTATGCTCGCAACAATGCACAAATTTAAACACTGTATTGGCAATGGACTGTATTAGGGATCTGCCAACACATGTTTCGCCCCCATGAAGATGCACATAATATGGACTAAGTATATTCACTATATCCAACCATACAGCAGTCACGCAGACAAAAATATGCTAAGGCAAAGATTATGCCCAACAGCCGTAGCGAACAGAAGCTCACAATTTCATGTAGGAGGCACACAACAACAGTCAAGTATACATTAGATGTATCAGCTCTTTTAGTTCTCAGATGGGCTCAAATCAATTTAAATGAAAGGAAGCATAGCACAATTGCCTTAAGACTCTCAAACGTATTACTGTTTTTTTTTTTACGGCTAATTCATGCAAGGTCACCTTTATTCATTAGAGTCCCAAAGCTCACATGATAATGCGCTAACGACAAAGATCAGAACCAAGGAAACATATTAGCATTCAAATATAGTTTGGGAGGAAGAAAGTGTTATGCTTCAATAAACAACTGCTGTAAACTTGAGTAGTTAAACTACTTAGCAAGAAACCAAGGTTAACTCATATTCAGACCAACATTTCCATGAAAACAAGGAAATCCTTTAAGCTCTTTGCTTATGCTCCAGAGATATTATTCATTCTTATACAAATAGCACACCATCAAATCATACAGAGCTCTTCATAAGAAAATTAAACCCCATGCCCTATATGGATTAATCTAATTAAATTAAAGCCATCTGAATAGACAGGGAGTTCTTTGAGAAGGAAAAGATAATGGAAAGATCCATAGAAGAACTGATTGAAAGCATAATAAAAAATGGCTAAACATGATAAGATTACATCAACATAGTGTAGAAGGAAACCTAGACAAAAGACATGATTTTATCTTTGAGGTACTTCCTTAATCCTTCCTGAATTCAATCAAAAATGTTGGGATATACCGAATTTGAAAATAAAATAAAAATGCATCCAACCGATATCCAAGACAGAGTTGAAAGGAAAATGCAACATTGGAAATGAGTTCCTATTTTAACATGGATAGGTAATTCCAGTAAAAAGGAAGTAATCTGATTCAAAAATTACAAAAAAACACACAAATCACTGTCATGGATATTTACTATAAAACAAATCATATCTCACTGTAGACAAGCTTTTATCTTTTCCATATTCAGTGTAGAAGAAGTGATGGAACCTCATAACCGTTCTAATCAGGGAGAAAACACAACAATACACTCTTATCCATACAGTACCTAGAGGACACAATTGAAAGAGAATGAAGAAAAGAGTGTTCAGTTAAGAAGTAATTAAATCTAGTGACTGATTAAGGTTTTTTTAAAAAAAGGAACAATTGCTTAAAGTCTTAATCATGTTCATGTTAGCATGTGGCTTATTAATTAACACCTTTGTTTCAAATAACCAAGGAGGCAATAAACTTAATGAAAACATATATTCCCGTTGAGAAAGTACTTCAAATTTATCCAGTTAATTTAAATTTTAATGGGAAATCTATAAAACAAGAGAGTATATTATTCCACAGTTACCTATCAAAATGCACATTTTCATTACTAAATAAAAAGCATCTAACAAACCCATATTTTCTATTCAAGTAAAGACTCTAACATTTGGATATTAGCACACTTAACCCTTCTTCTATTTTTTCTAAAATAGACAAATAGGCAACATATGTTGAGACCAAACAAAAAAAAACACACAATCATATTTTTTCTGATTCTAATTAGGGAACAAGGAGAGGAAAAAATAAAACGATTTAGTTTTCTAAACTCATGGCTTCATATGCTCAACAAAGTTAAAGGAGAACAGAAATACAATACTGCATAAGGGTTCAATTATACAGAGGCATGAACATTCAATATATTCACATGAACTACATACAGACACAAACATGCTAATAAAACTAAAATTAGCTGAAACTGAATTAAGGCATGAACAGATAGGTTCTGTTACTACTTAGACTGGAAACTAACCCACATTGAACATGAATATTTAAACATTTTCACTACTAAAACGAAACTAAACTAATTAAAATAGGAATATGTGTAACGCTACTAAATTAAGCTAAACAGAACACAAGCCAACTGAGACGACAATCTTGAATGAATACATCAACACCTACTGAGCTATGAGACCAAAATTAATTGACCAAAGAAAATTTGCTCACATACTTAAGCCAAACTAAACCAAATTGTCATACTTAACCATACAAACAGATCAACACAGAAAACCTGCAAACCAACTTGTTTGTCTAACAAAATTAGCTTAACTAAACTAAAATATTCTAATCCCAGAATAACAACCAAAATAACACAGAGCAACAACGAATGCGAAAATAAAAAAAATAGAGAATTACCTTCTTCGAGTGCAGCGAAATGAGGCGAAGGTTTCGATATCTACCTCGAAGACTATTGAGCCAGAGTTTGCGATGCTCGAATTCACAACAACAAACAAAGAAGACAAAAAACAGGAAACAAATATTCTAATATTTTGGACTCGATGTTTTCAAATTAGCACAACCACTGCAAATTTGTTATTTTTAGGGGGATTTCGGATGACTCGGAGAGCTCTATTTCCAGGGGATTTCTCCGTTTCTAAAGCTTTGATTCTTAGGGGGTTTCACCAAAAAATCCTTTACTTCTTGAGGTAACTTCGTGAACCCGAAAAATCCCCCCCTTTCAACTGATTTGGAGATGGATATTTATAAAGCGATTTAGGGTTTCTTGTGACGAAAAGAGAGAGGAGCGGGGGGGAGACAAGGGAAAGTGGGGAACAGAGAGAAGTGGGAGCGGGTGTGGGCGGCGGTGGTGGGGAACAGGAACGAGTGGGGGGAAGCGGAGAAGAGGGAAGAAAGGGAAGGAGAGAGAGAGAGGCGAAGGAGGCGGCGATGAGGGTGAAGGGGAAAGAAAGAGAAGGAAAGGGTTTTAGGGTAAAAGAATAAGGAAATGGGGTTGGACCGGGTCGGGTAACGTGGGTAATGGGCTGGATCAATTTTTGGGCTGGGTATTAAATGAATGGGCTGATCCGAAGTGTTGGTTAATTATTTGGGCTAGGATGAATTAAATTGGGCTGGTAAATTAAAATGTGGACTGATTTATGAATTGGTCCGAAAATAGTATGGGTTGATTGGGCTACTGCGTTTAAATAAAGACCTACTTAAATAACTTGCGTTAAAATATTACGTAACATAAAATATGCAATTATTAGTGCTCAGATAAAAAATGGCGTTGTAATAGCCGTGCAATAATATTTCGAAAATCCACAGTAAATAAACACTATTATTTAATTATGCAAAGATAAATGCGATGTGTGTGCGTAAGCTGGTAAAATACCGAAATGATAAAAATTGTGAATTATAATAATATTGGTAACATAATAATAATAATAATAATAATAATAATAATAATAATAATAATAATAATAATAATAATAATGGCTAGTAACTGTAATAGAATAATGAAACGTCGGTATTGATAAGAGGCTAGTAATTATAGTAAAATAATATATATTATTTTTTTATTATTATTTTTCCAAAATATTAGAAGCGCAAATAGGTATTTCGGAGGAGAGGCGGGACAAAATTGGGTGTCAACAACTTGTCCCTCTTTGCCCGGTAATGATGAAAAGAGTTGCCGGGCAAAGACGTTGACTCAATAGCCTATTTTGTCCCGGCTAAAGGAAACTTGAGAGGATTATGACCGAACTCCGGTCTCTGAGTTGCCTACATATCTCGGGTTGTACGAGAATCAGGTCGAGTGTAGTTCTGGGACAATTATGACATCTGAATGACTAATGAACCCCGATTGGCGCGAAACTTGCGAAATATTGTCCCAGTGTTGAATTATGATAACACTGGGTATTATGATAGAAACTTGAGAATTCTTGAAAATTGAATTGCTGGAATAGACGAGTGTTCGAGGTAGATCTTTGACCCATGTCGGGAAGTCTGATTATCCTTCCCAACAAATTGCCCCAGTTCGCTGCCGAAGAAAAAGTTCCACGATTTGATGTGTGATGCCAACTTCGATATTGGTCAAAGCCACCAGCTAAAACAAATGTTAGCCATAAAAAAATATATATATGTGTAAATAAGACGAGGTTGGAGAAGTTACACTTGCAACCCCTGTTTTGAAAGTTGAATCCACATTCGGAGGTGGGTGCCTGAACTGAAATATAAAATACCCGCATTCGGAGGTGGGTGCCTGCATTCGGAGGTGGGTGCCTGAACTGATATATAAAATACCCGCATTCGGAGGTGGGCGCCTGAACTGAAATATAGAATACCCGCATTCGGAGGTGGGCGCCTGAACTGAAATATAGAATACCCGCATTCGGAGGTGGGGGCCTGAACTGAAATATAAAATACCCGCATTCGGAGGTGGGTGCCTGAACTGAAATATAAAATACCCGCATTCGGAGGTGGGTGCCTGAACTGAAATATAAAATACCCGCATTCGGAGGTGGGCGCCTGAACTGAAATATAAATCCACGTCCACTTCCACGGTACAAAAATGTAAATCCACATCCACTTCCACAGTGCAGAAAATAAATCCACGTCCACTTCCACAGTTCAAAAATATAAATCCACGTCCGCATTTCACGGTACAAAAATGTAAATCCACATCCACTTCCACAGTGCAGAAAAATAAATCCACGTCCACTTCCACAGTGCAAAAATATAAATCCACGTCCGCATTTCACGGTACAAATATGTAAATCCACATCCACTTCCACAGTGTAGAAAAATAAATCCACGTCCGCATTTCACGGTACAAAAAATGTAAATCCACATCCACTTCCACAGTGCAGAAAAATAAATCCACGTCCACTTCCACAGTGCAAAAAATATAAATCCACGTCCGCATTTCGCGGTACAAAAAATGTAAATCCACATCCACTTCCACAGTGCAGAAAAAATAAATCCACGTCCACTTCCACAGTGCAAAAATATAAATCCACGTCCGCATTTCACGGTACAAAAATGTAAATCCACATCCACTTTCACAAACTTTAAAAATAAATCCACTTCCACGTCCACAATGTTCATATGAATCCACATTCTTTCCCACGATATAAATCTACTTCTACTTCCACGTCCACATCCACAATGTAAATCCACGTCCACTAAAAAAAAAATAGTATTGTAGAAAGGTATCCACATTTATATCCACATCTTAATCCGTGTTACGTTTGTGAGGGAAGTTAAATCCATAATTATCCCCACAATTTAATATACGACGCAAGATTTCAATCTTGTTATCTTATTAAAATACCACATTCTGAAAGAACTTGTTAGCGACTTGAAATAAATAAAAATGTACAAAGTGATGACAAAGTTGAGGAATTCAAACCAATAACAGGTGTCCAATGTCAGTATCCACTTTGAAGAAGGTTAAATCCACGATTATGTGCACTTGATCCATCGAGAAATGCCACGAGCTAAAACAACTGTTAGTGATAAGAATATGTAAATAGCTGGGTTTGAAAGAATTATGCTCACAGCCCTTGGTTGAGAAGATAAATTTGTGTCCACTGCTGTGATCGAAATTTCATGACGAGTGGCACGACGTCCACCGTTTAGCGCAAGCTACCTTTGCATCCCTGTTGAAGAATATTTGTCTTTTGAAGAAGGTCAACTCTTTGATCGTGTCCATAATTAAAATTCTAAGAGGAGCCAAATACGAACCTGTCTCATCAAAGAAAAATTGTGAGTTTAAAAGAAAATTGATTGACTTGTGCATGTCGGGGAACTTGGCCCTTGAATTGATTTTTGACTCGGTCGCGTCCCTCGTTCTTCAATTTTCATCACATGTTTTGCTTTGCCGGGGAGTTTCAGTTATACAAAGTGTATTTTGAAAAAATAAAAGTAATGAGTTTTGGGTGACTTCGAAAGGAAATACTTAGTGGCTCTAATCTGTAAAATGATTAGGAAGACTCGATTTTTTGAATTTATTCGCATTTTAGAAATATGAATGAATTTTTATTTAAAATGGTTAAACATTTAAGACCACTTTTATGCTACTTCTAAAAATTTATCGCAGTTTCAGTCCTGGAGACGCTTGATTCTGGACAATTGAAAAGTAAGCACTTATAATGAAAGTTTTTGGAAGCGATTTCACCGATTTCAAAATTTTGTCCCAGTTTCAAGTCCTGGAGGCACTTGGTTCTAAACAATCGAAAAGTGAGAAAGTTGTAATGAAAATTTTTTAAAGTGATTTGACCGATTTCAAAAATTTGTCCCAGTTTCAAGATACTAGGACATATGAATTTAAAAAGTAGGAAGGCCAAAATCTTATATAAAAATCCTTATGTATTTTATAGGAACCAAAATGGTTGGACAAACCGAAGATATTAAAAATTTCAAAATAAAAGGGCCGAACCCGCCTCGGGTTGCCTACATATCCCAAAGGAATCAGGCCAGACGTAGTTCGTGAGCAAAATAAGAACTTTTCAGTTTTTGTTTTTAATAAAAGTGAGGGCCGAACCCGATATGGGTTGCCTACGTATCCAAAAGGAAATCAGGCCACACGTAGTTCCACCCATACAACAAAACACTGAAATATTTTGAAAAAATGGCCGAACCCGATGTGGGCTTACTTATGATCGGTAAACTAAGAGATGGCTCAGATGAAATGGTTGCATTGATCAAACTTTTCTTCATTTTAGAACGAGTCTTTTGGTTAACCAGGTGATTAGTGATGAGTCAGAGTTTGATTTCTTGGCTTTAGATCGTGTGAAATATGGATACTCCGTCAGTTCCCCTTCAGCACAAGTCAACCTTTTTAATTTTGAAAATAAGTTTAAAAGAAAAAAGATAAAATAAGAAAAAAGAAAACGAGTCAGTATACGGTAAGGACATAATATTGCATAAATACATTATTGCACATAATAAATCGCGTTCTATAATGCAAGAGACCTTTTTATACCAGAGGTAGGCCTAACGAACATTTGAAGGACAAACATGTCTTTTATGTTTCATTCCATAACTCTTCCTAAAACTAAATTTGCAAGAATAAAAATTATTACATGCCAATAATACATCTCAAAATCAACCTAAGATATCTAATACTTCAACTTCACTAATTTCCTTTGGTTATCTTCAACCTCCGGCATTAATTTAATGCTCCACGGCAACCTGCAACAAAATGTCAGTTTCCTTGAAATATTTATCTATAGAGTATTAGATCCACATATTCCACATATTTGTCCTTCAAATAATGCACATAAATAGTGAATAGTGTCACTTAGAGTCATAGACTCATTTGGACATTTGGTAAGGTTGGCTAATGAACTTAATACACCAAGGGTATTAAGCCTCCTAGGTTTAAAATGATGCATGTCCTTACAAGGTTTTGTTTTTCGCTCTACCTAGGTAGACTAAGAGTGGTTTTCCTATGACACAAGGCTCCCCCAAGCGGACAACTTGGGAGTGAAAAGTCCGTGGCCGTCGACTGCACCGCCGATCGACTAAATCCACAAGATCGATCCAACTAAAGGGTAATTTAGTAGTGCACGGGCGCAAACTGCGAAGCCGCTTTAAGTGTGTGAATATGTGTGAGTTTTCCAGGAGTGGAAGAAATATGAGCGGAATGCCAATTTAAGGAAAGCAATAACATACATATTACATAGAAAATTTACATAAGGAATAAAATAAAAACAACCAAAAGCATATAAGGAAAAAGCAATAATAAAGGCAAAAAAAGAAAACAAACAAAATATCCAACAAATTAACTATTAACCTAAGTTGTTATGGTTAAGAACCTAAAGTCCCCAGCAGAGTCGCCAAGCTGTCACACCCCATTTTAACCGGAGTCAAAATTAGGGGTATGACGTATTGGTGATTCCTATTTGTTTAATTTAAGGAGTCGCCACCTAATTAATTTAACGGTGAATTAGGACACCTAGAGGTTAACTAAGGCAAAGTTAAAACTGAACCTCAATTAATAGTCTGCTTAACCAGTGTGATTCTAAGTAAGGGCTCTATATTATCCTAAAGGGAAGGGGTTAGGCATCCTTTAGAATCCGTTAACTTACGGTTATCCGACCAACTTAGGTTAATTAATTAAATTAAATGCGTATATAATATTTGAGAAAATAATTTTGTAAATTATTACTAAGGTTTAAAAAGGATAAAAATATAGTAATGCTATTTAAAATAATGCTTAGAGATATTACTAAGGCTTTAAATGAGAAATATTAGCTAGAATAAGACTGATAGAAAATATGATAATTTATATAGAAAGGAAATTTCAAATGCCGCTTAGCAAAAGAAGATTTGAAATGCTAAATAACACTTAAAGATATGTTGATATGATTTTAAATGCTAATACTATTTCAAAATATAAAAAAATAAATAAAACTTGTAAGAGATAATTTGCATATGAGTAATAGTTTTAATATAAGACTTCGCAAATTTGAACTTTGAATAAGATAATGTGATATGTTTAATTAAATGCATGATTGATTCGAACTTGAAGAGTTATTTATGAATATACTTAGTTTATATTTACGTATTAGTGACGTTTGGAAACGTTTATGATGAAAGTATGATTCCTTTTACTTAAAATATATAGTCATGTCATTTTGCCAATCAATCATTCTCAAATGAAAAATATTAGACATTTAGCATGAAAAAGAAGAGAAATAAACTAATGGGATGAATTGTTAGTCTTTCTTAAACTAAATTACCCATTACTAAACTAAGCCCACTAATACACTAAAGTTCAGCTAATTTAAGAAAATAGAGCGGGATAAAGGATTAGTTACATAACACAAGTTAAATGCACAAAATAAAATAAAAGAGGTAAAAAAAATATTGAATGGGCCAGCCCATTTGGGAACTGCTGGACCTATTTGCTGTTGTACGGGCCAAGGCCCAAATATTTTTGTTTTCTTTGCTGCGGATAGGCCTGATGGGAAAATGACTCGAGAATATTATGTTGGGCTTTTAGCCCAACCCCGAATGTGGGAAAGGAGACGAATCCCTTGGACTCGTAGGCGGAGTTCATGCAAAAAATGAAAGTAAAAGATTAGTATACAATCAATAAGGTTAAACAAAAGAAATACAAACTGAAAACAGCCCAGTAGACAATATATACTAGGTATATTTAAGCATACTTATATACATACTTCGAATGAAGTATGCTCGCAACAATGCACAAATTTAAACACTGTATTGGCAATGGACTGTATTAGGGATCTGCCAACACATGTTTCGCCCCCATGAAGATGCACATAATATGGACTAAGTATATTCACTATATCCAACCATACAGCAGTCACGCAGACAAAAATATGCTAAGGCAAAGATTATGCCCAACAGCCGTAGCGAACAGAAGCTCACAATTTCATGTAGGAGGCACACAACAACAGTCAAGTATACATTAGATGTATCAGCTCTTTTAGTTCTCAGATGGGCTCAAATCAATTTAAATGAAAGGAAGCATAGCACAATTGCCTTAAGACTCTCAAACGTATTACTGTTTTTTTTTTTACGGCTAATTCATGCAAGGTCACCTTTATTCATTAGAGTCCCAAAGCTCACATGATAATGCGCTAACGACAAAGATCAGAACCAAGGAAACATATTAGCATTCAAATATAGTTTGGGAGGAAGAAAGTGTTATGCTTCAATAAACAACTGCTGTAAACTTGAGTAGTTAAACTACTTAGCAAGAAACCAAGGTTAACTCATATTCAGACCAACATTTCCATGAAAACAAGGAAATCCTTTAAGCTCTTTGCTTATGCTCCAGAGATATTATTCATTCTTATACAAATAGCACACCATCAAATCATACAGAGCTCTTCATAAGAAAATTAAACCCCATGCCCTATATGGATTAATCTAATTAAATTAAAGCCATCTGAATAGACAGGGAGTTCTTTGAGAAGGAAAAGATAATGGAAAGATCCATAGAAGAACTGATTGAAAGCATAATAAAAAATGGCTAAACATGATAAGATTACATCAACATAGTGTAGAAGGAAACCTAGACAAAAGACATGATTTTATCTTTGAGGTACTTCCTTAATCCTTCCTGAATTCAATCAAAAATGTTGGGATATACCGAATTTGAAAATAAAATAAAAATGCATCCAACCGATATCCAAGACAGAGTTGAAAGGAAAATGCAACATTGGAAATGAGTTCCTATTTTAACATGGATAGGTAATTCCAGTAAAAAGGAAGTAATCTGATTCAAAAATTACAAAAAAACACACAAATCACTGTCATGGATATTTACTATAAAACAAATCATATCTCACTGTAGACAAGCTTTTATCTTTTCCATATTCAGTGTAGAAGAAGTGATGGAACCTCATAACCGTTCTAATCAGGGAGAAAACACAACAATACACTCTTATCCATACAGTACCTAGAGGACACAATTGAAAGAGAATGAAGAAAAGAGTGTTCAGTTAAGAAGTAATTAAATCTAGTGACTGATTAAGGTTTTTTTTAAAAAAGGAACAATTGCTTAAAGTCTTAATCATGTTCATGTTAGCATGTGGCTTATTAATTAACACCTTTGTTTCAAATAACCAAGGAGGCAATAAACTTAATGAAAACATATATTCCCGTTGAGAAAGTACTTCAAATTTATCCAGTTAATTTAAATTTTAATGGGAAATCTATAAAACAAGAGAGTATATTATTCCACAGTTACCTATCAAAATGCACATTTTCATTACTAAATACCGAAATGATAAAAATTGTGAATTATAATAATATTGGTAACATAATAATAATAATAATAATAATAATAATAATAATAATAATAATAAATAATAATAATAATAATAATAATGGCTAGTAACTGTAATAGAATAATGAAACGTCGGTATTGATAAGAGGCTAGTAATTATAGTAAAATAATATATATTATTTTTTTATTATTATTTTTCCAAAATATTAGAAGCGCAAATAGGTATTTCGGAGGAGAGGCGGGACAAAATTGGGTGTCAACAAGTACTTTCCCCTTCCATTACACAGACACACACACACACAATAAGAGAGAGATGACAATTTCTACTTTGCTTTCTGTTCACAATCTAGAATCACTTTATTTTTTTTTCTCCAACTTCTTCTCTCCTCAGGATATATACAGGTAAGCATGTCACCTGGTGTTTGTTAGCAAATTCAAAGTTTTAACAAAAGAATGAGAGTATTCCAATGAAAATATCAAGCTCAATTCAAATGTTTATTAAAATAGTAAAAGTTATGACTAGGTCAAAAAAATCAGAATTTAGGATAAACAAAGGGAGAATAGATTTGTGCTCAATTGCTGTGTTATTATTAATTTAATGTCATATTTTGAAAGCTGGAAAACTAAATAGATCATGAAGCACTTCAATGTTTGTTAATTACTTTTCCAGATTCAGATTTCCGCAAATTTGGAACTGCAGTGGGATGCCTCCTCAATGTTATGTTTGTAGGGCGTACGAGTAGTGGTTTACAGCAAATTGCTATTTTATTAGCTGCACCTGCTTGCAAACACAATACTATAGAACCTAAGAATTCAACCAAACAACTATAACAGTACTAATAAAAATGAAGCTATTTTTTTTTCGCCTTAAAGATTTGAAGAAGCAAAATCATTACCGTACTAATAAAAATGAATTCAACCAAAACAAATAGAATCAAATATACCGAAGAGAGTGAAACAAAGCTCTAACCATCAATTTGGTGGTTTGATCGAAGAGGAAGTGAAGTGAAATTTTTGAAAGACCTAACACTATTCCCAATACCCTTTTTAGTTATTTTTAACTTCCCAACTACTGCTGTCGGGATAATAAAGTATTTTTCTATATATACTAGTATTTTTTTTTTTTGATAATGATAGCAGATATACACTAGTATTTTTACCCGCGCAATGCGCTGTTGATTTCAAAAGAAATTAGTCGTCAAAATTATTATCTTATTCGTCTGAGCATATTAATCTAATTATTTTAATAAAATTGGAAATAGAAATTTGTTCCTAGCCAACGTATCTCATAACTAAAAGAGTTACAAACAGCAGATGGTCAGAATTTATCCATGTTTACACCAAACTAATAAATTAGTTGGCACCTATTTATATACATTGTTATCACTAATCATTAACTAGTTACCTATTTTCCGTTTAATTTATAACTTAACACAGTAAATTAGTATAATTTAGTGTAAATACTGGATATGAATAATTTTTTACCATTATAGGCAACCTTAATATCTACACTCAGTTATCAATCACTGTAGTAAGTTACTTCAACAACTGATTTCTTTCTTTAGGTTATAATTTTTAATTCTATTTTTAGAGTATATTAAACCATAATATTTTAACAAAATATTTAAAACTTATTTTGTTTAGAGGAAATAAATATATCATCCAGTGCTACAATATTGAAGTGGCTGCACGAAGTGCAGTTCTAGATGACATTAGTACCTTTATAATAAGTGATATTCTTATATTAAAATATTTGATATTGTTGTAAACTTATTAGGGTAGAATATATTTCAAGGGAAAAGGGTCAAATATACCCCTCTACTTTGTTTTATTAGTTAAATATACCCTTTGTTAGTGAACGTTAACAAAAATACCCCTGCTGCCTTCAAACTTCACACTTATGCCCCTATTTGGATGGAAATTCCCAAATCCTCTCAAATTACCCAATTTCAAAAAAAATTACCACTTTTTTTGTTGACCCGCCCCGCCCGACCTGCCTATCATCACCATTAAGCTTTAGCTTCATCTTCTTCCATGGATAAAAAACAGAAAAAAACAAGAACACACCCAAATAATAAAATCCCAAAACTCACCTCAAATTTAATCTTTAAATCCAACTCCAAATCTTGGTGCAGCCAGTACTTGATATACACATTAGTTTTACTAAGCACTAAATTTTTCCATTAGCATACCATGATAGTTATGGTCAAGAAACCAGATACTTGGAGATAATTGGATCCCTGTCATCCTCCTCAAAGGGCACTGCATGCAACAGCGGAAGATATTAGGTAAAATCGCAAAGGTATAACAGATCCATATTTGGGCTGCAACCAACTCACTCTTCATTTAGTTAGAAGGAAAACATGGAAGATGGTAATGTGTTACAGCCAGATGAACCCAAATCAAGAAATAGCACTGTTTCACAGTTACAATGTCATTCAATTAAAGTTGGCCTTAACATACTGGTTCAATTTACTTCAATTTCTTCAACAGCCAAGTGTACTTCAATAACCTATAAAATTAGGACATGTATAGAGAATATATGAGCAAATATGCATCAATATTATGAAAAAAAGAGCTAAAAAAAATCTTATAAGTTTACCAAGTTAAAGTCGACCTTAACATACTATTTTACTTCAATTTCTTCACGAGCCAAATATTGCACTTCAATAACCTATAACATTAGGACATGTGTAGAAAATGCATAAACAGATATGTATCAATATTTTGGATAAAGAGCTAGCTACTAAAGAATCTGAAAAGTATAGACTTCTTGTTAAATCCAATGAAATGGTTCACCAAGAATGTAAGACCTATACCATAACCATTTAGCATTAGTGAGGAGGTCCTTAATGATAACATGTCCGAGGAATACTGGTCATAATCTCCCAACATATCCTTTTATTAACATTCAGAGTCTAATTTGGGCACTGAAGCAACCTATTTCCAAATCCCCTAAATTATTTCTGCTACCGATCATGTTGTCCTCATATTACATGCTGATACTAATATTCACAAATAAAGAATAAATAAAAGCAAAGACTACATGAATGACAACACCATGAAGGGGGTTAAAGTAGTTTGGAAAAGAAACAAAAGCTTCATGCCTAAATTTTTATACTTGTATCAAACAGTGTGTGTATCCAATTTGATCAAATGCTTGAACTCTAAGATACTCATACAAAGCCTGATAATGTCTTCAGTGACAAAGGTCAGATAGAACCAAGCATATCGAAAACAATATGAAACTAAGAAATGACGAAAGCGAGAAAGCGAGAAAGTCTACTTATCCATCAATAAAAATGTTCAACAACAAAAGCATACTAATAGTATCTTAACAGTAAAAACATAATCCGTCAATTCTTCAATACTATGAACATTACCATTTCATCAAAATTTGATTCAATCTTAACAAAACGAAACCAAAATTACCATCCTTCGCTTAGAACCTAAGCTTAGTGAAGAACCAGCTATTTTTGCCATTCTTGAACCTCTCCTCAAGCCTACCCTTAGTCTCCTTACAGCAGTAAACTTCTTATCACGTGCCCAAAGAACATCAACATCCACCAAATCCTTCAGATCCACATCCAGTGTGTAACGTGTCGGCATGATGTGAGTGTAATTCACCAGCTTAATGAACGCATTAACACGTCACTTCAAAAGCAAATATGACGGAACAGAAACTCACTCTTTTTATCCTAAGGGATTAGAAGGATCCAGAGGTCTATGCACTTGTTCTTAAAGTTCCTAAAATACAAAGACATAATTCACATTCATTATTCTTTCCTCCATGGGTGTCAGAAATCAAGCCTCAGGCCAAGAAGTTGAAGCAACATTAAGCAAACCATAGTTCTTGACAATCGGAGTTTATCATCTTCTTCTGCAATAACAACTTTTTCCTCATCAATATCCTTTGATTTTCTGATCATAATCATTTGATACATGTGAATTCAAATTAACATCTTAATCATGGCGAGAAAAAGTAATGACAAAACAAAGAAGAACGGCTAGTTGCAAATCTTGAATAGTACTTAGAAGATACTCACACTACGGAGCATATACAATCTTTAATTGTTGTATGGAGTTACAGTTTGACATGAAAAATGACGTTTAGCGAGTTTCAATGGACTAACACATTCTTTGAATTTTAAAAACCACGAGGAATATTTCTACGGTTCAACATATTGCTCGTCTAAATGACTTGTCCAATTGTCTTACTCAGTCTCTAATTCCCGAAGATATTACTCAAGCTCTTACTTTTCAGACAAACCCCTTCTCTATTGTAGTTTAAATTTCAGGCAGCGAGATGCAACCAATAGTTGGAAGACGACTATTTCACGAAAGATCAAGAACAGATAGGTAACCTTCTTTTTTTTTTTTTGGGAGAGAAAGATAGGTAAAACAATTATAGCTGGGAAAAATGAATTGAAGGAAACTCTATTCACACTGCATGGAGCTTGGTAATAGTAAATGCAACTTCACTTGGTTCTTCCATTAGGTTTAAATTCTAAATTAGTCTCTACCTATTGGGTTGCGTTGACGCTGCAACCCATTAAAACCACCGCCCATGGTAACTCTGTCACAATTTTCCTTGTAAACATACACAGCCTCAGGTTTTAAATACGTTTTATTATCAGACTTTCACAATAATGAAATTCTCTAGGAGCATAAAGTAAAAGGATAAATTCTAGTCTGGATGATAGGCATAAAATTGAACCTGCCTCCTATATGTATCCAAGTTCATATCCACAATTCTTGGTGTTAATAGGAAGAGTAATTTCCTCCATTCTTCTTTAGTATAAATCCTATATAGATCTGCGTATTCGTCACAATACTGCCAAAGAAAATTAGTAATACACAACATTTAGTAGGTGTCCTGGCCAGTAGCTTAAATGCTCAATTCATTTTTGACAATTGGTTTCCGATGAAAATTTACCTTGTCTTTTCATTCTGTAGCACCAATAGAGAAGAACGATACTGTTCACTCCTCCCTCAACTTGGTTTCTCACCCGGACGATCAATATAAAACCACAGTTTTCCACCCTGTCAGTTCGCAACACTCACATAAAGCATTTGACCATCACTTCATTCCTTTTGTACTTCACTGGCACCGTTTGTGCTTAAATTCCAGAAACTTCAGTCACCTCTGTTCTCGTCATTGTCGCTGCAAATTATCACCTAAAAAAATAAGCTTTGCTTTAACCATTTTGAAATTGTGAAATTCACCATAGAATCAGCATCTACGAATAATTGGCAGATCCAGCATGGAAGCAATGTATAGGTGCCACTTATACCAGCTTCGTCTAGTTAGTACCTTGAAACACAGATATGATACATAAACTTAAAATCTAGCATGAATTTTACCTTTATGGCTTGAATTTACTCATGAAGAGGTTAATCTTACGATAGTTAAAAATCTCGATCTGATTCTTTTCCCACTGGACTTCTTCTTGAACAATCTCACAACCAATGATCAACAGCTTGAATGCCATATACATTTCACGTGGATTTATCAAGTTCTTCAAATATTTGAGTGTGTGGTAATTTTTCATCAGAAGATGTGATTGCAACTGTAAGTTTTTGTTTTTAGAAGCCATGGGTCATGGGTTAGGGATAAAGTTAGTTACATATTTTCTGGTCAAACTCATCTAAACGTGGTTGACTGCTTATTAACCTCTACTCCCTTTCATGTTTTCCGCGCTGAAATTTCTGTTTACCTCTTCAAATGGTTGTTAATTAGATAATATAGGCATATTGCATTCAATTAATTTCAAAAAATGTTGTATAGTAGGTGAAAGTCATGATAAGAACAACTGTTGTCTGGCATCGTATCTGAGAGTAAGATGATCCTCTCCACCAACGACAGATTTAAGATATACAAAACTGGTCCAAAGACTTTCGTCCATGGCTCAGCTTGTCCAAATTTTGGGTCATAGTGAGCACTGACAAATATCTGTAAATGAAATTTTGAGAGACAAATAAGAATCAAAGAAGAAAAAGAAAGGAGTGCCTTGTGAGAAGGTTTAAGTTATATGTATGAAACTACACATAAATTTTACTGCATTAGCTCATAAGAGTCTTACTTTAACACCAAACTGCTAAGAACCTCCTGCGGCGACCAAATTGAAAATTACTAAAATCACTAATCAATTACTCAAAGAAATTCAAGATGATGCCATTATTTTTCTTGTCAAACAAATAATACTGGCACTAAAACAGCTACTGGGCAACAACTGTTGGAAGAAAAAAAGTGAGGAAGAAAGGCTAATTTGCAAAACTTGGAATGTTAAGAGAATCTGATCATTTAATACACATCTCCTAATCCAATCCTTCAAGTTAAAAGATATCCAGCTATATTATATTCATAATCCAGCCAAAATTGAAATAGACAAATAAAAAGGTTACCTTCCTTTCAACCAATTTTGAAGTCTAGAAAATTACAAACTTCTGTAAAAGAAGACAAGCTTTAAAAAAACAAAGATCCATAAATTGGCACTGTCATGAACCTCAACATAAATCAGAGCAAAACATTCCTGAAATTGCATTTTAAATTAGAATAGAAGACATAAAATCGTTACAAAGACAGCACCACCAAGTGTGCGGACCACATAGAAGGCAAAACCATCATGAACAGGCAGTAGTAGAGTTCAATTAAAGACCAACATTTTATCCACACAAGAGCGGCTGTTGATCTTTTTAACCGCTGCTAAGCATGCTCTAAATTAGAATAGAAGACATAAATTTGCTTTTTACAAAAACCTTAACTTGTGATGTGTAATCTGACGCGGCTGAAGATTTTGGGCCATCAGTTATGGGCCTTTGTTGGGTCATAAACAATGAAATCAGTTAATAGAGATTTATTAGTCCTAAGTTACTTTCTTGATTGCCTTAAGATTTTGGGTTAAATGCTCATATCTAGAAGTAATATGCTTGAACCAAAGCAATCTTTATTGCATCGAGTTAACACCATAAGGATATTTAAGCCAATTAATCCCATCTTCAAGGACAAACTTAATAGGTAAGGGTTTGCCTTGCTATTGAAATTAATTAATGTAATTAAGAAAAAGATAAGATAACTTCATAAATTCATTAACTGAACTTTACAGTCGAATCCAATTAGCTAACTAATAGGCCGCATAGGTAACAAACTTATTCATAGGGTAACAAATACTTCATGAAACATCACAAACTAGGAAAGTAATAGCTTTTATTTGCATCACCAACAACGTATTAGACTTGAATCTTGCAATTTTCAAAGATGAAGAAATAACGTTTAGAGCTTTAAGGATGAAGGAGATAGCAAATACATCAATATATAAAAATAATCACCTGAAAGATAAAGATCAAGTTAATACCTAGATGTTACACACTAATATCTTTTCTTGTGTTTTTCATTCTAGCAATACTTTTGTGTTCCAATTCTTCAACCATCCTCGAAAACCATGCTGGACTTTGGGTTGCCAGCATTATGTATATTACAGAGAGTACAAAAATTAGACCACATCCATAACCCATGAGAAACGCCTGCCAACTGATTATTGCTGAATCTCCTTCCTCTCCTTGATCCACTGAAGTTGTCGCTTGTGGTACCCCATCATCAACGCCACAATCTTTTGAGAGCGGAAATCCACGTAAACCATCATTTCCTTGGTATGAACTGTTCTCAAATGTAGCAAATTGGTTTCCTTTAGGGATGCATCCAACAAGATGATTGTGAGAGAGATTTAACACTGCAAGTGATGTGAGAGACGCAAGCTGTTGGGGAATTTCTCCTCCAATTTTGTTGAATGAGAGATCCAATGATTCAAGTACAGATAAATGTTGCAGTGATGTTGGTATAACACCTTCCAAGCCATTATGAGATAAGTTCAACGTACGAAGCCCACTGAGATCTCCAATAATGCTTGGAATATGACCTTCAAATCTATTCTTTGAGAGATCGATAACTATGTTTGAGGTCAAAACTCGAACAAATTCACGATACGATCCCTTTGTTGTAATCATCAAAGAACAATCATAGTAACGATTTCTATCTCCTACATATCTTGGGGTTCCGTTTTTCTCATCAATTAATTTCATAGCTTCAAAATTCTCAAAAAGGTTCACGGGTAAATTCCCATGAAATCCATTGGAAAAGAGATCTATGATTCGAAGTTGAGCAAATAATTTTTCATTCCTTGAAGCTTGAATGGTGCCATGCAACTTATTTGATCTCAACCTCAGAATCTGCAAATAAGGTAGGGCTCCCAACCAATTTGGAAATGTGTCATTTAACTCATTGTTCCCTAAATCAAGAACTTCCAAAGATTTGCAATTGATCAAAGATGGTGGGACTTTTCCCTGTAACTTATTCGCCTCCAATTTAATGATGTTGAGTTGGTTTCCAATTCTAAAAGTTGTATTAATTGTCCCACTTAGACTATTGTTGCTTAAATCCAAAACCGAAAGCTCACTCATCTCACCCAAGCATTGGGGGATTGATCCCTCCAAATTATTACTTCCCAGATCTAGAATTGCTATGCTGGTGAGATTCCATATAGGTTTAGGAAAGGTCCCTGAGAGATTTGAAGACCTCATGACCAACATTTTTAGTGAAGTTAGATAGCTAAATGATTCAGGTATCCTACCGGTAAAATTCACGCCGCTAAGAATTAAACATATGAGAGATGCACTGCTATTCCATTTGGTTGTGGGAAACCTAACAGTGAGCTGGGGATTGTATGATAAATGAAGAGATTCCAAGTTGGAAAGGTGGAAAACTCGTTCGGGCAATATACCAAATAACTGTGTGTTTGGAAGCCATAGATTTGTTAAAAAAGAAGAGAAATTTAGAGGAATGGTGGAAGAGATGTTCACATTTTGAAGGTCAAGCACTCTTAATTGGGTCAAGTTCTTAAGAAGCAGTTCAAAATTGTGAGGTCCTAATCTAAGATCATAATTAGAATAGAGACGAAGAACCCGCAATTTTGAAAGATGAGAGATTTCAGAAGGGATTTGACCAGAAAAACCTGAATCCGACAACTGAAGATGTGTCAAACTAGAAAACTCACCAAATTTAGGTGAAATGAGCGACCCAGAAAAATTATTAAAAGACAAATCAAGCTTTTTCAGATTGGCGAGTTGGAAGAGGCTATTGTTAGAATCAAACTTGCCTTGAAGTTGGCTGCAACTGAGGTCAAGCTCAATCACTTGTCCAGTCGTCTCCTCACAATAAACTCCATCCCAGGAGCAACAATCTGTGCTCTTGTTCCATGATAGTGTTTTCGGATATGAATTAATCATTTGGCGGCTTGTATATTCGAAACAACCATAAGAAGCATTAAGATTTATGATAAACATGAGCTTGAATTGAAGAAGAGCAAGGGCTTGATCATTGGGGCATAAATGAGGTAAGGATGAAGAGGAAACAAGTTGACAGAGAAAGCCTATATATAGCAGAAACAATGCAAGTTTTTGATAACCCATTTCTGCACTAAAATTATAAAAATTAAGTTGGTAGAGAAGAAATCAAGAATTTTTTGCTGAGTTCCTCTATTCAATAATATTGAGTTATATATAGCAGAAAGTAAAGAAAAATTTACTTCTGTAGCTTTGGAATACTCAATTCCAAGAAGGTCACCCAGTCATTTTCAGTAAAATTTAGACTTATTCCATGAACACTATTATTTCAAAACCAAACAAAAAAAAAGGAGACTATTATTTCAAAACCAAACAAATGTCTCAACAACCGACCAGGTAGGAGCTACAAGCATATCTCTAAACAAAGAAAATTGTATGGAGAATTGAAACAAAGAAAAATAAAGAGAAGAGAGAACGTACTGTACATAGCAGTAAATTTTCGGATATGGGTCAAGCTTTGATCAAGGTAACTTTATCTTTTTCATCTTGATTGTACTCTCAAATCACCTTACTACTTGTTGATTAATGGGTTTTTCATCTTTTGCTTTTTTGAGCTGGGTTAAGCTTTTGGTTTCCTGCTTAGGGTTAATTTCCAACTTCTTACAGGTGTTTTAACTTTCTTTTCATTTAATTAATTGCACGGTTTGCCCTTCAAATAGGCTGAAGTTTGATTTTTGTCCTTCAAATGGGTTGATTTTAAATTTTTTGGGAATAGGTGCAATTATACTCCTCAACTAATAGATATATCCCTCGTTAAAAAAAGTAATACATGTATGCTCTTGCCGTAACAAAAATAGTACAAATATACCCTCGACCACTGATTGATACCGGTTATATGTTGCTGTCAATTTCAAATGTTTGCTTTTGACAAATGATGAGATGAGAGACCTAATTTTTCCTTTATTTCCTTTTCCACATCTTCTCTCCTCGTATATTTTCTCTTTTTAGACAATCAACATATTAGAATTTAAAGTTTATGGTTCCTACATACTATATAATAATAATTAGGTTTACAATACAATATTTAGTGAATTTTCTTAATATCTATAGAGTCTTGACAAAATTTATTCAGCATTAACATAAATCCACCCCTAAGCTAATGGAGTTATTAGTTTCGAATGTTAGAAATAGAAGTATTGAATGGAGTTAGGGGTATACATGGACCAGGTTGGTTCGGATATTTTAAACACTAAACTAAATCAATTGCGTTGGGTTTTTAAATTTATACACCAAATCAAACTAATAAAATTCGGGGTTTTCAACCTCAGATTTTCTCGGGTTATTTGGGTTTTTTTCGCGAATAGTCTTGATACAAAACGTATAACTTTTACTTCAAATATTCTTTAGTCCTAGTAAGATACAACTAAGTAATAACACAAATTGTGAGAAGAGTGATAACATTGTATTAAAATACTCAATAAAGATAATAAAATCGGTTAAAATAAATATTGCTAAATAAGCCATAAAGAAAATGACCATAATCTAAAAATACTAAGTCATGCTAAAATAAATACGGCTAATAAAAATTAATTACATGACAAGAAAAAAAAACTTAAATTATGTATTTTCATTCTCTAAACCAATTATGCACAACTAAAGAATAGATATCCAATATTATTGTCATTCTTAGTGGTAAATTGAATTTCTTTTGTTAGTATTAGTATTGAGTTGGTTTTGGGTTGGACTTCATATGAGGTACTAACATCCATAGGATTAAAAATTATTCACATTCAAAATTCTAAGTTCAGGCTTGAATAATATGATAATAGATAAAAAACTATGAAAAAATTAAGAAATATTTATAAATTACATTACAAATAAATATTTTTATGTATAAACATTTTAAAAATTGAATACATATAATGTCGGGTTAGTTTGATTCGGTTTGACTTTTTTTGACTAAAACCAAATCAAACCAATTACCGTCTGTTTTTTTTTTTCAACACCAAACCAAGTCAAACCAAATCACTTGTTGGGTTTTTTTTCTCAATTTGACTCGGTTTATCGATTTGGTATGGTTTATCGATTTACTTTGTACACCCCTAAACGGAGTTATCAGTAACGCATTAAGCCTCATTTTAAAGTTGAGATAAGTTGTACCATTAGGATATGTACTGGAAGATGAAAGTTCAAAGCATTGAATAGGCTGCACTAAATGAGAGTTATAACGTGGGAAGTTCAGTTTTTGTAAAGAAAAAAAAAATTATAAAAATAGTTTTATGTCAAGGGGGAAATGGTCATTCAATAGTTGAGGGGCATTTTAGTATTTCAACTTTGCACTTTGGATCTTCCCACTTTTGGTATAACATGATGAGGTATATATAACGCAAAGCGAAGAAAATCTACTACTGTTGCTTTGCAGTAGTAACTTCCAGAAAACTCAGTCAGTCATTAATTTATGTCAAAATGTAGAGTTGTCAATTTCGTATGCACATTCTCTTGTGGGCACTAATAAAGCAATTGAACGAAGACATAATAAGCTTCTTTGAATTACATACATATGAGTGTTATCAACAAATCGCGTGAAAAACGAAATTTCTCAACTGGTCCAAGAGGAATTATTGCCTAAGTTTTGTTAAGTTGGAAGATTATAAGTTCACAAAGATGGTTTGTCCATATTAAGTAATTCACATTCTTTCTCTTCACAAGAGGACAACTACTTGCATTCAACATGTCTGTATCAAGTTGCTAATAAAGGACAACACATCAAGTTGGTCAACGAATTTTTAGAGCAGTAAATAGTAATACCACTTATTCAAGGAAACATGGATTGATTTCCCACCGCCTGCCCGCGAAATAAACGTGAGGCACGATCCAAGTCATTTTTTGGGGAAAAAATATTTTTTACATCTAATTATTTTTTTTATTTTATCTTACCTTGAAATGGGGATAATATCTCAAATGGTTATTCAATTATGACTAGTTCACTTGGAAAGACACTCAACTTTGTTTTCTAATGAGAAAGTCACTCATCTATTAGTATTTCACATACACTGACATCCAACCTATTTAAGTGATTTTTTTTATGGATAAGACACTATTACCCCCCTAAACTTTGGCAGCAATTGCTACGACACACCTTACCTTTTCAGGGTCCTATTACCCGCCTGAACTTCTTTAAAACGGAATAATTACCACCCTAAAATTAGATATCTATTCTCTTATGGGGAGTGACATATAGTCTTTTTGTCATATGTATATTTATTTGTTTTCTATTTTTTAAATTCTTTTTGCTTACGTGGCAAGTTTTTTAAAAAATTGAAAACTGAATTTTCTTTTAAAAAAAATTGAAAAATTGGAAAAAGTGTTTTTTTTTTGTCAAATGTGAAAAAACAGAATTTTTATAACAATTTGGAAAAACTAGTTATTTTTTTAAAATGTGGAATCCCCGGTTTTTAAACGAAATTTGAAAGATTAGATTTTTTTTTTCATGCATAAAAAAATAATCAGTTTTCTACATTTAAAAAAAAGTCAGTTTAGAAAAAAGTTTAAGCTTTAATGATAATTAATTAGGTGTAAATAAATGTGAAGTACCCAATTAAAAATGACACATGTAAGATTTTATGCTTCCACCTCTCTTTGCCGCGTCAGCGTGTAGGGTGGTAATTATTTTGTTTCAAAAAAGTTCAAAAGGTATACCCCTAAAAAGATTAGGTGTGTCGTAGTAACTTTAGCCAAGTTCGCGGCGGAGGGAGGAGGGGAGGTTACAATATCTTATCCCAATTTCTTATTTAAACTTTATTGACATGAAATTTTTATTTAAAGCCAAAATTGTAAGAAATAAAAAAGTACCCATTTAACTATTTTATTGACCTTCTCCATTCGACCCGTCCCACTAAAATATATTGACCAAGACCTTATAACGGTTTAAAAAAGGTCAAATTTACTTATACACAAGAACATAATGTAAAACTTTTTTTTTTCATGAGAACGTAATGTAAATTATGTTATTCTAACTTCTTTTTCTTTTTAAGAAAAAGATAATACCACTTTAAAAAAAACATTTTTTCATGAGCTTTATGGAAAAAAAAAGAGCAATATCAAAATCCACGCTCTTTAAACGGTAATCTTCATCATCAACTATCCTCTCAGTGATATTATAGTGTTCAATTGACTCCGCTTGAATAAATTTTCGAGCTTGTCACCGAAAGGGAAGGGGGGATGCAATTACAAAAAAAATACTAAATAAATATATTTTTAGTGGGTGGGTAAAATAAAAGGTCTTGGTCAATATATTTTTTGTGGGTTGGTCAATAAAATGGTTAAAATGGGTTTTTTAATTCTTACCATTTTGGCTTTAAATAAAAAAATTATGTCAATAAAATTTAATTAAAAAATCGCTTAAATATTTTAGGTGACTTTGCAGGTGAAACACCAATAGTTGAGTGACTTTCTGGTTAGACAACAAAGTTGACTGGCTTTTTGAGTAAACTAATCATAGTTGAGTGACTTTCTATTTAGAAAACAAAGTTGAATGACTTTCTGAGTGAACTTTCATAGTTGAGTGATCATCTGAGATATTATCCCCTTGAAATGATCAAAACTAGACAGTATAATATTAATCTGTCTAACTAGCCTGTACAAATTTAATTAGACACCTTGAGACACTAGTCGTTAAACATAAATGCACCTATACAAATTGGAAGAGCTTGTTGAATTCTGGGGATACGCCTAATTCTTTTCTTCACTGCGTGGGCGAAATATCTTTAAGTACATTGTCTTTGACACGCCTCAAGCATCATTCAATTCTCTTATAATTTTGTAACAAATCCGCTAATGAGACAATCATGGTAACCATCTCCCATTTCACGCAATATGTAAAGATCTGTTTAATCTTTCATCACTAAAATTATGCCATAACAACCCCAAGACATTTTGGAGTGAAGAAAAAGTTTGCTTTGAAGCCCCAAAAATTGTATCCTGGACCCAAAGCCATTTATATGATGTTGCAATATGGAAAGGAAGAGTAAACCCCACTGATTTTTAACACCCAAACCATGATATGAAATAAGTCAATAAAGCATAAATCCAACTTCAAAAATTCGAAAGCGGTAAATGCGCAACATGAGACTCACCTGAAGATCTTATTCTGCATAGTATCTCGTTAGACAACCATCATGTTGGCAACCATGAACAAACTAAACTGGAAAATAAATATTTACTACATCATTAGTGTTAGTCCACAAGCTGATGATGAGACAACTATAATGAGGACAAAGTAGACGGGAACTAGCTCTATTGCTTCATAAACAAGTCTATAGGGACTGAAGTAGCATCTAAACATATTTCAGAAGCACGAGAATTGTTTCATGAAAAGAACTAGAAATCATCATTGATTTGACCCAAACTCTCAATATTATGCTTGAAGATGATTGGAACCTCCACGCTCTTTTTAACATACCAGATCTTGAATGGACTATTGAGGATTAATTTGCCGTGACAGAACTTTTGATAATCCTTGGCAAGAAAAAGATTCTTTACCTCAATATCTTCCTAGGTTCAGAAAGAATCTGAATACCTCATGGAAGGGGGTAAAATCCAACTTGATGGTAATTTTTTACCTACTAGTTCTTGGACACGTGCATTACACGTGTATTCCGTGCTAATTAGTATAAATATTTTAAAAATGTTTCAAAAAGTGTACAATAAATTCATACAAAAATTAAAGAGAAAATAGACAAAAGCTCAAACCGATGAATGAATTGCCTATTCAGGAAAATGAATAAATAGTGCAAATATTATGTATAGATTTTATTAGCATTTTTTATATTATACTTTATAAGAAAATTTTATTGCATAAGTACTACTCCCCCAATTTATGTGATATAGTTTGATTAGGCATGAAGTTTAGGAAAGAAAGGAAGACTTTTGAAACTTGTTGTCTAAAACAAGCCATAAATATTTGTGTGATCGTAAATTATTTCATTAAGAGAAAAAGGGGTATATTATTTCTAAATATAGAAGTGTATCATTCATTTTGGTACAGACAAAAAAGGAAAGTGTATCATATAAATTGAGACAGAGGGAGCAATACAATTTAATAATTATAAACAATTTAGCTTTGTTAAAAGTAATTGGGATATTACAATTAACACCATATCTTTTTAGGATTTTAAAGGGTATAAATGTCGTTTAACTTTTGATGGGCATTTTGGTAATTAAACTTTGTGGCTTCCCACTTTTAAATTAGTGTAGATATGATCACTTGTGTGGCCAAGTTAGCCTTGTTATTATCAATGAAACCTTTTACTTGAATAAAAAAAATGAACGGGTCTATAGCGACTGAAGGAGCACTTAAAACATGTTGCAAAAGTAAAAAGCTTATCATATTATACTAAAAGTGGGAAGTTCTTAACTTTAAAGCTTAACATATTGCTTTGCAATAGTAACTTCCAGGAAACTCACCTAGTCATTAGTTTCTATCAAAATGTAGAGTTTGTCAATTTCATATGCACATTTTCTCGTGTGCACTTATCAAGTAACTGGCCAACGACATAAGCTTTTTGTTTAATCATGAAAAGTTATGAATAAATAGTGGGGAAAATGAAGTTTCTCAACTGGTCAGAAAGGAATTACTACCTTTAAGTTTTGTAAAGTTGGAAGATAAATAATTTCATTATGATGCTTTGCTCTTATTAAGAAATTAACACTCTTTCTCTTCACAAGAAGACAATTACTTATATTCAACAGGTTTGTGTCAAGTTGCTAGTGGAGGAAAAAATTAAGATTGTTGCTCTGACTAGTTATTTTCACTAAAGTTTAGAGTTGTCAATTACATATGCTTATTTTCTAGTGAAGTTGTTATCATGAAAAAATCACTATAGCCATTTCAATGTGTCACACAATATGTAAAGACTTTTTAATCTTTCTCAAGTCATTGTACCGTAATTCAAATTAAGGCAGGAAACCATCAGTTGTTCACATTCTTAAGTTAATGCATAGAAAGATTCTAATCAAAGGTACAACACAAAGTCCTATCACTTTTAATAATTGATTTTCGGCCAAAAATGCACATATTTTTTTTATTATTTTCCTCACATCTTAGTACTTTTAATTGTCTTTTGAGTACTATTATATAACTTTATGCTTAATATTATATTTTGCTATGTAAAAATAAAGCGGTGTGACGATAAAAGAATTCAGAACAAAATTGAATAAAAAGTGAGAAAAGAAAAGAATAAAGAAGGTGATGGGAGACAAAATGATGGAGGAGTTAAAGTATAAAAGTATAATGATGGAAGAAGAAGACAACAAATGAAAAAAGAGAAACAATTGAAATTGAGAATGAAGAAAGAGACGTACCTGGGCATGTGACGCATCACGGTATGCGTCAAATGTTGACGCGGTAGACAGTGCAGAGGGTCCAAGTAATTTTTGGATTCTAAATATTTCCCAATTCATTTTAATACACCTATAAATAGTTCATAAAATAGGGTTTTTACATATCTCTGGATAACTTGAAACCCGAAGTTCACAACTTTAGACCTATAGAGTGCTTGGAACTGCCGTGGAGGCCATAGTTATAGTGTTTTATCTTCTCTTCTCTGTAATACTCATTTTTATGTTTTTATTCAGATGATTTGTTATTTTTTCCTTCATGTCTATGTGGAGCTGAACTCTTTAATTCTAGGGTTGTGGCAAAAGCCATGATAGTTGATCTTTTGGGTTGCATATTTATTCTTGTACTTAATTGTTTAATTGCTTGATCTCTAATTAGACACTATCTATGGTGTGTGAATTGAATCAGGGAAAGGGAATTCGTATACGTAATAAGAATAAATAGGGTTTGTTCGATATAATCTTTCGCTAATGAGGATAGAAATATACCCTTTAGCCTTGCTTAGTTGAGTACAGAGAAGTAAATACGTTTTTGTTACTTTCTTGTGAGCAACTCAGAATATACTCATAAAGTTACAATTAACCTGTCAACTACTAACTTAGGAAATAAGATAGGTAGAATTGTCAGAAGACTAACTGGATTGTCGAAAGACACGACCCTGGAACTTTCTCTCATATGATAAACCTTACAATCTTCGTTATCAGTGTCTCAATCACAAAACAATCATCTTTATTTGTTTTTTACAGTTAGTAGTTTAGTATTAAAAAAAACGTTGATCATCACTTTCTTGAATAGTTACAACTGAATTTGAATTAGGTGAACGGTATTGTCACGCCCCGAACCATGGCCAGGACGTAACACGGCACTCGGTGCCTGACTGCATGTGACCGAGCGAACCACATGGCTTGCTGAACTATCATGAGGCATACATGAGCGGAAATATAATGTGAATGCATGATGAGCCTTTATAAAACGTAGTAAGTCATAATACTTAATAAAAACACTTGTTTAAACATGAGTGCGGAAATAACATGAATGAGCCAAAAATGGCTATACGACTCCGAATGTCTGACATAACATAACTGACTTGTCTAGTCTATGAAACCTCTATCATGAGTCTGACTGGAACACATACTTACTGGGACAAGGCCCCCAGCATACCTTTAGATGCAAAACTAGATAAGGAAAATACAATGTCTAAACCCCGAATGAGATGGGGCTCACCAATAAGCTGGTACGTGCAAATCCTAATGAGCAGAGGCATCGTCCTGTAAGTTCGTACCTGCATCGTGAAATGCAGGCTCCCGGGCAATAAAAGGGGACGTCAGCACATTGAATGTACTAGTATGTAAAGCAACTGAAAGAAATAACATGGGACATGGAATAACATGATAAGAACTGAAACTGAAAACCTGGACATGAACATGAGTGCATACATATACATATAAAACATGGTAAAAATATCATAAGTAGGGAGAGCAATAACTTATAACCGATCCATGGTCTGGTGCTTGCGTCCCGCCAGCAGAACACTCAGTCCTTGCCAGGGAACATGAGATTTAATAAAGTATGAAAGGATCCAGTCATTATGAGAGATCGTCCGGGACATGGGTGGAGCGATCCTCATCCTACGGTGGCTACGTAGTTTCAGGCTATCTGAAGCCCTCCTCGGTAATTAATGCAACTCCCAAAACATGAACATGTAAAATAGTGACACTTGCTGCCCATGGTATATCATGAATCATAACTTGCTTGTATATAGTGTTCATGAATCATAACTTGCTTGTACATGGTTTTCATGAATCATAACTTGCTTGTACATGGTTTTCATGAATCATAACTTGCTTGTATAGTTTCATAAGATAACTTGTCATAGTCTTGCAAAACATGTTTTTGATGCATGAGTAATAACAATAGTTCATAATCATATATATATATATATATATACTTGACTTGAAAACATGCTTGTAACTTGGTGGATGAAATCATAAAGTTTCATATAAACATAATGAGAACATATGAGGAAGAATTCATGATTCATAGATTTAGCTAGGATTCCTAATATCCGTAATGGAAGATTAGGAATACAATAACGAACATAGATACAAAATTCTTGTACATACATACATAATTACAGGCAACCAATATGTTGGGTTTAATGCCCTAAGATTTGAACTTCATATATTTTACGAAACGAATCATAGGGAAGAACGTAGAGATTCCCACATGTGGATGGAAGTTCTACATACCTTAGTTGTTCCAAAACTTGAATTAAAGACTTGGATTTTGAAGAAGATTTCCTAAATCTTGATTCTTGAATCTTGAGATGGGTTTTCTTGAAAACCCTAGATTAGGAGTGATTATTTCTTGTTTAGATTACAAGGATATGTGTTAGAATTGAGTTGGAATAATTGGAATGGACTTACCTTGGTGTTCTTGATGTTGGAGGAGAGTAGGAGGTCGTTCTAGGGTTTGAGGGAATGAAAAATAATGACTTGAACTGATATAAACGAACATATAATGTTCTGGTAGCGGCTGCAGGTTCCCATGTCATAAAAAAAAAGGGGACGACCCTGTGCGTACCCGAGTGGTAGCGGCTGCAGGTTCCCATGTCATAAAAAAAAATATAAAGCTAAGAACTTCCAGTGCATTTCTTAATTAACCAACTTAAATTGTAAGAACCTCCATCTACCTTTAAGCTTTCAACCTTTTAGTCTATTCTTCCAGTTAAATGAGGTTTCATCAGAATAGCTAATAGCTGCAAGAAAATGGGTGCTAATTTATGTAGGCTAGAGTTAATCCTTTTACGAAGCAAGAGGGTTTCCTACAGTAACTATCTTATTCCAGCTCTGCTTCAGCAACAGAGCCTATTGAGTATAGAACTGAGACAGAGAGAAAACCAGTATACATCCTTCACAACAGTGTTATCAAAAGCGAAAAGCGCAAAAAAGCTTTAAGGTCAGTTGGGGCTTTAAACGCTAAGCGCAAACAAAATGTAGGCTTTAATGAAAAAAGGCGCAATGGTACAAAAATACAAACATATATATGTTTAGACCAAGACTAATAGCAGTAAGCATGAATAACAAATTTATGGGCAAAGAAATTATAAAAACACTACGATAAAGTGAAATATCATATATTTTTAGTGTCACTTCTTCAAGAGAGGCTCATTGGCGAGGAAAAGTATGTCTTAGAGCCTTGACGATGACACTGAAGTGCACATAAAGCCCGGCGAAGCGCTCAACATGTTTTGAGCCTCGCTTCAGGGCTTAAACGCGCCTTTGACAACACTGCTTCACAACAGCAAACAAATGATAAGTCCTATTATACATCCTTCACAACTGCTCATACCTGCTATCAATCCTTCAACAGCAAACATTCTACTTTTATGTCATTAAATCAAATTGAAGGTCAATAGGCTAAGAGTTATATTCTCTTATATTTGGACAGAATACCTAAGTTGCTCGGAGTCGGGTGCGGGTGTCCGATACAGGTGCGGATCTAGAGGTCGGATCCTTTATGATCTAAATTTTAAGATTTGGGGATACAGATCCAGGTATGGATACGGGTGCGGGGATTTGGCTAAAAATAATTCAAATATCTAAAAATAGAGTTATAAAACCTAAATTATGAGATATAATGTGGAAAACTTGAGGAGAAAATATCGATCAAGAAAGAAACCCTAGAAGGAGATAAAAGGAAATGAGTGACATAGAAATTTCTATGTACAAGGTATTCCATTTTCTTCAATTTCACCTTAGCTTTTGTTTTGATTACATAAATCATTGAATCTGTTTGGAGTTTCTCAGTCGATTTTGGTCAAAGTACCCAAAATCGATTAACCAGATCGGGTACGGATCCCACACCCACACCCCTGTTGTGTTGACACAAGTGCGGCACCAAAAGTGAAGAGTCCGAGTAACTTAGCAGTGTATTCAACATGTAGATATTCATTCTCAGCTAGTCCTAATGTCTTGACAAAGAATTCAATAAGAAGAGTTGTACTAATTACTTGTAGCGAATTCGATAGGCTAAGAGTTTAATGAGTCGATGTTTAATCCTATAGGCATGATTTCTACTAATTACTTTTAGCGAAAAGCTTGAAAGTTTTTACTTGTAAAACAGAACCATGTTCTTATCCTTTACACAATACCTATTTAAGTTGAGGTAAAATTGATAAATTAAACTTAAATTCATGAGCCATGTGGATTAAACACATTTTCGCCTTAAAGATTTGAAGAAGCAAAATCATTACCGTACTAATAAAAATGAATTCAACCAAAACAAATCGAATCAAATATACCGAAGAGAAAGTGAAACCAAGCTCTAACCATCAATTTGGTGGTTTGATCGGAGAGGAAGTGAAACTCTATTAGAGTGTGGAGAGGTGAAATTTTTGAAAGACCTAACACTACTCCCAATACCCTTTTTAGTTATTTTTAACTTCCCCACTACTGCTGTCGGGATAATAAAGTATTTTTTATATATATACTAGTATTTTTACCCGCGCAATGCGCTGTTGGTTTCAAAAGAAATTAGTTGTCAAAATTATTATCTTATTCTTCTGAGCATATTAATCTAATTATTTTAATAAAATTGGAAATAGAAATTTGTTCCTAGCCAACGTATCTTATAACTAAAAGAGTTACAAACAGCAGATGGTCAGAATTTATCCATGTTTACACCAAACTAATAAATTAGTTGACACATATATTTATAATTTTATATACATTGTTATCACTAATCATTAACTAGTTACCTAGTTTCCTTTTAATTTATAAGTTAACACAGTAAATTAGTATAATTTAGTGTAAATACCGGATATGAATAATTTTTTACCATCATAGGAAACCTTAATATCTACACTCAGTTATCAATCACTGTAGTAAGTTACTTTAACAACTGATTTCTTTCTTTAGGTTATAATTTTTAATTCTATTTTTAGAGTATATTAAATCATAATATTTTAACGAAATATTTAAAAGTTATTTTGTTTAGAGGAAATAAATATATCATCCAGTGCTACAATATTGAAGTGGCTGCACGAAGCGCAGTTCTAGATGACATTAGTAACTTTATAATAAGTGATATTCTTATATTAAAATATTTGATATTGTTGTAAACTTATTAGGGTAGAATATATTTCAAGGGAAAAGGGTCAAATATACCCCTCTACTTTGTTTTATTAGTTAAATATACCCTTTGTTAGTGAAAGTTAACAAAAATACCCCTGCTGTCTTCAAACTTCACAGTTATGCCCCTATTTGGATGGAAATTCCCAAATCCTCTCAAATTACCCAATTTCAAAAAAATTACCCACTTTTTTTGTTGACCCGCCTGCCCGACCTGCCTATCATCACCATCAAGCTCTAGCTTCATCTTCTTCCTCCATGGAGAAAAAAAAGAAAAAAACAAGAACACACCCAAATAATAAAATCCCAAAACTCACCTCAAATTTAATCTTTAAATCCAACTCCAAATCTTGGTGCAGCCAGTACTTGATATACACATTAGTTTTACTAAGCACTAATTTTTTCCATTAGCATACCAAGATATACACATAAAACTGTCTGGAAAATAACCACAATGATTTAGCAAAAATTGTGCTTCTAGCAATTTTTTAACTATAAACAGCATAGTTTTTCATATCCTCATAGCAAATAGTAAAATATAGCACCAAGTCGCCATAGATGCCATGAGTTGATGTTAGAATTGACAGGATTTGGGAATGCTAGAAGAGCCAGATTCGAGGGCACCAATTTACCTGCAATGCGCTCATCACATTCTTTTATTAGCTTTGTGAACCTCGACTCTCCCGGTGCTAAACTAGCACCAGTTTCCAAGCCGGCCTTTGCAGTTTGGTATTCTTCAAGCTTCACACAGGCCAACCTGGAAAAGTACCCAAAAAAAAATAAAAAATTCAACAACGCAGTATCTAATAAAACAAGCACCGACAGTTAGCATGTGCTACTGCAAATAATAATATCGTTTCAGTTTGTCTTTGTTGTTCATCAGAAAATGCAGGGATGATAGGCGGGAAAATAACCTCAGTGATTTATCCACATTTGGGTGTGGTTTTGCTTTTTTCTTTTTTCCTCCATGGAAGAAGATGAAGCTAGGGCTTGATGATGATGATAGGCGGGTTGGGCAGGGCGGGCCAACAAAAAGAGTGGGTAATTTTTTTTGAAATTAGGTAATTTAAGAGGATTTGGGGATTTCCGTCCAAATAGGGGCATAAGTGTGAAGTTTGAAGACGCTAGGGGTATTTTTATTAACTTTTACTGACAGAGGATATATTTAACTAATAAAACAAAGTAGAGGGGTATATTTGACCCTTTTCCCAAAACAATAAGCTCGTGAATATGAATTCTCTTTTGCCATTTCCTCGACCAACGAACAAAAAAGAAAAAGATGGGCAATAGCAAAGAACAAAATAAGTATACTTTGCTAAAGAAGTAATTCAACTAAAAAAAGCTTTAACGCATATTGCATCATTTTTATCAGCTACCAAAAAATTTAGCATATTGGCTTACAATAGGTGAACTTCAAACTTACCGATGAATATTCTTTTTCCGTAGATACTTGTAAAATTTAGATTCAAATGGAATTAAAAGAATGCACTGCAAACAAATTTAAGAACTTGTCTCAAATGTTCTAGCACTTATATCGCGACACTAAATTATGTCCATTGTACCCAGTCTTCTCCACAAAGTGAGGCTTTCAGACCATTCGCTTGAATCTCCTGATCTTCTACTCCCAAACAGTGAAGTTGAAAGGGTAGGAAAGCAGGTCAGTTGACTGGTTTTAGTTTCGGCCATGAGATGACTTTTCCTTTACTCTTTCACAATCTCTCTCTGCCCACTGCTCTCCCTGTGTCTAGCCTCCTTTTCAGTCGCCCTCAACAACTAAAAAGGGAAGAAAATCTTACCTCTTTCTATTAACCCCGCTAAACAAAATCTTACCTCTTTCGATTAATATGATATATTGAAAATATCATGAAAATACATATATCATGTGTAGCTGAAATAATTACAAGTTAAAGTTTATTAAGCTGATAATGAGTAGAAGTTAACGTTTCTGCACAAATGCAACATTCTTCAGATTCAATGTAAAGCGTAGTAAAACAATATAAGGGTAGGATTTCCAAGAGACTAAAATCTTCAACCATGAAAGTAAGCAAGTCAAGTGTAGAAATGTGATACATGTGTAAATTGATGACTTCAGGGCAAGCTTCATCACATTAATTTTACAGAAAAACTTTCAAAGAAAGACCCAAAAAAAAAAAAAAAAAAAGGAACCCAGATAATCAAATTTTGGATTTCATCACCTTTCACTTTTCTAAGTGCAAAGTTTGAAACTCTGAGAACCAAAACGAAACGAAACAAAACAAAAGAAGAAAAAACGAAAACCCAGATGAACAAATTCTTCGATCTTCAAAAAAAATAGAGTTTCAACGTTGAAATTTTGAGGGGAAAAGGTAATGGATACCTTTGGGTTATTGTTGCTAAGAAGATGAAGAGATTGCAGTTGAAGAAATGAAAGCCATTTCTGAAGGGACCAAGTGCTGGGAATTTGTAACCGTACAGTTTTGCGTACTTGCATTTTTTTTTTTTAATTTTAAAATTGAAATTTTCTGATAAGGAACTGTGATTTTGCCTCTCCTATTATATATATATATATATATTTTTTTTTTTTTTTTTTTTTTTTTAACTATATATAAGCGTAAACCATAAGGTTTTGTCGTCCTCACAATATGGTTTGATCCTATCAGGCTGCTACACGTGTGTTGCTTTTTTTTCCCCTGCATATTGCCCTCATTCATTTCTCATTTGGGCCAACGTAATTGGACTTATTATTTTTGTCATCTTCACAGCCAGCCCATAGGGACCCACAGGGGTAATAAAGTTGGCATACTTGGTTGTTGTTGTTGTTGTTGCTTTCTTACTTTTGCATAATTGGTCATTTTGATATCAAAGTAACTTTTTGTGAATCTCTTTTAAATTGTTATTACTCTTTCGTCTCAAAATATTTATTATATTTGAAAATTAAATTACATAATTTTAAATAATATTTTTTTTAAAAATCATTATATTGTTAAAAGTATTGCAATTCATAGTATTAGTCATTTTATTTTTTAATATTTAAATTTTAAAATATTGAATTAATCTAATCCAATATAACTCTGAAGATTAGTCAAATTGTCTTCCAAAAACAGAACGTGACAATTATTTTGGGACAGTGGGAATATATTATTTATTTTTATATGTTCTGGTAAAATTTAGGCAACTTTGGAGTCTTTTTTTTTTGTGGAGCATTTATTATGTCTTACCATATCTTTTATTAAACCTCAAGTATTTTGCTTCTTTAGCGAGCTCATATGAGGTTATAAACATCTGTCCTAAAATTATGTTTAAGTATAGTTTTAAAATCTTTTACTTTATTAATGTACTTTAATTATTATTTATTACTCCAATATTCTTGTAAGATCGTTAGGTTTATTTGTGTAAAAACTTGAAACTAAGATTATAAATATTGTAGTATAAATTTGGAGTTAATGAATTTTTTTGGTGTATTAGATGATTCTAGAAGATGAAAACATAAATTTGTCTAATATTGGTGAAAATAAAATACATTATTAAATCTTAAATGAGTTCAAGATAAACACGAAATGAGTTTGAAGCAGAGTAGAGTTAGAGTGTTGGCTACGGGTTTGGTCGGATTCGGTAGCGCTTTGGTTAAAAACTTTTATGTGTCTTAAAAGTTCACTGAGTATGTATAGATTATTAATTTATAACTAAGTAACTTAAGAAAATTATGATTCGAAACTCATCAATTTCAAATTCTGGCTCCGCATCTGATTTGAAGTAAATAATCTCATCAAAATGAAACTTAAAGATGTTAAAAGGAGTTAAATGAAAGTTTTCCTTTTATATATTGGAAATATTTTTATTTGAAATTTTAATTATTATACAGTAAGAAAGTGTAACAAAAATTATATTTTTTTAATTAAAATATCTGCGTTTATATTTTGAGTTTGGGCCCGGGCTTCATGAAACTAGTATATATAGATATAGATAGATATTTCGATTACGTATATCAGAATATTAATAATATTTTTCATTACCTTTTTAAAGGTGTTCTGACTACAGTTGTTGGGATGTTTGGTCAAAATTATGTTGACTATTTTTATATGACTTTTCCGGCTATAGTAGTCGAAATATTTCATTCCCGAAATTTCCTGCCAGACATTACATTGCAGTGATCGGAAGTGGTGTTGGATAAATATTTTTTTAAAAAGATAAAACATAAAAATTGAATTTTTTGTCTACAGTAGTTGAAAAATTGCGACTGATTTTTTGTAATTAGAATTGGTAGTCCGAAAAAGACAATTTTCGGGTAGTGTGTAATCTATATATAATATAAAGCTAGGCAAAAGACAATGAGATGTATCTCTCTTTGGCTAAGAATCTCATTTATCTTTTTATCTCCTTTTTTTGGTGTTTCTCTCTCTTATTTTTTATTTATCTTATTTTAAAAATCTCACCTCCATAACTCACACCTTTTCAACTTCTACTCTTAATAACAAATAACAACCATAACTCTCACGTTTTTCATTCCCTTAACCCCAAATTTTAATGCTTAAATTAATGACATTTTATGATGTTTCACCGTATATTCTTTTGTAAGTTGTTTTTTTAATTTAAATTATCTATGATGGGTTACCATTTCCCAATTGCAAACTTTTTCTTTCAAATGTTAGCTTCTCGTAGCATATTTCATTCTAGTGATTTACATGAAAATGGGTATGTAATTTTAATTTCTTATGTTTCCTTGCTTACTTTGGCTCAAGTTTGAGTTGAAGATGGAGTTGTTCTTGCAAAGAATATTTAGTTGTTTGAATGTAATGAAAGTGAAAAGTAGATTTTAGGTGTTTTCCAAAGTTGTATTTGGAATTTTCATAGTTAAACGTTGATTTTCAAATAAAGTGAAAAAATTCCGAAAATAAAGAGAGAAATTCTTATGGCCAAACGGGTCTGATTTGTAAAATATTTATCGAACTCTGTCTAAACAGGGGTAAAAATAGGTTTAACTACAACTATCAAGAAAGTCTCGTCAAATCCTAAAATTTGCAAAAACAAAAAGCTACACTAGACACTAAGTAGATACTAGTTAACTAAAATTGATGCATTAGACCTAGAATATAAATTAAAATAACAAAAACTACAAAAAATTGTTTTTTTAAATTTATGTGTTACTTGCCAATTTCATTTTTTTTCATAGTTTACGTCAAATCTAACAGATGGAGTTCGGTAAATATATAAAAGAGACTAAAAGTGTTAACTTTTGACAAATTTAAAAAATCAACACTGTTAAATGCACAATTAAGAGACTATTTTTAAGCTACCCTCCGGACCAATTTTTCATTTTCTCAAAGAAAGACCATACATACTTGACCCTTTTTGGCCTACATGTTAACGTTTACCCGAGTGAATAGTGAAGACCAAAAAGGGCAGGGGTTTTTTTTATTAAAAGGAAATTCAAAAGAGAAACCCATTTGGTTAAAATTCAAGAATTAAAGGTAACTTCTTTTTTTTCTTCATTCTTCACTTACAATGGGCCAACTGTATGTCTTATTTTTTTCTTTTGGTTCAAAGTTTGGAACTTGTTGCTTTCTTGATGAAATTTTATGGTTTAATATGCTTGTTTTGTTTGCTTATTTCATGTTTCATAGCCAAATAATATCATCACGAAAATGAGCCATTCATCAGTGAAATCAGAGGAGCAAAAAGTTTTTTTTTTTTTGTGTTTAAAAAGCATATTAGAGAAACCCCATTTAACAATTTTTTGTTCTTCCTTACAAGTGTGCTAATTGTATGTCTTTGTTTGATAGTATAATGAGATTTTTTTTTGGTCAATTATTGAGTTTTGAAAGTGAAGAAGGTGAATCTTTTGGCTCAACAGCTCTTTTTGCTACAAAGTTTGGATCTTTTTGGTAATTTGATGTGTCAGAAACAAAAATAGCTGACTTTGTCATGAATTTTGCGAATGGGTTAACTTATTCTTTGAACCCATTTTGAAAAATTATGTTTGAGACTTTTTTGTTTCCTTGAGGATTACAGTTTTAACCTTTTTGCATTTGATGGCTTAATACGCTTGTCTTGTTTGCTAATTTCATTTTTCACAGGGAAAATAGTTATTAGTATCATGGAAAGTGGTTGTATAATGTTTTCTTTATCCTTTTGCATTTAAGATTTTCTGATTCGTTGTTAAAGTTTGAACTTTTTGGTTTGTTTGTGGAGGATTCTGTTTTGACACCCTATTGCATTTGATGACGTCCTATGTCTTACACGATCGTCATATGTTTTAATTTTATAGGGGACAAACTCACATAAAAGAAAGGTTGGGGGACCAATTTGGCATTTAAATTGGGCGCACACAGATTACCGGCAGTGAATGGTGAAGCCCTAATTCATCACTAAAACTTTTTTTTTTCGTTGCTCCATTGTCTTCTCACAATGAGCCAGCGGTATATCTTTCTTTGATAGTATAATGAGATGTTTTGAAGTATTGAATTTTGGAAGTGAAAAGGGTGTGTGTTGGTACTGAAAACTAGCTTGTTTTCTCTGTCAAATGTATCTAGGTAAGTGTTTGTTTAAACTTCATTTATAAAGATTCTGATGCTTGCTTCAAATTTGAAATTTTCTGCTTCTCTGGGGTTTCAGTTTTGGTTCTTTTGAACTTGTAGGAATTCTATGGTTTAATAGCTGACTTTTCCATTTTGAATATTTCTGATTGTTAAATTTTGGAACTTTCTGTTTTCTTGAGGATTATGTGTTTTTATCCTTTTGCATTTGGTGATATTCTGTGGCGTAATATGCTTTTCTTTTTTTGCTAATTTCATGGTTCACAGCAAAAATAGCTAATAATAGCATGAAAAGGGGTTGTATAAAGTTTTCTTTGAACTCATTTTGGAATTTTCTGATTCTTTGTTAAAGTTTGAAACTTTTTGGTTTATTGGGGATTCCGTTTTGACACCTTTATGTGAAAATTTGATGAAATCCTATGTCTTACTCAGTCGTCGTATGTTTCAATTTTATGTTTCATCATGATATGATGGGGATTGATTATTCTGCCTGAAATAACCTGCATTAGAGGTGGTCTTCTTTTTTTCTTCATTGCTTTGATGGTGTAAATTATAACGAAATGTTTTTTTAATTATTGAATTTTGGAAAGTGAAAAGGCTGAATCTTTTTGCTTCAAAGTTTGGTTCCTTTTGCTTTCTTGATGAAATTTTATGGCTTAATATGCTTGTTTTGTTTGCTAATTTCATGTTTCACAGAAAAAAAAAGAGCTATTCATCAGTGAAATCAGAGGAGCAAAAAGATTCTTTTTTTTCAGTTTAAAAAGCATATTAGAGAAACGCCATTTGGTTAAAAACCAAGAATTGCAGCTTAAAGAGATATTTTGTTGTGAACTATTGAATTTGGAAAGTGAAAAGGGTAAGGTCTATCGGATACAGCTTGCCTACCCATCAAAAGGTAGGGGAACGCTCTACCCTCTCCATACTGGGTATGTTGTTGTTGTTGAAAAGTGAAAAGGGTGAATCTTGATACTCAAAACTAGCTCTTTTTTGCTTCAAAGTATTGTTGTTTCACAAACAAAAATAGCTGGCTTTCTCATGAAATTTGTGAGGGGGTAAACTTAATTTTTTGCTAATTTGAAAATTTCTGATTGTTGAAGTTTGAGACTTTTTTGCTTTCTTAAGGATTATGTTTTTAACCTTTTTGCATTTGCTGAAATTTTATGGCTTAATATGCTTGTCTTGTTTGCTAATTTCATTTTTCAGAGCTAAAGTAGCTAATAATATTATGAAAAGTTGTTGTATATAGTTTTCTTTGAACCCGTTTTGAAATTTTCTGATTCTTTGTTAAAGATCGAAATTTTTTAGTTTATTTGGGATTCTGTTTTGACACTCTATTGCATTTGATCAAATCCTTTGTCTCACTCGGTCGTCATATGTTTTAATTTTATAGGGGACAAACTTCACATAAAAGAAAGGTTGGGGGACCAATTCTGTTTTAATTTTAATTGGGCACGCACAGCATACCATCAGTGAATGGTGAAGCCCTAATTGAGGCATTTATCACTAAAACTGATAAAGCTAAAAGGGATAAAAAATTTAAGTTTCAAAAGCATATTAGAGAAACCCCATTTGGTTAAAATTCAAGAATTTGCAGCTTAAAAGGTAACTTCTTCTTTCTTCCTTGCTTCATTATCTACTTATAAATGAGTTAACTTTATGTCTTTCTTTGATTGTATAATGAAATGTTTCTTTAGTTGTTGAATTTGGAAAGTGAAAAGGGTGAATCTTGATACTCAAAACTAGCTTTTTTTTTTGCTTCAAAGTTTGAAACTTTTTGCATTTGATGGAATTTTATGGTTTAATATGTTTTTTCTTCTTTGCTAAAAATAGCTGATTTTCCAATGAAATTTGGAAAATGAAAAGGGTAAACTCATTCTTTGAACCCATTTCAAAATTTTCTGATTGTTATCCATTTGGACATGAGTTTTATTCTCCTTTTTTCCGAAAAAATAAAATAATAATCTATATAAATATATAAAAGCAGGACATAGGGCCGCTCTCACATATCAGAATTCTTATTTATCTTTTTTCTTAAATTTTTGGCAATATTCCTTATTTTTCAGAATTTTCTGCACTTGATTCACACCCAAAAAAAAAAAAAAAAATGCGTCTCTTGAATTTTAAAAAGACATGAACACTCTTTCTTCACTGTTCCTAACTGCCACCTCTTCGGCTTCTTTCTCCCAACAAAGATTAAGTTCAAATTCTTGCAGCTAGGAAAAGGGAAGAAGAATACAAAGAAGAGAAAGAGGAAAATTCAGATGTTCCACCAGGTACATACTACAAAACCTAGATAATCAATTCATCTTCAGAAGAAGTTCCCCAAATTCCAAACAATGAAACTTATGGAGAAGTGTCAATTGTGACTGAAATTCCTAATTTTAGATCAAGCAGATGAGGATCAATGTCATGAAGCACTTACTTCATAAATACATGAAGAATTTTCCACAGAAGTCTGCTCATTTCCATGAAGTTGAAATTCATGGTAAGTTCCAGCTTCCTTTCCCTACACTGTAAGATCAAATTTTTGTATTCTCTTCGCCGCCAGGATTCTGTTATTCTCTCTTTACTGATTATTTCTTTGTAAGAAGTAAAATGAGGAGTAAACTCTTTCCCACAAGGTTTTATTGTTACAAAGTTACTACTACATTTTTTTTTTTGTGTGTGTGTCATATTAGGTCCTAAAGAAGACCAAGAAACCGAAGTAGAATTGAAAACATTATCAGTTGATTTGTTCCAAGTCATTTTGAGATCTGAATTGTGATATTCTCTTTGGCAGACATAACTTCTATATATACCCACAATAAGCAATGCGCGGCCAATCCCACGAGTTCCTTTTTCAGATAACCTCACTTGATTTTTTGGCAAAATTTCAGCTTGATTTTGAATGTGTGCATATGTGAAGGTAAGTCTTTAACTTCGTGTTTTCTCCTGGACAACCTAATGCAATTATAACCTCTTTACTGTTTGTTATCAACTTTGGTCGTTTGCTACCTTTCGGCTTTAACTTTTCTCAACTTTCGAGATTTCAGTTGACTCGAATTTAAAAGAAAGGTTTAAACGATAAATCTATATGTACATATATAAAGCTGGGAATAAAAAGGAGATGTGACGCTTTCCTGTGCCCAGCAATGCATCTATATCTTTTCTCCCTTTTTGGACAATTTTTCACTTTTCCCCTTTTTTGGCCTATTTCCTTCATTTATTATTTATGTGTGTTTCATAGGAAAAACTCAACAATCGCTTTTAATATTTACAACCAACAGCGGCTTCCTTATTTACATTCTTGTTACCTTGTTACCTCAACTTAAAAGAGATCAATAGTTCTACACTTTGCAACATGATTCGGAGCCAACAATAGAAGTTAATGTTTCAGCACAAATGCAACATTCTTCAGATTCAATGTAAACCAATATAAGGGTAGGATTTCCAAGAGAATAAATTCTTCAACCGTGAAAGCAAGCAAGTTAAGTATAGAAATGTGATACATGTGTAAATTGATGACTTCAGGGCAAGCTTCATCACATTAATTTTACAGCAAAACTTTTCAAAAAAAAAAAAAAGGAACCCAGATGATCAAATTCTGGATTTCATCACCTTTCACTTTTCTAAGTGCAAAGATTGAAACTCTGAGAACCAAAACGAAACGAAACAAAACAAAAGAAGAAAAAAACGAAAACCCAGATGAACAAATTCTTCGATCTTCAAAAAAAATTAGAGTTATAAAGTGCAAAAGTTGAAATTTTGAGGGAAAAAGGTAATGGATACCTTTGGGTTATTGTTGCCAAGAAGATGAAGAGATTGCAGTTGGAAGAAATGAAAGCCAACCCATTTCTGAAGGGACCAAGTGCTGGGATGCTGTAACCGTACAGTTCTGCGTATTTGCTTTTTTTTTTTTTTTTTTTTTTTTTTTGTATTTTAATTGAAATTTTCTGGTACTACACTTGTCACTCTACTGTGATTGGTTTTGCCTATCCTATTATATATACGTAGATAGATATTCCGAGTACATCTATCGGAATATTAATAATATTTTTCATTAACTTTTTAAAGGTGTTCCGACTACAGTTGTCGGGATGTTTGGTCAAAATTATGTTGACTATTTTTATATGACTTGTCCGACTATCGTAGTCGGAATATTTTATTCCCGAAATTTCCTGCCAAACATTACATTGCAGTGGTCAGAAGTGGTGTTGGATAAATATATTTTTTTTTTAAAAATAAAACATAAAAATTGAATTCCCCGTCTATAGTAGTTGAAAAATTGCGACTGATTTTTTGTAATCAGAATTGGTAGTCCGAAAAAGACAATTTTCTGTTAGTGTGTAATCTATATATATAATATAAAGGTAGGCAAAAAAAAAAAAGATGTGCATCTCTCTTTGGCCATGGATCCCATTTATTTTTTTTTCTCCTTTTTTGACGTTTCTCTCTTATTTTTTTATTTATCTTATTTGAAAAAATCTCACCTCTATAACTCACACCTCTTCACCTTCTACTCTTAATAACACATAACAACCATAACTACCATGCTTTTCATTCCCATAACCCCAAATATTTAATGTTAAATTAATGACATTTTATGATGTTTCAACATGTATTCTTCTGTAAGTTATTTTTTTAATTTAAATTGTCTATGATTGGTTACCATTTCCTAATTGTAAACTTTTCCTTTCAAATGTTAGTTTCTCATAGCATATTTCACTACGGTGATTTACATGAAAATGGGTATGTAATGAAAGCGAAAAGTAGATTTTAGGTGTTTTCCAAAGTTGTATTTGAAATTTTCATGGTTAAACGTTGATTTTCAAATAAAGTGAAAAATTTCCGAAAATAATTCTCATGGCCAAACGGGTCCGATTCGTAAAATATTTATCGAACTCTATCCGTAAGATTTGATGGAAACAGGGGTAAAAATAAATTTAACTATAAATATCAAGAAAGTCTCATCAAATCCTAAAATTTACAAAATAAAAAACTACACTAGACACTAAGTAGATACTAATTAACCGAAATTGATGCATTAGACCTAGAATATAAATTAAAAATAACAAAAACTACAAATTGCATTTCTAAATTTGTGTGTTACCTGCTAATTTCATTTTTTTCATCGTTTACGTCAAATCTAACACTCGGAGTGCGGTAAATATATAAAAGAAACTAAAAGTGCTAACTTTTGACAAATAAAAAAGACAAACACTGTAAAGTGCACAATTAACGGACTATTTTTAACCTACCCTCCAACATAAGAGACCAATTTTTCATTTTATCAAACAAACACCATACATACTTGACCCTTTTTGGGCTACATGTCAACGTTAACCCGAGTGAACCCAAAAAGAGAAGGGATTTTTTTTTATAAAAAAGAAATTCAAAAGAGAAACCCCATTTGGTTAAAATTCAAGAATTAAAGGTAACTTACAAATGAGCCAACTGTATATCTTTTTTTTTTTTTTTTTTTTTTTGGTTCAAAGTTTAGAACTTTTTGCTTTTTTAATGAAATTTTATGGCTTTATATGCTTGTTTTCTTTGCTTATTTCGGGTTTCATAGCAAATAATAATATCATCAAGAAAATGAGCCATTCATCAGTGAAATCAGACGAGCAAAAAAATTTTTTTTTTTTAGTTTAAAAAGCATATTGGAGAAACCCCATTTAGTTAAAATTCAAGAATTTGCAGCTTAAAGATAAATTTTTTTCTTCCTTACAAATGTGCTAACTGTAAGTCTTTTGTTTGATAGTATAATGAGATTTTATTTTTTTCAATTATTGAGTTTTGAAAGTGAAAAAGGTGAATCTTTTTGCTCAACAGCTCTTTTTGGTCAAAGTTTGGATCTTTTTGGTAATTTGATGTGTCAGAAACAAAAATAGCTGACTTTCTCATGAATTTTGTGAATGGGTTAACTTATTCTTTGAATTCATTTTGAAATTTTCTGATTCTTTGTTAAAGTTTGAAATTTTTTGGTTTATTTTTGACACCTTTATGTGAAAAATTGATGAAATCTTATGTCTTACTCGGTCATCGTATGTTTCAATTTTATGTTTCATATTGATATGATGGGGATTGACTATTCTGCTTGAAATAACCTGCATTATAGGTGGTCTTCTTTTTTTTGCCGAATCACATTTAGAAATGCTTTTTTTTCCCCACGAATGAAAGTTTCGTTGTTTGCCTGGTATGGTTGTGGATTCCTATCCTGTTTTTAGAATTTGGTTTTGTTCCAAGATCATGAAGCTTGAGATGTTTTTTACTAAGGAAAAAAACTGCTTTAAATCCTGTTTTTGAAGATGCTCGGTTAATCCTCGTGCTATTGTGACCTTCCTTATGGATTTTGATTTTAGTATATTCATCCTTCACAAGGTTACTTCCGTTAAATTCATTTTATTTCTTGATCAGGTTTTTCGTTTTCAAGATTGTTTCCCTTCTCACAAACAAAGAAGAGAGGGGGGGGGGGGGGGGGGGGAGAGAGAGAGAGAGAGTTTGTTGACCTTTTTGGCTTTGTGGTCATGTACACTATTTTGTTTCTGCCATTGGGGCGGAAAGAACAAAGTGCTTCCAGATGGATCCACTTCGTATGTGGGAGGTATTACCGATCAGATTATTGTGAAGACAGGCATAAAGTAGAACGATTTTGTGAATGCAGTTTTCGACCGATTAGGGATTGATCCTTCAGATAAAGTCTTACAGTTTACAGTGAAGTTTGATAAGGGCCCAATTGATACGGCTCAGAGACCAAGAAGGTGTCAATATTTTGTTACAATTTAATGACGGTTTTGCCCACGTTTATGCATCAAGTTCAGAGAAGGAGCCTAATTCTGCAGTTGCTCCGGCTACCACTAGGTAATGGTCGTTTTATAATGGTCCACAGGTTCTTATCATGGTAATTATTTTTTGGAGAAAATGACAAAAATGGCCCCTTATGTTTGAGGGTGGGTTCAAAGTAATCCTTTAAGTATGCACTTAACAATTTTGATTCTATAAGTTTGCCAAAAGTTAACACTTCTAATCTCCGTCAAGTATTTATCAAACTCTGTCAGTTAGATTTGATGGAAAATATGTAAAAAAGATTTAACTATAAACATTAAGAAAGTGTCATCAAATCCTAAAGCATGCAACACAAAACACTACAGTAGATACTAAAAATTAAAAAAATAGCAAAAAATACACCTCAAAAAGCTGCATTGGACTTAGAAAATAACAGAAACTACAAAATTGTACCTCTAAATGTAAGTCACCATTAATTTCCTTTTTTTCTCATAGTTCCTGTCAAATCTAACGAACAAAGTTGTGTACATATTTGACGGAGGCTACAAGTGTTTAACTTTTGGCAAACTTGAAGGACCAAAACTGTTAAGTGCATATTGAAGGGACTATTTTAAACCTACCCTCAAACATGAGGGACCGTTTTTGTCATTTTTTCAATTTTTTTTTTTTTTTGAATACCTAGAGTTTGATTGTAAATAATGTTGTATGTTCTATCACAGGATTTCAACCACTGAGGTCGAAGCAGTCTCTCTCGGAAGTGCTGAGGATGAACAAGTGAGTGCCGATTCCAATTCTCGCACCTTCACACCAATGGATCACTGATGGAACTCCAGATGCTGCTGCCAACTGGAGTGAATTACTTGTTGGGGAAGGACAAGCCTTTCGAGAACGCTGATGCTTTTAGGAAGAACAAGTGAGTGCCGATATTCTTTGAACCCATTTTGAAAAATTCTGGTTGCTAAAGTTTGAGACTTTTTTATTTTCTTGAGGATTATGGTTTTGTCCTTTTTGCATTTGATGAAATTTTATTGCTTAATATGCTTATCTTGTTTGCTATTTCATTTTTCCAGCAAAAATAGCTAATAATAGCATGGTATGAAGGAACAAGGTGATTTGGGGGTGGGATGGACAAGGGGTGGGGGATGGGGGCGTTGGATGGGTGAGGGAGGAGACAATGAACTTAGAATGTGACTCATGGAACTTGTTTTCCCTACTTCCATTAGGGAAGTCATCTTCTTCATTTTTAAGGAACTTGTTTTCCTAGAGAAAATGTTTTCTAAAACAATTTGCACAACCAAACATGGGAAAATTGGAAAATGTTTTCTTCCGTACCAAACACACCCTTAGATAATGCTTTTGTTCCTATACAGAAGGAAATTCATTATCCTGTTTTTTTGTCACTGGCTGTTGATTCTTATCCTGTATTTAGAATTTGGTGTTTTTCCAAGATCATGAAGCTTGATATGCCTTTGTTTAAAGGAAAAACTGCTTTTACTCCTTTATGTGAAGGTGCTTAGTTAATCCTCGTGCTATTGTGACCTTTCCTATGGATAGCGATTTTACTGTTCTTTCATTAGTAACCTCCGTTTAATTCATTTTATTTCTTGATCAGGTTTTTCATTTTTAAGATTGTTTCCCTTCTCACAAATAAAAAAGAAAGAAAGAAAGAGAGAGTTTGTTGCCTTTTTTGGCTTTGTGGTCATGTACTTGTTCACGATGGGAACTGAAGATAACACATGTCTTTATTAATAGGGTAACGAACACTAAAGATAAAGGCTTATATTTGCATCGCCATCAACTTATTAGACTTGAAACCTGCATTTCCAAAAAAGAAGAATTAAGGAAGAGTTGAATGAGATAATAAAGAACGGGGACATGAAGAATGGGACTAGTATGATTGTTCATGGACTAGTATGATTCATGGGTACATGAAGAACGGGTGCTGAGGTTGCTGCTAAGTTTTTCGAGAAAATGATGGTACACGAGGATGTGAAGCGCGTTTTATTGAAGCCAAATGAGGCTACTTTTGTTAGTATTCTTTCTTCTTTCACGTTTCTCGATGTTGATGTGGCGTTATATCTTGGAAAGCATGTACATGCTTTCATGTTAAAGAATGAGGAGTACTCGAGTGTCTTGATGACGACCGCATTGATCGCATTTTATGGGAAGATGGGTTGTTTGGTATATGCTTCGAAGGTATTTGATGCAATGGTTATCAAGAAGGTTGCGCTTGGAATGCTATGATTTCTTCTGTGCACGTGCCAAGCTTGTCGATTTGGGTTTTAAATTGTTTGAAACAATGTCACATGAATTTGGACTTGTACAAAAGATGCAACATTACGGTTGTGTGGTTGGTTTGAAACAATGTCATATGAATACACAAGGTTCCAGCCAACAGTTTTATTTAGTAGAGCTGATAACTGCAGCAGCTTTTATTTGCAAAATTTTCAATGAGCCTGCCTGGTGATGAAATCTCGACTCATCAAAATCAGCTAAATAAGATACTGCATATGGGTTTTGCACGGAGATTGAAGCACTGGTTAAAGAAAGCTGCAGCGTAGCAGATAAAAGCTAAGCAAATGATAGATTTTTGCGAAACTGCACGGCAGACATGGTTCCCAAGACTGTTTGGCGAGGTATTTCTTTTTGTTTTCTACTTCTGTTTTTCTGAATCTTTTTCTTTGCCCCAAAACTTTGAAGTTATGGAGGGATTTACTAATTAATTAATCTGAACAATAGTCGATCACGATAAACATCATTTAAAGGCAAGCGGTTCTGCTTGATTTTTTCCTGAATGAAGCGTCAAATCCATATGGATTTCAATCACTAGCATTTCCATCACTCAATTGAGTGTTTATGTGTATCTTATTTTGGGCTTTGAACATTACTCGCAACCATTTTGCAGGTATCTTTATGCATAGTTGTTGTATGACAGTGATATCCAGGTCAACCAGTCCGTCTACCTTCCACCAATATAGATATCGGGTAACTCTATCATCTGAGACTTATAAGGGAAGAGTTCTTCCAGTGTCATCTCTCTGCTAGGACCTTGGTTTTCGAGGTTGTTTCTCTCTAGACCAACCTCATTGTGGTTTTTGCTATTCAAGTTATTGTTGCTGAGCAATATCGATGAATATCTTTTTCATTTTGATGTACACGGAACATTGGAACTCTTTTAGGAACTTCAGTGTGCTCTCTTCTGTGATTCCAATTTCCTGACAGATTATCACATGTTTTACTATGATCTTGTCCTTGCGTGTTTTACATGATCTTTAAACATTTTATTATCAACCTGTAGAACTTTACCAATTCATCTTATTTACACTCAAATTCTTCTTTAGGTACTTAAATGTCACAAAGCGCTATGAGCAACCCATAAATTAAGCATACGAATTACGCTAATATACCTCACTGTTAACATTGTTGGATTATGAAATTCTGAAAATGTTTTAGATAAAATGTCAGCCTTAGTGCTGTCTGAACTTATCACTGTGTTGCTTATCTCTGTTGCTCTTTTTCTTTCATGTGGTGAAGTGATATAGCAGGAAATTGTATCTTAGAGCTTGCACAAGATTTCAAGGACACAAGGAACAAAAATGAGGAAAATGAGGTGGCAGAACATGACGATACATCTATCTTCAGAATTATCAATGCCTTGGTTCTGATAATATTTTTTTTAATAACTGAGATATTCCGGAGAGCCAGCCCACACAAGTTTCAAACTCGGTGGATAATGGACCTACCTTTCTACCATTCTCCTCTTTAATGTCAGGTCCGCTCTTATCCCATAAGTGCTTCATTCATCCGTTTTAAGTTTGTTTTCACTTATATGGTTCTTTATTTTTTAGGTTTGTATGCTTTTTGCTATGTTGCTCGGACTCTCCAAAAATGTTGCCACATCATGTCGGATTCTTAAAAAATGCTCTACTTTTGGAGGTTCTAACATGCACACGATGACATTTTTGAAGAACCTGAGGAACATAGCAAAAAAGTACATAAACTTACAAAATAAAGAATCATACAAGTCAAAAAAACAAACCTCAACATGGATGATTCAAAATGTTGCTGCATCCGTGTAGGATCCTCCAAAAATGCACTACTTTTGGAGTATCCGACGATATTTTTCAAGAATTCGAGCAAAATAGGCTTTTCCTCAGCAGTTTGGTTGAATGAACTCACAGCTCACTGTTTCACTTTTGCTAATTTTTTTGTTCTTTTCAACTATAGAATAGAAGAATAATGAAATTCTAGAGATCAGCTAAAATATTTTTCCCTTATACTGCTTTTATGTAGGACTTTTGAATTAAAATATACATGAAGATCAACAAGGGAAGAGATTGAGTTGCAATTTAATTCTTCCGAAGTATTTTTGTTCTTTTATTTTCACACAAAGGTTTGATATTCCAAAGTTGATTGATAGTGCAAGCTTATGAATGTCATAAAATCCAATTTTTAAAAGCGAAAGGCGCAAAGAAACAATAAGGTCCATGAGGCTTGAAGCGATAAAATTTGTCAGGGGGTAAAGTTTTGAACCTATTTTGAAAAATTCTGGTTGCTAAAGTTTGAGACTTGTTTTCTCGAGGTTTATGGTTTTATCCTTTTTGCATTTGATGAAGTTTTATGGCTTAATATGCTTGTCTTCTTTGCTTATTTCATATTAATTGCTAATTATGTCACGAAAAGTGGTTGTATAAAGTTTTCTTAGCATTTTGAGAATTTCTGATTCTTTGTTAAAGCTTGAAACTTTTTGGTTTGTTCGGATTCTGTTTTGACACCCTATTTTATTTGTTGAAGTCCTATGTCTTTCACGATAATCATATGTTTATTTTTATGTTTGGTAGTGATATGACAGAAACTGGAGACTATCCTGCTTGAGATTTACCTATGTAGGTGGTTTTCATTTTTGGCTGACATATTTAAATAAAGCTATCGTTCCAACGACCAAAAATTCTTCATTATCCTGGTTTTGTGGTACTGGTTGTTGATTTGTATCCTGTATCTAGAATATGGTTTGGTTCCAAGATCATGAAGCTTGAGATGTTTTTACAAAAATTTTAATCCTGTATTTGAAGATGCTTGGTTAATCATCATGCTATTTTGACCTTTCTGATGGATTGTGATTTTAGTACATTCAGCCTTCATAAGTAACTTCCGTTAAATTCATTTTGTTTCTTGATCAGGTTTTTAGTTCAAATCCTAGACACTGCTTGATCAGGTTTTTAGTTTTCTAGATTGTTACCCTTCTCCGAAAAAAGAAAAAGAAGGGATGGGAACTGAAGATAAAAGACTCTTTTTTTTTTCTGCCATTGGGGCGGAAAGAGCGAAGTGCTTCCAGATGGATCCACTTCGTATGTGGGAGGTATTACCGATCAGATTATTGTGAAGACAGGCATAAAGTACAATGATTTTGTGAATGCAGTTGTCGACTGATTAAGGATTGATCCTTCAGATAAAGTCTTGCAGCTTACACTGAAGCTTGATAAGTCTCAATTGATATGACTGAGAGACCAAGAAGGTGTCGATACTTTGTTGCAATTTAATGATGGTTTTGGCCCATGAAGTTCGGAGAAGGAGCCCAATTCTGCAGTTGCTCCTAAGATGGCTACCACTAGGTAATGGTCATTTTATAAGGGTCCACAAGTTCTTATTATGGTAATTTTTTTGGAGAAATGACAAAAATGCTCTCTTATGTTTGGGGGTGGGTTCAAAGTAGTCTCTTAAGTATGCACTTAACAGTTTTGGTCCTTTAAGTTTGCCAAAAGTTAACACTTCTAATCTCCATCAAATATTTATCGAACTCTGTCAAATCTAGAAACATCATTCTAGAAATACAAAAATTGTACCTCTAAATGTAAGTCACCACTAATTTCCTTTTTTTCTCATAGTTCCTGTCAAATCTAACGGTCATAGTTCGGTAAATATTTGACGGAGATTACAAATGTTAACTTTTGGCGAACTTGAAGGATCAAAACTGTTAACTTCATACTTACGGGACTATTTTAAACCTACCCTCAAACATAAGGGACCATTTTTGTCATTCTCATTTTTTTGAATTCCTAGAGTTTGATTGTAAATAATGTTGTATGTTCTATCACAGGGTTTCAACCACTGAGGTCGAAGCAGTCTCTCTCGGAAGTGCTGAAGAAGAACAAGTGAGTGCCGATACTCCAATTCCTGCACATTCACACCAATGGATCACTGATGGAACTCCAGATGCTGCTGTCAACTGGAGTGAATTACTTGTTGGGGAAGGACAAGCTTTCGAGAACGCTGATGCTTTTAGGAAGAACAAGTGAGTGCTGATATTCTTTGAACCCATTTTGAAAAATTCTGGTTGCTGAAGTTTGAGACTTTTTTGTTTTATGAAATTTTATGGCTTAAGATGCTTATATTGTTTTCTATTTCATTTTTCTAGCAAAATTAGCTAATAATATACTGGGTATGTTGTTATTGAGAAATTCTGTTAAGGTTTGGAACTTTTTGTTTTCTTGAGGATTATGTTTTCTTTATCCTTTTGCATTTGATTAGATTCTATGGTTTAATATGCTTGTCTTGTTTGCTAAATTCATGTTTCATAGCAAAAATAGCTAATAATATCGCAAAAGGTGGTTGTATAAAGTTTCCTTTGAACCCATTTTGAAAATTTCTGATTCTTTGTTAAAGTTTGAAACTTTTTGGTTTGTTGGGGATTCTGTTTTGACACCCTATTGTATTTGATGAAGTCCTTTGTCTTACACGACCATCATACGTTTTAATTTACGTTTCATAATGATATGACCAAGATTGGGGACTATTCTGCTTGATATTTACCTATGTAGGTGGTTTTTGTTTTTTACTGGCTCACTTTAGGGTGTGTTTGGTATGAAGGAAAATGTTTTCTTGGGAAAACAAGTAGGTTTATTATTTATTTTCTTGTGTTTGGTAAGTAAGCAAACACGAGACAGTGAGCTTAGAATGTCAAGGGGTGGGGATTGGGGGAGTTGGATGGGTGTGGAGGAGACAGTGAGCTTAGAATGTCATTTTGCACAACCAAACATGGGAAAATTAGAAAACATTTTGTGGAAAATGTCTTCTTCCATACCAAACACACCCTTAGATAATGCTTTTGTTCCTATGCAGAAAGAAATTCATTATCGTGTTTTTTCGTCACTGGTTGTTGATTCCTGTCCTGTATTTAGAACTTGGTTTGTTCCAAGATCATGAAGCTTGAGATGTCTCTATTTAAAGGAAAAACTGCTTTTAATCCTTTTTGCGAAGGTGCTTAGTTAATCCTCGTGCTATTGTGACCTTTCCTATGGATAGATTTTACTTTTCTTTCATAAGTAACTTCCGTTAAATTCATTTTATTTCTTGATCAGGTTTTTCATTTTCAAGATCGTTTCCCTTCTCACAAACCGGGGGAAAAAAAAGAAAAAAAAAGAAAGAGAGTTTGTTGCCCTTTTTGGCGTTGTGGTCATGTACTAGTTCCTGATGGGAATTGAAGATAACACGTGTCTTTATTAATAGGGTGACGAACACTTCTGAAACATGAGAAACTATGAAAGATTATATTTGCATCGCCAACAACTTATTAGACTTGAAACCTGCATTTCCAAAAACGAAGAATTAAGGAAGAGCTGAATGAGATAATAAATACTTGTAGATAAAATATTCTGAAAGATAAAATGGATAGATTATAAAACATCTATGACCCTTTTCATAGAAAAATAAATCAATGGTTTATGTTTAGTCGTGGCTTCAATAATTCACCGAAAGAGATTTAGGAAAATGCTTTCTGGAAACTAAAGCATATGTTAGTTGATAGTATAACAAGAAATGATCAAATGAAATGCTAATAGCTAAGTCAAACCAAAAAAATCTACGTAGAGATCAAGTTGAATACCTGGTCACTTTAACTTTTCTGTGCTTTTGCGTTCACGTAATTTTTCTGTGTTCCAAGTTGAATACCTGGCCAAACCACGATTAAGTGCTAACACTTTAAGTACAAACACATTTCATGCATCTATTGGCTTGGTATAATCATCGGCCACGGATAAGTTTTTCAGTTCTCTTTTGTTTTGTGAGACAGTGAAAAATGTCTTTGACTGCTTATTAATTACTTCTCCACGATCTTAGGTGCTGACAATGTTTAATCTGTTGGAATGCCGAACCTGAAAAAACCTGAACATATGCTTCAACTTCTGCCTATTTGGCTTCATATATAGGCAAGAACCTTCACTGTCCAGTCTTGAGAAGAGGGGTCTTGAGTGACCCATATGTGTGTACTTCTTTTATCGGGTTGTATTCGCACGAGGCTGAACTCGGGAGTGCACGCAAGGTGTTTGATGAAATTCCTGAACCGTGTGTTGTTTCGTATAATGCGATGCTTGATGCTTGTGGGAAAAATGGAGGTATGGGTTTGGGGTTCTTGATATTTTCTCGCATGCCGTATAGAGATGTTTATTCATGGACTAATATGATTCATGGGTACATGAAGAACCGGTGCTCTGAGGTTGCTGTTAAGTTTTTCGAGAAAATGATGGTGCACGAGGATGTGAAGTGCGGTTTACCAAATGAGGCTACTTTTGTTAGTGTTCTTTCTTCTTTCACGATCTTCGATGTTGGTGTGGCATTATATCTAGGCAGGCAAGTACATGCTTACATCGTCAAGAATGAGGAGGACCTGAGTGTCTTTCATGACGACTGCATTGATCGCGTTTTACTGGAAGATGGGTTGTTTGGTGTATGCTTCAAAGGTATTTGATGTGATGGTTAGCAGGAAGGTTTGTGCTTGGAATGCTATGATTTCTTCCTAGCTTTGAATGGTAGAGAGAAGCAGGCATTAACGATGTATGAGAAGATGAGAGCAAAGGGGATGCAACCAAATGAGATTACTTTCATGGCAATTCTATCAGCTTGTGTGCGTGCCAAGCTTGTTGATTTGGGTTTTAAATTGTTTGAAACACTGTCAGATGAGTTTGGACTTGTACATAAAATGGAACATTATGGTTGTGTCATTGATCTCGTAGGTAGAGCTGGGCTACTACAGGAAGCACACGATATTATAAAGAAGATGCCTTTTGAAGCTGATCCCACTGTGTTGGGTGCTCTGATGGGTGCTTGTAGACTTCATGGAACTATTGAGTTGGGAAGTGAAGTATCACAGCTGTTGCTCAAGTCTCAACCGAACCATTCTGGGCGATATGTGCAACTCTCAAGCATTTATGCTGCTGCCTTGAGAAAAGCAATGTTAGATGATGGAATACACATGGTTCCAGCCCACAGTTTTATTTAGTAGAGCTGATAAATGCAGCAGCTTTTATTTGCACAGTTATTAATGAGCCTGCTTGGTGATGAAATCTCGACTCATCAAAATCAGCTATAGAAGGAGACTGCATATGGTTTTTGCACAGAGATTGAAGCACTGCATATGGGTTTTGCACATATGGGTATGTTGTTGTGTTGTTATTGCAGTCTTACAGATAAACATTCATCAATTTTTTATTTTGAATTGGTCTGTGAGCTCAAGCTAACATAGCTAGACAGATCAAGGAGATGATTTTTTTTTTTTTGGTGAGAATTCACGGCAAACCTGGTTCCAAAGTCTGTTTGATGATATATTTCTTTTTGTTTTCTACTTTTGTTTTTCTGCATCTTTTTCTTTGCCCCGGAATTTTGAATGAGCAGTTTGCTAATTGATTAATCTGAACAATATTGATCACGATAAACATCATTTCAAGACAAACGGTTTTGTTTGTATCCTTCTTGATTCAAGTGTCAAATCCACATGGCTTTCAGTCACTAGCAATTCTATCACTCAATTGTGTGTTCATGTCTATCTCAATTAAGGCCTTAAACATTACTCCTGATCCCAGATTTCGCAGGTGTCTTTATGCAAGTTATTGTTCAAATGGAAGATCCTTTTTTGACGCCTCACTGCTTTTGTATTAGTCAATTGAAAATAGTGAAAAGAAATACCAAGACTTTCACGTTGTTCACAAATCAATGTACAGGTCTTTGTGTAGATAATAGAATTCTCAAATAAAATCTACCAACAAACAAAACTTTATCACTGCATATTACAGTATTCATCTTTGACTGCTTATTAATTACTTGTCCGTGATCTTAGGTGCTGACAATGTTTAATCTGTTGGAATGCCGAACCCAAAAAACCTAACATTACATCAAACACAAAAACCACATCAAAGTTCCCTGTCACTACTCTAATGCATCTTTTGCTATTCATCTTCAATCCTTATCAATCACAACTTTGCCTTTGCCAATTATTTCATATCTTTAATCAAATCTAACTTTCTTGGATATATAGATTTTTCTTTTGGGTTTGTTTCCAGGGTTTATTGGTATTTTGCCACGAAGATTAAATGCTTTTTGAACTGTCCATAGCAAAGGACGGAACATATGGTGAAAAAAGGGTGCCCTAGTTTCTCCATTTTGTCTTCGATCTTCGATCTCTTCTAACTTTTGAATTAGGTTTTTCATGAAACAAGAAAACGACATAAATTGAAGTCTCTAAAAGAAATCGATGGAATAAAAAGCACAGAGCCATTTTCCATTGGTGCTATGATGTTGCCAACATCTAAGAGAGAAGAAAGATGGACTGAGAAAGGAAATACATTTAAAAGTAGAAAATAATTATGATTACAGTACAAATAAGATTATAATTGTCTTTACTGTTCTTTAGTTATAAATAATGACAATTTGTTAAACTTAAAATATATTTAATTTTACCTCTAAAATTACTTGATAGTACTAACAGTGCACCAAACTTAAACTCAGAAAGAGTAAAATATTTACCGAACTCTGTTTATTAGATTTGACAGGAAATGAAAAAAAAAAAAAAAAAAAACAAAGATTTAACTATAAACACCAAGAAAGTCCCATCAAATTCTAGAATATGTAACACACAAAATTACACTAGACACTAAAAAGATATTAAGAAAAAATAGAGAAGTTACACCTCAAAAATCTGCACAAAACTATAGAAACAAATAAAAAATAGTAGAAACTACAAAAATTGTACCTCTAACTGTAAAAATACATAAATAAATTAAAAATAGTTGAAACTATAAATATTGTACCTCTAAATGTGAGTTCCTGCTAATTTCCCATTTCCATAATTTACATCAAATCTAACAGACAAAGTTTCGTAAATATTTGGCGGAGACTAAAAGTGTTAACTTTTGACAAACTTAAAGGACAAAAACTGTTAAGTGCATACTTAAAATACTATTTTGAAGCTACCTCAAACATAAGGGACCATTTGGCTTCATATATAGGCAAGAACCTTCACTGTCAAGTCTTGAGATTCGCATGTGAGTTAACTCGGGAGTGCACACATGGTGTTTGATGAAATTCCTGAACCGAGTGTTGTATCGTATAATGCGATGCTTGATGCTTGTGGAAAAAACGGGGATATGGGTTTGGGGTTTTCGATGTTTTCTCGGATGCCGTATAGAGATGTTTATTCATGGACTAGTATGATTCATGGGTAAATGAAGAATGGGTGCTCTGAGGTTGCTGTAAATTTTTTTTCGAGAAAATGATGGTACACGAGGATGTGAAGCACGTTTTATTGAAGCCGAATGAGGCTACTTTTGTTAGTGTTCTTTCTTCTTGCACGTTTTTGGATGTTGGTATGGTGTTATATCTAGGGAGACAAGTACACGCTTACATGGTAAAGAATGAGGAATACTTGAGTGTCTTCATGACGACCACATTGATCGCGTTTTATGGAAGACGGGTAGTTTGGTATATGCTTGGAAGGTATTTGATGCGTTGGTTATCAAGTAGGTTTGTGATTAGAATGCTATGATTTCTTCCCTAGCTTTGAATAGTATAGTGAAGCAGGCATTAATGATGTATGAGAAGATGAAAGCAAAGGGGATGCAACCAAATGAGATTACTTTCGTGGCAGTTCTATCAGCTTGTGTGCGTGCCAAGCTTGTTGATTTGGGTTTTAAATTGTTTGAAACACTGTCACATGAGTTTGGACTTGTACATAAAATGGAACATTATGGTTGTGTCGTTGATCTCGTAGGAAGCATACGATATTATAAAGAAGATGCCTTTTGAAGCTGATCCCACTGTGTTGGGTGCTCTGATGGGTGCTTGTAGACTTCATGGAACTATTGAGTTGGGAAGTGAAGTATCACAGCTATTGCTTAAGTCTCAACTGAACCATTCTGGGCGATATCTGCAACTCTCAAGCATTTATGCTGGGTAGAGAGGTGGAACCACGCTGCTGCCGTGAGAAAAGCAATTTTAGATGATGGAATACACAAGGTTCCAGCCCACAGTCTTACTTAGTAGAGTTGATAACTGCAGCATTTTTAATTTGTAAAACTTTCAATGAAATCTGGACTCATCAAACTGATCAAGAAGATGATACATTTTTGTGAAAACGCACGGCAAACCTGCTTCCCAAGTCTGTTTGTTGAGGCATTTCCTTTTGTTTTCTGCTTTCATAATTTTTTTTCTTTGCCCTGAAATTTTTAAGTTATGAAGTGGTTTGCTAATTAATTAATCTGAAGAATAGTTGATCATGATGAACATCATTTAAGGGCAAGCAGTTTTTTATCCTTCCTAAGTGAAGTGTCAAATCCACATGGATTTCAGTCTCTAGCAATTCTATCACTCAATTGTGTGTTCATGTCTATCTCAATTAAGGCCTTAAACATTACTCCCCATCCCAAATACTGCAGGTGTCTTTATGCAAGTTATTGTTTAAATGGAAGATCGTTTTTTGATATCTCACTGCTTTTGTAGTAGTCAATCAAAAATAGAGAAAAGAAATACCAAGAGTTTCACGTTGTTCACAAGTCAATGTACAAGTCTTTGTGTAGATAATAGAATTCTCACATTAAAATCTACTAGCAAATAAAACTTTATCACTGCATATTATAGTGTTCATGTAAATTTGATTTCATTTGGATCACAATGTTTTATGCGCGGATTGTACCTCAAGTCCCCTTTCCTAATCACAAGATAAACTGAAGGTATAACACTAGTAAATACGCATTTCGAAGATTGATCAGATAGTATAATTCGAAAAAATAAAGGATTTAACGGTATTAGTGGCTCTCTCTCTGATTTTGAAAACTCGTGAATATTTTGTCTCTCCCTCTTCAATTTGATAACTTTCAAGGTCCATTGCTAGGTAATCTTTCTTTTTGCAAAATTTTTCTGTTTACAGGATTCATATTTTTCCATTCTATATAATAGTTAAAACATTTTTGTATCATCAATTGTTCTCTTTTTTTTTTTCCAGCTGTGAAAAGATGGATGATTATGTAGGATCCTGTTCAAAAGAATGACTCAAAAAACTGCTTATAACCATAGAAGGAATATCACTAGTAGCAACTGGCAAATTTCTATATGTTTCTCTGAAGAGATTTAAAGACTAATCCACAGTCAGCTTATAACTGAACCGTGCTAGCATTTGTAATGTGGGAAAAAAAATGAAGGGTTGGACTGAGTTGGACCATTGAACTTTATAGAAGAGAAGTTTGCTAATTCCTTAACAAAATTGGCTTCTGAAAGAGAAGTTATTAAGGCTATTTTTGTGCAATTTCTGGAGTGGCTCCAGAAGAATGGTCCATTCGATGTTGTTGTGGACCGTGCAAATGTCGGCCTTATCACTCAACGAATTTCATCTTTCAGCTCAGATCTATTTGTTAAATAATTGAGACATATGAGTGAATCGAAGAAGTTATTTGCATAAAAATAGCGCTGGTGGTCTGGCTCAACATCCTAAGAACAAGAAGTTGTTAGAAAGCTGGAAAATAGCGAGTGCACTTTACTGCGTTTTTGTTTAGCAAGTTCATCAGAGGGAGAAACAGAGAAAAATTATCTGCAAACATGTCTGTTTATCGGGATCTTCTCTCTGGTGATTAGCTCCTCTCAGATTCATTTCCCTACACAGAACTTGCGAATGGAGTGCTCTGTAAGTACAAGGGTCGTTAATTAAGGGAGCCATTGATGTAAATATCGGGGCCGAGTCCATCTGCTGAAGGTGCAAATGAGGATGTCTTTATGCAAGTTATTGTTTAATGGAAGATCCTTTTTTGACGACTTTCCTTAACGCGCAGTCACTGCTTTTGTAGTAGTCAATTGAATATAGTGAAAAGAAATACCAAGAGTTCTATGTTGTTTCATAAGTCAATGTACAATTAAAAAAAATGGACTTAAAAGTATTAGTGACTCTCTCTGATTTTGAAAACTTGTGAATATGTCGTCTCTTCATCTTCCATCTGATAACTTTCAGTGTCCATCGCTCGGTTATCCTTCTGCTTGAAAAAATCTTTCCGTTTAAATGATTTGTATTTTTCCATTCTATAGAGTAATTACTAGTACCAGTATTTTTTTATCATCTTGGAATATCAATTTTTTTTCCCAGATGTGAAAAGATGGATGATTGCATTGTATCTTTCCAAAAGATTGACACCAAAAGCTACTTGTCACCATGGAAGTGACATTACTGGTAAAATTTACTTTCCTTCTACTTTATGATACGTACTAGCATTTGAAATGCTCAAAAAATATGAAGGGTTAGACTCAGTTGGACTATTGAACTTATTAAAAGAGAAGTTTGCTAATTCCTTAGCAAAGTTGGCTTGTGAAAAGAGAAGTTATTAAGACTAATTTCGTGCAATTTCAGGAGTGAATTCAGAAGCATGCATGGCCCTTTCGATGCAGTGGTGGATGACGCAAACCGTACCACTCAACGGGAAAAAAAGACTTGATGACGGCTGCACATACTCGAAGGGTTCTTTAGCTGGCACTTAGACTGCTACTACTATGAAAAAAGTCAATAGAATGCGATAGGGGAGGAAAAAAAGCTCGACTAAGGCCTCTTGAAGTCTTTGTAGCTGTTCTCTGGACTTTAGCTAGGTCCACCATAAAGAAAAGTTGTTGGCAAAAGCGTGGCTTAGGTGTGACAGGTATTCAATTGCCACCAACTCTTAAGCACACCCATTGGCATGGGATCGGAAGACTTCCAGTTTCGTAAATGTGTCCATAACTATTTTAATTTCTCACAGGTCAGATCTCTTGCCAATAAATTAAGACAGATGAGTGAATCGAAGCAGTTATTTTGCACAATAATTATGCAACTGTTGGTCCTGCAACATCCTAATAACATGAAGTTGTTAGAGAACTGGAAAAAAGCGGGTTCTCACTTCCCCCAACGCAACTCAAACCTTCAGCCTACCGGTTGATGGTAAAGGTGCTTAACCACTTGAGCTACCCTTGCTTGCCAAGATGGAGGTGTTGATGATCAAGCCGTCAAGGTTGTTGATAATGGTGAGAGCACGGTGATTTTTACCTTTTGATACTATTTGCCTGTAGTTCAATTTTGTAATGCAACTTTAATAGCAGCTTGGGTTTGCGTGTTGTATGTGGATTGGTTGAAGAATTAACATGTATACTAATTATTTTTCATTTGTTACTTTGGCGACCAGTCATAGAGCTGTGACAAAGTTTTGCTTCCGCTATCGACTGACCGTCCTATTAGCAGTGCTATACTAGATTGGCACCAACGTTCGTGTTGTTATGGAGCAATTTTTCATTACAAAAAGAAAAAATTGATGGTTGGACTTGTTCCAATAATTCACCTCCTCTACTTTTCTTTTCACTTACTCTCTCCTTGGATACACGATCATTTCATTTTCAACTCATTTGACATCGCTTGATCCCATTTCCAACAATAATATTTCCTTTATTTCCCTTTCCGCGTCTTCTCTTCTGGTACCATTTTTTTTTTCTGAGACAATCGGGAGATCCAGAATTTTAAGTTTATGAATTGAGTTCCGGTAACGACCTCAAGTTAATATTATATAAATCTTTAGGTATGCAATTAAATAATTATAGATATTCAGAAAATTTCTTAATATATATACATGGTTTGGGTATAAGCTACTGAGTTCACGTAAACCCAGAGCGAATGCTATAAATCCGTCCTTGAGTATAGATTAGTTGTTTGAATAATATAAACTAATTGTGCTTGATGCAAACCTGAACTCAAGCGCATTGAACTAGCAGAAATATTCAAAAGTAGGACATGTTGAACAAAAGAAGAAATGGAGTTGTTAGTTTTGAATTTGTTTCGTGATCAAGTGAATGTGGCAACCCAAAAAGAGCGTATTTGATGTTTTTTCTTAAAGAAACATTTGAAAGTTATTAAGAAATTGGAAAATACAAAAAATAGAGGGACATACCTTCGATTATTTTTACAAGAAAAATTACGCAAAATATAGACAAGTGCAATTTTCGACTCACATGGAATGATGATTATCTAGTAATAGAAGTATTAATCATCACGATAAGATTTTTTCTCTTTTTGATTTTCGCTAGAGCTGAGTTTTGAATGACACTCAAAATTTAACCCAGATAGTAATACAACATATTTTTTCTTTGGAATTGATCCAACGTATCGATGCCTTGCATTGAAACTTAGCCCCAAATTTATTCATTAGAAAACTTGAACATTCCTATGCATAGAGATTTATCAGTCTTGAGCTACTTTCTCGATTGCCTCAAGATTGTAGGTTAAATGCTCAAATGTTTTCACGTTTAGAAGTTATATGCTTGAACTTTAGAGCAATCTTTATCCATTAAGTTAATACCATAAGAATATTTAAGCCAATTAATCATATCATCAAGGACATACTTAATAAGTAAGCGTTTAGCTTGCTATTGAAATTACCTGACGTAATTAAGAAAAAAGATAAGATAACTCCATAAATTTATAAATTGAACTTTGCAGTCGAATCCAACTAGCTAACTAATAATTAGGCTGAATATGTAACAAACTGTTAGTATACAAAAATTCATGTCTTTATTCACAGGGTAATGAACACTTCGTGAAACATCACAAACTAGGAAAGTAATAGCTTTTTTTTGCATCACTAGCAACACATTAGACGGGAATCCTGCAATTTTCCAATGAAGAATTAAAGTTAAGAGCTTTAAGGTGGAGGAGGTAGCAATCTTATTATATTTTGTTGATCTTGTAATAATCCATATATTGTTTTTAGGCTTAGTTGGTAATTTAAATAAAAGAAGGAAATAAAAAGGGAATTAAGTATTATTGAAAAAGAAAAGGAAAAGAAAGAAATGGGCCAAGCCCAAAAAGGGGAAAAAAACAAAGGAGTTTAAAGTCTGATGGACAAAACGTGAGAAACAAAAAAAACAGAAAACAGAGATAGACGCAAAAAGGGAAACGCAGTGCAAGAAAAGAAAAGAAGGGAAGAAAAAGAGGGGAGAAAATAAGGATTTTCAACCCAAATCATCAAGGTAATGCCTCTGATCTTTTATTTAAGTTTATTACATAATTATAGGTGAATCTTTATGGTGAAAACATGGGGATATTTTGAGGAATTAAGAAAGTTTAGCTCTAGGGTTCTTCAACTAAAATCATTTATTTGAAAGGGCAAACAACATCGGATTTTAGACTTCTATATATCGTTGGAATCCTCTCGTTAAGGCCTTTACGAAAACATAAGCCTTGTCGGGTTTTGAACACATTGACCAGAGGGCGTTTTCGTCCTTTAAAATTTGACTTTAACCGTTTAAGCCTCTAAAAATATAGAAGTGGTTTACCCTAAGGGTTTTGACCATTCTAAATCCGTTTTTGTGTAGTTTGAGACAATCCGGAGACTCGAGAACGCAGTTTTGATTTATTGAGAAGTGTGCCTGAATTGTGAATTTGAGGTAAGTGAGACTTTAAGCTTTGGGTACTTGCTTTTCAAAACTCGTTTTAAAAATATGTTTTGTCTGCCTGGTCCATGTGTTGGGGCGAGCGTGTGGTTGGCAGAATCGGTGGTCCTTAAGGCCAACCACATATACTTTATTTTCAAATAATCTAAAACTCTCTTTATAAATTATTTTGTGATGTGATATAGCTGTGAGCCATGATATTGGGGCATTGTGTATGCTTCCCTTAGCATTGTGTATGCTTCTTGATTATATTGGGGCATTGTGTATGCTTCCCTTAGCATTGTGTATGCTTCTTGATTATATTGGGGCATTGTGTATGCTTCCCTTAGCATTGTGTATGCTTCTTGATTATATTGGGTCATTGTGTATGCTTCTTGATTATATTGGGGCATTGTGTATGCTTCCCTTAGCATTGTGTATGCTTCTTGATTATATTGGGGCATTGTGTATGCTTCCTGACATATTTGGCACATTGTGTATGTTGCCGTGGATTCATAGTGTTGACTAATTCTTTAACTGCCACTTATGACGGTTCGTAGTGTAAATTGTGTTGAGATATATAATATATTTGATAAACATTGATTTGGACCTTGGTTGCTATTATATAATGATATATTCATGTGCATAATATTTTTGTACTTGTTGTTTGTTTGTATTTTCTAACACTTGTTCCAAGGGTATTTGAAGTGGCGGGTCGAGGATCTTACTGGATTATATTTATGTATAACTCACTCCTTACCTGCATGTCCATGCAGATACTGTCGTTGAGAACGAGGCTGGTAATTGAAGATTTCGTGAGTGGATTCTGTTGCTGAGGTGAGCCACCGCATTGTTCGTGAAGGCAGCCATTTCAGCTTATCTAGTTTATTTCTAGTTATTTCTTTTATTTTGGGTTTACATGCCCGACACTCAAACTCATGTAACTCTGTTAGATGCTCCATGGTTTAGCGTGGGATGTGGGCTAGAGATTCTTTTTATCTTAGCGTTGATTGGTTTTCATAAATCGATTATGGATTTGGTTGGCGACTATTTCGCATTTTTATCATTAATAACGTTGTTGGACCCGCACTTATTTTCTTTTAGTGCTTTTGTAAATGATTAAGAGTATGATATATGGTTCGCCTGGCGGGTGGTGTTCGCTGGGTGCCAATCACGTCTAGCGGGTATTTTGGGACGTGACAAATCTGGTAAAGAAAGTGATCCTATTGGATCTTAGAAATCAAGATACAATTCAAACACGAATATTAGAAATAACCAAAAAGACTCAAAGTCTCATCATAATTCCTGCATTTCTTACATTCTGTAGAAAAACAATATTACATATTGAACTAATATAATTTCTGACTTTTCTTGTAAGCATCCAACTCTTTTTTCACAACTTTTTCTTCATTGAATCCTCCCCACTGTTTATGTTTTATGAGCTTTATCTTTCCTTGAATCCTCTCCAGTCTTTCTACTGGGTCTTTTTGTTTTGTAAGATACCTAATTAAAGTTGACCTTAACATACTGGTTCGATTTACTTCAATTTCTTCACCAGCTAAATGTACTTCAATAACCTATAAAATTAGGACATGCATAGAGAATATATGAGCAAATATGTACCAATATTATGAAAAAAAAGAGCTAAAAAAATCTTATAAGTATACCGAGTTAAAGTCGACCTTAACATACTATTTTACTTCAATTTCTTCACGAGCCAAATATTGCACTTCAATAACCTATAACATTAGGACATGTGTAGAAAATGTATAAACAGATATGTATCAATATTTTGGATAAAGAGCTACTAAAGAATCTGAGAAGTATAGACTTCTTGTTAAATCTCAATGAAATGGTTCACCAAGAGTGTAAGACCTATACCATAACCATTTAGCATTAGTGAGGAGGTCCTTAATGATAACATGTCCGAGGAATACTTGTCATAATCTCCCAACATATCCTTTTATTAACATTCAGAGTCTTATTTGGGCACCGAAGCAACCTATTTCCAAATCCCCTAAATTTTTTCTGCTACCGATCATGTTGTCCTCATATTACATGCCGATACTAATATTCACACATAAAGAAGAAATAAAAACGAAGACTACATGAATGACAACACCATGAAGGGGGTTAAAGTAGTTTGGAAAAGAAACAAAAGCTTCATGCCTAAATTTTTATACCTATATCAAACAGTGTGTGTATCCAATTTGATCAAATGCTTGAACTCTTAAGATAATCATACAAAGCCTGATAATGTCTTCAGTCACAAAAAGAAAAGCTACTGCTGCAGTATCATGAGCAGAAAAGAAAAGATTTACCTCCTAATTTACCGCCTCTAGGAGCCTCCATTATAGTTGAAAGTTCAGCAGGCCGAAGCTTCTTTGAGTCATCATGGGTGCCATTTTTATAAATGTCTGACTTGCTCTAGTTAGGCATAATGTCTTTTCTGGTGCAATCTCAATCAGTCATTTTACTCTGTATGGCATGTTATCGCGTATGCTCAAATAAGAATACTATAATAGTTTTTTAAGGCAGTAGTCAGTAGGTAATTGGAATCCAGCTTATTTACTTAAGTCACATACTTCTGCAAAGAAAAGAAAACATTTAGAAGCAAACTCTCTTTTTTTTTTTTGAAACTTGAAAGCAGGTCTAGGAATTATCCATCAATAAAATAGTTCAACAACAAAAACATACTAATAGTATCTTAACAATAAAAACATAATCCGTCAGCTCTTCAATACTACGAACATCACCATTTCATCAAAATCTGATTAAATCTTAACAAAACTAAACCAAAATTACCATCCTTCGCTTAGAACCTAAGCTTAGTGAAGAACCAGCGATTTTTGCCGTTCTTGAACCTCTCCTCAAGCCTAGCCTTAGTCTCCTTACAGCAGTAACCTTCTTATCACATGCCCGAAGAACATCAACATCCACCAAATCCTTCAGATCCACATCCAGTGTGTAACGTGTCGGCATGATGTGAGTGTAATTCACCAGCTTAATGAACGCCTTAACATGTGACTTCAAAAGCGAATATGACGGAACAGAAACTCACTCTTTTTATCCTAAGGGATTAGAAGGATCCAGAGGTCTATGCACTTGTTCCTAAAGTTCCAAAAATACAAAGACATAATTCACATTCATAATTCTTTCCTCCATGGGTGTCAGAAATCAAGCCTCAGGCCAAGAAGTTGAAGCAACATTAAGCAAACCATAGTTCTTGACAATCGGAATTTATCATCTTCTTCTGCAATAACAACTTTTTCCTCATCATTATCCTTTCTGATCATAATCATTTGATACATGTGAATTCAAATTAACATCTTAATCATGGCATGAAAAAGTAATGACAAAACAAAGAAGAACGGCTAGTTACAAATCTAGAATATTACTTAGAAGATACACACACTACAGAGCATATATAATCTTTAATTGTTGTATGGAGTTGCATTTTGACATGTAAAATGAAGTTTAGCAAGTTTCAACGGACTAACACATTTAGCAAGTTTCAACGGACTAACACATTCTTTGAATTTTAAAATATTAATTTTAAAAACCACGAGGAATATTTCAACGGTTCAACATATTGCTCGTCTAAATGGCTTGTCCAGTTGTCTTACTCAGTCTCTAATTCCCGAAGATATTACTCAAGCTCTTATTTTTCAGACAAACCCCTTCTCTATTGTAGTTTAAATTTCAGGCAGAGAGATGCAACCAATAGTTGGAAGACGACTATTTCACGAAAGATCAAGAACAGATAGGTAACTTTTTTTTTTTTTTTTTTTTGTTTGAGAAAGATGGGTAAAAAAATTATAGCTGGAAAAATGAATTGAAGGAAACTCTATTCACACTGCATGGAGCTTGGTAATTGTAAATGCAACTTCACTTGGTTCTTCCATTAGGTTTAAATTCTAAATTAGTCTCTACCTATTGGGTTGAGTTGACGCAGCAACCCATTAAAACCACCGCCCATGGTAACTCTGTCACAATTTTCCTTGTAAACATACACACCTCAGGCTTTAAATACGTTTTATTATCAGACTTTCACAATAATGAAATTCCCTAGGAGCATAAAGTAAAAGGATAAATTCTATTCTGGATGATAGGCATAAAATTGAACCTGCCTCCTATATGTATCCAAGTTCATATCCGCAATTCTTGGCGTAAATAGGCAGAGTAATTTCCTCCATTCTTCTTTAGTATAAATCCTGTATAGATCTGCATATTCGTCACAATACTGCCAAAGAAAATTAATTAGTAATACACAACATTTAGTAGGTGTCCTGGCCAGTGGCTTAAATGCTCAAGTCATTTTTGACAATTGGTTTCTGATGAAAATTTACCTTGTCTTTTCATTCTATAGCACCAATAGAGAAGAACGACACTGTTCACTCCTCCCTCAATCCACCGCCCTTGGTTTCTCACTCTAACTATCAATATAAAACCACAGTTTTCCACCCTGTCAGTTCGCAACACTCACATAAAGCATTTGACCATCTCCGCTTCATTCCTTTTGTACTTCACTGGCGCCGTTTGTGCTTAAATTCCAGTAACTTCAGTCGCCTCTGTTCTCGTCATTGTCGCTGCAAATTATCACCTAAAAAATAAGCTTTCCTTTAACCATTTTGAAATTGTGAAATTCAACACAGATCAGCATCAACGAATAATTGGCAGATCGAGCATGGAAGCAATGAATAGGTGCCACTTATACCAACTTCGTCTAGTTAGTACCTTGAAACACAGATATGATACATAAACTTAAAATCTAGCGTGAATTTTACCTTTATGACTTGAATTTACTGATGAAGAGGTTAATCTTACGATAGTTAAAAATCTCGATCTGATTCTTTTCCCACTGGACTTCTCCTTCAACAATCTCACAACCAATGATTAACATCTTCTTCAATAATCTCACAACCAATGATTAACAACTTGAATACCATATACATTTCACGTGGATTTATCAAGTTCTTCGAATATTTGAGTGTGTGGTAATTTTTCATCAGAAGATGTGACTGCAACGGTTAAGTTTTTTGTTTTTAGAAGCCATGGGTCATGGGTTAGGGATAAAGTTAGTTACATATTTTCTGATCAAACTCATCTAAACATGGTTGACTGCTTGTTAACCTCTACTCCCTTTATGTTTTCCGTGCCGAAATTTCTGTTTACCTCTTCAAATGGTTGTTAATTAGATAAGATAGGCATATTGCATTCAATTAATTTCAAAAAATGTTGTATAGTAGGTGAAAGTCATGATAAGAACAACTCAACAATAACAACTTTTACCTAATTATACCTGTTGTCTGGCATCGTATCTGAGAGTAAGGGGATCCTCTCCGCCAACGACAGATTTAAGATATACAAAACTGGTCCAAAGACGTTCTTCCATAGCTCAGCTTGTCCAAATTTTGGGTCATAGTGAGCACTGACAAATATCTGTAAATGAAATTTTGAGAGACAAATAAGAATCAAAGAAGAAAAAGAAAGGAGTGCCTTGTGAGAAGGTTTAAGTTATATGTATGAAACTACACAGAAATTTTACTGCATTAGTTCATAAGAGTCTTACTTTAACACCAAACTGCTAAGAACCTCGTGCGGTGACCAAATTGAAAATTACTAAAATCACTAATCAATTACTCAAATAAATTCAAGATGATGCCATTATTTTTCTTGTCAAACAATAATACTGGCACTAAACAGCTACTGGGCAACAACTGTTAGAAGAAAAAAAAGTGAGGAAGAAAGGCTAAGTTGCAAAACTTGGAATGTTAAGAGAATCTGATCATTTAATACACATCTCCTAATCCAATCCTTCAAGTTAAAAGATATCCAGCTATATTATATTCATAATCCAGCCAAAATTGAAATAGACAAATAAAAAGGTTACCTTCCTTTCAACCAATTTTGAAGTCTAGAAAATTACAAACTTCTGTAAAAGAAGACAAGCTTTAAAAAAACAAAGATCCATAAATTGGCACTGTCATGAACCACAACATAAATCAGAGCAAAACATTCCTGAAATTGCATTTTAAATTAGAATAGAAGACATAAAATCGTTACAAAGACAGCACCACCAAGTGTGCGGACCACATAGAAGGCAAAACCATCATGAACAGGCAGTAGTAGAGTTCAATTAAAGACCAACATTTTATCCACACAAGAGTGGCTGTTGATCTTTTTAACCGCTGCTAAGCATGCTCTAAATTAGAATAGAAGACATAAATTTGCTTTTTACAAAAACCTTAACTTGTGATGTGTAATCTGAAGCGGCTGAAGATTTTGGGCCATCAGTTAATGGGCCTTTGTTGGGTCATAAACAATGAAATCAGTTAATAGAGATTTATTAGTCCTAAGTTACTTTCTTGATTGCCTTAAGATTTTGGGTTAAATGCTCATATCTAGAAGTAATATGCTTGAACCAAAGCAATCTTTATTGCATCGAGTTAACACCATAAGGATATTTAAGCCAATTAATCCCATCTTCAAGGACAAACTTAATAGGTAAGTGTTTGCCTTGCTATTGAAATTAATTAATGTAATTAAGAAAAAGATAAGATAACTTCATAAATTCATTAACTGAACTTTACAGTCGAATCCAATTAGCTAACTAATAGGCCGCATATGTAACAAACTTATTCATAGGGTAACAAATACTTCATGAAACATCACAAACTAGGAAAGTAATAGCTTTTATTTGCATCACCAACAACATATTAGACTTGAATCTTGCAATTTTCAAAGATGAAGAAATAAAGTTTAGAGCTTTAAGGATGAAGGAGATAGCAAATACATCAATATATAAAAATAATCACCTGAAAGATAAAGATCAAGTTAATACCTAGATGTTACACACTAATATCTTTTCTTGTGTTTTTCCATTCTAGCAATACTTTTGTGTTCCAATTCTTCAACCATCCTCGAAAACCATGCTGGACTTTGGGTTGCCAGCATTATGTATATTACAGAGAGTACAACAATTAGACCACATCCATAACCCATGAGAAACGCCTGCCAACTGATTATTCCTGAATCTCCTTCCTCTCCTTGATCCACTGAAGTTGTCGCTTGTGGTACCCCATCATCAACGCCACAATCTTTTGAGAGCGGAAATCCACGTAAACCATCATTTCCTTGGTATGAACTGTTCTCAAATGTAGCAAATTGGTTTCCTTTAGGGATGCATCCAACAAGATGATTGTGAGAGAGATTTAACACTGCAAGTGATGTGAGAGACGCAAGCTGTTGGGGAATTTCTCCTCCAATTTTGTTGAATGAGAGATCCAACGATTCAAGTACAGATAAATGTTGCAGTGATGTTGGTATAACACCTTCCAAGCCATTATGAGATAAGTTCAACGTACGAAGCCCACTGAGATCTCCAATAATGCTTGGAATATGACCTTCAAATCTATTCTTTGAGAGATCGATAACTATGTTTGAGGTCAAAACTCGAACAAATTCACGATACGATCCCTTTGTTGTAATCATCAAAGAACAATCATAGTAACGATTTCTATCTCCTACATATCTTGGGGTTCCGTTTTTCTCATTAATTAATTTCATAGCTTCAAAATTCTCAAAAAGGTTCACGGGTAAATTCCCATGAAATCCATTGGAAAAGAGATCTATGATTCGAAGTTGAGCAAATAATTTTTCATTCCTTGAAGCTTGAATGGTGCCATGCAACTTATTTGATCTCAACCTCAGAATCTGCAAATAAGGTAGGGCTCCCAACCAATTTGGAAATGTGTCATTTAACTCATTGTTCCCTAAATCAAGAACTTCCAAAGATTTGCAATTGATCAAAGATGGTGGGACTTTTCCCTGTAACTTATTCGCCTCCAATTTAATGATGTTGAGTTGGTTTCCAATTCTAAAAGTTGTATTAATTGTCCCACTTAGACTATTGTTGCTTAAATCCAAAACCGAAAGCTCACTCATCTCACCCAAGCATTGGGGGATTGATCCCTCCAAATTATTACTTCCCAGATCTAGAATTTCTATGCTGGTGAGATTCCATATAGGTTTAGGAAAGGGCCCTGAGAGATTTGAAGACCTCATGACCAACATTTTTAGTGAAGTTAGATAGCTAAATGATTCAGGTATCCTACCGGTAAAATTCACGCCGCTAAGAATTAAACATATGAGAGATGCACTGCTATTCCATTTGGTTGTGGGAAACCTAACAGTGAGCTGGGGATTGTATGATAAATAAAGAGATTCCAAGTTGGAAAGGTGGAAAACTCGTTCGGGCAATATACCAAATAACTGTGTGTTTGGAAGCCATAGAGTTGTTAAAAAAGTAGAGAAATTTAGAGGAATGGTGGAAGAGATGTTCACATGCCTAAGGTCAAGCTCTCTTAATTGGGTCAAGTTCTTAAGAAGCAGTTCAAAATTGTGAGGTCCTAATCTAAGATCATAATTAGAATAGAGACGAAGAACCCGCAATTTTGAAAGATGGGAGATTTCAGAAGGGATTTGACCAGAAAAACCTGAATCCGACAACTGAAGATGTGTCAAACTAGAAAACTCACCAAATTTAGGTGAAATGAGCGACCCAGAAAAATTATTAAAAGACAAATCAAGCTTTTTCAGATTGGCGAGTTGGAAGAGGCTATTGTTAGAATCAAACTTGCCTTGAAGTTGGCTGCAACTGAGGTCAAGCTCAATCACTTGTCCAGTCGTTTCCTCACAATAAACTCCATCCCAGGAGCAACAATCTGTGCTCTTGTTCCATGATAGTGTTGGTGGATCAGAAGGCTGACAATGAGAATTAGCAGAAGCATTTATAGTAAACATGTGCTTGAATTGAAGAAGGGCAAGGGCTTGATCATTGGGGCATAAATGAGGTAAGGATGAAGAGGAAACAAGTTGACAGAGAAAGGCTATATATAGCAGAAACAATGCAAGTTTTTGATAACCCATTTCTGTACTAAAAATTATAAAAATTAAGTTGGTAGAGAAGAAATCAAGAATTTTTTGCTGAGTTCCTCTATTCAATAATACTGACTTATATATAGCACAAAGCAAAGAAAAATTTACTACTGTAGCTTTGGAATACTCAATTCCAAGAAGGTACCCAGTCATTTTCAGTAAAATTTAGACTTATTCCATGAACACTGTTATTTCAGAACCAAACAAAAAAAGGAGACTATTATTTCAAAACCAAACAAATGTCTCAACAACCGACGAGGTAGGAGCTACAAGCATATCTCTAAACAAAGAAAATTGTATGGAGAATTGAAACAAAGAAAAATAAAGAGAAGAGAGAACGTACTGTACATAGCAGTAAATTTTCGGATATGGGTCAAGCTTTGATGAAGGTAACTTTATCTTTTTCATCTAGATTTTACTCACAAATCCCCTTACTACTTGTTGATTAATGGGGTTTTCATCTGCTTTTTTGAGCTGGGTTAAGCTTTTGGTTTGCTGCTTAGGGTTAATTTCCAACTTCTTACAGGCGTTTAACTTTCTTTTCATTTAATTAATTGCACGGTTTGCCCTTCAAATGAGCTGGAGTTTGATTTTTGTCCTTCAAATGGATTGATTTTTAATTTTTGGGAATAGGTGCAAATATACTCCTCAATTAATAGATATATCCTCGTTAAAAAAGTAATACATATATACCTTTGCCACAATAAAAATAGTGTAAATATATCCTCCGCCACTGATTGATACCGATTATATGTTGTTGTCAGGTCCAAAGGTTTGCTTTTGACAAATGATGAGATGAGAGACCTAATTTTTCCTTTATTTCCTTTTCCACATCTTCTCTCCTCGTATATTTTCACTTTTTAGACAATCAACAGATTTAGAATTTAAAGTTTATGATTCTTACATACTATATAATAATAATTAGGTTTACAATACAATATTTAGTGAATTTTCTTAATATCTATAGAGTCTTGACAAAATTTATTAAGCATTAACATAAATCCACCCCTGAGCTAATGGAGTTATTAGTTTTGAATGCTAGAAATAGAAGTATTGAATGGAGTTAGGGGTATACATGGACCAGGTTGGTTCAGATATTTTAAACACCAAACTAAATCAATTGCGTTGGGTTTTTAAATTTATACACCAAATCAAACCAATAAAATTCGGGGTTTTCAACCTCAGATTTTCTCGGGTTATTTGGGTTTTTTTCGGGAATAGTCTTGATACAAAACGTATAACTTTTACTTCAAATATTCTTTAGTCCTAGTAAGATACAACTAAGTAATTAAGGTGTTTCATAAGAAAATAACACAAATTGTGAGAAGAGTGATAACATTGTATTAAAACACTCATTAAAGATAATAAAATCGGTTAAAATAAATATTGCTAAATAAGCCATAAAGAAAATGACCATAATCTAAAAATACTAAGTCATGCTAAAATAAATACGGCTAATAAAAATTAATTACATGACAAGAAAAAAAAACTTAAATTATGTATTTTCATTCTCTAAACCAATTATGCACAACTAAAGAATAGATATCCAATATTATTGTCATTCTTAGTGGTAAATTGAATTTCTTTTGTTAGTATTAGTATTGAGTTGGTTTTGGGTTGGACTTCATATGAGGTACTAACATCCATAGGATTAAAAATTATTCACATTCAAAATTCTAAGTTCAGGCTTGAATAATATGATAATAGATAAAAAACTATGAAAAAATTAAGAAATATTTATAAATTACATTACAAATAAATATTTTTATGTATAAACATTTTAAAAATTGAATACATATAATGTCGGGTTAGTTTGATTCGGTTTGACTTTTTTTGGCTAAAACCAAATCAAACCAATCACCGTTTGTTTTGTTGTTCAACACCAAACCAAGTCAAACCAAATCACTTGTCGGGTTTTTTTCTCAATTTGACTCGATTTATCGATTTGGTATGGTTTGTCGATTTACTTTGTACACCCCTAAATGGAGTTATCAGTAACGCATTAAGCCTCATTTTAAAGTTGAGATAAGTTGTACCATTAGGATATGTACCGGAAGATGAAAGTTCAAAGCATTGAATAGGCTGCACTAAATGAGAGTTATAACGTGGGAAGTTCAGTTTTTGGAAAGAAATTTTTTTTTATAAAAATAGTTTTATGTCAAGGGGGAAATGGTCATTCAATATTTGAGGGGCATTTTAGTATTTCAACTTTGCACTTTGGATCTTCCCACTTTTGGTATAACATGATGAGGTATATATAACGCAAAGCGAAGAAAATCTACTACTGTTGCTTTGCAGTAGTAACTTCCAGAAAACTCACCGAGTCATTAATTTATGTCAAAATGTAGAGTTGTCAATTTCGTATGCACATTCTCTTGTGAGCACTAATAAAGCAATTGAATGAAGACATAATAAGCTTCTTTGAATTACATACATATGAGTGTTATCAACAAATCGCGTGAAAAACGAAATTTCTCAACTGGTCCAAGAGGAATTATTGCCTAAGTTTTGTTAAGTTGGAAGATTATAAGTTCACAAAGATGGTTTGTCCATATTAAGTAATTCACATTCTTTCTCTTCACAAGAGGACAACTACTTGCATTCAACATGTCTGTATCAAGTTGCTAATAAAGGACAACACATCAAGTTGGTCAACGAATTTTTAGAGCAGTAAATAGTAATACCACTTATTCAAGGAAACATGGATTGATTTCCCACCGCCTGCCCGCGAAATAAACGTGAGGCACGATCCAAGTCATTTTTTGGGGAAAAAATATTTTTTACATCTAATTATTTTTTTTATTTTATCTTACCTTGAAATGGGGATAATATCTCAAATGGTTATTCAATTATGACTAGTTCACTTGGAAAGACACTCAACTTTGTTTTCTAATGAGAAAGTCACTCATCTATTAGTATTTCACATACACTGACATCCAACCTATTTAAGTGATTTTTTTTATGGATAAGGCACTATTACCCCCTAAACTTTGGCAGCAATTGCTACGACACAAATGTAACACCCCATATCTTGGAACTAAGTTTAGACTCATATCATTAGAGTTTTAGTGGAAAAACTGAAGATTTAAACGTTTTGCGAAAATGGTTGATAGGCCTACTTCGGGCAGTGATAAATCCTTGATTAGTTGGGAATTTGGGAAAGTACCCTTAATGAAAGTTGTAGTATGTAGAAATACCTTTCTAACGATATAAGGACCAAGCCAATCAGATATCGGAGCAAGGAGATATGATCGTCTCAATATGGCTAATAGTAAGGCACTTAAAATTCGATAGAATCGGCTAAATTTTCGATACGTCTGTCTTCCAGTCATATTTGGTGAAAATACGTTGGGAATTTGAGGAAACTTAAAACATGAAAGTTGTATCCCTTTGAAATAGATTTCCAACGGTATATTGTGGAGCCCAAACAGAGCTCTGTACAAGAATTTATGTCCATTTTACCGAACACTGTGCAGAACCGACACCCGTAGCTCTTTCAGGCGCGTGGGGGAGCGTGCGATGGCCCCGCATCGCGGGCCGATCGCGCAAGTCTGAGTATTTAGCTGCAGAACATTGCGCAATGGTCCCGCATCGCGGACCAATCGCGAATCGGGTCAGATTCGGGTCAAAAAGTCGGGTTACGCGTTTTTAGTTATATCTAAGGTTTGGGGTTTATTTCCCCAGCACCCCATTCACGAAAAATTACCCTAAAGTCAATAAGAACAAGTCCCAAGCCTCAAGAACCATACAAGGTAAGTGTTATCATGATTCTAGGTTGAATTCAAGTCCCTAATCTATTTCTAACTTGAGTAAACCCTTCTAATCAATAGATTTGTGAGTGGAACATTATTGTTGGGCGTGGAAACCCTAGAACTTGAATTCAAGAGGATTGAACGTCAAAAAGGTAATGTTTCTACACTCTAATCATTCATAATAGTGAATTGATGAGTTCTTGGGAGAATAGTAAATGGGTTTAGTAAAGAGAATTACACGAACTATAGTAGGGTTTTGAATTGTTGACTTGAGATTGTTATAATGATATAGGTGATGGAGAATGATGTTAATTACATCTAATTGAGATTGTAGAATCACCTAGAAATAATAGACTGAGAATTGGGTGAAGAAACACCATTAATGGAGATTGTGGAGCTTTATGCCCACTAAGTGTTTGATAAAATGCTTAGATGACCAAAGTATGAATATTATTGCTAATATAGAATCCCTTTGGCTTGTATTGATATAGATCAAAGTTGAAAGGGGTGACGAACATTGTATTACGCTCAAAGGCTGGAATTAAGGTATGTGAGGCTAACTATCTACGTTAGGGAATGTTCATGATTCTCCCTACGCCTCATTCTTCATACTTGTCAGTAATTTGACTCAAAGTAGAGTTTAGCCCTAGTTTTATGATATGTTGTAGAACTGTTATCTTCTAGGTTTGCAGTTACAGAATTCGTTCATGGTTATCAATTTGAATATCATGAACTCAGCACGTAATCTTTATAGACTTATGTATTGTTACCACATGAGTCTCAGTCTAGAAATTCAGTATGCTTAGAAACAGTCAGTGTTTTCAATTCAGTCCAGCATGTCTATTTCAGTTCAGCGTTGTTCATTGTTGTTATGGTCTCAGTCCTTATTAATTAACCATAATTATACATATGTGATTTTGCCCGAGGGCACAGCACAGTCTTGGGTATACGTATACATGGTCGAGGCCATTGACTGACGCACTACTAGGCCGAGGCCATAGCGTGCATTTATTATTGGGCCGAGGCCCCACATATACAAACACAGATAATACAGATGATTCAGATACAGTGCAGGGAGTATTCATATCTCTACTTCCTTGCTATTACAGTTACAGTTATCAGTTTCAGTTTCAGTATTTTATTGCTTCAGTTGCTTTACATACCAGTACAATTCAAATGTGCTGATGTCCCTTTTTATTGCTTGGGGGCCTGCATCTCGCGATGCAGGCAACGATATACAGGTTGACGACTCAGCTATTTAGGAGTGCACGTATCAGCTACTGGTGAGCCCCAAATTCCTTCGGGGCGTTGTCAGCTATCTGGTTAATTCAGTTTATAGACAGTTTTATTATTCAGTACTCTTAGAGGCTTCATAGACACAGTTTAGACAGTCAGATATTTGTTATGTTAGCCTTGTAGACAGTTATACTCAGTCGTTCAGTTGTTTTGGTTTAGCCATGTTGGCTACTTTCAGATATATTTCAGATTGTCTAAGTATTTCCGCATTATGATTTCAGTCAGACCTTTAGTATATCAGCATGTGTTTAATTGTTTCCACATTGAGTTATGTTTTGATATCACATGTTGATTCAGTCAGCCAGTTGGTTCGCTCGGTCACATGCAGTCAGGCACCGGGTGTCGTGTTACGTCCAGGCCCAGGTTTGGGGCGTGACAAAGCTTGGTATCAGAGCCCTAGGTTCAAGTGTCTTAGGGAGTCTATGAAGCCGTGTCCAGTGGGGTCTCTTTTATATGTGTGAGGGCCTCACACATATAAACAGTTGACCACCAAGACATTCAGGATTGTCTCATTTCTTTCTATTCTAGATCGTGCCATGTCTTAGAGTAATAAGTAACCTTCTCTTCCAATCAAATTACGTACGTTTCGAATGCGCAGGCGACGAGCAGATAATTCAAGGTCCAAGTAAGGATGTTTACCCATAGGGGGTACAATTGTGCAGTACTTACTGGTAACGAATGAGACTTCAAGTGCTATTGAAAGTAGAATATAATATAAGTTTCCCGAGAAGGGGTGTAGTAGAATGAATGGTAGGTTGAATGATAATGATGTTCTTGAGAAAGGAGAATGGGATACAACAGGGAGAGGATATCAGAGAAATTAGAAAAGGAGCTAAGTCTACAGGAAACGTAAATCATGAAGGATCTCAAGGAGGCGGTGGCAGACAGTTTTCTACCGGAGGCCATCAGGACCCACTCCATCTGCAGCTAGTGCACTAGTCTTGAGGTCTAGATATGATCAAAAAGGTCAGTTCAGCTAGAAATAGATTTTAAGAGCACCAGCCTCTCAGTGACATACCCGTGTGAGCCACAGAAGTTTTCAGAATCTCATGTGTAACAAGTGTTATATGAGACACCAAAGGGGTGTACCGTTTGTGCCTTGATATGTGTTTCGGTGGCCCCTCTTAATTCTCAAGCCCAGTCAGGTTGTAATACAGCTAAGCCTGGTATTTTAGTTCTCAGTGAAGACTGCTTGGATGTTTCAACAGGTAGTCAGAACAAACAGGCATCCCCAGTTATCACCACAGATGAGATTTTCGTACGAACTATGCTTGTTAATAAAAGAGGTATGTATGAAATAAGAACCATGAGCAGATGATATTAAATTTTCGGGAATGATTTTAGTTTGTTTAAGTTAGTCAGATCAGAGTTAGAGAGTACGATGGTTGTAAGTTACTATAAGAAGTAATTATTATTATGAGATAAGAAGATGTGATAGTTCTCGATTAAGCTATATGAGTAAGTGTTTGTCCTGATGTGTATAGTCTGATACGATTTTGAAGTGTATAGAAAGTTTGGGTTTAGTTGTTCCAATCTTTCGTATAAGATAGATGACAGTTTGTTAAGTGTGATCCATAGTTCAGAAAAGATAGTATATAACCATAGAATAGCGTCAGATGATGAGGGAGAGTTAGAAATAACTTAGGTTATTCAGAGCAAAATAAGAAAATATGAAGCTAGCAGGTGATTAACAGAAAAATAGTAAGTAAGTTTTGAGTAGATACAATGCATTAGCAGTTTCAGCAGAACTAGTAGAAGTATGATTTGATTTCCTTAGTTAGATGAACATCTTAAGTGGGTGACAGTTCGGATACATCCGAATGTGTGTTAGAAACCAAGGGCTTAAGTTAAGTTCGGAGTAGAGTGATTAGTGGAAGAAGAGATCAGCTAAGCCGTAAGAGAGCAAACTACAGAAGAATAGCCTTTAAGAGTTGTCAAAGGGGGTTGTCCTAAGATTTACAGTGTGAGTAGAGTTAAGTCGTTAAGATGGAGTATGCCAGTTATGAATACAGTAGCAACCCGTTCATGTAAGTAAATTTAGTTTTTCCCCATGAGAAATTGCTCAGATGTGAGTAAAAAAAAAAGTCATCAGTGTTGTAGAGTACAAAGGAATTACAGAAGATAAGGAATGTTAATTGGATCCCATCAAAAGAGAAGAATTGGTAAGTATAGGATGTTAGCGTTGATCTAAGGGGGAGATGCATAAATCGCCAGTAAGTCTAGTGAGATAATTGAAGACCCGAAGGGTTAGTATGAGATATGAAGAACCTTAGTTCAGTTAGGTTGGCATAATGAGATAGTCTCCATAAGGAATATGCCTCAACTTAGAGGAAACCCGAAATGAGTAGAATGATCATCGAATGAATCGTGTCAAGTTCAATTACTATCGATTAGGCGATTACGGAAAAGTTATAAGATCATGCCAGTTATGTGTCACAAGGGTAGTGCCATTACATGAGACTCTAATCTTTAGGGTGCTAGTCATAGACTTAGCGCACAACAATACTATGAGTATTTTAGGAAGTATCTCAGAAAAAAAAAAAACAAGTATAGGAAGTACAGCTCATGATTTAGGCAGACAAGAGAACTGAGGTGAAAGAAGTTCACCGCCTATCCAAGCTAGGAATTCGACTTTCGGACTCCGAAGTGGTGGAGTTGTTGCCCAGAACATGGCTTATTCCTCCTTAGTCATCGAAGTTAGAGAGAAGCAGTTTGGTGATTCCTACTTACTGCAGATGAAAGAGGGGATTCACGAACAGAAAGCCTTAGCTTTTGAATAAGGGGGAGGTAATGGTACCATGAGATACCGAGGCAAATTATACATTCCAGATGTAGATGGGCTCAGAGAGCGGATTGTGTCATAGGATCACAATTCCAGAATGTGGCAGGGTTTGTAGCTAAGTGGCCCAATTTTTTTTTGCAAGTGAAAGCCGAACACTAGAGGCCCTGCGACTTGTCTCAGAATATAAATATTCCTGTTTTGAGAATGGGAGATGATAATTATGGACTTTATAGCAGGTCTACCTCATTCAGTTAGAAGGAACAACCCGATTTGGGTGATTATGGACAGACTTACGAAGTCAGCGCACTTCTTGCCAGTTAAGACCACAGATTGAACAGAAGATTATGCCAAGTCATATATTAATGAAATTGCCAGATTGTATGGGACCTTAGCGTCCATCATTTTAGATTTTGGTGCCCAGTTAACAGCAAACTTCTAGAGATCATTTCAGAAAGGATTGGGTGCGAGGGTTAACCTCAGCACAACTTTTCAATCGCAGACCGATGATCAGACAGATACGCTATTCAGATATCATGTTATAATATTCATGTCAGCTTAGAACTCAGACGCCAGTCCAGTACTCATGTATTCATGCCAGTCCAGTATTCAGTTAGTGTGCTAGTTCCATATTCAGTCAATCCGGTATTCAGTCAGCTTAGTATTAAGTTAGTTCAGTAGACATTCAGTTCAGTATCTGAGCAATTCAGTTATCATGTATTCATTCAGTTCAGTAACCATGTGTCCTTGATTTCAATGGTAATTGGGGTGACCACCTGCCTCTTATTGAGTTTACTTACAAAAATAATTACCATGCTAGTATTGGGATGACACCGTTTGAAACCCTTTTGAGCGAAGGTGCAGATCACCGATTAGTTAGCTTAAAATTGGGGAAGCAGAGTTGTTAGGACCAGATTTGGTCTATCAAGCTATAGAGAAGGTCAAGTTGATTTAGAAGCGTTTGTAAACGGCTCAGAATTGCCAGAAGTTTTACACAAATGTGAGACAGAGAGATTTAGAGTTTGAAGTTAATGACTGGGTATTTCTTAAGCTCTCACCTAGGAAGAGTGGCATGAGATTTGGTAAGAATGGGAAGCATAGTCCCGCCATATTGGACCATACAGAATCCAATGAAAGGTTGGTCAATTGGCTTATGAGCTTGAGTTTCCACATGACTTGATTATTATGCATCTAGTGTTTCAAGTGTCCATGTTGAGAAAGTGTGTGGGAGACCCGTCATTGACTGTCCCGATTGATAGCATAACAGTCAATGATAATTTGACTTATGAAGGAGTCCCAGTGAAAATCCTTAATCACCATGTTTGCAAGTTGAGGATTGAGAGGTAGCCTCAGTGAAGGTTTTGTGGCGAAGTCAGAAATTTGAAGAGGCTACATGGGAAACAGAAGAAGACATGAAGTCCAGCTATCCCTATCTCTTTGAAGAATCAGCAGAAACCGGTGAAGGTATTATACCTTCCCCTCTCAGATATTTCCTTCTACAGTTTCTACATTATCAGTATTCAGCATGTTAGACAGTCAGCTTAGTAGTTGTTCAGTTCAATAAATAATTCAGTTCAGACCCTTTTCAGTTCAGTTTTCATGTGCTCATGTCAGTTAGTGTGCACATGTCTCGACAGTCACTCTTTATCAGAATCCATCATTCGAGGACGAATGATCCCAAGGGGGAGATAATGTAACACCCCATATCTTGGAACTAAGTTTAGACTCGTATCATTAGAGTTTTAGTGGAAAAACTGAAGATTTAAACGTTTTGCGAAAATGGTTGATAGGCCTACTTCGGGCAGTGATAACTTCTTGATTTGGGAATTTGGGAAAGTACCCTTAATGAAAGTTGTAGTATGTAGAAATACCTTTCTAACGATATAAGGACCAAGCCAATCAGATATCGGAGCAAGGAGATATGATCGTCTCAATATGGCTAATAGTAAGGCACTTAAAATTCGATAGAATCGGCTAAATTTTCAATACGTCTGTCTTCCAGTCAAATTTGGTGAAACTACGTTGGGAATTTGAGGAAACTTAAAACATGAAAGTTGTATCCCTTTGAAATAGATTTCCAACGGTATATTGTGGAGCCCAAACAGAGCTCTGTACAAGAAGTTATGTCCATTTTACCGAACACTGTGCAGAACCGACACCCGTAGCTCTTTCAGGCGCGTGGGGGAGCGTGCGATGGCCCCGCATCGCGGGCCGATCGCGCAAGTCTGAGTATTTAGCTGCAGAACATTGCGCGATGGTCCCGCATCACGGACCAATCGCGAATCGGGTCAGATTCGGGTCAAAAAGTCGGGTTACGCGTTTTTAGTTATATCTAAGGTTTGGGGTTTATTTCCCCAGCACCCCATTCACGAAAAATTACCCTAAAGTCAATAAGAACAAGTCCCAAGCCTCAAGAACCATACAAGGTAAGTGTTATCATGATTCTAGGTTGAATTCAAGTCCCTAATCTCTTTCTAACTTGAGTAAACCCTTCTAATCAATAGATTTGTGAGTGGAACATTATTGTTGGGCGTGGAAACCCTAGAACTTGAATTCAAGAGGATTGAACGTCAAAAAGGTAATGTTTCTACACTCTAATCATTCATAATAGTGAATTGATGAGTTCTTGGGAGAATAGTAAATGGGTTTAGTAAAGAGAATTACACGAACTATAGTAGGGTTTTGAATTGTTGACTTGAGATTGTTATAATGATATAGGTGATGGAGAATGATGTTAATTACATCTAATTGAGATTGTAGAATCACCTAGAAGTAATAGACTGGGAATTGGGTGAAGAAACACCATTAATGGAGATTGTGGAGCTTTATGCCCACTAAGTGTTTGATAAAATGCTTAGATGACCAAAGCATGAATATTATTGCTAATATAGAATCCCTTTGGCTTGTATTGATATAGATCAAAGTTGAAAGGGGTGACGAACATTGTATTACGCTCAAAGGCTGGAATTAAGGTATGTGAGGCTAACTATCTACGTTAGGGAATGTTCATGATTCTCCCTACGCCTCATTCTTCATACTTGTCAGTAATTTGACTCAAAGTAGAGTTTAGCCCTAGTTTTATGATATGTTGTAGAACTGTTATCTTCTAGGTTTGCAGTTACAGAATTCGTTCATGGTTATCAATTTGAATATCATGAACTCAGCATGTAATCTTTATAGACTTATGTATTGTTACCACATGAGTCTCAGTCTAGAAATTCAGTATGCTTAGAAACAGTCAGTGTTTTCAATTCAGTCCAGCATGTCTATTTCAGTTCAGCGTTGTTCATTGTTGTTATGGTCTCAGTCCTTATTAATTAACCATAATTATACATATGTGATTTTGCCCGAGGGCACAGCACAGTCTTGGGTATACGTATACATGGCCGAGGCTATTGACTGACGCACTACTAGGCCGAGGCCATAGCGTGCATTTATTATTGGGCCGAGGCCCCACATATACAAACACAGATAATACAGATGATTCAGATACAGTGCAGGGAGTATTCATATCTCTACTTCCTTGCTATTACAGTTACAGTTATCAGTTTCAGTTTCAGTTTCAGTATTTTATTGCTTCAGCTGCTTTACATACCAGTACAATTCAAATGTGCTGATGTCCCTTTTTATTGCTTAGGGGCCTGCATCTCGCGATGCAGGCAACGATATACAGGTTGACGACTCAGCTATTTAGGAGTGCACGTATCAGCTACTGGTGAGCCCCAAATTCCTTCGGGACGTTGTCAGCTATCTGGTTAATTCAGTTTATAGACAATTTTATTATTCAGTACTCTTAGAGGCTTCATAGACACAGTTCAGACAGTCAGATATTTGTTATGTTAGCCTTGTAGACAGTTATACTCAGTCGTTCAGTTGTTTTGGTTTAGCCATGTTGGCTACTTTCAGATATATTTCAGATTGTCTAAGTATTTCCGCATTATGATTTCAGTCAGACCTTTAGTATATCAGCATGTGTTTAATTGTTTCCACATTCAGTTATGTTTTGATATCACATGTTGATTCAGTCAGCCAGTTGGTTCGCTCGGTCACATGCAGTCAGGCACCGGGTGCCGTGTTACGTCCAGGCCCAGGTTTGGGGCGTGACAAAGCTTGGTATCAAAGTCCTATTACCCGCCTGAACTTCTTTAAAACGGAATAATTACCACCCTAAAATTAGATATCTATTCTCTTATGGGGAGTGACATATAGTCTTTTTGTCATATGTATATTTATTTGTTTTCTATTTTTTAAATTCTTTTTGCTTACGTGGCAAGTTTTTAAAAAAATTGAAAACTGAATTTTCTTTTAAAAAAAATTGAAAAATTGGAAAAAGTGTTTTTTTTTTGTCAAATGTGAAAAAACTGAATTTTTATAACAATTTGGAAAAACTAGTTATTTTTTTAAAATGTGGAAACCCCGGTTTTTAAACGAAATTTGAAAGATTAGATTTTTTTTTTCATGCATAAAAAAATAATCAGTTTTCTACATTTAAAAAAAATCAGTTTAGAAAAAAGTTTAAGCTTTAATGATAATTAATTAGGTGTAAATAAATGTGAAGTACCCAATTAAAAATGACACCTGTAAGATTTTATGCTTCCACCTCTCTTTGCCGCGTCAGCGTTTAGGGTGGTAATTATTTTGTTTCAAAAAAGTTCAAAAGGTATACCCCTAAAAAGATTAGGTGTGTCGTAGTAACTTTAGCCAAGGTCGCGGCGGAGGGAGGAGGGGAGGTTACAATATCTTATCCCAATTTCTTATTTAAACTTTATTGACATGAAATTTTTATTTAAAGCCAAAATTGTAAGAAATAAAAAAGTACCCATTTAACTATTTTATTGACCTTCTCCATTCGACCCGTCCCACTAAAATATATTGACCAAGACCTTATAACGGTTTAAAAAAGGTCAAATTTACTTATACACAAGAACATAATGTAAAACTTTTTTTTTCATGAGAACGTAATGTAAATTATGAAAATTATGTTATTCTAACTTCTTTTTCTTTTTAAGAAAAAGATAATACCACTTTAAAAAAAACATTTTTTCATGAGCTTTATGGAAAAAAAAAAGAGCAATATCAAAATCCACGCTCTTTAAACGGTAATCTTCATCATCAACTATCCTCTCAGTGATATTATAGTGTTCAATTGACTCCGCTTGAATAAAATTTCGTGCTTGTCACCGAAAGGGAAGGGGGGATGCAATTACAAAAAAAATACTAAATAAATATATTTTTAGTGGGTGGGTAAAATAAAAGGTCTTGGTCAATATATTTTTTGTGGGTTGGTCAATAAAATGGTTAAAATGGGTTTTTTAATTCTTACCATTTTGGCTTTAAATAAAAAAATTATGTCAATAAAATTTAATTAAAAAATCGCTTAAATATTTTAGGTGACTTTACAGGTGAAACACCAATAGTTGAGTGACTTTTTGGTTAGACAACAAAGTTGAGTGGCTTTTTGAGTAAACTAATCATAGTTGAGTGGTTTTCTGTTTAGAAAACAAAGTTGAGTGACTTTCTGAGTGAACTACCATAGTTGAGTGATCATCTGAGATATTATCTCCTTGAAATGATCAAAACTAGACAGTATAATATTAATTTGTCTGACTAGCCAGTACAAATTTAATTAGACACCTTGAGACACTAGTCGTTAAACATAAATGCACCTATACAAACTGGAAGAGCTTGTTGAATTCTGGGGATACGCCTAATTCTTTTCTTCACTGCGTGGGCGAAATATCTTTAAGTACATTGTCTTTGACACGCCTCAAGCATCATTCAATTCTCTTATAATTTTGTAACAAATCCGCTAATGAGACAATCATGGTAACCATCTCCCATTTCACGCAATATGTAAAGATCTGTTTAATCTTTCATCACTAAAATTATGCCATAACAACCCCAAGACATTTTGGAGTGAAGAAAAAGTTTGCTTTGAAGCCCCAAAAATTGTATCATGGACCCAAAGCCATTTATATGATGTTGCAATATGGAAAGGAAGAGTAAACCCCACTGATTTTTAACACCCAAACCATGATATGAAATAAGTCAATAAAGCATAAATCCAACTTCAAAAATTCGAAAGCGGTAAATGCGCAACATGAGACTCACCTGAAGATCTTATTCTGCATAGTATCTCGTTAGACAACCATCATGTTGGCAACCATGAACAAACTAAACTGGAAAATAAATATTTACTACATCATTAGTGTTAGTCCACAAGCTGATGATGAGACAACTATAATGAGGACAAAGTAGACGGGAACTAGCTCTATTGCTTCATAAACAAGTCTATAGGGACTGAAGTAGCATCTAAACATATTTCAGAAGCACGAGAATGTTTTCATGAAAAGAACTAGAAATCATCATTGATTTGACCCAAACTCTCAATATTATGCTTGAAGATGATTGGAACCTCCACGCTCTTTTTAACATACCAGATCTTGAATGGACTATTGAGGATTAATTTGCCGTGACAGAACTTTTGATAATCCTTGGCAAGAAAAAGATTCTTTACCTCAATATCTTCCTAGGTTCAGAAAGAATCTGAATACCTCATGGAAGGGGGTAAAATCCAACTTGATGGTAATTTTTTACCTACTAGTTCTTGGACACGTGCATTACACGTGTATTCCGTGCTAATTAGTATAAATATTTTAAAAATGTTTCAAAAAGTGTACAATAAATTCATACAAAAATTAAAGAGAAAATAGACAAAAGCTCAAACCGATGAATGAATTGCCTATTCAGGAAAATGAATAAATAGTGCAAATATTATGTATAGATTTTATTATCATTTTTTATATTATACTTTATAAGAAAATTTTATTGCATAAGTACTACTCCCCCAATTTATGTGATATAGTTTGATTAGGCATGAAGTTTAGGAAAGAAAGGAAGACTTTTGAAACTTGTTGTCTAAAACAAGCCATAAATATTTGTGTGATCGTAAATTATTTCATTAAGAGAAAAAGGGGTATATTATTTCTAAATATAGAAGTGTATCATTCATTTTGGTACAGACAAAAAAGGAAAGTGTATCATATAAATTGAGACAGAGGGAGCAATACAATTTAATAATTATAAACAATTTAGCTTTGTTAAAAGTAATTGGGATATTACAATTAACACCATATCTTTTTAGGATTTTAAAGGGTATAAATGTCGTTTAACTTTTGATGGGCATTTTGGTAATTAAACTTTGTGGCTTCCCACTTTTAAATTAGTGTAGATATGATCACTTGTGTGGCCAAGTTAGCCTTGTTATTATCAATGAAACCTTTTACTTGAATAAAAAAAAAATGAACGAGTCTATAGCGACTGAAGGAGCACTTAAAACATGTTGCAAAAGCAAAAAACTTGTCATATTATACTAAAAGTGGGAAGTTCTTAACTTTAAAGCTTAACATATTGCTTTGCAATAGTAACTTCCAGGAAACTCACCTAGTCATTAGTTTCTATCAAAATGTAGAGTTTGTCAATTTCCTATGCACATTTTCTCGTGTGCACTTATCAAGTAACTGGACAACGACATAAGCTTTTTGTTTAATCATGAAAAGTTATGAATAAATCGTGGGAAAAATGAAGTTTCTCAACTGGTCAGAAAGGAATTACTACCTTTAAGTTTTGTAAAGTTGGAAGATAAATAATTTCATTATGATGCTTTGCTCTTATTAAGAAATTAACACTCTTTCTCTTCACAAGAAGACAATTAAGTATATTCAACAGGTTTGTGTCAAGTTGCTAGTGGAGGAAAAAAATTAAAATTGTTGCTCTGACTAGTTATTTTCACTAAAGTTTAGAGTTGTCAATTACATATGCTTATTTTCTAGTGAAGTTGTTATCATGAAAAAATCACTATAGCCATTTCAATGTGTCACACAATATGTAAAGACTTTTTAATCTTTCTCAAGTCATTGTACCGTAATTCAAATTAAGGCAGGAAACCATCAGTTGTTCACATTCTTAAGTCAATGCATAGAAAGATTCTAATCAAAGGTACAACACAAAGTCCTATCACTTTTAATAACTGATTTTCGGCCAAAAATGCACATATTTTTTTATTATTTTCCTCACATCTTAGTACTTTTAATTGTCTTTTGAGTACTATTATATAACTTTATGCTTAATATTATATTTTGCTATGTAAAAATAAAGCGGTATGACGATAAAAGAATTCAGAACAAAATTGAATAAAAAGTGAGAAAAGAAAAGAATAAAGAAGGTGATGGGAGACAAAATGGAGACAGAATGATGGAGGAGTTAAAGTATAAAAGTATAATGATGGAAGAAGAAGACAACAAATGAAAAAAGAGAAACAATTGAAATTGAGAATGAAGAAAGAGACGTACCCGGGCATGTGACGCATCACGGTATGCGTCAAATGCTGACGCGGTAGACAGTGCAGAGGGTCCAAGTAATTTTTGGATTCTAAATATTTCCCAATTCATTTTAATACACCTATAAATAGTTCATAAAACAGGGTTTTTACATATCTCTGGATAACTTGAAACCCGAAGTTCACAACTTTAGACCTATAGAGTGCTTGGAGCTGCCGTGGAGGCCATAGTTATAGTGTTTTATCTTCTCTTCTCTGTAATACTCATTTTTATGTTTTTATTCAGATGATTTGTTATTTTTTCCTTCATGTCTATGTGGAGCTGAACTCTTTAATTCTAGGGTTGTGGCAAAAGCCATGATAGTTGATCTTTTGGGTTGCATATTTATTCTTGTACTTAATTGTTTAATTGCTTGATCTCTAATTAGACACTATCTATGGTGTGTGCATTGAATCAGGGAAAGGGAATTCGCATACGTAATAAGAATAAATAGGGTTTGTTCGATATAATCTTTCGCTAATGAGGATAGAAATATACCCTTTAGCCTTGCTTAGTTGAGTACAGAGAAGTAAATACGTTTTTGTTACTTTCTTGTGAGCAACTCAGAAGATACTCATAAAGTTACAATTAACCTGTCAACTACTAACTTAGGAAATAAGATAGGTAGAATTGTCAGAAGACTAACTGGATTGTCGAAAGACACGACCCTGGAACTTTCTCTCATATGATAAACCTTACAATCTTCGTTATCAGTGTCTCAATCACAAAACAATCATCTTTATTTGTTTTTTACAGTTAGTAGTTTAGTATTAAAAAAAAATGTTGATCATCACTTTCTTGAATAGTTACAACTGAATTTGAATTAGTTGAACGGTATTGTCACGCCCCGAACCATGGCCTGGACGTAACACGACACTCGGTGCCTGACTGCATGTGACCGAGCGAACCACATGGCTTGCTGAACTATCATGAGGCATACATGAGCGGAAATATAACGTGAATTCATGATGAGCCTTTATAAAACGTAGTAAGTCATAATACTTAATAAAAACACTTGTTTAAACATGAGTGCGGAAATAACATGAATGAGCCAAAAATGGCTATACGACTCCGAATGTCTGACATAACATAACTGACTTGTCTAGTCTATGAAACCTCTATCATGAGTCTGACTAGAACACATACTTACTGGGACAAGGCCCCCAGCATACCTTTAGATGCAAAACTAGATAAGGAAAATACAATGTCTAAACCCCGAATGAGATGGGGCTCACCAATAAGCTGGTACGTGCAAATCCTAATGAGCAGAGGCATCGTCCTGTAAGTTCGTACCTGCATCGTGAAATGCAGGCCCCCGGGCAATAAAAGGGGACGTCAGCACATTGAATGTAGTGGTATGTAAAGCAACTGAAAGAAATAACATGGGACATGGAATAACATGATAAGAACTGAAACTGAAAACCTGGACATGAACATGAGTGCATACATATACATATAAAACATGGTAAAAATATCATAAGTAGGGAGAGCAATAACTTATAACCGATCCATGGTCTGGTGCTTGCGTCCCGCCAGCAGAACACTCAGTCCTTGCCAGGGAACATGAGATTTAATAAAGTATGAAAGGATCCAGTCATTATGAGAGATCGTCCGGGACATGGGTGGAGCGATCCTCATCCTACGGTGGCTACGTAGTTTCAGGCTATCTGAAGCCCTCCTCGGTAATTAATGCAACTCCCAAAACATGAACATGTAAAATAGTGGCACTTGCTGCCCATGGTATATCATGAATCATAACTTGCTTGTATATAGTGTTCATGAATCATAACTTGCTTGTACATGGTTTTCATGAATCATAACTTGCTTGTATATAGTGTTCATGAATCATAACTTGCTTGTACATGGTTTTCATGAATCATAACTTGCTTGTATAGTTTCATAAGATAACTTGTCATAGTCTTGCAAAACATGTTTTTGATGCATGAGTAATGACAATAGTTCATAATCATATATATATATATATATACTTGACTTGAAAACATGCTTGTAACTTGGTGGATGAAATCATAAAGTTTCATATAAACATAATGAGAACACATGAGGAAGAATTCATGATTCATAGATTTAGCTAGGATTCCTAATATCCGTAATGGAAGATTAGGAATACAATAACGAACATAGATACAAAATTCTTGTACATACATACATAATTACGGGCTACCAATATGTTGGGTTTAATGCCCTAAGATTTGAACTTCATATATTTTACGAAACGAATCATAGGGAAGAACGTAGAGATTCCCACATGTGGATGGAAGTTCTACATACCTTAGTTGTTCCAAAACTTGAATTAAAGACTTGGATTTTGAAGAAGATTTCCTAAATCTTGATTCTTGAATCTTGAGATGGGTTTTCTTGAAAACCCATAGATTAGGAGTGATTATTTCTTGTTTAGATTACAAGGATATATGTTAGAATTGAGTTGGAATAATTGGAATGGACTTACCTTGGTGTTCTTGATGTTGGAGGAGAGTAGGAGGTCGTTCTAGGGTTTGAGGGAATGAAAAATAATGACTTGAACTGATATAAACGAACATATAATGTTCTGGAAAATCAGATTTTCGGCCCAGTTAAATACTGGCCGTATTTTGAAATACGGGCCGTATTTTGAAATACTGGCCGTATATTGAAATACGGACATCACTGCCTCTCTTCAGTAAAATGGCCATAACTCTTTGCACAGATGTCCGTTTGACCCCCGTAAGATACCGTTGGAAAGGTATTTCAATTCTCTACAACTTTCATCAAGGAAGTTTTCCCAAATTCCAAACACGTTTTGCAATACGGGCCGTAAAGTGAAATACGGTCCGTATTTAACCATATGACCTCAAAATGTCAAATTCCAGAATGTTCAGAAATTCTTGGTTTCAGTTTACGGGCACTGTTCATGGTCGTAAATTGAAATACGACCACTATTCATGGGCGTAAACCACCATATCACAACTGAACGGAAAAATTTCAATTCCCACATTCTTTATCTGATGTTCTAAGTCTAGGATCGTGGTCAAAACTTTCGTTAAAGGTACGGGGTGTTACAATATCTCCCCCTTGGGATCATTCGTCCTCGAATGATGGGTCATGGTTGAGAATATGGATGGACATGGCTTGAATACATGAACATGAATGTGAGATGACATAAAACATAAGAGCTTGACTTGGTTACATGAGAGCATGATCATGGATCATAAGAATTGAATGTGTGATTACATGGAAACATGGATACTGGAGCATGAGACATGAAACATGAACGCTGGATACATGACATGAGCGTGAAACATGAGACATGACATGACATGGGTCATGGAAAGCTGACATGACATAGTTTCATGAAAACATGAGTGCTAAAACGTGAGACATGAATAGAGAATACATGAACTTGAACGTGAAACGTGAGGCATGAATACATAAGGGACATTATAACTCTTCTCCAAAATGTCATTAAGCCATCCTTATGTCGATACTCGTAATTCTTGCCCGATACACAACATATACCTTGCTTTTCTTAACAACTTTTGTCTTCTACCTCCAATGTCTTTGAAATATCATTTAGAATCATTAAATATTACTTCTTACTCGTCAACATGTCATATACGTAATACCCTTCGTGGGTCTATTCGTGGTACGCTAACGGGGAAATTTACAAAGTATAACATTCTCCCCTCTTTTTGGAGCATTTGTCCTCGAATGTTAAATATTCGGGATTCTATAAAAATTTCGCCAGAGTTTTCCCTGTAATATGGCACTATCAACCTGTCACAACAACCCATAATATCATTGCCTCATAGGGCTACATCACAATAGCACTATAAATTGTCCACACCCGACCAAAAGCATGAAAAGAAAGCTTATATACCTTAAAATCTTGGTGCTTCATCATAAATATCTTCTGCGGGATGAAACAAGTGCGGGTACATGGATTTCATATCCTCCTCGGCTTCCCATGTAGCTTCCTCAACTTTCTGACTCCTCCACAGGACTTTCACTGAGGCTACTTCCTTAGTTCTCAACTTGCGAACTTGACGGTCAAAAATGGCTATGGGAATCTCCTCATACGTCAAACCATCCATAACTCTTATAGTATCAGCAGGAACAACCAACGACGGGTCTCCTACACACTTCCTCAACGTGGACACATGAAACACTGGTGTACAACAGCCAAATCTTGTGGCAACTCAAGTTCATAAGCCACTAGACCGACCTTTCGTAGAATTCAGTAAGGTCCAATATATCTGGGACTTAGCTTCCATTTCTTGCCAAATCTCGTAACACCTTTCATGGGTGAGACTTTAAGGAACACCCCAATCATGTACTGAAAATTTTAAGTCCGTTCGCCTCATATCTGTGTAAGATTCTGGTGACTCTGAGCCGTTTTCAACGCTCCTATATTAACTTAACTTTCTCCATAGCCTGGTAAACCAAATCTGATTTTAACAACTCTACTTCACCAACTTTGAACCAACCAATTGGTGATCTACACCTTTGCTCAAAAAGGGTTTTCAAATGGTGCCATACCAATACTAGCATGGTAATCTTTTTTTTTTTTTTTTTAGTAAACTCAATAAGAGACAGGTGGTCATCCCAATTACCATTGAAATCAAGGACACATGGTTACTGAACTGAATGAATACAAGATTACTAAAATGCTGAGATACTAAACTGAATGTCTATTGAACTGACTGAAGACTGGGCTGACTAAATGCTGAGCTAATTAAATACTGGATTAGCTGTATACTGAGCTGACTAAATACTGGATTAGCTGAATACTAAGCTGACTGAATACTGGATTAGCTGAATACTGAATTGGCATGAATACGTGAGTACTAGACTGATATCTGAGTATTGAACTAACATGAATATTATAACACGAGATCTGAATAACATATCTGTCTGACCATTTGTCCGAGGATGAAAAGCTGTGCTAAGGTTCACCTCTGTACCCAATCCTTTCTGAAAGGATTTTCAGAAGTTCGCTGTGAACTGAGCACCAACTCTAAAATAATGGACACTATGATCCCATACAATCCGGCAATTTCATTAACATATGACTTGGCATAATCTTCTGTTCAATCTGGGTCTTAACTGGCAATAAGTGCGCTGACTTCGTAAGTCTGTCCACAATCACCCAAATTAAATCATGCCTCCTAGATGAATGAGGTAGACCTGATACAAATCCCATATTGATCATTTCCCATTTCTAGATAGGAATATCAATATTCTGAGCCAAGCCACCAGGCCTCTGGTGTTCGGCTTTCACCTGCTGACAATTCGGGCACTTAGCTACAAAATCTGCCACATTCTTCTTTATATTGTTCCACCAGTAAATCTCCTTGAGATCATGATACATCTTCGTGGAACCTGGGTGAATGGAATACCTAGAGTTGTGGGACTCTAACATGATTCTCTCTCTGAACCCATCAACATCTGGAATGCATAATCTGCCTCGATATCTCAATGTACCATTATCTTCCTCCTGCTCAAAAAGCTAAGGCTTTCTATTCGTGAATCCCCTCTTTCATCTGCAGCGAGTAGGAATCACCAAACTGCTTCTCTCTAACTTCGATGACTAAGGAGGAATAAGCCATGTTCTGGGAAATAACTCCACCCACTTCAGAGTCTGAAAGTCGAATTCCTAGTTTGGATAAGCAATGAACTTATTTCATCTTAGTTCTCTTGTCTACCTAAATCATGAACCATACTTCCCATACTTGATTTTTGATACTTCCTAAAATACTCATAGTACTGTTGTGCGCTAAGTCTATGACTAGCATCTTAAATATTAGAGTCTTGTGCAAGGGCACTACCCTTTTGACACATAACTGGGCATGATCTTATAGTTTTTCTGCGACCTCCTAATCGATAGTAATTGAACTTGACAATATTCATTCGGCGATCATTCTACTCAATTCAGTCTTCCTCTAAGATGAGGCATATTCCTTATGAAGACTATCTCATTATGCCAACTTAATTGAACTAAGGTTCTTCATCTCTCATACTAACCCTTCGGGTCTTCAATTATCTCACCGGACTTACTGGAGATTTATGCATCTCCCCCTTAGACCAAGGCTAACATCTTATACTTACAAATTCTTCTCTTTTGATGGGATCCAATTAACATTCCTTATCTTCTGTAATTCCTCTGTACTCTACAACATTGATGAATCTTTCGACTCCCATATGAGCAATTCCTCATGGGGAAAAACTAAATTTACTTACATGAACGGTTGCTACTGTATTCATAACTGGCATACTCTATCTTAATGATTTTACTCAGCTCACATTGTAAATCTTAGGTCAACCCCCGTTTGACAACTCTTAAAGGCTATTCGTTTATAGTTTGCTCTCTTACGGTTTAGCTGATTTCTTCTTCCACTAATCACTCTACTCCACGCTTAACGTAAGCCCTTGGTTTCTAACACACATTCGGATGTATCCGAACTGTCACCTACTCAAGGTGTTCATCTGAATAGGAAATCAAATCATATTTCTCAAAGTCAGCCGTACTCATAACTTAGTCAAATCTTATCATTACTATTGACATGGCTTTTCCAGACATATTACGAACTTATATCTCATTCTCCTTCTATTTCTAGAAAAATTTTGGCAGAGTTTCCTCTGTATTTCTTACTATCCCAAAAACCTGCACGCAGGAAATACCAACAATGCCTCACAAGGCCAACATGTATACATATATATCATATCATAGCCACACAGGGCTCCCAATTTCAACAACAGTATAAAAATGATGAACTTACCTCATAGGTCCAACTCAAACTGTACCTGTTACATTTTCCTATTTATTTTCCCCTTTAAATCTTTAACTGCTGATGGAGTGGGTCCTGATGACTTCCGGTAGAAAACTGTCTACCACCACTTCCTTGAGATCCTCCATGATTTACCTTTTTCCTGTTGACTTAGCTCCTTTTCTAATTTCTCTGATATCCTCTCCCTGTTGTATTCCATTCTCATTTCTCAAGAACATCATTATCATTCAACATACCATTCATTCCACTACACCCCTTCTCGGGCAACTTACATTGTATTCCACTTTCAATAGCACTTGAAGTCTCATTCGTTACCGTAAGTACTGAACAATTGCACCCCCTATGGGTAAACATCCTTACTTGGACCTTGAATTACCTGTTCATCTCCTGCGCATTCGAAACGTACGTAATTCGAGAGGAAGAGAAGTTACTTATTGCTCTAAGCTTCATGGCACGATCTAGAGTAGAAAGAAATGAGACAAATCCTGAATGTCTTGGTGGTCAACTGTTTATATGTATGGGGCCCTCACACATATAAAAGTGACCCCACTGGACACGGTTTCATAGACTCCCTAAAGACACTTGAACCTAGGCTCTGATACCAAGTTTTGTCACGCCTCGAACCATGGCCTGGACGTAACACGGCACTCAATGCCTGACTGCATGTGACCGAGCGAACCACATGGCTTGCTGAACTATCATGAGGCATACATGAGCGGAAATATAACGTGAATGCATGATGAGCCTTTATAAAACGTAGTAAGTCATAATACTTAATAAAAACACTTGTTTAAACATGAGTGCGGAAATAACATGAATGAGCCAAAAATGGCTATACGACTCCGAATGTCTGACATAACATAACTGACTTGTCTAGTCTATGAAACCTCTATCATGAGTCTGACTAGAACACATACTTACTGGGACAAGGCCCCCAGCATACCTTTAGATGCAAAACTAGATAAGGAAAATACAATGTCTATACCCCGAATGAGATGGGGCTCACCAATAAGCTGGTACGTGCAAATCCTAATGAGCAGAGGCATCGTCCTGTAAGTTCGTACCTGCATCGTGAAATGCAGGCCCCCGGGCAATAAAAGGGGACGTCAGCACATTGAATGTACTGGTATGTAAAGCAACTGAAAGAAATAACATGGGACATGGAATAACATGATAAGAACTGAAACTGAAAACCTGGACATGAACATGAGTGCATACATATACATATAAAACATGGTAAAAATATCATAAGTAGGGAGAGCAATAACTTATAACCGATCCATGGTCTGGTGCTTGCGTCCCGCCAGCAGAACACTCAGTCCTTGCCAGGGAACATGAGATTTAATAAAGTATGAAAGGATCCAGTCATTATGAGAGATCGTCCGGGACATGGGTGGAGCGATCCTCATCCTACGGTGGCTACGTAGTTTCAGGCTATCTGAAGCCCTCCTCGGTAATTAATGCAAATCCCAAAACATGAACATGTAAAATAGTGGCACTTGCTGCCCATGGTATATCATGAATCATAACTTGCTTGTATATAGTGTTCATGAATCATAACTTGCTTGTACATGGTTTTCATGAATCATAACTTGCTTGTATATAGTGTTCATGAATCATAACTTGCTTGTACATGGTTTTCATGAATCATAACCTGCTTGTATAGTTTCATAAGATAACTTGTCATAGTCTTGCAAAACATGTTTTTGATGCATGAGTAATAACAATAGTTCATAATCATATATATATATATATATACTTGACTTGAAAACATGCTTGTAACTTAGTGGATGAAATCATAAAGTTTCATATAAACATAATGAGAACACATGAGGAAGAATTCATGATTCATAGATTTAGCTAGGATTCCTAATATCCGTAATGGAAGATTAGGAATAGAATAACGAACATAGATACAAAATTCTTGTACATACATACATAATTACGGGCTACCAATATGTTGGGTTTAATGCCTTAAGATTTGAACTTCATATATTTTACGAAACGAATCATAGGGAAGAACGTAGAGATTCCCACATGTGGATGGAAGTTCTACATACCTTAGTTGTTCCAAAACTTGAATTAAAGACTTGGATTTTGAAGAAGATTTCCTAAATCTTGATTCTTGAATCTTGAGATGGGTTTTCTTGAAAACCCTAGATTAGGAGTGATTATTTCTTGTTTAGATTACAAGGATATATGTTAGAATTGAGTTGGAATAATTGGAATGGACTTACCTTGGTGTTCTTGATGTTGGAGGAGAGTAGGAGGTCGTTCTAGGGTTTGAGGGAATGAAAAATAATGACTTGAACTGATATAAACGAACATATAATGTTCTGGAAAATCAGATTTTCGGCCCAGTTAAATACTGGCCGTATTTTGAAATACAGGCCGTATTTTGAAATACTGGCCGTATATTGAAATACGGACATCACTGCCTCTCTTCAGTAAAATGGCCATAACTCTTTGTACAGATGTCCGTTTGACCCTCGTAAGATACCGTTGGAAAGGTATTTCAATGCTCTACAACTTTCATCAAGGAAGTTTTCCCAAATTCCAAACACGTTTTGAAATACGGGCCGTAAAGTGAAATACGGTCCGTATTTAACCATATGACCTCAAAATGTCAAATTCCAGAATGTTCAGAAATTCTTGGTTTCAGTTTACGGGCACTGTTCATGGTCGTAAATTGAAATACGACCACTGTTCATGGGTGTAAACCACCATATCACAACTGAACGGAAAAATTTCAATTCCCACATTCTTTATCTGATGTTCTAAGTCTAGGATCGTGGTCAAAACTTTCGTTAAAGGTACGGGGTGTTACAGGTATAAAATCTAAGTCTCTGTGAGTACAATATCTGGACTTTAAAATCCTATAACCACATACTTACATGTACGTTTGGAGCAACAATAACACATGTATCTTGTTTGATACCTTGACAAAGATATCACCAAAAAGGTATTTGTTTTGGCTTTCTTAACAACCCCACTACACACGCCACACGCAGAGAGAACTTTCCCCTTCCATTACACACACACAAAACAAAATAAACTAAAAAGAAGAGAAAAAGATGACAATTTCTACTTTGCTTTCTCTGCACAATCTAGAATCACTTTCTACTTTGCTTTCTATTTCTTTTGGCTTTCTTAACAACCCCACTACACACACGCCACACGAAGAGAGAGTACTTTCCCCTTCCATTTACACACACACAAAACAAAATAAACTAAAAAGAAGAGAAAGAGATGACAATTTCTAATTTGCTTTCTCTTCACAATCTAGAATCACTTATTTTTTTCCCCAACTTCTTCTCTCCTCAGGATATACATGTAAGCATGTCACCTGGTGTTTGTTAGCAATTTCAAAGTTTTAACAAAAGAATGAGAGTTTGTTCCAATGAAAATATCAAGCGCAATTCAAATGTTTACTAAAATAGTAAAATTTATGATATTTTGTCAAAAAATCAGAAATTAGGATAAACAAAGAGAGAATAGATTTGTGCTCAATTGATGTGTTATTATTAATTTAATATGTCATATTTTTAAAGCTGGTAAACTAAATAGATCATGAACCACTTCAATGTTTGTTAATTACTTTTCCAGATTCAGATTTCCGCAAATTTGAAACTGCAGTGGGATGCCTCCTCGATGTTATGTTTGCAGGGTATACGAGTAGTGGCTTATAGCAAATTGCTATTTTATTAGCTGCACCTGCTTGCAAGACAATACTATAGAACCTAAGAATTCAACCAAACAACTATGAACAGTTACAACAACCAATCAAACATGAAGAAATAGTCTAAACATTTGAAACATCAAATTCGAAATAGTTCAAACATCCCAAACCAACAACTTCATGAAACTTCAAGTCTAAAAAGTCTAAAGTCACAATAAAAAATAATAACCAGCAACTACAATCTAATTGTCATCGGATTCGGTCTCTTCCTCATCATCAGACATTTGAGGCATGTGCTTCCTCATAAACTTCTCAATTTTAGCAAGCTTAGCATCGGAAGTTTCACACTTTTGCTTCAGCTCTGCAATTTGGCTTTGCATCGCTTCCATTTCTTCCGTATTTTGCAAAGTAGAAGCATTAGACAACAACGGCGAAGGACTAGATGAGGAATGCAGAAGTCCAAGCCCGTAGACTCTACCTTTGCTGGGACCACCTGCCACCTGTGTCCATATTGAAGTCATATCCGCAGGCGATGGTCGGACTGCGTTACCATCCTCTGAAGCAGGCTGGGTCTGACGCCAATCTTCCAAACCTTTTTGAAATCCTTCCTGAAGTAATATAAATACATTTTCTTATATTACTTACACTAAAGGCAACGAAGGCAGGAGAAATTAAATGTGGTTTCTTGCGTTTGACAAAAGAAATACCAAGTAGAAGAGCTAAAACACAAGCAACATGCATTTTCAAAATATATCAGTAGATAAATAAATAAGTAGCAGCCATTTGATAGAGCACCAACAGATTTGACTTCTTCAGGAAATTTATAAAGAAATGCAGTTAGGATAACTGATTACACATCAATATGTTGTAATAGATTCTGAGTTAGGGACTGTTGTTGTTTCTCCTAAACTCTCCGAGTGTGCTTACCTCAGCTTTTCTCTTGACTAGATGATGGTAAGCCCATGCACACGGAATATGAGTCAGTTTAGTAACGAAATTATGAAAGCTTTACGTATTACATAAACGCAATTTCAATTCAATCAAATCAAATAGCATTTATTATAGTCCTATATTTTTAGGTATAGTCGTTCTAGATACAAATCAGGACAGTATAACCGTGATCAGAGCACTTAGCGAAGCCAATACAGTATGCAATTTAATTTCAAAATGCTTTTGCAGTTCTTATATGTGCCACTGTTAAAAGTCTACGTAATCTAAATGGTCATTGGTTGAAGATTGGTACCAAAGGGAAGAATCGCATGTAAAGGCCAAGAAGAAAACACAAACATAGAAACCAGGCTGGAAACATTTGAGGCTCAACTTGACAGCTTGGAACATAGATTGGGAAAGGACATTTAGGTTCTTGATTAGATCGAGTCTCTCTCTTAATATTCTGTCCTGCTAATTTGTAGTATAATCCTTCAGTCATGTACTTTGCATTTCCATCAAAGTTACAAAGCTGTGTATATACAATACGTGGTTCAACTATACAGTTTATGATCACTCACACTAATACAAATATATCCACCTGCAAAATTAGCACAAATCTAAGATTAGCTTAGCTAGCTTATTTAGGAAGTCAAATCCCATCTTGATATTCCAACAAAATCTGCAAACCCAATTTCAAAAAAACGCATTACAAGTTTACACCCACATAAAACTTTTCTTACTATATTGTGAGCAACGGAAGCAAAGGGATGAACTTCGAGGATATATGTGCACTCGAACAGGGTAAGAGACAACAGAGAATGCCAATGATCAAAGCAAGCTAGAAAGTATGAAACTTGATGGAGAAAATGAAGATCTAGAACATTTGAGCAGAGCAAGATAAATGGGAAAGTGAACAGACAATGAATTGGATGTTCAACTACCTAGCAAAAGGACACGCTGATGAGGTTATTCTGTCAAAAGTCAATTGTGCCCTCAAAATAAAATTAAACACCATGAAGCAGCCATGTTGATCTTTAGTCTCAACTGGATCTTCTATAATAGTAAAATAATAATAATAGATACTAACATGAAGTGATTAGTTAATGTCACTTAGTTAAGACAGGCGGAATAGTTGTACCTGTTTGATTTTATTAAAGGATTGATCTTTTGAATTTGTAAAATTTTAGCAGGAGGGTTAAAGAGATGAGGGGAATTTAAGTTCTCTCCCCCGTTTAACTTTCGCTGCAAAATTAAAAAAATAAGAGTTGGATAAAAGTTTAATCGTATTTAGATAATTTAAATGAAGGAAAATTAATTGGCTAAAGTACCAATCTTCGTCGGTGGCCCGCGAAACTCATGGAACCTCCGGTGTGCAACGAACCACCCTTTTGAGGTTTCGGGCATTATACAAGTGTTCTTCAATCCGCAACGATACATTCTTCTCGAAAATGGTATTTATTTCATTTTCATAACGAGGCTGCCATGTACACTTTGTCTGCAAAATACTAATATCATTAGAAGAAAACTCATTTTTGAAAACCTTATATCATTAAGACTTTCGTCACAGACAAATTAAGATTACAGCTGCCTCCCCGGAATGGGCCAAAGGACAAGAGAAAAGGAAGTTCATGAAGCATGAATGTTAAAAGGAATTCTTAAAACTGAAAAACAGCAGGCTGCAACACATGAAAAATTATGTGCAATATCAATTATTCTATCAGAAAGTGGATTTTCATTTCTTTTAAGAAATCATATTCAGTGATAGCTCCAACTAAAAAAGCAAAAGGAGCATATCTAAACTTTCTGATGTTTAGAAAACATGAGAAAACCTTTTTTTTTTTTAAAAAAAACATCCAGTATGTTCTCCCTCTGGAGTAAAATCAAAATCCACAACATGCCAAATTCATGCATTTAAAAGCACTAAATCAAGTATTACATAAATACACTTTGTCTGCCATGTACCTTTAAACTGAGCCCACATGAGCATTCTAACATCGTATGGAAAGTCCTTGTATCTACCCCAAGCATCACGGAAAAATGGTTCAAATGATGCTGTAATCATATTCCCGGCATATGATTTATGAACCTGCATTAAAATTAAACCATCTTAATTTTTGTACTTTCAACAAATTAAGGAAAAACATAAGGATTACTTACCCTTCACCAAGACACTTCATCTTCACCATTTCAACAATAAATGGGGATATAGTGCGTTAGCTCCCCTGTGTGGTTTGCGAGCTATTGCACAGGAGCTGGGTTTACCCTGTGCGTACCCGAGTGGTAGCGGCTGCAGGTTCCCATGTCATAAAAAAAAATATAAAGCTAAGAACTTCCAGTGCATTTCTTAATTAACCAACTTAAATTGTAAGAACCTCCATCTACCTTTAAGCTTTCAACCTTTTAGTCTATTCTTCCAGTTAAATGAGGTTTCATCAGAATAGCTAATAGCTGCAAGAAAATGGGTGCTAATTTATGTAGGCTAGAGTTAATCCTTTTACGAAGCAAGAGGGTTTCCTACAGTAACTATCTTATTCCAGCTCTGCTTCAGCAACAGAGCCTATTGAGTATAGAACTGAGACAGAGAGAAAACCAGTATACATCCTTCACAACAGTGTTATCAAAAGCGAAAAGCGCAAAAAAGCTCTAAGGTCAGTTGGGGCTTTAAACGCTAAGCGCAAACAAAATGTAGGCTTTAATGAAAAAAGGCGCAATGGTACAAAAATACAAACATATATATGTTTAGACCAAGACTAATAGCAGTAAGCATGAATAACAAATTTATGGGCAAAGAAATTATAAAAACACTACGATAAAGTGAAATATCATATATTTTTAGTGTCACTTCTTCAAGAGAGGCTCATTGGCGAGGAAAAGTATGTCTTAGAGCCTTGACGATGACACTGAAGTGCACATAAAGCCCGGCGAAGCGCTCAACATGTTTTGAGCCTCGCTTCAGGGCTTAAACGCGCCTTTGACAACACTGCTTCACAACAGCAAACAAATGATAAGTCCTATTATACATCCTTCACAACTGCTCATACCTGCTATCAATCCTTCAACAGCAAACATTCTACTTTTATGTCATTAAATCAAATTGAAGGTCAATAGGCTAAGAGTTATATTCTCTTATATTTTGGACAGAATACCTAAGTTGCTCGGAGTCGGGTGCGGGTGTCCGATACAGGTGCGGATCTAGAGGTCGGATCCTTCATGATCTAAATTTTAAGATTTGGGGATACGGATCCAGGTATGGATACGGGTGCGGGGATTTGGCTAAAAATAATTCAAATATCTAAAAATAGAGTTATAAAACCTAAATTATGAGATATAATGTGGAAAACTTGAGGAGAAAATATCGATCAAGAAAGAAACCCTAGAAGGAGATAAAAGGAAATGAGTGACATAGAAATTTCTATGTACAAGGTATTCCATTTTCTTCAATTTCACCTTAGCTTTTGTTTTGATTACATAAATCATTGAATCTGTTTGGAGTTTCTCAGTCGATTTTGGTCAAAGTACCCAAAATCGATTAACCAGATCGGGTACGGATCCCACACCCACACCCCTGTTGTGTTGACACAAGTGCGGCACCAAAAGTGAAGAGTCTGAGTAACTTAGCAGTGTATTCAACATGTAGATATTCATTCTCAGCTAGTCCTAATGTCTTGACAAAGAATTCAATAAGAAGAGTTGTACTAATTACTTGTAGCGAATTCGATAGGCTAAGAGTTTAATGAGTCGATGTTTAATCCTATAGGCATGATTTCTACTAATTACTTTTAGCGAAAAGCTTGAAAGTTTTTACTTGTAAAACAGAACCATGTTCTTATCCTTTACACAATACCTATTTAAGATGAGGTAAAATTGATTAATTAAACTTAAATTCATGAGCCATGTGGATTAAACACATTTTCGCCTTAAAGATTTGAAGAAGCAAAATCATTACCGTACTAATAAAAATGAATTCAACCAAAACAAATCGAATCAAATATACCGAAGAGAAAGTGAAACCAAGCTCTAACCATCAATTTGGTGGTTTGATCGGAGAGGAAGTGAAACTCTATTAGAGTGTGGAGAGGTGAAATTTTTGAAAGACCTAACACTACTCCCAATACCCTTTTTAGTTATTTTTAACTTCCCCACTACTGCTGTCGGGATAATAAAGTATTTTTTATATATATACTAGTATTTTTACCCGCGCAATGCGCTGTTGGTTTCAAAAGAAATTAGTTGTCAAAATTATTATCTTATTCGTCTGAGCATATTAATCTAATTATTTTAATAAAATTGGAAATAGAAATTTGTTCCTAGCCAACGTATCTCATAACTAAAAGAGTTACAAACAGCAGATGGTCAGAATTTATCCATGTTTACACCAAACTAATAAATTAGTTGACACATATATTTATAATTTTATATACATTGTTATCACTAATCATTAACTAGTTACCTAGTTTCCTTTTAATTTATAAGTTAACACAGTAAATTAGTATAATTTAGTGTAAATACCGGATATGAATAATTTTTTACCATCATAGGAAACCTTAATATCTACACTCAGTTATCAATCACTGTAGTAAGTTACTTTAACAACTGATTTCTTTCTTTAGGTTATAATTTTTAATTCTATTTTTAGAGTATATTAAATCATAATATTTTAACGAAATATTTAAAAGTTATTTTGTTTAGAGGAAATAAATATATCATCCAGTGCTACAATATTGAAGTGGCTGCACGAAGCGCAGTTCTAGATGACATTAGTAACTTTATAATAAGTGATATTCTTATATTAAAATATTTGATATTGTTGTAAACTTATTAGGGTAGAATATATTTCAAGGGAAAAGGGTCAAATATACCCCTCTACTTTGTTTTATTAGTTAAATATACCCCTCTACTTTGTTTTATTAGTTAAATATACCCTTTGTTAGTGAAAGTTAACAAAAATACCCCTGCTGTCTTCAAACTTCACACTTATGCCCCTATTTGGATGGAAATCCCCAAATCCTCTCAAATTACCCAATTTCAAAAAAATTACCCACTTTTTTTGTTGACCCGCCTGCCCGACCTGCCTATCATCACCATCAAGCTCTAGCTTCATCTTCTTCCTCCATGGAGAAAAAAACAAAAAAACAAGAACACACCCAAATAATAAAATCCCAAAACTCACCTCAAATTTAATCTTTAAATCCAACTCCAAATCTTGGTGCAGCCAGTACTTGATATACACATTAGTTTTACTAAGCACTAAATTTTTCCATAGCATACCAAGATATACACATAAAACTGTCTGGAAAATAACCACAATGATTTAGCAAAAATTGTGCTTCTAGCAATTTTTTAACTATAAACAGCATAGTTTTTCATATCCTCATAGCAAATAGTAAAATATAGCACCAAGTCGCCATAGATGCCATGAGTTGATGCTAGAATTGACAGGATTTGGGAATGCTAGAAGAGCCAGATTCGAGGGCACCAATTTACCTGCAATGCGTTCATCACATTCTTTTATTAGCTTTGTGAACCTCGACTCTCCCGGTGCTAAACTAGCACCAGTTTCCAAGGCGGCCTTTGCAGTTTGGTATTCTTCAAGCTTCACACAGGCCAACCTGGAAAAGTACCCAAAAAAAAATAAAAAAAATTCAACAATGCAGTAACAAGCACCGACAGTTAGCATGTGCTACTGCAAATAATAATATCGTTTCAGTTTGTCTTTGTTGTTCATCAGAAAATGCAGGGATGATAGGCGGGAAAATAACCTCAATGATTTACCCACATTTGGGTGTGTTTTTTCTTTTTTCTTTTTTCCTCCATGGAAGAAGATGAAGCTAGGGCTTGATGATGATGATAGGCGGGTTGGGCGGGGCGGGCCAACAAAAAGAGTGGGTAATTTTTTTTGAAATTAGGTAATTTAAGAGGATTTGGGGATTTCCGTACAAATAGGGGCACAAGTGTGAAGTTTGAAGATGTCAGGGGTATTTTTATTAACTTTTACTGACAGAGGATATATTTGACCCTTTTCCCAAAACAATAAGCTCGTGGATATGAATTCTCTTTTGCCATTTTCTGACCACATTTTCTCCATTGGCAACCATCATTAATTTGCAAAATTTTCAACAAATGACCAAGTTTATCATACTATTTAACCATATAATGTCATTATATTATAGCTAGCTTTGGGATCCACAAGGGCAATTAACATTAATCATATGTTTTCATAACAGTTTTTTAATCTTTTCCCTCTCCTTGTTGCAGCAACCCTGAAAGACATACATTAAAGAAAAACTGTTAATAGTCCACACAATGGCACATATATTTTTTTTATAAAGGACATAGTCCACACAATAGGATATTCCCAGCTCAGAATCATGTATAAGGGTCAGTTAGGACCTCTAAAATTTAGCAACAAATCAGCAACATCAGATCACAGAGTTCCCAAATCAAGGTTCAAGAGTTAACCCTCTAAATCAAAGTTGAAGAATTGACACAATCCTAACATGAGATCACCCTCTTTAAACCTCAGCTAATGCTACATTATCTACACCAGCAACAAAGACCAAAATGCTTGACATCTGAACTGAAATAAGAATCTAAAAAATACAAACTACATTTTCAGAAAGGAGACATGATTTACAACTTGGGAGCTGCAAACCTATGATTATTACAGATCAACTTGCTTTGGTTTTCTGAACTAATACTAAAGAAAATTTATTTTGTTCAACCATTATATAGATGCTCCTTCTGTTAATAGGTGAAACAATTATTTGTAATCAAAGAATATTTCAGAAAGATGAATGTAGTATGCCATCTTTGTGAATGACATTTGGCAAGATAAACTGATATTATAATGGAGCTCTTTATTAAATTCAAAAACTGATCATACATAAATTCCGCCAGCGTTAACCTCCGATGGAGTTGTCAACATAAATTGCAGCCTTGAGGGTTTTCACCTTATCGAAGTGGGTCTTTTAGAGAGAGTGGCACCGTCAAGCTGGGAGGGAACTTATCTACTAACAGAGACCAATGTCACCAATCAGCATAATAGCAGATGAAAAAGGCCCATCAGCCCCTTGGTCTCTACAGAAAAAGGAAATAAGTAAAATGTTCAATAGAATATTCCATGTTGAAGCACAATGAGACTGCCGTTAATCAAAATTAAAATAAATTTAAACCTTCTATTTCCACAGAAAACTTTCAACCTTTACATTTATTTCAAATGCAGAGGCTGAGGATGATGTTTTAATGTTTTCAACTTCTTTATTGAACCTTTTTTGTTTTTAGGGGATGGGAGGAAGAGGGATTTTTTGTATGAATTTGGAAGGGAATACCTCCTACAGGCTGCTTCCTCAGCCAATCTGAAACTGCAGAATCATAAGGACATGTTGAAGAGCTATCCAGGCCAACTTCCTTCAAAATTGTTGGTCATCATTATCTCCTGAAAAAAGTCCAAAAGATCTGACTTTACTCAATTTACTATGTAGTACTGGTTTTAATCCAATTTAGATAATCCTTTGCAACCTGTTATAAAATAGTTAGCACAAATAATGTCATTTTGCTAGAAGTTAAAAGAGGAGGTTAAGAAATGTCTATAGGACAAAAAATAGTAAGAGTTAGCAGGACAGGCCAGTTTATCATGCGCGGAGCTGTATTTGAAGTTGGTTATCCAAGGTCATGCTTCACGTCACCTAAACTTCCAATATTAATATTCAACATCTTTTACGTGTATTCTACATAAGAACAACAATTGCTCTATAAACCTATTCCTAATATAATAATCTACTATTTCTTTATTACTTTAATTTGATATAACTCAATCAAATACGAAGAAGTAAGAACCACTCACCTATAGAGCTTAGTTTGAGTGGAAACAGGTCCCATGTTTTGGCGACAAACTCTGCAAGATAATTGAAGCAATACGCCTGAGCAAGAACGGAAAAACAATGATGAAACCTATTAGGAGAAAATATTAGAGCATAGAACCAGTACACCAATTGTATTTGTAGGAACAAACTTCTTGTGTCACACCCGCATTAATCAAAGTAGTAAATGTCATATTTTCTGTAATGGATGCTCTAACACTGCTAAGAGTAGGAAGAGCTTCACTCGAAGCTGAGATTACTGCCAAGTGACCCCATGCCAATAATTTCCTCGACCAACGAACAAAAAAGGAAAAGATGGGCAATAGCAAAGAACAAAATAAGTATACTTTGCTAAAGAAGTAATTCAATTAAAAAAAGCTTTAACGCATATTGCATCATTTTCATCCAGCTACCAAAAACTTTAGCATATTGGCTTGCAATAGGTGAACGTCAAATCTACCGATGAATATTGTTTTTCCGTAGATACTTGTAAAATTTAGATTCAAATGGAATTAAAAGAATGCACTGTAAACAAATTTAAGAACTTGTCTCAAATGTTCTACCACTTATGTCGCGACACTAAATTATGTCCACTGTACCCAGTCCTCTCCACAAAGTGAGGCTTTCAGACCATTCTCTTGAATCTCCTGATCTTCTACTCCCAAACAGTGAAATTGAAAGGGTAGGAAAGCAGGTCAGTTGATTGGCAAGTTGACTGGTTTTAGTTTCGGCCATGAGATGACTTTTCCTTTACTCTTTCACAATCTCTCTCTGCCCACCGCTCTCCCTGTGTCTAGCCTCCTTTTCAGTCGCCCTCAACAACTAAAAAGGGAAGAAAATCTTACCTCTTTCTATTAACCCCGCTAAACAAAATCTTACCTCTTTCGATTAATATGATATATTGAAAATATCATGAAAATACATATATCATGTGTAGCTGAAATAATTACAAGCTAAAGTTTATTAAGCTGATAATAAGTAGAAGTTAATGTTTCAGCACAAATGCAACATTCTTCAGATTCAATGTAAACCAATATAAGGGTAGGATTTCCAAGAGAATAAATTCTTCAACCGTGAAAGCAAGCAAGTTAAGTATAGAAATGTGATACATGTGTAAATTGATGACTTCAGGGCAAGCTTCATCACATTAATTTTACAGAAAAACTTTTCAAAAAAAAAAAAAAGGAACCCAGATGATCAAATTCTGGATTTCATCACCTTTCACTTTTCTAAGTGCAAAGATTGAAACTCTGAGAACCAAAACGAAACGAAACAAAACAAAAGAAGAAAAAAACGAAAACCCAGATGAACAAATTCTTCGATCTTCAAAAAAAATAGAGTTTCAAAGTGCAAAAGTAGAAATTTTGAGGGAAAAAGGTAATGGATACCTTTGGGTTATTGTTGCCAAGAAGATGAAGAGATTGCAGTTGGAAGAAATGAAAGCCAACCCATTTCTGAAGGGACCAAGTGCTGGGATGCTGTAACCGTACAGTTCTGCGTATTTGCTTTTTTTTTTTTTTTTTTTTTTTTGTATTTTAATTGAAATTTTCTGGTACTACACTTGTCACTCTACTGTGATTGGTTTTGCCTATCCTATTATATATACGTAGATAGATATTCCGAGTACATCTATCGGAATATTAATAATATTTTTCATTAACTTTTTAAAGGTGTTCCGACTAAGTTGTCGGGATGTTTGGTCAAAATTATGTTGACTATTTTTATATGACTTGTCCGACTATCGTAGTCGGAATATTTTATTCCCGAAATTTCCTGCCAAACATTACATTGCAGTGGTCAGAAGTGGTGTTGGATAAATATATTTTTTTTAAAAAAATAAAACATAAAAATTGAATTCCCCGTCTATAGTAGTTGAAAAATTGCGACTGATTTTTTGTAATCAGAATTGGTAGTCCGAAAAAGACAATTTTCTGTTAGTGTGTAATCTATATATATAATATAAAGGTAGGCAAAAAAAAAAAAAGATGTGCATCTCTCTTTGGCCATGGATCCCATTTATTTTTTTTTCTCCTTTTTTGACGTTTCTCTCTTATTTTTTTATTTATCTTATTTGAAAAAATCTCACCTCTATAACTCACACCTCTTCACCTTCTACTCTTAATAACACATAACAACCATAACTACCATGCTTTTCATTCCCATAACCCCAAATATTTAATGTTAAATTAATGACATTTTATGATGTTTCAACATGTATTCTTCTGTAAGTTATTTTTTTAATTTAAATTGTCTATGATTGGTTACCATTTCCTAATTGTAAACTTTTCCTTTCAAATGTTAGTTTCTCATAGCATATTTCACTACGGTGATTTACATGAAAATGGGTATGTAATGAAAGCGAAAAGTAGATTTTAGGTGTTTTCCAAAGTTGTATTTGAAATTTTCATGGTTAAACGTTGATTTTCAAATAAAGTGAAAAATTTCCGAAAATAATTCTCATGGCCAAACGGGTCCGATTCGTAAAATATTTATCGAACTCTATCCGTAAGATTTGATGGAAACAGGGGTAAAAATAAATTTAACTATAAATATCAAGAAAGTCTCATCAAATCCTAAAATTTACAAAATAAAAAACTACACTAGACACTAAGTAGATACTAATTAACCGAAATTGATGCATTAGACCTAGAATATAAATTAAAAATAACAAAAACTACAAATTGCATTTCTAAATTTGTGTGTTACCTGCTAATTTCATTTTTTTCATCGTTTACGTCAAATCTAACACTCGGAGTGCGGTAAATATATAAAAGAAACTAAAAGTGCTAACTTTTGACAAATAAAAAAGACAAACACTGTAAAGTGCACAATTAACGGACTATTTTTAACCTACCCTCCAACATAAGAGACCAATTTTTCATTTTATCAAACAAACACCATACATACTTGACCCTTTTTGGGCTACATGTCAACGTTAACCCGAGTGAACCCAAAAAGAGAAGGGATTTTTTTTTATAAAAAAGAAATTCAAAAGAGAAACCCCATTTGGTTAAAATTCAAGAATTAAAGGTAACTTACAAATGAGCCAACTGTATATCTTTTTTTTTTTTTTTTTTGGTTCAAAGTTTAGAACTTTTTGCTTTTTTAATGAAATTTTATGGCTTTATATGCTTGTTTTCTTTGCTTATTTCGGGTTTCATAGCAAATAATAATATCATCAAGAAAATGAGCCATTCATCAGTGAAATCAGACGAGCAAAAAAATTTTTTTTTTTTAGTTTAAAAAGCATATTGGAGAAACCCCATTTAGTTAAAATTCAAGAATTTGCAGCTTAAAGATAAATTTTTTTCTTCCTTACAAATGTGCTAACTGTAAGTCTTTTGTTTGATAGTATAATGAGATTTTATTTTTTTCAATTATTGAGTTTTGAAAGTGAAAAAGGTGAATCTTTTGGCTCAACAGCTCTTTTTGGTCAAAGTTTGGATCTTTTTGGTAATTTGATGTGTCAGAAACAAAAATAGCTGACTTTCTCATGAATTTTGTGAATGGGTTAACTTATTCTTTGAATTCATTTTGAAATTTTCTGATTCTTTGTTAAAGTTTGAAATTTTTTGGTTTATTTTTGACACCTTTATGTGAAAAATTGATGAAATCTTATGTCTTACTCGGTCATCGTATGTTTTAATTTTATGTTTCATATTGATATGATGGGGATTGACTATTCTGCTTGAAATAACCTGCATTATAGGTGGTCTTCTTTTTTTGCCGAATCACATTTAGAAATGCTTTTTTTTCCCCACGAATGAAAGTTTCGTTGTTTGCCTGGTATGGTTGTGGATTCCTATCCTGTTTTTAGAATTTGGTTTTGTTCCAAGATCATGAAGCTTGAGATGTTTTTTACTAAGGAAAAAAACTGCTTTAAATCCTGTTTTTGAAGATGCTCGGTTAATCCTCGTGCTATTGTGACCTTCCTTATGGATTTTGATTTTAGTATATTCATCCTTCACAAGTTACTTCCGTTAAATTCATTTTATTTCTTGATCAGGTTTTTCGTTTTCAAGATTGTTTCCCTTCTCACAAACAAAGAAGAGAGGGGGGGGGGGGGGGGGGGGAGAGAGAGAGAGTTTGTTGACCTTTTTGGCTTTGTGGTCATGTACACTATTTTGTTTCTGCCATTGGGGCGGAAAGAACAAAGTGCTTCCAGATGGATCCACTTCGTATGTGGGAGGTATTACCGATCAGATTATTGTGAAGACAGGCATAAAGTAGAACGATTTTGTGAATGCAGTTTTCGACCGATTAGGGATTGATCCTTCAGATAAAGTCTTACAGTTTACAGTGAAGTTTGATAAGGCCCAATTGATACGGCTCAGAGACCAAGAAGGTGTCAATATTTTGTTACAATTTAATGACGGTTTTGCCCACGTTTATGCATCAAGTTCAGAGAAGGAGCCTAATTCTGCAGTTGCTCCGGCTACCACTAGGTAATGGTCGTTTTATAATGGTCCACAGGTTCTTATCATGGTAATTATTTTTTGGAGAAAATGACAAAAATGGCCCCTTATGTTTGAGGGTGGGTTCAAAGTAATCCTTTAAGTATGCACTTAACAATTTTGATTCTATAAGTTTGCCAAAAGTTAACACTTCTAATCTCCGTCAAGTATTTATCAAACTCTGTCAGTTAGATTTGATGGAAAATATGTAAAAAAGATTTAACTATAAACATTAAGAAAGTGTCATCAAATCCTAAAGCATGCAACACAAAACACTACAGTAGATACTAAAAATTAAAAAAATAGCAAAAAATACACCTCAAAAAGCTGCATTGGACTTAGAAAATAACAGAAACTACAAAATTGTACCTCTAAATGTAAGTCACCATTAATTTCCTTTTTTTCTCATAGTTCCTGTCAAATCTAACGAACAAAGTTGTGTACATATTTGACGGAGACTACAAGTGTTTAACTTTTGGCAAACTTGAAGGACCAAAACTGTTAAGTGCATATTGAAGGGACTATTTTAAACCTACCCTCAAACATGAGGGACCGTTTTTGTCATTTTTTCAATTTTTTTTTTTTTTTGAATACCTAGAGTTTGATTGTAAATAATGTTGTATGTTCTATCACAGGATTTCAACCACTGAGGTCGAAGCAGTCTCTCTCGGAAGTGCTGAGGATGAACAAGTGAGTGCCGATTCCAATTCTCGCACCTTCACACCAATGGATCACTGATGGAACTCCAGATGCTGCTGCCAACTGGAGTGAATTACTTGTTGGGGAAGGACAAGCCTTTCGAGAACGCTGATGCTTTTAGGAAGAACAAGTGAGTGCCGATATTCTTTGAACCCATTTTGAAAAATTCTGGTTGCTAAAGTTTGAGACTTTTTTATTTTCTTGAGGATTATGGTTTTGTCCTTTTTGCATTTGATGAAATTTTATTGCTTAATATGCTTATCTTGTTTGCTATTTCATTTTTCCAGCAAAAATAGCTAATAATAGCATGGTATGAAGGAACAAGGTGATTTGGGGGTGGGATGGACAAGGGGTGGGGGATGGGGGCGTTGGATGGGTGAGGGAGGAGACAATGAACTTAGAATGTGACTCATGGAACTTGTTTTCCCTACTTCCATTAGGGAAGTCATCTTCTTCATTTTTAAGGAACTTGTTTTCCTAGAGAAAATGTTTTCTAAAACAATTTGCACAACCAAACATGGGAAAATTGGAAAATGTTTTCTTCCGTACCAAACACACCCTTAGATAATGCTTTTGTTCCTATACAGAAGGAAATTCATTATCCTGTTTTTTTGTCACTGGCTGTTGATTCTTATCCTGTATTTAGAATTTGGTGTTTTTCCAAGATCATGAAGCTTGATATGCCTTTGTTTAAAGGAAAAACTGCTTTTACTCCTTTATGTGAAGGTGCTTAGTTAATCCTCGTGCTATTGTGACCTTTCCTATGGATAGCGATTTTACTGTTCTTTCATTAGTAACCTCCGTTTAATTCATTTTATTTCTTGATCAGGTTTTTCATTTTTAAGATTGTTTCCCTTCTCACAAATAAAAAAGAAAGAAAGAAAGAGAGAGTTTGTTGCCTTTTTTGGCTTTGTGGTCATGTACTTGTTCACGATGGGAACTGAAGATAACACATGTCTTTATTAATAGGGTAACGAACACTAAAGATAAAGGCTTATATTTGCATCGCCATCAACTTATTAGACTTGAAACCTGCATTTCCAAAAAAGAAGAATTAAGGAAGAGTTGAATGAGATAATAAAGAACGGGGACATGAAGAATGGGACTAGTATGATTGTTCATGGACTAGTATGATTCATGGGTACATGAAGAACGGGTGCTGAGGTTGCTGCTAAGTTTTTCGAGAAAATGATGGTACACGAGGATGTGAAGCGCGTTTTATTGAAGCCAAATGAGGCTACTTTTGTTAGTATTCTTTCTTCTTTCACGTTTCTCGATGTTGATGTGGCGTTATATCTTGGAAAGCATGTACATGCTTTCATGTTAAAGAATGAGGAGTACTCGAGTGTCTTGATGACGACCGCATTGATCGCATTTTATGGGAAGATGGGTTGTTTGGTATATGCTTCGAAGGTATTTGATGCAATGGTTATCAAGAAGGTTGCGCTTGGAATGCTATGATTTCTTCTGTGCACGTGCCAAGCTTGTCGATTTGGGTTTTAAATTGTTTGAAACAATGTCACATGAATTTGGACTTGTACAAAAGATGCAACATTACGGTTGTGTGGTTGGTTTGAAACAATGTCATATGAATACACAAGGTTCCAGCCAACAGTTTTATTTAGTAGAGCTGATAACTGCAGCAGCTTTTATTTGCAAAATTTTCAATGAGCCTGCCTGGTGATGAAATCTCGACTCATCAAAATCAGCTAAATAAGATACTGCATATGGGTTTTGCACGGAGATTGAAGCACTGGTTAAAGAAAGCTGCAGCGTAGCAGATAAAAGCTAAGCAAATGATAGATTTTTGCGAAACTGCACGGCAGACATGGTTCCCAAGACTGTTTGGCGAGGTATTTCTTTTTGTTTTCTACTTCTGTTTTTCTGAATCTTTTTCTTTGCCCCAAAACTTTGAAGTTATGGAGGGATTTACTAATTAATTAATCTGAACAATAGTCGATCACGATAAACATCATTTAAAGGCAAGCGGTTCTGCTTGATTTTTTCCTGAATGAAGCGTCAAATCCATATGGATTTCAATCACTAGCATTTCCATCACTCAATTGAGTGTTTATGTGTATCTTATTTTGGGCTTTGAACATTACTCGCAACCATTTTGCAGGTATCTTTATGCATAGTTGTTGTATGACAGTGATATCCAGGTCAACCAGTCCGTCTACCTTCCACCAATATAGATATCGGGTAACTCTATCATCTGAGACTTATAAGGGAAGAGTTCTTCCAGTGTCATCTCTCTGCTAGGACCTTGGTTTTCGAGGTTGTTTCTCTCTAGACCAACCTCATTGTGGTTTTTGCTATTCAAGTTATTGTTGCTGAGCAATATCGATGAATATCTTTTTCATTTTGATGTACACGGAACATTGGAACTCTTTTAGGAACTTCAGTGTGCTCTCTTCTGTGATTCCAATTTCCTGACAGATTATCACATGTTTTACTATGATCTTGTCCTTGCGTGTTTTACATGATCTTTAAACATTTTATTATCAACCTGTAGAACTTTACCAATTCATCTTATTTACACTCAAATTCTTCTTTAGGTACTTAAATGTCACAAAGCGCTATGAGCAACCCATAAATTAAGCATACGAATTACGCTAATATACCTCACTGTTAACATTGTTGGATTATGAAATTCTGAAAATGTTTTAGATAAAATGTCAGCCTTAGTGCTGTCTGAACTTATCACTGTGTTGCTTATCTCTGTTGCTCTTTTTCTTTCATGTGGTGAAGTGATATAGCAGGAAATTGTATCTTAGAGCTTGCACAAGATTTCAAGGACACAAGGAACAAAAATGAGGAAAATGAGGTGGCAGAACATGACGATACATCTATCTTCAGAATTATCAATGCCTTGGTTCTGATAATATTTTTTTTAATAACTGAGATATTCCGGAGAGCCAGCCCACACAAGTTTCAAACTCGGTGGATAATGGACCTACCTTTCTACCATTCTCCTCTTTAATGTCAGGTCCGCTCTTATCCCATAAGTGCTTCATTCATCCGTTTTAAGTTTGTTTTCACTTATATGGTTCTTTATTTTTTAGGTTTGTATGCTTTTTGCTATGTTGCTCGGACTCTCCAAAAATGTTGCCACATCATGTCGGATTCTTAAAAAATGCTCTACTTTTGGAGGTTCTAACATGCACACGATGACATTTTTGAAGAACCTGAGGAACATAGCAAAAAAGTACATAAACTTACAAAATAAAGAATCATACAAGTCAAAAAAACAAACCTCAACATGGATGATTCAAAATGTTGCTGCATCCGTGTAGGATCCTCCAAAAATGCACTACTTTTGGAGTATCCGACGATATTTTTCAAGAATTCGAGCAAAATAGGCTTTTCCTCAGCAGTTTGGTTGAATGAACTCACAGCTCACTGTTTCACTTTTGCTAATTTTTTTGTTCTTTTCAACTATAGAATAGAAGAATAATGAAATTCTAGAGATCAGCTAAAATATTTTTCCCTTATACTGCTTTTATGTAGGACTTTTGAATTAAAATATACATGAAGATCAACAAGGGAAGAGATTGAGTTGCAATTTAATTCTTCCGAAGTATTTTTGTTCTTTTATTTTCACACAAAGGTTTGATATTCCAAAGTTGATTGATAGTGCAAGCTTATGAATGTCATAAAATCCAATTTTTAAAAGCGAAAGGCGCAAAGAAACAATAAGGTCCATGAGGCTTGAAGCGATAAAATTTGTCAGGGGGTAAAGTTTTGAACCTATTTTGAAAAATTCTGGTTGCTAAAGTTTGAGACTTGTTTTCTCGAGGTTTATGGTTTTATCCTTTTTGCATTTGATGAAGTTTTATGGCTTAATATGCTTGTCTTCTTTGCTTATTTCATATTAATTGCTAATTATGTCACGAAAAGTGGTTGTATAAAGTTTTCTTAGCATTTTGAGAATTTCTGATTCTTTGTTAAAGCTTGAAACTTTTTGGTTTGTTCGGATTCTGTTTTGACACCCTATTTTATTTGTTGAAGTCCTATGTCTTTCACGATAATCATATGTTTATTTTTATGTTTGGTAGTGATATGACAGAAACTGGAGACTATCCTGCTTGAGATTTACCTATGTAGGTGGTTTTCATTTTTGGCTGACATATTTAAATAAAGCTATCGTTCCAACGACCAAAAATTCTTCATTATCCTGGTTTTGTGGTACTGGTTGTTGATTTGTATCCTGTATCTAGAATATGGTTTGGTTCCAAGATCATGAAGCTTGAGATGTTTTTACAAAAATTTTAATCCTGTATTTGAAGATGCTTGGTTAATCATCATGCTATTTTGACCTTTCTGATGGATTGTGATTTTAGTACATTCAGCCTTCATAAGTAACTTCCGTTAAATTCATTTTGTTTCTTGATCAGGTTTTTAGTTCAAATCCTAGACACTGCTTGATCAGGTTTTTAGTTTTCTAGATTGTTACCCTTCTCCGAAAAAAGAAAAAGAAGGGATGGGAACTGAAGATAAAAGACTCTTTTTTTTTTCTGCCATTGGGGCGGAAAGAGCGAAGTGCTTCCAGATGGATCCACTTCGTATGTGGGAGGTATTACCGATCAGATTATTGTGAAGACAGGCATAAAGTACAATGATTTTGTGAATGCAGTTGTCGACTGATTAAGGATTGATCCTTCAGATAAAGTCTTGCAGCTTACACTGAAGCTTGATAAGTCTCAATTGATATGACTGAGAGACCAAGAAGGTGTCGATACTTTGTTGCAATTTAATGATGGTTTTGGCCCATGAAGTTCGGAGAAGGAGCCCAATTCTGCAGTTGCTCCTAAGATGGCTACCACTAGGTAATGGTCATTTTATAAGGGTCCACAAGTTCTTATTATGGTAATTTTTTTGGAGAAATGACAAAAATGCTCTCTTATGTTTGGGGGTGGGTTCAAAGTAGTCTCTTAAGTATGCACTTAACAGTTTTGGTCCTTTAAGTTTGCCAAAAGTTAACACTTCTAATCTCCATCAAATATTTATCGAACTCTGTCAAATCTAGAAACATCATTCTAGAAATACAAAAATTGTACCTCTAAATGTAAGTCACCACTAATTTCCTTTTTTTCTCATAGTTCCTGTCAAATCTAACGGTCATAGTTCGGTAAATATTTGACGGAGATTACAAATGTTAACTTTTGGCGAACTTGAAGGATCAAAACTGTTAACTTCATACTTACGGGACTATTTTAAACCTACCCTCAAACATAAGGGACCATTTTTGTCATTCTCATTTTTTTGAATTCCTAGAGTTTGATTGTAAATAATGTTGTATGTTCTATCACAGGGTTTCAACCACTGAGGTCGAAGCAGTCTCTCTCGGAAGTGCTGAAGAAGAACAAGTGAGTGCCGATACTCCAATTCCTGCACATTCACACCAATGGATCACTGATGGAACTCCAGATGCTGCTGTCAACTGGAGTGAATTACTTGTTGGGGAAGGACAAGCTTTCGAGAACGCTGATGCTTTTAGGAAGAACAAGTGAGTGCTGATATTCTTTGAACCCATTTTGAAAAATTCTGGTTGCTGAAGTTTGAGACTTTTTTGTTTTATGAAATTTTATGGCTTAAGATGCTTATATTGTTTTCTATTTCATTTTTCTAGCAAAATTAGCTAATAATATACTGGGTATGTTGTTATTGAGAAATTCTGTTAAGGTTTGGAACTTTTTGTTTTCTTGAGGATTATGTTTTCTTTATCCTTTTGCATTTGATTAGATTCTATGGTTTAATATGCTTGTCTTGTTTGCTAAATTCATGTTTCATAGCAAAAATAGCTAATAATATCGCAAAAGGTGGTTGTATAAAGTTTCCTTTGAACCCATTTTGAAAATTTCTGATTCTTTGTTAAAGTTTGAAACTTTTTGGTTTGTTGGGGATTCTGTTTTGACACCCTATTGTATTTGATGAAGTCCTTTGTCTTACACGACCATCATACGTTTTAATTTACGTTTCATAATGATATGACCAAGATTGGGGACTATTCTGCTTGATATTTACCTATGTAGGTGGTTTTTGTTTTTTACTGGCTCACTTTAGGGTGTGTTTGGTATGAAGGAAAATGTTTTCTTGGGAAAACAAGTAGGTTTATTATTTATTTTCTTGTGTTTGGTAAGTAAGCAAACACGAGACAGTGAGCTTAGAATGTCAAGGGGTGGGGATTGGGGGAGTTGGATGGGTGTGGAGGAGACAGTGAGCTTAGAATGTCATTTTGCACAACCAAACATGGGAAAATTAGAAAACATTTTGTGGAAAATGTCTTCTTCCATACCAAACACACCCTTAGATAATGCTTTTGTTCCTATGCAGAAAGAAATTCATTATCGTGTTTTTTCGTCACTGGTTGTTGATTCCTGTCCTGTATTTAGAACTTGGTTTGTTCCAAGATCATGAAGCTTGAGATGTCTCTATTTAAAGGAAAAACTGCTTTTAATCCTTTTTGCGAAGGTGCTTAGTTAATCCTCGTGCTATTGTGACCTTTCCTATGGATAGATTTTACTTTTCTTTCATAAGTAACTTCCGTTAAATTCATTTTATTTCTTGATCAGGTTTTTCATTTTCAAGATCGTTTCCCTTCTCACAAACCGGGGGAAAAAAAAGAAAAAAAAAGAAAGAGAGTTTGTTGCCCTTTTTGGCGTTGTGGTCATGTACTAGTTCCTGATGGGAATTGAAGATAACACGTGTCTTTATTAATAGGGTGACGAACACTTCTGAAACATGAGAAACTATGAAAGATTATATTTGCATCGCCAACAACTTATTAGACTTGAAACCTGCATTTCCAAAAACGAAGAATTAAGGAAGAGCTGAATGAGATAATAAATACTTGTAGATAAAATATTCTGAAAGATAAAATGGATAGATTATAAAACATCTATGACCCTTTTCATAGAAAAATAAATCAATGGTTTATGTTTAGTCGTGGCTTCAATAATTCACCGAAAGAGATTTAGGAAAATGCTTTCTGGAAACTAAAGCATATGTTAGTTGATAGTATAACAAGAAATGATCAAATGAAATGCTAATAGCTAAGTCAAACCAAAAAAATCTACGTAGAGATCAAGTTGAATACCTGGTCACTTTAACTTTTCTGTGCTTTTGCGTTCACGTAATTTTTCTGTGTTCCAAGTTGAATACCTGGCCAAACCACGATTAAGTGCTAACACTTTAAGTACAAACACATTTCATGCATCTATTGGCTTGGTATAATCATCGGCCACGGATAAGTTTTTCAGTTCTCTTTTGTTTTGTGAGACAGTGAAAAATGTCTTTGACTGCTTATTAATTACTTCTCCACGATCTTAGGTGCTGACAATGTTTAATCTGTTGGAATGCCGAACCTGAAAAAACCTGAACATATGCTTCAACTTCTGCCTATTTGGCTTCATATATAGGCAAGAACCTTCACTGTCCAGTCTTGAGAAGAGGGGTCTTGAGTGACCCATATGTGTGTACTTCTTTTATCGGGTTGTATTCGCACGAGGCTGAACTCGGGAGTGCACGCAAGGTGTTTGATGAAATTCCTGAACCGTGTGTTGTTTCGTATAATGCGATGCTTGATGCTTGTGGGAAAAATGGAGGTATGGGTTTGGGGTTCTTGATATTTTCTCGCATGCCGTATAGAGATGTTTATTCATGGACTAATATGATTCATGGGTACATGAAGAACCGGTGCTCTGAGGTTGCTGTTAAGTTTTTCGAGAAAATGATGGTGCACGAGGATGTGAAGTGCGGTTTACCAAATGAGGCTACTTTTGTTAGTGTTCTTTCTTCTTTCACGATCTTCGATGTTGGTGTGGCATTATATCTAGGCAGGCAAGTACATGCTTACATCGTCAAGAATGAGGAGGACCTGAGTGTCTTTCATGACGACTGCATTGATCGCGTTTTACTGGAAGATGGGTTGTTTGGTGTATGCTTCAAAGGTATTTGATGTGATGGTTAGCAGGAAGGTTTGTGCTTGGAATGCTATGATTTCTTCCTAGCTTTGAATGGTAGAGAGAAGCAGGCATTAACGATGTATGAGAAGATGAGAGCAAAGGGGATGCAACCAAATGAGATTACTTTCATGGCAATTCTATCAGCTTGTGTGCGTGCCAAGCTTGTTGATTTGGGTTTTAAATTGTTTGAAACACTGTCAGATGAGTTTGGACTTGTACATAAAATGGAACATTATGGTTGTGTCATTGATCTCGTAGGTAGAGCTGGGCTACTACAGGAAGCACACGATATTATAAAGAAGATGCCTTTTGAAGCTGATCCCACTGTGTTGGGTGCTCTGATGGGTGCTTGTAGACTTCATGGAACTATTGAGTTGGGAAGTGAAGTATCACAGCTGTTGCTCAAGTCTCAACCGAACCATTCTGGGCGATATGTGCAACTCTCAAGCATTTATGCTGCTGCCTTGAGAAAAGCAATGTTAGATGATGGAATACACATGGTTCCAGCCCACAGTTTTATTTAGTAGAGCTGATAAATGCAGCAGCTTTTATTTGCACAGTTATTAATGAGCCTGCTTGGTGATGAAATCTCGACTCATCAAAATCAGCTATAGAAGGAGACTGCATATGGTTTTTGCACAGAGATTGAAGCACTGCATATGGGTTTTGCACATATGGGTATGTTGTTGTGTTGTTATTGCAGTCTTACAGATAAACATTCATCAATTTTTTATTTTGAATTGGTCTGTGAGCTCAAGCTAACATAGCTAGACAGATCAAGGAGATGATTTTTTTTTTTTGGTGAGAATTCACGGCAAACCTGGTTCCAAAGTCTGTTTGATGATATATTTCTTTTTGTTTTCTACTTTTGTTTTTCTGCATCTTTTTCTTTGCCCCGGAATTTTGAATGAGCAGTTTGCTAATTGATTAATCTGAACAATATTGATCACGATAAACATCATTTCAAGACAAACGGTTTTGTTTGTATCCTTCTTGATTCAAGTGTCAAATCCACATGGCTTTCAGTCACTAGCAATTCTATCACTCAATTGTGTGTTCATGTCTATCTCAATTAAGGCCTTAAACATTACTCCTGATCCCAGATTTCGCAGGTGTCTTTATGCAAGTTATTGTTCAAATGGAAGATCCTTTTTTGACGCCTCACTGCTTTTGTATTAGTCAATTGAAAATAGTGAAAAGAAATACCAAGACTTTCACGTTGTTCACAAATCAATGTACAGGTCTTTGTGTAGATAATAGAATTCTCAAATAAAATCTACCAACAAACAAAACTTTATCACTGCATATTACAGTATTCATCTTTGACTGCTTATTAATTACTTGTCCGTGATCTTAGGTGCTGACAATGTTTAATCTGTTGGAATGCCGAACCCAAAAAACCTAACATTACATCAAACACAAAAACCACATCAAAGTTCCCTGTCACTACTCTAATGCATCTTTTGCTATTCATCTTCAATCCTTATCAATCACAACTTTGCCTTTGCCAATTATTTCATATCTTTAATCAAATCTAACTTTCTTGGATATATAGATTTTTCTTTTGGGTTTGTTTCCAGGGTTTATTGGTATTTTGCCACGAAGATTAAATGTTTTTTGAACTGTCCATAGCAAAGGACGGAACATATGGTGAAAAAAGGGTGCCCTAGTTTCTCCATTTTGTCTTCGATCTTCGATCTCTTCTAACTTTTGAATTAGGTTTTTCATGAAACAAGAAAACGACATAAATTGAAGTCTCTAAAAGAAATCGATGGAATAAAAAGCACAGAGCCATTTTCCATTGGTGCTATGATGTTGCCTACATCTAAGAGAGAAGAAAGATGGACTGAGAAAGGAAATACATTTAAAAGTAGAAAATAATTATGATTACAGTACAAATAAGATTATAATTGTCTTTACTGTTCTTTAATTATAAATAATGACAATTTGTTAAACTTAAAATATATTTAATTTTACCTCTAAAATTACTTGATAGTACTAACAGTGCACCAAACTTAAACTCAGAAAGAGTAAAATATTTACCGAACTCTGTTTATTAGATTTGACAGGAAATGAAAAAAACAAAAAAAAAGAAAAACAAAGATTTAATTATAAACACCAAGAAAGTCCCATCAAATTCTAGAATATGTAACACAAAAAATTACACTAGACACTAAAAAGATATTAAGAAAAAATAGAGAAATTACACCTCAAAAATCTGCACAAAACTATAGAAACAAATAAAAAATAGTAGAAACTACAAAAATTGTACCTTTAACTGTAAAAATACATAAATAAATTAAAAATAGTTGAAACTATAAATATTGTACCTCTAAATGTGAGTTCCTGCTAATTTCCCATTTCCATAATTTACATCAAATCTAGCAGACAAAGTTTCGTAAATATTTGGCGGAGACTAAAAGTGTTAACTTTTGACAAACTTAAAGGACAAAAACTGTTAAGTGCATACTTAAAATACTATTTTGAAGCTACCTCAAACATAAGGGACCATTTGGCTTCATATATAGGCAAGAACCTTCACCGTCAAGTCTTGAGATTCGCATGTGAGTTAACTCGGGAGTGCACAGATGGTGTTTGATGAAATTCCTGAACCGAGTGTTGTATCGTATAATGCGATGCTTGATGCTTGTGGAAAAAACGGGGATATGGGTTTGGGGTTTTCGATGTTTTCTCGGATGCCGTATAGAGATGTTTATTCATGGACTAGTATGATTCATGGGTAAATGAAGAATGGGTGCTCTGAGGTTGCTGTAAATTTTTTTTCGAGAAAATGATGGTACACGAGGATGTGAAGCACGTTTTATTGAAGCCGAATGAGGCTACTTTTGTTAGTGTTCTTTCTTCTTGCACGTTTTTGGATGTTGGTATGGCGTTATATCTAGGGAGGCAAGTACATGCTTACATGGTAAAGAATGAGGAATACTTGAGTGTCTTCATGACGACCACATTGATCGCGTTTTATGGAAGACGGGTAGTTTGGTATATGCTTTGAAGGTATTTGATGCGTTGGTTATCAAGTAGGTTTGCGCTTAGAATGCTATGATTTCTTCCCTAGCTTTGAATGGTATAGTGAAGCAGGCATTAACGATGTATGAGAAGATGAGAGCAAAGGGGATGTAACCAAATGAGATTACTTTCGTGGCAGTTCTATCAGCTTGTGCGCGTGCCAAGCTTGTTGCTTTGGGTTTTAAATTGTTTGAAACACTGTCACATGAGTTTGGACTTGTACATAAAATGGAACATTGTGGTTGTGTCGTTGATCTCATGGGTAGAGCTGGGCTACTACAGGAAGCATACGATATTATAAAGAAGATGCCTTTTGAAGCTGATCCCACTGTGTTGGGTGCTCTGATGGGTGCTTGTAGACTTCATGGAGCTATTGAGTTGGGAAGTGAAGTATCACAGCTATTGCTTAAGTCTCAACTGAACCATTCTGGGCGATATGTGCAACTCTCAAGCATTTATGCTGGGTAGAGAGGTGGAACCACGCTGCTGCCGTGAGAAAAGCAATTTTAGATGATGGAATACACAAGGTTCCAGCCCACAGTCTTACTTAGTAGAGTTGATAACTGCAGCAGTTTTAATTTGTAAAACTTACAATGAAATCTGGACTCATCAAACAGATCAAGAAGATGATACATTTTTGTGAAAACGCACGGCAAACCTGCTTCCCAAGTCTGTTTGTTGAGGTATTTCCTTTTGTTTTCTGCTTTCATAATTTTTTTTCTTTGCCCTGAAATTTTTAAGTTATGAAGTGGTTTGCTAATTAATTAATCTGAAGAATAGTTGATCATGATGAACATCATTTAAGGGCAAGCAGTTTTTTATCCTTCCTAAGTGAAGTGTCAAATCCACATGGATTTCAGTCTCTAGCAATTCTATCACTCAATTGTGTGTTCATGTCTATCTCAATTAAGGCCTTAAACATTACTCCCGATCCCCAATTCTGCAGGTGTCTTTATGCAAGTTATTGTTTAAATGGAAGATCCTTTTTTGATATCTCACTGCTTTTGTAGTAGTCAATCAAAAATAGAAAAAAGAAATACCAAGAGTTTCACGTTGTTCACAAGTCAATGTACAAGTCTTTGTGTAGATAATAGAATTCTCACATTAAAATCTACTAGCAAATAAAACTTTATCACTGCATAATATAGTGTTCATGTAGATTTGATTTCATCTGGATCACAATGTTTTATGCGCGGATTGTACCTCAAGTCCCCTTTCCTAATCACAAGATAAACTGAAGGTATAACAATAGTAAATACGCATTTCGAAGATTGATCAGATAGTATAATTCGGAAAAATAAAGGATTTAACGGTATTAGTGGCTCTCTCTCTGATTTTGAAAACTCGTGAATATTTTGTCTCTCCCTCTTCAATTTGATAACTTTCAAGGTCCATTGCTAGGTAATCTTTCTTTTTGCAAAATTTTTCTGTTTACAGGATTCATATTTTTCCATTCTATATAATAGTTAAAACATTTTTGTATCATCAATTGTTCTCTTTTTTTTTTTTTTTTTTCCAGCTGTGAAAAGATGGATGATTATGTAGGATCCTGTTCAAAAGAATGACTCAAAAAACTGCTTATAACCATAGAAGGAATATCACTAGTAGCAACTGGCAAATTTCTATATGTTTCTCTGAAGAGATTTAAAGACTAATCCACAGTCAGCTTATAACTGAACCGTGCTAGCATTTGTAATGTGGGAAAAAAAAAATGAAGGGTTGGACTGAGTTGGACCATTGAACTTTATAGAAGAGAAGTTTGCTAATTCCTTAACAAAATTGGCTTCTGAAAGAGAAGTTATTAAGGCTAATTTTGTGCAATTTCAGGAGTGGCTCCAGAAGAATGGTCCATTCGATGTTGTTGTGGACCGTGCACATGTCGGCCTTATCACTCAACGAAATTTCATCTTTCAGCTCAGATCTGTTTGTTAAATAATTGAGACATATGAGTGAATCGAAGAAGTTATTTGCACAAAAATAGCGCTGGTGGTCTGGCTCAACATCCTAAGAACAAGAAGTTGTTAGAAAGCTGGAAAATAGCGAGTGCACTTTACTGCCTTTTTGTTTAGCAAGGTCATCAGAGGGAGAAACAGAGAAAAATTATCTGCAAACATGTCTGTTTATAGGGATCTTCTCTCTGGTGATGAGCTTGTCACGACCCAAATCTGACACTCAGGTCGTGACCGGGCACCCGTCGAGCTTCTATCCATAAGGCGAACCTTCTAAGCTAATCATGCAAAAATTGACAAATAAAATTAATAATACGCAAAGTCTCATAATATAAAGAAAAGTGCGGAAGCGAAATACAAATACTTAGTCTTGCCCATAAACCCCATAACAATGTCTAAGTCATGGAACTACTAGTCTGAATATAAAAGTACGAGATGTAGCTCGGAATACTACTAAGTCAACGAAAGAAGAAGAGGCCGCCATGATCGAATGGTGGCTCACCTCGACTGAACTAGACTGAACTAGACTGAACAAAGCTGGAATGAATCAAGTACCGGCTACCTGGTCACCGTTAACCATACCTGCACACATACAACATCAACAAGCGTGAGTCTAAAAGACCCAGCAAGATCATCAGCACTCTCAGCTTACCCCTGGGGCAAGTCTTGAAATCCCTGATAATGTATAAAAACAATTACACAGTACAAGTATATTAAATATATACAAACACTGAAGCTAAAGCTGAAATCACGAAGCATAAACAAGCAAAACATGAAATACTCTAAATCTGAATCTATGCTCACGGGACATTGTACGTATTTATCTATGTCTTACCCCGTCTTCCGGAGAGGGCATTATTTACCCCCCATCTTACCCGGACGAGTAACACATGAAATACATTGAATCTGCATGTAGGCTCACGGGACATAGTACGTATTTGTCTATGTCTTACCCCGTCTTCCGGAGAGGGCATTATTTTTACCCCTATCTTACCCGGACAAGCAATAGATGCAATACACTGAATCTAAATCTATGCTCACGGGATATAGTACGTATTTGTCTATGTCTTACCCCGTCTTCCGGAGAGGGCATTATTTACCCTCATCTTACCCGAACGAGCAATACATGAAGTGCACTAAATTTGAATGTATGCTCACGGGACATAGTACATATTTGTCTATATCTTACCCCGTCTTCCGTAGAGGGCATTATTTACCCCCATCTTACCCGGGTCACTTAAGATTCTAGCATCTATCTTTCACTGAGCATCAACGAGATCTGTGGAAGTATGCCCCTCTGAAGATATGATAAGTGGAACATACATTCAATCAATACCACTTCTAAACTTTACATTTATATAAATAGTATCTATTTAAGCGAAATTACGCTAAAGTACTCATATGATCATTACTTTAGAAACATGAAAATTATCCAATTTAGATCATGCTTGTCCACTCACACGAACTAAATGGTTTAAATGCATACATACAACACAAACCATATGTTTTTTATGAAAAGCAAGTAAACTAAAAGTTTAAGCCTCACTTGCCTTATAACCGGAACGCAACCTCTCTTGAAATGCCAAACTCTCTTCAACAATCTCCAATAGCCTTAATCTATCCAATAACATAGATAAATGGTCTAAATTAGTCTAGGAAAACTAATCCTATAATTTTAGGTTTAGAACTAAATCTCAACCTTCTATACTTTGATCCATAATTCTTTTAAAAAGTAGAACTTGTATCTCCATATATACCCTTACTAAACAATTCTACAATATTTTTTACATAACCCCAACACCCAAAATGAATACTAATATTTATAGTATACAGAAAAAGGGTGAAAGAAGGAAAATAAACATCCCAAAATAAATTCTAATATTATAGAGTGTACAGAGAAAAGACGAAGGGAGGGAAAGAAACAAAAATGGGCAAAAGAAACAAAATGGGTACTATATAGTTGCACGTGAATTGCAGCAAAAGAGTGGCAACTTTTGCAATTTGAAATCACCCCCTCTACAAATCCTACCATTCTTGTTAATATCCAAAATCACTCTGCAACATGCTTTTCTTTTTAAATACTAAAATAATAACATACTATGTACCTGGAATTTTTTTGTCTTTCTTAACCGAGAGAAATCTTTCTCTGTAATGGTTCTTGAACGCAGTAGTACCAACTGCCCTATGCGGTTCTCCTTTTTTTTTTTTGTTCTTTTTAGTCTGGGAATAGAATAATGATTTTTCTATCTCTCCACTTTCATCTAAAAACTGACCAATAGCTAAGTAGTGGGCCTGACCCACTAATTTACTCTTAACCAATTCACCAACTAATATTATATCATGTAAATAATATTCAACTGCTAATTTATACATACATGTTATATGGGTATAATTAGTACACGCTCCAATATGAAACTCGTTAAAATTAAATACTCTACATATAAGGAAGTAATTCTAAGCACTTGAAATTTTTTGGGTTGTTACATTCTCCCTCCCTTAAAATAACGTTCGTCCGCGAACGTAAGAAAAGTTCTACCCTTGGTCAAAGATCAACGCATTGGCAAACCTTAACTATCTTAACAAGTCTCTTAGGTCTACAAAAATTTTGGCAGAATTTCCCCCGTAATTAGGACTAATGCTATCTATATACTTGTTTTAAAATAGCTAATAACAACAACCAACGGTCATAATTTATAAACTAACATATACTAGGGAGTTCCGGGCGACTCCATACCATAAATCACATGCAAAATGGGGCACCGGGCGACCTCGTACCATCATGCAAAATTTCAAATAAAGAATATAACACCAATGTATCTCGAACAAATCAACATATAAATATGAACAAGTAAATCCATGATCTAGTACACATGTAACCAATGCACATACGCACTAAAACTTCTTTTGGTCACGATATGATCCATTAAAGGATCCAAGATTCACTAAAATGTCTAATCTTCCTAATAGAATGCCTCATGAATGTTTTCATGCCTAGGCGCAAAGATGACAAGAAAACTATTAATATTTGCATAAAGTAAATTGTATACCTTAACAAATGTTGGATAAGTAGTGGATTCCTTTCTGTTTAAATTTCTCTTGGCTAGTAATTGGAGTAGTAAACTTTTTCTTGAAACTAACAGTGCCCATTTAGATATTTGTAGTATTTCTGGTTCATAAGCCCATAGAATATGGACAAAAAAAAATCATGACTAGCTAACTAAATGATAAAAGTGCAGATAGCCAATATTCATTGTCAACAAAAACACTTTACACCAAGTAATGTATGAATAACAAATTAGCAATTTCACTTAGAAATAAATATTACTCCTAAAACTTTCTATTCAAATCAACAGTGGCTCATTTAAGTGATAAAACCACGATTACCCAAGTAATAAACCATTTCACCAACTAATAAATTATTACTTACTTAAAAAATCAAGATAGGATTCACTTCATACAAATACTATCCTGTAACCACCACTCTACCTTATCATTTCAAAACCTAAATGACAACATGTGAAAAGAAAAATTAATTATGTATATACAGAAGTCCACAAATATCAGGTCTTCCAATCTGATAAGTGAACAAACATAGGGAAACTATTTATAATTGATAAAGTAAATTGCACATAGATTGCATTCCTTTTTTGTTATATTGGTACCAACTTAAAATCCAGGTGTTTTAGTATGTGTGATAATGCAATATATGGTAACCTCTTATGTATACATATTTACAATATAAATCACTCCACTATCTTGCTTAACATCCTCAACTACTAGAGATCAAATAGGACCTCATGAAATACCTCTCCTAGGCTCTTAAGACATTAGGTCAAATTCCCGATTAGCATTGATCCTTTTTTTTTTTAGCCACCATCCTTTATCATTCGTGACAGAAGGCATAACCTCATGCACTTCATACGGATTGATTGTCTCGTTGCTTACCCAACTATTACATGCTGCAAGCAATTACTGAAAAGCTATTAATATTGAAGATAACACTGCTAATTCTGAAACTGTTTGTACTGTCACCAATCATAAGAGAGGCTTACAAAATATGGAACATTTGATTCACATCTCTTACCCTGTCTTCGGAGCGTTAGTCTCGTGGCTACCCACCTATAGTGGTCCATGGACCGTTCGGCTTACCCGAAAACACTGCTAAATATAATATACTACTGATGAATTACTGCTTATGGGACATGGGATACCTGACCCGCATGTCTTACCCCATCTTTGGTGCATTGACCCTGCTTGACCCGCCTTGCGCCGTGCACCAATAACATGTCTTACCCGGATAATAACAAGATGCTTCTAATGAGCATACTAATTCAACGACTGCTGAACCTAAATCTTATATATCGTACTTTTGCTGCAAATATTGTAAGGATAGTGTAAGAACTTCGTATATCAACCCGAATCGTTGTTGTTATATCTGAGATGGCCCTTTTATCTTGAGGACCTGTTGTAAACTCTTAGGATCAATATTGAACCAGCATGACTTCTTAGTACATATAGGTCTGTCATAATTCTATATACCAAATTGTCGTGGTCAATTCTCAAATCTGGGTGTTGTAGTTCTCCTCATGTCTCTTTATCTATTTAGAAGTTTGTGCTACTACTTTAAATTTTCGTACCCTAAGGCAAGCCATATACTTAGACCGTTCTACTTATTGTTTTAAACATCTAAGGTCCAAACTCATCTCCTCATCAAAACTGAATTGTCTTCTAAGTTGCGCAAGTAAAAAGTGTTGTGATAGTCAAGTTTGCTACATGATAGTTTTCATGTTCTTGTTAAATACATAAAACGATATACTTCCACTATTTCACCTTTCTCAATATCTTCAGAATCCTTTTAGATGTCATATTTAGCTCGACTCATACCAACTTGATATGGTATTCTAGTAGAATTTAATTCTCTTAGTACTCAACACATATAGTACTCACAGTATCCGCAGAAACTGTTATCATAGGCTCCTTGCTATAGCAATAACACCAATACGGATTTGAACTCTTGGTTCCTTAAGCCCATAAAGACTGAACACAAGTCATCTACATCCATAGGTCTAGAAAACTACTTCAGTATATCAAGTTAGAATTCTATTACCTTCATAGGTAAAACATCATATACATCTTAAAGATTCATTTGGAACTTGCAAATCGTGAAAATGTCCCAAAAGTTAAAATTCCACTCTAGCGTCCAAGGCACCATTATACAAGCTAAACACACACTTCTCGACATTTACTGGACTTTTGATACAAGGAATAACCTTTCCTGAATGCAACTACACATTCACTTCCATATAAGGCTAAGCTCCATTTTGATGAAAACAATCAATCCATGCTCAACTTGACCTTTGGAAAATCTCAACCAAACTTATAAGGTTCACTAGTCTTTCTCCGTCTAGAATTATAATTGCCCTCCTCCAATAGGCACGATTTTCCATAAGACACTACCCCACTTAGGCTGAAGCTATAATAACTTGTCCTACGACTCAATTTCCTTATTCTTCCATATAAAGTATCAGCATTCTAACTATTTTTCTTAAACTCATGATAGGCAAAGCATAACACATATTAGTTAACTGTGGAAAAATAAATCATGTTCGATGTTGGTCACTTCACAACCTCCAAATGTCACAAACATCCTCTATAACTAGACTTTTCATTTTGTTGATGCGGGAAAAACATCCTATACCCTATGTCTTATTCAAACTGATTAGGCAGACAAATCCTGGTACACTAAATCTCATGCTCAACGTCTTACTTTATAACTGAAGGTGCTTTCGGCTAAAAATAAGTCTAGCATTGTACTCCCTACTGGTCATAAGAAATAACTGACGTTGGGATTGTACTGAGCCTGACGCCCAACACAAATCTAACTGCAGTGGCAAAAGTGTCATGCTATGTTGAGTCTGGCGCTCAATGCAAATCTAATTGTGATGGCAAAAGTGCCCTGCTATCTGAATTTGGAGCTCAATGCACTGGTGACTATATGGGAAAGCATGCCCATTCTAAGAAGATAAATACAAATCATAAGAAGATAAATAAAAATCAATCTAATGAGGTGTGATATCACTTAACTATGATGTATTCAACACAGAAACTTAACAAGATTAAACTCCTCTTTAACACACCCTTTCGAAGTGCAAAATCCTTGAAGGTTTATAGTCACTACTGCTAAGTAGTCCGGAACTCTCCAAAACCCGAACTGAAATATGTTGTAGTAGTAGGTTTATCTGATTCAGCCAATGTGCAAGTCATGAAGATTGAAATGTCAATGTCAATTCTCCATATATAACATACTCGATAGCCTTACATAGCCAACTGAATACGCTAAACAGAACTAATTTTCCTCAATGAGTTGCAGTAGTCAACTTTCATGAATGTGACATAAAACCGTCGTCTTAATTTGTATTTTGCTGAAATTCCATTTTCTATTACCATTTACACTCAAGGAAATTTACTTAATTATGCTCATATTATCTCAAGTATAACCTATATGCACTGTAGTTCACGCTTTACTTGTAGCCTTGCTATATGTGTCACTGATTGAGTAGGCGCAATAGTCGCTCAGCTGACTGAACCTATGATCCCACTTCGACAAACATAAAGAGGTATATATCTTTAGAACCTAACTCAACTCTTAGAGTCTTCCAGATATGTACAGTAACTCTTGATACTTCTCCTAGCCTTGTAGGCTAATACTCAACTCAAGTTGTCTTCCATATGTTTGCCTATCTTTTAGGCTTACCTCTTACCTTTCTGAACTTCTTTGTAACTCCTGAAGAAACACTCTTAGTAGCTAGCACCTGAATAGTTGAGTGTATTCCCGCTTCACGTAGGGAAGAACAAGAAGTGTATCACTTTCATACTTCAAGCTTTATAGCACGAGGGAGGAATAAAAGAATAGAAACTTTCCTAAAATGTCCATATAACCCCTTGAAGATAAGTACAGACGTCTCCGTACCGATTCGCAAGGCTCTACTAGACACTATTCCATGACTCCAAGAAAAATGAAACCTAGTGCTCTGATACTAAGTTTGTCACGACCCAAATCTGACACTCAGGTCGTGACCGGGCACCCGTGAGCTTCTATCCATAAGGCGAACCTTCTAAGCTAATCATGCGAAAATTGACAAATAAAATTAATAATACGCAAAGTCTCATAATACAAAGAAAAGTGCGGAAGCGAAATACAAATACTTAGTCTTGCCCATAAACCCCATAACAATGTCTAAGTCATGGAACTACTAGTCTGAATATAAAAGTACGAGATGTAGCTCGGAATACTACTAAGTCAACGAAAGATGAAGAGGCCGCCATGATCGAATGGTGGCTCACCTCGACTAAACTAGACTGAACAAAGCTGGAATGAATCAAGTACCGGCTACCTGGTCACCGTTAACCATACCTGCACACATACAACATCAACAAGCGTGAGTCTAAAAGACCCAGCAAGATCATCAGCACTCTCAGCTTACCCCTGGGGCAAGTCTTGAAATCCCTGATAATGTATAAAAACAATTACACAGTACAAGTATATTAAATATATACAAACACTGAAGCTAAAGCTGAAATCACGAAGCATAAACAAGCAAAACATGAAATACTCTAAATCTGAATCTATGCTCACGGGACATTGTACGTATTTATCTATGTCTTACCCCGTCTTCCGGAGAGGGCATTATTTACCCCCCATCTTACTCGGACGAGTAACACATGAAATACATTGAATCTGCATGTAGGCTCACGGAACATAGTACGTATTTGTCTATGTCTTACCCCGTCTTCCGGAGAGGGCATTATTTTTACCCCTATCTTACCCGGACAAGCAATAGATGCAATACACTGAATCTAAATCTATGCTCACGGGATATAGTACGTATTGTCTATGTCTTACCCCGTCTTCCGGAGAGGGCATTATTTACCCTCATCTTACCCGAACGAGCAATACATGAAGTGCACTAAATTTGAATGTATGCTCACGGGACATAGTACATATTTGTCTATATCTTACCCCGTCTTCCGTAGAGGGCATTATTTACCCCCATCTTACCCGGGTCACTTAAGATTCTAGCATCTATCTTTCACTGAGCATCAACGAGATCTGTGGAAGTATGCCCCTCTGAAGATATGATAAGTGGAACATACATTCAATCAATACCACTTCTAAACTTTACATTTATATAAATAGTATCTATTTAAGCGAAATTACGCTGAAGTACTCATATGATCATTACTTTAGAAACATGAAAATTATCCAATTTAGATCATGCTTGTCCACTCACACGAACTAAATGGTTTAAATGCATACATACAACACAAACCATATGCTTTTTATGAAAAGCAAGTAAACTAAAAGTTTAAGCCTCACTTGCCTTATAACCGGAACGCAACCTCTCTTGAAATGCCAAACTCTCTTCAACAATCTCCAATAGCCTCAATCTATCCAATAACATAAATAAATGGTCTAAATTAGTCTAGGAAAACTAATCCTATAATTTTAGGTTTAGAACTAAATCTCAACCTTCTATACTTTGATCCATAATTCTTTTAAAAAGTAGAACTTGTATCTCCATATATACCCTTACTAAACAATTCTACAATATTTTTTACATAACCCCAACACCCAAAATGAATACTAATATTTATAGTGTACAGAAAAAGGGTGAAAGAAGGAAAATAAACATCCCAAAATAAATTCTAATATTATAGAGTGTACAGAGAAAAGACGAAGGGAGGGAAAGAAACAAAAATGGGCAAAAGAAACAAAATGGGTACTATATAGTTGCACGTGAATTGCAGCAAAAGAGTGGCAACTTTTGCAATTTGAAATCACCCCCTCTACAAATCCTACCATTCTTGTTAATATCCAAAATCACTCTGCAACATGCTTTTCTTTTTAAATACTAAAATAATAACATACTATGTACCTGGAATTTTTTGTCTTTCTTAACCGAGAGAAACTTTTCTCTGTAATGGTTCTTGAACGCAGTAGTACCAACTGCCCTATGCGGTTCTCCTTTTTTTTTTTTGTTCTTTTTAGTCTGGGAATAGAATAATGATTTTTCTATCTCTCCACTTTCATCTAAAAACTGACCAATAGCTAAGTAGTGGGCCTGACCCACTAATTTACTCTTAACCAATTCACCAACTAATATTATATCATGTAAATAATATTCAACTGCTAATTTATACATACATGTTATATGGGTATAATTAGTACACGCTCCAAGATGAAACTCGTTAAAATTAAATACTCTACATATAAGGAAGTAATTCTAAGCACTTGAAAATTTTTGGGTTGTTACAGAGCTCCTCTCAGATTCATTTCCCTACACAGAACTTGCGAATGGAGTGCTCTGTAAGTACAAGGGTCGTTAATTAAGGGAGCCATCGATGTAAATATCGGGGGCGAGTCCATCTGCTGAAGGTGCAAATGAGGATGTCTTTATGCAAGTTATTGTTTAATGGAAGATCCTTTTTTGACGACTTTCCTTAACGCGCAGTCACTGCTTTTGTAGTAGTCAATTGAATATAGTGAAAAGAAATATCAAGAGTTCTATGTTGTTTCATAAGTCAATGTACAATTAAAAAAAATGGACTTAAAAGTATTAGTGACTCTCTCTGATTTTGAAAACTTGTGAATATGTCGTCTCTTCATCTTCCATTTGATAACTTTCAGTGTCCATCGCTCGGTTATCCTTCTGCTTGAAAAAATCTTTCCGTTTAAATGATTTGTATTTTTCCATTCTATAGAGTAATTACTAGTACTAGTATTTTTTTATCATCTTGAATATCAATTTTTTTTTCCCAGATGTGAAAAGATGGATGATTGCATTGTATCTTTCCAAAAGATTGACACCAAAAGCTACTTGTCACCATGGAAGTGACATTACTGGTAAAATTTACTTTCCTTCTACTTTATGATACGTACTAGCATTTGAAATGCTCAAAAAATATGAAGGGTTAGACTCAGGTGGACTATTGAACTTATTAAACAGAGAAGTTTGCTAATTCCTTAGAAAAGTTGGCTTGTGAAAAGAGAAGTTATTAAGACTAATTTCGTGCAATTTCAGGAGTGAATTCAGAAGCATGCATGGTCCTTTTGATGCAGTGGTGGATGACGCAAACCGTACCACTCAACGGGAAAAAAAGACTTGATGACGGCTCACATACTCGAAGGGTTCTTTAGCTGGCACTTAGACTGCTACTACTATGAAAAAAGTCAATAGAATGCGATAGGGGAGGAAAAAAAGCTCGACTAAGGCCTCTTGAAGTCTTTGTAGCTGTTCCTGGACTTTAGCTAGGTCCACCAGAAAGAAAGGTTGTTGGCAAAAGCGTGGCTTAGGTGTGACAGGTATTCAGTTGCCACCAGCTCTTAAGCACACCCATTGGCATGGGATCGGAAGACTTCTAGTTTTGTAAATGTGTCCATAACTATTTTAATTTCTCACAGTTCAGATCTCTTGCCAATAAATTAAGACAGATGAGTGAATCGAAGCAGTTATTTTGCACAATAATTATGCAACTGTTGGTCCTGCAACATCCTAATAACAAGAAGTTGTTAGAGAACTGGAAAAAAACGGGTTCTCACTTCCCCCAACGCGACTCAAACCTTCAGCCTACCGGTTGATGGTAGAGGTGCTTAACCACTTGAGCTACCCTTGCTTGTCAAGATGGAGGTGTTGGTGATCAAGCCGTCAAGGCTGTTGATAATGGTGAGAGCACGGTGATTTTTACCTTTTGATACTATTTGCCTGTAGTTCAATTTTGTAATGCAACTTTAATAGCAGCTTGGGTTTGCGTGCTGTATGTGGATTGGTTGAAGAATTAACATGTATACTAATTATTTTTCATTTGTTACTTTGGCGACCGGTCATAGAGCTGTGACAAAGTTTTGCTTCCACTATCGACTGACCGTCCTATTAACAGTGCAATTTTTCATTACAAAAAGAAAAAATTGATGGTTGGACTTGTTCCACTAAGTCACCTCCTCTACTTTTCTTTTCACTTACTCTCTCCTTGGATACACGATCATTTCATTTTCAACTCATTTGACATCGCTTGATCCCATTTCCAACAATAATATTTCCTTTATTTTCCTTTCCGCGTCTTCTCTTCTGGTATCATTTTTTTTCTGAGACAATCGGGAGATCCAGAATTTTAAGTTTATGAATTGAGTTCCGGTAAGGACCTAAAGTTAATATTATATAAATCTTTAGGTATGCAATTAAACAATTATAGATATTCAGAAAATTTCTTAATATATATACATGGTGTGGGTATAAGCTACTGAGTTCACGTAAACCCAGAGCAAATGCTATAAATCCGTCCTTGAGTATAGATTAGTTGTATGAATAATATAAACTAATTATGCTTGATGCAAACCTGAACTCAAGCGCATTGAACTAGCAGAAATATTCAAAAGCAGGACATGTTGAACAAAAGAAGAAATGGAGTTGTTAGTTTTGAATTTGTTTCGTGATCAAGTGAAAGTGGCAACCCAAAAAGAGCATATTTGATGTTTTTTCTTAAAGAAACATTTGAAAGTTATTAAGAAAATGGAAAATACAAAAAATAGAGGGACATACCTTTGATTCTTTTTACAGGAAAAATTACGCAAAATATAGACAAGTGCAATTTTCGACTCACATGGAGTGACGATTATCTAGTAATAGAAGTATTAATTATCATGATAAGATTTTTTCTCTTTTTGATTTCCGCTAGAGCTGAGTTTTGAATGACACTCAAAATTTAGCCCAGACAGTAATAGAACATATTTTTTCTTTGGAATTGATCCAACTTATCGATGCCTTGCATTGAAATTTAGCCCCAAATTTATTCATTAGAAAACTTGAACATTCCTATGCATAGAGATTTATCAATCTTGAGCTACTTTCTCGATTGCCTCAAGATTGTGAGTTAAATGCTCAAATGTTTTCACGTTTAGAAGTTATATGCTTGAACTTTAGAGCAATCTTTATCCATTAAGTTAATACCATAAGAATATTTAAGCCAATTAATCATCATCAAGGACATACTTAATAAGTAAGCGTTTAGCTTGCTATTGAAATTACCTGACGTAATTAAGAAAAAAGATAAGATAACTTCATAAATTTATAAATTGAACTTTGCAGTCGAATCCAACTAGCTAACTAATAATTAGGCTGAATATGTAACAAACTGTTAGTATACGAAAACTCATGTCTTTATTCACAGGGTAATGAACACTTCGTGAAACATCACAAACTAGGAAAGCAATAGCTTTTATTTGCATCACCAGCAACACATTAGACGGGAATCCTGCAATTTTCCAATGAAGAATTAAAGTTAAGAGCTTTAAGGATGAAGGAGGTAGCAATCTTATTATATTTTGCTAATCTGGTAAAGAAAGTGATCCTATTGGATCTTAGAAATCAGGATACAATTCAAACACGAATATTAGAAATAACCAAAAAGACTCAAGTCTAACCATAATTCCTGCATATCTTACATTCTGTAGAAAAAACAATATTACATGTTGAACTAATATTTCTGACTTTTCTTGTAAGCATCCAACTCTTTTTTCACAACTTTTTCTTCATTGAATTCTCCCTAGTGTATATGTCTTATGAGCTTGATCTTTCCTTGAATCCTTTCCGGTCTTTCTATTGGGTCTTTTTGTTTTGTAAGATACCCAGTTAAAGTTGGCCTTAACACACTGGTTCAATTTACTTCAATTTCTTCACCAGCCAAATGTACTTTAACAACCTATAAAATTAGGACATGTATAGAGAATATATGAGCAAATATGTATCAATATTATGAAAAAAAAGAGCTTAAAAAATCTGAGAAGTATACAGAGTTAAAGTCGACCTTAACATACTATTTTACTTCAATTTCTTCACGAGCCAAATATTGCACTTTGATAACCTATAACATTAGGACATGTGTAGAAAATGCATAAACAGATATGTACCAATATTTTGGATAAAGAGCTACTAAAGAATCTGCGAAGTATAGACTTCTTGTTAAATCTCGATGAAAAGGTTCACCAAGACTGTAAGACCTATACCATAAACATTAACCATTTAGCATTAGTGAGGAGGTCCTTAATGATAACAAGTCCGAGGAATACTTGTCATAATCTCCCAACATATCCTTTTATTAACATTCAGAGTCTTATTTCGGCACCGAAGCAGCCTATTTCCAAATCCCCTAAATTTTTTCTGCTACCGATCATGTTATCCTCATATTACATGCTGATACTAATTTAAAGAAGAAATAAAAAAACAAAGACTACATGAATGACAACACCACGAAGGGGGTTAAAGTAGTTTGGAAAAGAAACAAAAGCTTCATGTCTAAATTTTTATACTTATATCAAACAGTGTGTGTATCCAATTTGATCAAATGCTTGAACTCTAGGATACTCATACAAAGCTAGATAATGTCTTCAGTGACAAAAAGAAAAGCTACTGCTGCAGTATCATGAGCAGAAAAGAAAAGATTTACCTACTAATTTACCGCCTCTAGCAGCATCCGTTATTGTTGAAAGTTCAGCAGGCCGAAGCTTCTTTGAATCATCACTGGTGCCATTTTTATAAAGGTCTGACCTGCTCTAGTTAGGCATAATGTCTTTTCTGGTGCAATCTCAATCAGTCATTGAACTCTGTATAGCACGTTATCGCGTATGTTCAAATAAGAATACTATAATAGTTTTTGAAGGTAGTAGTCAGTAGGTAATTGGAATCCAGCTTATTTACTTAAGCCACATACTTCTGCAAAGAACAGAAAACATTCAAAAGCAAATTCCTTTTTTTTTTTTTCTTTTTTTTTGGAAACTTGAAAGCAGGTCTAGGAATTATCCATCAATAAAATAGTTCAACAACAAAAACATACAAATAGTATCTTGACAATAAAAACATAATCCGTCAACTCTTCAATACTACGAACATTACCATTTCATCAAAATCTGATTCAATCTTAACAAAACGAAACCAAAATTACCATCCTTCGCTTAGAACCTAAGCTTAGTGAAGAACCAGCGATTTTTGCCATTCTTGAACCTCTCCTCAAGCCTAGCCTTAGTCTCCTTACAGCAGAAACCTTCTTATCACGTGCCTCAAGAACATCAACATCCGCCAAATCCTTCAGATCCACATCCAGTGTGTAACATGTTGGCATGATGTGAGTGTAATTCACCAGCTTAATGAACGCCTTAACACGTGACTTCAAAAGCAAATGTGAAGGAACAGAAACTCACTCTTTTTATCCTAAGGGGTAGAAGGATCCAGAGGTCTATGCACTTGTTCTTAAAGTTCCTAAAATACAAAGACATAATTCACATCCATAATTCTTTCCTCCATGGGTGTCAGAAATCAAGCCTCAAGCCAAGAAGTTGAAGCAACATTAAGCAAACCATAGTTCTTGACAATCAGAATTTATCATCTTCTTCTGCAATAACACCTTTTTCCTCATCAATATCCTTTGACTTTCTGATCATAATCATTTGATACATGTGAATTCAAATTAACATCTTAATCATGGCGTGAAAAAGTAATGACAAAACAAAGAAGAACGGCTAGTTACAAATCTTGAATAGTACTTAGAAGATACGCACACCACAGAGCATATACAATCTTTAATTGTTGTATGGAGTTACATTTTGACATGAAAAATGAAGTTTAGCGAGTTTCAATGGACTAACACATTCTTTGAATTTTAAAATATTAATTTTAAAAACCACAAGGAATATTTCTACGGTTCAACATATTGCTCGTCTAAATGACTTGTCCAGTTTTCTTACTCAGTCTCTAATTCCCGAAGATATTACTCAAGCTCTTATTTTTCAGACAAACCCCTTCTCTATTGTAGTTTAAATTCAGACAGAGAGATGCAACCAATAGTTGGAAGATGACTATTTCACGAAAGATCAAGAACAGTGGGTAACCCTTTTTTTTTTTTTTTTGGAGAAAGATAGGTTAAACAATTATAGCTGGAAAAATGAATTGAAGGAAACTCTATTCACACTGCATGGAGCTTGGTAACTGTAAGTGCAACTTCACTTGGTTCTTCCATTAGGTTTAAATTCTAAATTAGTCTCTACCTATTGGGTTGCGTTGACGCTGCAACCCATTAAAACCACCGCCTATGGTAACTCTCTCACAATTTTCCTTGTAAACATACACAGCCTCAGGTTTTAAATACGTTTTATTATCAGACTTTCACAATAATGAAATTCCCTAGGAGCATAAAGTAAAAGGATAAATTCTAGTCTGGATGATAGGCATAAAATTGAACCTGCCTCCTATATGTATCCAAGTTCATATCCGCAATTCTTGTCGTCAATAGGCAGAGTGATTTCCTCCATTCTTCTTTAGTATAAATCCTATATAGATCTGCATATTCGTCACAATACTGCCAAAGAAAATTAGTAATACACAACGTTTAGTAGGTGTCCTGGCCAGTGGCTTAAATGCTCAAGTCATTTTTGACAATTGGTTTCCGATGAAAATTTACCTTGTCTTTTCATTCTATAGCACCAATAGAGACGACTGACACTGTTCACTCCTCCCTCAATCCACCGCCCTTGGTTTCTCACCCAGATTATCAATACAAAACCACAGTTTTCCACCCTGTCAGTTCGCAACACTCACATAAAGCATTTGACCATCTCCGCTTCATTCCTTTTGTACTTCACTGGCGCCGTTTGTGCTTAAATTCCAGTAACTTCAGTCGCCTCTGTTCTCGTCATTGTCGCTGCAGATTATCACCTACAAAATAAGCTTTCGTTTAACCATTTTGAAATTGTGAAATTCAACATAGAATCAGAATCAGCATCTGCGAATAATTGGCAGATCCAGCATGGATGCAATGTATAGGTGCCACTTATACCAACTTCATCTAGTTAGTACTTTGAAACACAGATATGATGCATAAACTTAAAATCTAGCGTGGATTTTACCTTTATGGCTTGAATTTACTGATGAAGAGGTTAATCTTACGATAGTTAAAAATCTCCATCTGATTCTTTTCCCACTGGACTTCTTCTTGAACAATCTCACAACCAATGATCAACAACTTGAATACCATATACATTTCACGTGGATTTATCAAGTTCTTCGAATATTTGAGTGTGTGGCAATTTTTCATCAGAATATGTGATTGCAACTGTTAAGTTTTTGTTTTTAGAAGCCATGGGTCATGGGTTAGGGATAGAGTTAGTTACGTATTTTCTGATCAAACTCATCTAAAAATGGTTGACTGCTTGTTAACCTCTACTCCCTTTATGTTTTCCGTGCCGAAATTTCTGTTTACCTCTTCAAATGGTTGTTAATTAGATAAGATAGGCATATTGCATTCAATTAATTTCAAAAAATGTTGTATTGTAGGTGAAAGTCATGATAAGAACAACTCAACAATAACAACTTTTACCTAATTATACCTGCTGTCTGGCATCGTATCTGAGAGTAAGGGGATCCTCTCCGCCAACGACAGATTTAAGATATACAAAACTGGTCCAAAGACGTTCTTCCATGGCTCAGCTTGTCCAAATTTTGGGTCATAGTGAGCACTGACAAATATCTGTAAATGAAATTTTGAGAGACAAATAAGAATCAAAGAAGAAAAAGAAAGGAGTGCCTTGTGAGAAGGTTTAAGTTATATGTATGAAACTACACAGAAATTTTACTGCATTAGCTCATAAGAGTCTTACTTTAACACCAAACTGCTAAGAACCTCCTGCAGTGACCAAATTGAAAATTACTAAAATCACTGGTTAATTACTCAAAGAAATTCAAGATGATGCCATTACTTTTCTTGTCAAACAATAATACTGGGACTAAAACAGCTACTAGGCAACAACTGTTAGAAGAAAAAAATGTGAGGAAGAAAGGCTAATTTGCAAAACTTGGAATGTTAAGAGAATCTGATCATTTAATACACATCTCCTAATCCATCCTTCAAGTCAAAAGATGTCCAGTGCATTAGTATAGAAAAAGTCTATATTATATTCATAATCCAGCCAAAATTGAAATAGACAAATAAAAAGGTTACCTTCCTTTCAACCAATTTTGAAGTCTAGAAAATTAGAAACTTTTGTAAAAGAAGACAAGCTTTCAAAAAACAAAGATACTGTCCATAAATTGGCACTGTCATGAACCTCAACGTAAATCAGAGAAAAACATTCCTGAAATTGCATTTTAAATTTGAATAGAATACATAAAATCATTACAAAGACAGCACCACCAAGTGTGCGGACCACATAGAAGGCAAAACCATCATGAAGAGGCAGTAGTAGAGTTCAATTAAAGACCAACATTTTATCCACACAAGAGCGGATGTTGATCTTTATAACCGCCGCTAAGCATGCTCTAAATTAGAATAGAAGACATAAATTTGCTTTTTACAAAAACCTTAACTTGTGATGTGTAATCTGAAGCGGCTGAAGATTTTGGGCCATCAGTTAATGTGCCTTTGTTGGGTTATAAACAATGAAATAAGTGTTTTTTCCAGAAGCTGTTGACATCAGATAGAACGACAACATGGTTGCATCTAGAGATAACCGTCCGAAACAATGCTATCATTGATGGCAATGCCAATCGCTGGGAAGAAAGCCTACAACGAACTGAACAATACATTTTTCATACACAAGTTTGAGCGAATTTTTCAAGACTTGAGCGAAAATTTTCGTATATGTTTTCTAAGAAATCTATTGATATGTTTTGTAAACTGAAAAGTATGGTCATATTTTGTAAATGTACCCTATTCTTATGTATATATGCGTAATTCTCCCAATTTTTTTAGTATCAATTAAAAACAGAAGCTAACTAATGAATCTTCATCTCAGAACCAGAAAATCAACACCAGCTTCTTGACTGTTTGCTAGAGGTGCAAAATGTGGTAAGAATATAGTACTCTAAGCAGCATTAGAATGCATACACCAGGGGGGGACAAACGAGAAAGAAGAAAAGAGGGTTGTGATTATGATGTCAAACATTTGCTAAGGGACAACTAAAGCTAGGAAGGAAATGCAGAAAAAAATGATTAATGAAACTTTAATTATCAAGAAAACAGTTGGGGACCAGTTCAGCATTTAAATAACGTCATTAACAGACCACCGACGTCGCGAGGAGATCAGAATTCATCAGTGGAGCAAAAAGAGAATACTTTGCTAAATTTATGGTTTAATATGCTTGTCCAATTTCTGTTTATCAGTGGAATAGACCATAGGAGATAGTTAACTAATAATCAGGCTGAATTTATTTCTACAAACAATGTTTAATCTGTTGGGATGCTGAACCCGAAAAAACCAGAACATATGCTTCAACTTCTTCAGCATTTCATGAAACACTCAAATCAAATCAAACAAATACATTCACTTAAATATGGATTTAACAATTTTGGTCCTTTAAGTTTGCCAAAACTTAACACTTTTAGTTTTTGTAAAATATTTACCGAACTCTGTCTGTTAGATTTGACGGAAAATGAAGAAAAAAAAAGATTTAACTATAAGCACCGAGAAAGTCCCATCAAACTCTGAAGTATGTAACACAAAAAACTACACAATTTTTTTTTTAATTTAAAAAAGCAGAAAATTACACCTCAAAAAGTTGCACAAAACTATAGAAATAAATTTAAAGTAGTAGAAACCACAAAAATTTAAAGCATGTAAATTAGTTCACAGACATAGAAAGTCTTTGCTGTCCAAGCTCTGTATTTTTCTCTCATCTCAACATTCAATTTGCAAGGGGCATTGACGTGTTTTAATAAATATTGTAGATATAAATAGATCATAAATGCACTATTCTCTAGCTAAACCAGATTTATTCCATGTATGGGCTAAACAACATTCACGATTCATCACCAATGCAGGCTCAGGAAGAAATTTAAGTAACTTGATTCTGATTAGAATGAGAAACTTAATTTCCAATTACATAATGAAGATGCTTCAGGATATTACTGGATTATTCATTTCAAGTAATCTGCGAGAGGAAGTCATTACGTGCTTTCTTCTTCCTCTATTTAACTCACTTGCAACCTTTCACCCAGATATAAATCAGAAAATAGATATGTATTCTAACACACACATCAAGTATCTTTCCGAAAAATCCTAAGCAAAAGGGGCACAAATACTGACCTGCATGTAAGAATTCACCAAAAGATAATCCAAGATATGAAGAAAATTAAATCAGATCGGTGAAAATGCCATCACCAAGAAATGGGTGCAACAAAGAAGAAAGAAAGAGAATAAGTAAAACTCACCAGACATCACAAGTACAACAAAGATAAAAAATGACATACCCGTCAACAAAAGAATTTCAAAGTGAAAGATTGAAGTACAGAGAAAACAAAAGAAGGAAGTTGAGATACTCACAGACAGAGATGCGTCTTTGAGTGAATGGGAGAATTGTGTATTCAGAAGTTGAGCAGATTGAATTACAGGAGAAAGATACACGTGTTGAGTTAGGCCCAACCCTATAGTACAATTTGTACTGCTTGTTGTACAATCTTTGAGTGCTGTGTTCGTCCCACCAAACTATAGCTTCTAATATATAGAAATACCAAAGGTCAAGATAACCTCAATTATTTATTAATTGACTTTATGCTTGAGCCCAATTACTCAATAAATTATAATGAGGATGAATCGTACAAGTTGAGGCCATGAACTCTGCTAAAAATCTAAAACTTTAAATAAATGAAAATAAATTTGGCTGAGTCTCAAAGGAAGAAAACAAACGTCTTTATTCATAGGGTAACAAACACTTCAGAAAAATCACAAACTATGAAGATAAAGGCTTATATTTGCATCCCAACAACACAATAGACATGAATCCTGCAATTCCCAAAAATGAAGAGTTAAAGTTAAGAGCTTAAGGATGAAGGAGGTAGAATATATAAATTGATTTTAAAAAAGAATCTTCTGAAGGATAAAGATCAAGTTGAATACCTTGAGGTTAAACACTATTTTCTTTTCTTATGCTTTTGCATTCTCGTAATAATTATGTGTTCCCATTTGTCAACCATCCTCGAAAACCATGTTGGTTTTTGGGTGGCCAACATTATGTATATTACAGAGAGTACAACAATTAGACCACAACCATAACCCATGAGAAACGCCTGCCAGCTGATCATTGCTGAATCTCCTTCTTCTCCTTGATCTAGCTCAACTGGAGTTGTCGCTAGTGGTACCCCATCATCACCGCCACAATCTTTTGAAAGTGGAAATCCACGTAACCCATCATTCCCTTGGTATGAACTATTCTCAAATGTATCAAATTGTTTTCCTTTGGGGATGCATCCAACAAGATGATTGTGAGAAAGATTTAAGACTTCAAGGAATGTGAGGGATGCAAGCTGTTGTGGAATTTCTTCTCCAATTTTGTTAGATGAGAGATCCAACGATTCAAGTATAGATAGATGTTGCAGTGATGCTGGTATATGACCTTCCAAGCCATTGTGAGATAAGTTCAACGTACGAAGCCCAACAAGATCTCCAATAATGCTTGGAATATGACCTTCAAATCTATTCCTTGAGAAATCGATAACTGCATTTATTCTCCAAAAAACTTGATCAAAAGTAAGATCCAATCCCTTCGTTGTAATTTTCAAAGACTCATCATAATAAGCAAATCGACCTCGATGGTTCATGTTCTCGTCAATTACTTTCATGGCATGGAGATTCTGAAAAAGATTTACTGGTAAATTCCCACTAAATCCATTGGATGAGAGATCCATAGTTAGAAGTTGTGCAAACAAGTTTCCAGTCCTTGAAGTTTTAATGGGCCCGTGCAACTTATTAGAAGTCAACTTTAAAAACGTCAAACTCGGTATGGTTCCCAACCATCTTGGAAATGTGTCATTCAACTGATTGTTAGCTAAATTAAGGAGTAGCAAATCTGTGCAATTGATCAAAGACCGTGGGACTTTTCCCTCTAGCTTATTCCCGGCCAAGGTAATAACTGCGAGACTGTTTCCAAATCTAAAAGTTGTATTAATTGTACCACTAAGACTATTGTTGCTTAAATCCAAAACCCAAAGCCCACTCATCTCACCCAAACATTGGGGGATTGATCCCTCCAAATTATTACTTCCGAAATCTAGTAGTCCCAGTGTTTTCCGATTGCAAATAGTTGAATCAATTTGTCCACTGAGATTATTTTGAGAAAGGAGAAGCAATGATAGGCTCTGCTGGTTTAGGAGTGACTTTGGAATAGGACCTTGTAGCTGATTGTGTTTTAAAACAACTCTACGCAATGTTTTGGACTTGAAATCCTGAATTTTTCCACCGAAACTATTATTGCTCAAGTCTAAAATACTTAGTGAAGGAAGGGAGAATATACAAGAAGGTATTAGACCAGTTAGGGAATTGGATGAAAAATCTAGCTGCTCTAGTTGTGTTTGATTACAAGATAAGCACTCAATTTGGCCATTCAAGTTGTTTCCCCGAAGATGTAACTCCTTTATGCTGGTGAGATTCCATAGAGGTTTAGGAAAGGGCCCCGTGAGATTGGAAGAACTCATGGCCAATATTTGCAGTGAAGTTAGATAGCTAAATGATTCAGGTATCCTACCGGTAAAATTCACACCATAGAGAAATAACTCCATGAGAGATGCACTGCTATTCCATTTGGTTGTGGGAAACCCAACAGTGAGCAGGGGGATTGGATGATAAATCAAGAGATTGCAAGTCGGAAAGGTGGAAAACTCTTTCGGGCAATATACCAAATAATTCTGTGTCTGGAAGGCTTAGAGTTGTTAAAAAAGAAGAGAAATTTAGAGGAATGGTGGAAGAGATGTTCACATAGGTAAGGTGAAGCTCTCTTAATTGGGTCAAATTCTTAAGGAGCAGTTCAAAATTGTGAGGTCCTAATCTAAGCCCAGATGGATTAAAATTTGATATATGAAGAATCCGCAATTTAGAGAGATGAGAGATTTCAGAAGGGATTACACCAGAAAAATCTGAATTCGACAAATCAAGATCTGTCAAACTAGAAAACTCACCAAATTTAGGCGAAACGAGCGACCCGGAAAAATTATTAAAAGACAAATCAAGCATTTTAAGATTGGAGAGTAGAAAGAGGCTACTGTTAGAATGGAACTTGCCTTGAAGTTGGCTGCAAGTGAGGTTAAGCTCAATCACTTGTCCAGTTGTCTCCTCACAGTGAACTCCACCCCATGAACAACAATCTGTGCTCTTGTGCCATGATAGTACTTTTGACTGAGGATTACAAAGAGAATTAGCGGAAGCATTTATAGTAAACATGTGCTTGAATTGAAGAAGGGCAAGGGCTTGATCATTGGGGCATAAATGAGGTAAAGATGAAGAGGAAACAAGTTGATAGAGAAAGGCTACATATAGCAGAAACAATGCAAGTTTTTGATAACCCATTTATGTACTAAAAATTATACAAATTAAGTTGGTAGAGAAGAAATCAAGAAATTTTTACTGTGTACCTCTATTCAATAATACTGAGTTATATATAGCAGAAAGCAAAGAACATTTACTACTGTAACTTTGGAGGACTCAATACCAGGAAGGTCACCTAGTCATTTTCAGTAAAATTTAGACTTATTCCATGAAGACTATTATTTCAAAACCAAACAAAAAAAGGAGACTATTATTTCTAAGAAAAATTTCTAAGATATTTTTGAAGCTGTACCCAAATATCTAAACAACCCACCAACTCGGAGCTACAAGCATGACTGTAAACAAAGAAAATTGTGGGGAGAATTGAAACAAACAAAGAGAAGAGAGAACGTACCGCTTTTCCCTTCTAAACAAAGATCCCTTTTTTTTACGGGTATGGGTCAAAGTTACCCTTCAAGTGGGCAGAAGTTTAACATTCTTTTCATTTAATTGCACAGTTTTCCCTTCAAATGGGCTGGATTTTGATTTTTACCCTTCAAACGGGGGACTTTGATTTTTACCCTTCAAATGGTTTTTTTAAGCTGGGTTAAGCTTTTGTTTTACTGCTTTGGGTTAAGGTTTCCAACTTCTTTATTTGGGTCTATTGACTTCGTCAAATATTGTTTCCAGCTTGTTTCTTGTCTTTTAATTGCCCTTCAAATGGCCTGGACTTTGATTTTTGCCCTTCAAATAGGCTGGACTTTGATTTTTAATTTTGGGAACATGTGCAAATATACACCTCAACTAGCAGATATATTCCTTGTTAAAATAGTAGTACATATATACCCATGTCGCTACAGAAATAGTGCAAATGTACCCTTTTTGCTCACATAATTTTTTTAAGAACTTGTTTTTTAATTAAAAAATGTCACATGGCTTTAAAAAGATAAGTCTACCTATTTTTTTTAGTAGACCTTGTTTTATTTTGCCACGACGTAATTTTTTTCTAGTGGGCGGGTTTGGTTCGTTTAAAAAAATGGGTAGACTTTTTTTTTTTTTAAATCCAAACAAATATATTTTGTTTAAACGAATGAGACAATCCACTAGGTAATGACCTTGAGTAAAACATTTGAAGTCAAAAATTAAAAAAAAAATAGTGATTGGTGTATCTTGACTTCATGTAAAAATTTCCATTAAAATCTTGATTGGTTGGCATAAGAGTGTTATGTGGTGTAGACCTTGACTTATAAGCCAAAAATTCATAGAAGTTTTGATTAGTTAGGACAAAAAGGAATATATATATATATATATATATATATATATATATATGAAAATATTATATTCGAACAACTTGACGCCTCTTTTAACCCTTTGTGTTTTTTTTTTTTTTTTTTTTTTTTTGCAATTTTACAATTTCAAAGAAGAAAAAAAGTTGATTTTGAAAATAGTAAAATCCGGATATTATTAAGAACATGTATAAGAAAAGTCTACAAGAGTATTAATTAATGTAGAGACATTAACGAAAACATTTCATGTCAAAAAATCAAGAAGAGTTCGATTAGTTAGGATAAGAGTAGTGATTGATGTATAGACCTAAACAACAATATTTTCAAGTTGAAAAATCCTAAAATGATCAAATCGGAGCACTTAGTGCAAAAAGATATCAAGAACTTTTTGCTCTGTTCCTCTATTAAATAATATTGAGTTATCAAGAAAGCAAATAAAGTTTACAACTGTTGCTTTGGAGTAATAAATCCAGGAAGCTCACCTAGTCATTTTCAGTCAAATTTAGAGTGGTTAATTACATATGCACATTCTTTGGTGAATATAAATGAATGCTGGAAAATTCCCTCAAACTTATATTCTCAAGTCAATGCAAAAGTCGTTGCGTAGAAAGATTTAAATGAAATCTACAACACAAAAATTCTTATCACCCGTGGAGAATTAAAACAAACAAAGAGGAGAGAATGTTCTTTGTTAAATGCAAAGCGGTGTTGTTTTCCCTTCTGCAACTGCAAAAACATACACCATACTTAGACCCTTTTTTTTCGGGTATGGATCAACATGAATGGGTGGGTTGGGTAGATATTGGGTAGATGTTTAACTTTCTTTCATTTAATTGCACGGTTTGCCCTTCAAATGGGCTGGACTTTGATTTTTACCCTTCATATGGGTTGGTTTTTAATTTTGGGAATAGGTGCAAATGTACTCCTCAACTAGCACATATATCCCTCGTCAAAAAAGAAGTACATATATACCCTTGTCACTACAAAAATAGTGCAAATATACCCTTTCGCTGACAATTTTTTTTAACAGCTTGTTTTTTAATTAAATAGTGCCACATGACTTTAAAAAGATAAGTCTACCTAATTTTTTTTAAAGCCACGACATAATTTTTTTCTAGTGGTCGGATCTGGTTCCTTTAAAAAAATAGGTAGACTTATTTTTTTTAAAATCCAAACAGATATTTTTTTTAAATGAACGAGACAACCCACTAGTGAAAATAACTGCCTCATAGCTTTAAAAAATAAGCTAAATGATTTAAAAAAAAATCCTGGCAGCGAAATGGGTACATTTGCACCATTTGTATAACCGCAGGGGTATATTTGCACCATTTGTGTAATGGCAGGGGTATGCATCATTTTCTTAACGATGGTAGATCTGCTCTAAATCGCAAAGCGGGGGGTTATATTTCCACCTTTTCTCTTTAATTTTTGTCCTTCAAAATTGAACTTATACCTAGCAAGAGATAAATTCTTTAAGCGTGCAGGCATAACATGTGGGATATTATAATATGAAATATCATGCGGAAAAGTTATCTGTTATGAGGGGCAAAATTAAAGACCATCACAAAATAGTGGCAAAAGTGCAAATGACCCAATTTCTTTTACTTCACGGGGCCTGTCCAAGTCAAATTTTTGGTGCCATAAAATAATTTATTAATTAAAGGATAATCTAAATGATTTTTTTTTTACATCTGGCAGTAAAATGGGTATATTTGCACCATTTGTGTAACAGCAGGGGTATATATGCACTTTTTTCTTAACAAGGGTATATCTGCTCTAAATCGCAAGTGAAATTCGCGAAAAAGTGATAGTTCAGATATGTTTTTGAACATCAAATATGTCGAAATAATTTAATACCCACAAACTCAAAATCCTAAATCTTAACTCCACCCTTGCAAACCACCCGTTTTAACACTGACCCGAAACAAAAAGAATCGAATCAACTATAAATTTCATATGAAGCAAAAGCATCAAGCAAATAACAAACACAAAAACTGTAGTGAATTTAAACAAGCTAAGGGGCACAGAAAAATAAATAAAACAAATAGAGAGATAAAAGAAGAGAGAGAACGTACTTTGTAGAAAAGTCTTGATTTAGTTAAGTGGGCCCTGTGTCTCATTCAAAGAATCGATAATTGATTTCAATTGAACTAAGTTGAAAAAAGATAAGAATTTATTTGATCAAATAAACACCATACTTAGACCCATTTTTATTGGGTATGGGTCAAAGTTAACGGGTGGGTTGTGTAGATATTAGGCAAATATTTAAGAAATGAGAAAATGGTCCTTAATATATTGGGCTTAACTTTTGGTCCTTGATATACATTTTTTTGCATGGATTTTCCTTCAAAGGCGCTGATCTTTAATTTTTGCCCCTTAAATTGCTGGTCTTTAATTTTTGTCCTTTGCTTAAAAAAATGGCAGAAAATATCTCGAGAATCTGAGTTCGAACCCTCGCTCAGTCAGAAGAATATAATGTCACAAGGCAAGGCCTTAATTCTGGGTTTTGCCTTAAGGCAAAAAAAAAAAAAAAAAAAACTCTTCTTGAATTGCCCGAATAGGCCTAATTTTGCAACAAAACTCCGCCTTGCATTTTTTTTAATTGAGCCGGGATTCGTACCTAGAACCTCGGTGTATTTTAGGCAAAAGGCAAAAATTAAAGTTAAACCCCTTTTTTCAAGAGATTTTTTGTGGGTCCACCTAATCTCAGCTAACTTTCTTTTTTTATTCTTCAAAATCACCTTTTTTATCTGTCTCCACGGCCCCTCCCTCAAACCAAGTTAAACTGTATTTGACTTTCTTCTATAGGGATCATTAGATACTACTTATTAATTATTAAATTTAATAGAAACTTTAGTTTGGGTATTTAGCTATATGGAATATAAAAAAAATATCTCAAAAAAGTTTCTACCAAAAGAACAGGAAGAAAAGGTTAAATCTAATTACATATACAATTGTATTTTCCATTCTCTCCCTAAGTAGGTTATCAGGAGGTTTGGACCAAAAAGAGTTAATAAGGAGTTAATTTCTTCCATAGTTTTATAGGGGAATCGGGAGAACTAATTGAGATTTGAAACTTTTGATTAGAACTCTCACACACTCTATCAAAACACAAGAAATTTAACATACATCCATTAAAATTAAGAAGTAGCAAAATCCATAGATTGAAAAAAACTTTAAATTTAAGATAAAATCTATAAATCAATGTAATTTTTTCTTGAATGTGTGATATGTTCAGTAAAAATTTCAACCACTCCACTATAAAACTATTATTTTAGTTTATACAATTTATACCCAAACTGGAAAAAAAAATAGACGCTTTGTATCTGGTGGAAAATAAATTATTGATGTCATTTATGATAAAGTCACTAGGTTACGTTGAGAAAGATGGATGTGAACCCACTCAATGAATTTTTTTGGTTAGTTGCTTCTTTAAATTTTGCACACCCTTCCTAAAATCTCTGGCTCTGCCACTGGTAATGACCTTGAGTAAAACATTTGAAGTCAATTTTTTTTTAAAAAAAGTATAGATTTGTCTATCTTGACTAGAATATTACAAGTAAAAATTCCCATTAAAATCTTGATTGGTTAGCATAAGAGTGTTATTTGGTGTATGAACCTTGACTTGCAAGCCAAAAATTCATAGAAGTTTTGATTAGTTAGGACAAAAAGGAAAAAAAAAATATTTATACAATGAAAATATTATATTCTAACAACTTGACGTCTCTTTCAACTTTTTTTTTTTTTTTTTTTTTTTTTTTTTTTTGCAATTTTACAATTTCAAAGAAGAAGAAAAGTTGATTTTGAAAATAGTAAAAGCCGGATATTATTCAGAACATGTACAAGAAAAGTCTACAAGAGTATTAATTGATGTAGAAACCTTAACGAAAACATTTAAAAAATCAAGAAGAGTTCGATTAGTTAGGATAAGAGTAGTGATTGATGTATAGACCTAGACAACAACATTTCAAGTTGAAAATCCGAAAATAATGATATCGGAGTACTTAGTGGAAAAGATATCTAGAATTTTTTGCTATGTTCCTCTATTAAATAATATTGAGTCATCAAGAAAGCAAAGAAAATTTACAACTATTGCTTTGGAGTAATAAATTCCAGAAAGCTCACCTAGTCATTTTCAGTCAAATTTAGAGTGGTCAATTATATATGCACACTCTCCAGTGAATTCAAATGAATGCTGGAAAATACCCTCAAACTTATATTCTCAAGTCAATGCCAAAGTCGTTGCGTAGAAAGATTCAAATGAAATCTACAACATAAAAATTCTATCACCAGTAATAATACAATTTTGTTTGATACATTATCGGATGAAGACGTCAAAATTTCAACTCACTGCAAATAGTCCTGACCCAATAATTACACATTATTAATATTATTTATCAAACAGTACAAGACATAATGCAGAATAACGCAACTTGAGAATATTAACTTTAACAGTAGGAAATAATTATTTCATCAATTTAAATTTTAGAGGAGAACGAAAAATTAAGAGTGTGAATTGTGTATAGACCTTGACAAACCCATTTCACAAGAGTTTGATTAGTTAAGATAAGAGTATTGGTCGGTATATAGACATTGACAACAACATTTCAAGTCGAAAATCCTTTAACATTTTGATTGATATTGACCTTGTCTTAAGAGTCAAGAAGAAGAAAAAAGATCTATCTTAAAAAAAGTATCTCCTGTATTCTACTTTCTCTACACAAACAAGAATGACAATTAAGTTCAGAAAAGGAGCCAAATTCTGCAGTTGCTCTACCACGGGGTGTAAGCCATGCCTTCATTTAGTTTCCAGGAGCACACACTATTTCAAGGTTCCAATTTTACTTGATGTTGTTGCAAAAACAGCTTATAACAAATCAAAGTTGAACCGTCTACAATTCAAACACATTCCAATGCAAGCTCATGCAGATGATTAATTATGATGTATTTATATATCAATTTAGTGAAATTTTGTAGTAAGACCACTAACCTTGTTTTTGTACCAATAAAATCACTCAACTTATACCTTATCGGAGAAATTACTTTCTGGCACCTGGAGAATATTAACTTTAACAATAGGAAAAAAATTATTTAATCAAATTAAATTATTATTGGAGATTGAAAAGCCTTTTTTTTTAACTGGTAATATGGAAAAGAGAAAAATCTTTAAGAATATTAATTGATGTATATATCTTAATGAAAACCTTAACGAAAACATTTCCCGTTAAAAAATAAAGAAGAGTTCGATTAGTTAGGATAAGAGTATTGGTTGGTGAGGTAAAAAGAAGATGTGCATTAAATTGAAGTTCTGAAGAAGGGGAAACAAATCCCTTGAAATCTGCCCTCTCCCCAAAATGTCAAAAGAAATGTAGTAAATTTAGGTAGGAAAAGTCAAAAAAAGAAAAGGAGTGGGGCTGCGGAAGAAAAAGAGGGAATAGAAAGAATGGGATAGGTAATAATTTGACTGTACACATAGCAATATTTGGAAAATTTGTGCATGGTGAATTTTGAAATATCAGCTAAAGTAATTTTGAACTATAGACCTTGACAACCACATTTCAAATCGAAAATCGTTTAAAATCTTGATTGGTTAGGATAAAGTGTTAGTTGGTGTAAAGAGCTTGACTTGCAAGTCAACAAGGAAAAAATAAATACTTTCCCTTTACTTTGCTTTCTCTATACAATCAGGAATCACAGTCACGTTTGGAGAAGGAGCCCAATTCTGCAGTTGCTCCTAATATGGCTACGATTAGGTATAAGCCATGTCTCAATCTATTTTCCATCAGCACATATTAATATTGCAAGGTTCTAATTTAACTTGATATTGTTGCACAACAGCTTAAAGCAAATCAAAATAGAACTGTCTGCAATTCAAATACAGCCCAACGCAAGCTCGTGCATATGATAAATTATGATGTATTGATATATCAAGTTAGTGAAATTGTGTAGTAAAATCACTAACCTTGTTAATATGCGTTGTATCAAGGCATGATAGACGATCAATCGTATTTAAAGAAAATATCGAAATAATAGTGCAGTTATGAAAATGGAACAACTATTAGCTGGGGTGTGAAACTCGCGAAAAAGTGATAGTTCAAATGTGTTTTTGAACATTAACTCTAATATGTAAAAATAATTTAATTCATAACCAAAACCCATAAACTCAAAATTCTAACTCCATATCTGCAAACCACTCATTTTAACGCTGACCAGATACAAAAAGAATCGGGTCACTATAAATTTCATATGAAACAAACGCATCAAGCAAAGCACAACCCCAAATTCTGTGGAGAATTGAAACAAGCAAAGCACAACCACAAAATCTGTGGATAAATGAAACAAGCAAAGGGGCATAGAAAAATAAATAGAGAGAATAAAGAGAAGGGAGAACATACTTTGTTTGAGTTAAGTAGGCCCTCTTGTGTTTCATCAAAAGTGGCGTTGTTTCCCCTTCTGCAACTGCAACAACATATTTTTAGAGTTCTCATCAATTGAACCATGCTTGTAAAAAGATAAGAATTGATCAAACACATACAAGAATATGACAAAAATGGTCCCTTGTGTTTGAGAGTAAGTTTAAAATAGTTCCTTATGTATGCACTTAACAGTTTGGGTCCTTTAAGTTTATCAAAAATTAACACTTTTAGTTATTGCAGGCGAACGACCATGAAAACCAAATATATTTCGCTTTATTTGAAATTTTGAAGTTGGAGTTGTGTTTGGTTGTTTGAAGGTACTAAAAGTGAAAAAAAAGTGAAAATAAGGTTTTAGGTGTTTTCCAAATTAGCATTTGGAATTCTCATGACCAAATGTTGATTTTCAAATAAAGTGAAAAATTTCTCATGGCTAAAAGGGTCATATTCGTAAAATATTTACTGAATTCTGTCTGTAAGATTTGATGGAAACAAAGGTGAAAGAATTTAACTATAGATACCAAAAAAGTCCCATCAAATCCTAAAATATGCATCAGACTCTAGAATATAAATGAAAAATAACAAAAACTACAAAAATTGTACTTCTGAATGTGAGTTACCTGCTAATTTCCTTTTTTTCCAAAGTTCAGTCAAATATAACAGACGGAATACTCAATTCCAGGAAGATCACCTAGTCATTTTCAGTCAAATTTACACTTATTCAGTGATAGTGTATATATTTTGATATGATGATGACTATTATTTCATAACAAAAAAAAACTATTATTTAATCTTTCATAATTAAAGTTCGGCCAATTAACTGCAAGACATTTCCCCCCTAAATTTATAGAATTAATATTGAAATGTAATGACATTGTATTTGAGCCAAATGGATAGCAAGGATTCATACAACTAACCCAAACTAGGTTGAGATTGAAAGAGTATTTGTTATTGTAAATGTATAGAATTAAATTTTATTTTTCAGTAACTGTGGTTAATATGTGATGAATCAAGGCATGATAGACGATCATTCATACTTAAAGAAACTATTTGTACAATGAAAAGATTATATTCCAACAACTAGGCTTCTCTTTAGACATTTTTCTTCCAATTTTGATGATCAGAAAAAGAAATTAACAGTTAAAGCTAGATGTTATTTAGAATGTCCAATGTATAGAGTTTTATAATGTTTCTACAGTTATTTCAATGGACTTCAAATTATATGTATTGACATTATAAAAGATTTTTGCACTATCATGTTGCTTCGCTGCCTATAACGGCTTACTTATCATATTATGCAGATCATTCATGCTTGCAATCTAAAGTTTCCTACAAATTGATTTAAAAAGATCTGACAGTAACAATTCCTTAACACTGTGAATGTATAGAAATTAAGATAACGTTTACATTCTCAAATCAATGTACAAGTCATTGCACTAGAATCCAAATGAATGCTGGAAAAAAAATCTCAATTTCATTCTCAAATCAATGCAAAATTCATTGCATAGAAAAATTCAATGAAAGCTACAACAGAAAATTCCTATCACTTGTAATAATGCAATTTTGTTTGATACCTTATCAAAAGAAGACTTCACAATTTCAAGTCCCTGCAAGTAGTCCTGACTCAATTACTACGCATTATTAATCTTATTTGTCAAATAGTACTAATTTAACAATTGCACTAGAATCCAAATGAATGCTGGAAAGAATCTCAAATTTCAATCTCAAATCAATGCGAAATTCATTGCATAGAAAAATTCAATGAAAACTACAACAGAAAATTCCTATCACTTGTAATAATGCAATTTTGTTTGATACCTTATCAAAAGAAGACTTCACAATTCCAAGTCCCTGCAAATAGTCCTGACTCAATTACTACGCATTATTAATCTTATTTATCAAATAGTACTAATTTGACTATTATACAGTCCTGCATAACGTAGAACAATGCACCTTGAGAATATTAACTTTAACAGTAGAAAACCGTTATTTAATCAATTCAAATTCCTAGAGGGGAAAGAAAAGTCTACAAGAGTATTAATTGGTGTAGAAACTTAGGCAAAGCATTTCAAGTTAAAAGTTCAGAAAAGCGATTGATGAGTTAGGATAAGAGTATTGGTTGGTGTATAGACCTTGCTAACAACATTTCAAGTCGAATATCATTTAAAGTTTTGATTGGTTAGGATAAGAGTGTTGATTGGTTTACAAACCTTGGCTTCAAGGTAAAGATTCACAGAAGTTTTGATTGATTAGGATAAGAGTGTTACTTGGTGTATAGACCTTGACAAAAATATTTCAAGTCAAGAAAATCAAATTTTTTTATTGGTTAGAATAAGACTGTTATTTGGTGTTTGCATCAAATTGAATGTTAACTTGACGATGATCATAGTAAAAATATTATATTCTACGAGTTCTAATGAATTTATATTTTCGAAAATTTTCAAGAACTTAGGATGTCCTACAGAAGTGGAGTTTGGTGATTTAGTGTTTGAATCTTGATGTCTTCTAACATTTGAATTCTATTGAATTATGTCCTAAAATTATGATAAACTCAAAATATCATTTATACATAATAGTACCAATGAATTTTTCTGCCTGGGACAAAAAATATAGGATTTCCTTAATTTTTTGTTCCCGAAAGAAAAGAGGATGCATATTTGAAGATTGTTCTCAATATTATGTCTTGAGGAGGACAAAAACCTCCATGCTCTTAGCACAAGATCTTGCATGGACTTTAGTACTCCTTTGAGCTAATCCCTTAATTGTTTCCGAGCAAAAACTGAAGAACGCGTTTATTTCCTTTATCTTTATTTTCCTATAGGCAATAATCTTTAACTTACTCTTTTCCTTGTTGTAGAAGAGTCTAAAGACAATGCCTTACATAATGTGCCAACTGCTCGAACTGATTTCGACTAGAATGTACCTGCTGATGGAAGACAGTTAGGATGTGTAAGAGTGTTAATTGGTATATAGACTTTGACAAAACATACATCTGAAGTCAAAAGTTTATAAAAACTTTGATTAGTTAGGATAAGAGTATTGGTTGATGTATAGACCTTGACAAAAATATTTTAAGTCGAAATAGCGTTTAAAGTTTTGATTGATTAGGATAAGAGTGTTACCTCGGCTATAGACCTTGACTAAAATATTTCGAGTAAAGAAAATACAAATTTTTGATTGGTTAGAATCGAAGTGTTATTTGATGTATGCACCAAATCAAATACTAGCTTGGTGATGATCATAATAAGAATATTATATTCTAAGAGTTTTAATGAATTTACATATTCGAAAGTTTTCAAGAACTTAGCATGACCAGCAGAAGTTGAGTTTGGTAATTTAGTGTTAGAATATGGAGTCTTCTAACATTTGAGTTCTTTTGAATTATGTCTTCTAAAATTATGAAGAATATCATATATACTTAATAGTACTAAATGAATTTTCTAATTGTGATGAAAAATCTAAGATCTCCTTAATCTTCAGTTCCAAAAAGGAAGAGGGTGAAACCTTTTTTCCGCCTTTCAGCATGGATTATTAGATCAACTACAGCATCTCCTTGAGTGTATACGCTCCATTGATCATTAGTTATTTGATTTATGAAGGAACCATACTTTCTTTTGTAAAAAAGAAATTGCAGAGAGAAAACTTGGACTCAAATGCATATTTGCAGGCATGAACAATATGGAATCAAATTTTTATTGCATTCTTTGGAATTGGTCCATAAGTTGAGGAAAAATATCAAAAGAACTAGCTAGCTTAATTTCAAGCTTCATCTTGATATGAAGGAGCATATAAACATGTTTCAGGGCCATGGAACTTGTTATGTGAAAAAAAATAAGAAGTCATTATCGATTTGATCCGAGCTATGTTATTGAGAATGCAGAGATAATATCTCCAATGTAACTAAACTAATAGTAGTTCTCTTAGAAAGTCACTCAACTTTGCTTTATAGCCCAAAAGTTACTCAACTATTAAGATTGCATTTAGAAAGTCACCCAACTAATTTAAATAATTTTTCATTAAATAAAAGATCTATGATGAGTTAATATTACCGTAAACTTGTTTTATTTAATGAAAAAAATATTTTAAATTGATTGAGTGACTTTCTAGGTGAAATATTAATAGTTGAGTGCGTTTTGGATTATAAAATAAAGTTGAGTGACTTTATGAGGGAACTACCCTCAGTTGAGTGATCATTTGAGATATTATCTCTAATAATACATATTTAAAGAGCGTTATCAATATAATGCCTTGAGGAGGACAGCAGAAACCTTCATGCTTTTTCCACATTGTCAATTTATTGAAATTAAACTAATCGAAAAAGATGTCAAGTATATCCACAAGTCAATGCACATGAATTCAATTGAATGCCGGCCAATATAAAAAGTTCCAAATTTTCAAGTCAAAGCACAAGCCATTAGATAGAAAGGTTCAAATGAAAGCTACAACAGAAAAATCACATCAATTGTAATACATTTTGTTTGATACCTTATCAGACAAAGTAGAAGCGGACACAAAATTTAAAGACGCTGGAGGCACCACTAATTATTGAGTCTCACCCCATGCAGGTGAAACTCTAGTAATGGCTAATGGGCGGTGCCCGGGGGTGGGGGTGTGTGGAACTAAAGTAAAATGCAGGAATGAAATCATAGTCATAGTGAAGCCGTTTAAATATATTTTTTTTAAAACAAAACTAAGGAATGTGACATGTAGGATTAAAACCCAAGCACAACTAAGGGAAGCAATAGCTTCAATCAATGTCCCAGCTAGCATTTGTTTATCAGAGTGACTAATTAAATATATGTTCGTTCTTCAAGATATTTTCAAGGTTTACAGGGTCTAGTGACTCCGATCCCCTACCATACATGTAGCATAAATATCCTCGTACTATCCCTATTATCCTCTTGTATGCATTTGTTCGCTATAATATTTTACATATAGCTCAAATAATGATTTTGAACTATTTATATTTAGTTTTCAATATGACATATTGAATTGTTTTTTAATTATTAATATTTACTTACATATGAATTTAAATTATATTTGTTTTTATTTAATAACTATTATGATTTTGGTTAGCTGACCTTATTTATATAGTATGATTTTCTAATCATAATTCAAAGACTTTCTCATCTCAAATATGTTTTATCCTTCTATCTATATATATATATTTCTACATTATAATTTGTTTCTTTACATAGATTTTTCTCTTTCTTGTTCCATATTTGTTTAAGTACTTTATCATACGATTGTTTATAGTTTTCTCCTTATGTCCTTGCCTATCACTCCTCTTTTAATATAATTTAAATAAATACCTTATACCCATTAAATCTAATTTATTTTAATACTCAAAATTGCTTCATTATATAAAACTATCAAAGAAATATTATTTTGGCCGCTATGAATAACGTAAATCAATACAAACTTGAGATGTACCTAAGAATATTGATAGCATCTCAACGTTATAATCTAACAATCTTTTAGCAAGACTTTACATGGTTGCTTGAACTTTTTGTAACTTATAAACTAAGATTTTAATTTATTATTATTATTTTAAAAATATAAGTATTTTAAAGTATTGATATTAAAATCGTATACAACATGAAATAAAAATTTCCTTCTAACGTCTCCCTAATAAATTTATTGATTCAAATTTTAGCCTCTGAACGCATACTTATTTCCTTGATCGTGCAAATGAGATCAAGCTGCAATAATCCATTCACACTGGCCTTACTTGCCTGTTAGATACAATTACTTTCTCTCTTTTAATCGATAACTCATCAACCTGCACATTGTAGATATTATTAAATGTTAAAAGGTCCAAAAATGCAATCACAAATGCTGATACGATATATCTAAGTTCTCATAACAACATTTTCACAGAGGCGTTATAGGAAATAAAGAGGAAATATCCATATTTAATACTGCTAGGCACAATTAGTGTAGAAATGCTTCTACTTCAAGTTTAAATTGAAATGATCAACTTTTTCAAATTCTCTTTTGTAATTTTTGATTGCCCTTCAAGATTATGGTATCTAATTATTAATCAATTATTAATATATAAATCAAACAACTTCATGGGTTTTTGGCTTTGTTGTAAATCAAATAGGAAAATTTTCAAAAATATACAATCCAACATAAATTATTACGCCACATAGCCCATTATACAACATTACACTAGAGGGGAACGCATTATACATAATGTATTAGCCTTGTATAAAGTGTATAATAGTGTATAAAAGGTATTTATACACAAATATAGGTTAAATCGGATAACAAACTCAAAATATGGGTTATGTGTCGTAATGTTTTCCAAAAAATAAACATAGAGCGTAGCTTTATAGTTTTTTGGCTTCCCAAAATCATCATATATGGCATGAAAAAAAAAAGGCTGCCCCTTCAATCTGTCCAAAAAAAATAAAAAAAATAAAACACCACTTAGTTGTTTCTCGACCTTCCTTTCTGTATAGTCTATTTAACATAAAGACAGGCAGTAAATATGGGACCACTTAAAAAATTAAGAAATACTTACTGGCATCTTCTGGAATGATTTTCAATTTCTTTCAGACAACTCCATTGATGAGGCTTAATTCATTCCTTAATTAATCTAACATAAAATTATTCAAATCCAGTAATTATTCCTAACATATACAAAAAAATTGAAAAACCATGCATATTTATAACTAAGAAGAATGTGCAACGATTCCTTTAAAACGAAGAAAGAAGATATTTAACAGAAGTACTAACTATAGAATGTCATAAGGAAATAATATTTTCTCCGAAAGTACAAAAAAAAACTCATTTCTCTGCATGAACCAATAAGATATCATTGTAGACTTGAATAACCTTTTCAAAGTAAAGGGTTATATGACCATATATTGTCCTAAGACTGCATCCATGCATATACAGAAAGATGACCAGAACAACTGATTAATAGAGTTGACTTTCTGTTCACGTTAACAAAAAAGAATCAGAACTATAAAAATTAATTAATGATCTTCCACATGATACAAAGAAACAGGCTAAATAGCATTTCAATAGATACAGTTCAACAACTCCTTAGAGAATAGGCTATCATTTAGAAAGCCATACATAATATCATGTATGTTAAAAAATAAAAAATAATCTGCATACCGTGATCACTTTTTCAAGAAATGATACCAAGACGTAATAGCATTGTAGGCAATTAAGCAACTCTAAGACATTGAGAAAGCATTACTAAAGGGGCACTACTTATCACTTTTAGGAAGGGTTAGTTGGAAATAAGTATACTTATGATTTATGAGGTATAACCTTCACCGCTCATCCGCACTACCAAATCAAAAATAAGGAGAAGCCTAAGCGTCATGTCTTTTTATCAATATATTACGGTGTGCATGGTGCAGATTAAGGGGAAAATGGGTAAGTGGGAGTTGGACTTGGGGTTCATGAGGGTTAAGATTAGTTGTCTTTTTTCTGATTTCTGCCCTTTGCTTCTTTCTTTTTTCCGATTAATTTTAAAAAAGTAATAGGTCTGCCATTGACACCAAATCGTTATAGTCCCAAGTCTTTGCAAGTAGTCTTATATAATGTAGAATAATTCACCGTGAATAATATTAACTTTAATTTAAGAGTAATCAAGTAAGAAATAATTATTTAATTAATTCAAAATTATTATTTAGGGGAAAAAGAAAAGTGCAGGAATATTAATTGGTGTAAAATCATGACATACATTTCTAAATAAAAAATTCAATTAATGTTGTCAAGTAATAAAATAATTATTTAATCAATTCTCTTAAAGGGGAAAAGAAAAGTCTATAGAATATTAATTGGTGTAGGGATCATGACAACAATATCTTTAAGTAAGTCAAAAATTCAATTAATGTAGCCAAATAAGAAATAATTATTTAATCAATTCTCTTAGGGGGGGAAGAAAATTCTATAAGAATATTAATTGTAATGACCATGACAAAGATATTTCTAAGTCAAAAATTCAAATATTATAAGTTTGACTCGGCAAATGCAAATCATAAAAAGAAGCAACTTGTGACAATATGAGTTTGTTCAGAATAACAATATCAAGCTCAATTTAAATATTTATTAAAATAGTAATATTAGTATGATATTAAAATAGTAAAATTAACAGCTCAAAGAGTGAAGGTTTTTTAAATTTTCGTAGTAAATTCAGATATCAACCATTTTACTCTTGTTGAAATAAAATTTACATAAGAAATTAAGTTAAATACTTAAAATTTACTCCACTACAATTCTTAGATATATCAAAGACAAACTTCACATCAAGAAAAGATAAGGGACCAATACAACATTTAAATTACTATCATAAACAGATTTCCGGTATCGCAATTAAAATTCAAGAATTGCAGCTTAAAGGTAACTTTTATTTCTTGCTTCATTCTCTACTTACAAATGAGTTAATTGTATGTCTTTCATTGTTAGTATAATGAGATGTTTCTTGAATTATTGAATTTGGAAAGTGAAAAGGGTGAATCTTAGTACTCAAAACTAGCTTCATTTTGAATTTTATTTAGAAAGATTCTGATCCTCCCTTCAAGATTGACACTTTTTGCTCCCTTTTGATCCTTTTGCATGTTACGCAATATCAATATGTGAATTCTATTATACTATTAGTTGGTGTATAGACCTTGACAAAAACTTCTCAAGGCTAAAATTTAAAAAAGTTTGATTAGTCAGAATAAGAGTAATAAGTAGTGTAAAGACCTCGAGAGAAAACATCTCAAGTCAAAATTCCACAAAAATTTTGATTGATTAAGATGAGAGTGTTGGTTGGTGTATACCTTGACTTCTAAGTCAAAAATCCAAATTTTTTGTTCATCAAGTCCATGATAAAATCATCTAGAATATGAATGATTGTAGGAAAAATAACTACATCTTATACTCTTAATAAAGCTCCAGTACTCTTAAGGTAACATCATTGGTTTGATAATGTGCATAAAGGTTGCTTTGCAGTGAAATTTTGTTATCACAAATTTTTAGTTTAATTAATCATATGTGCAATTCAATGTTTCTAACGTAACTATGAGATTACCCCTTTCATTCCTCGAGTGTATGCCCCATTGGTCACTAGTTATTCGAGTTATGAAGGAACTATACTTTCTTTTGTGACAGGTTATTATTTGATTGGGTTGAAATATTGTGCACTGCAATAAAGAAATTGCAGAAAGAAAAATCTTGGAAAATGGACACTTTTTGGAGTGAAAAGGTTTGCTTTGAAGGCCATAAAATTGTATCTGGGGACTTGAAGACATTAATCAGATGTTTGCAAGAGTTGATGTGATCAAATTTTTATATGATGCATAAAAAACTTCACCATCTAAGGGGATCACTCTGTATATCAATGAAATATATACTACTAAGGGACAGACAAGAATCAAGAATGTAATAGCTACTGGAAGACAGTTCAGTTCCAGCTAGACATGTAGAAAGATATTGCTTTGTCACGACCCATTTAACCTAGGCCTTGCGGGCACTTACCTTCCCACCTCGATAAGCGAACCATCATCCCAACAATAATCCAATACATAAATTGAAGGAATTAAGTCGCGAAAATAACAAATATGTAAGTCTCACGATATATATAGATAGATAGTAGTAAAAAGGTGCGAAAGGTAGTAAATTACCCCAGGGTCTAGTCTGAATAATACAAGAGCATCTAAGGAGAATAATACAATCCTGAAGTACTAATACATAGTATATATGTCTCTGAAATAAAGTAAGACATGAAATAGGAAAGTCTTCAAGGTCAGCGGACACCATGCTCACCCTAGAAAACTCGAGTGGAAGCTGAAGAGCCGATCAGCCACGGGTCAGAGAAATAGATCTGACCTGGTACTCTGTATTCATAAAAGAATACAGCAAGTGCAGGTCAGTACAAACCACAGTACTGGTAGGTATCATTGGCCGATTAAGCATAGTTAATACAATTCAGAAGAAAAGCAGATAGCAAGGAATCTAACAAGTATAAGACAATAAGATTACAACCAAGTATCCGTCATCGCCCATATAAAACCTCTAACTCAAATATGTCAAGTCATAATATATACGAACCAATCCAATCATCACAATTCATTCACCAAGAATCTCAATCAACTCATAATGCAATGCAATGATGGAAAGAATGAAATGTAATGCCATGCAATAAGGTGTGAATGAAATGTAATGCCATGCAATGAGGTGTACACATATACTCCAGACGGATATATCGACGTCTCAGTAGCACAACCCAGTGTGACTTGCGAAGTCTAAGTGCCACCCGTCCCGGATCTTTGCCCAAAAGACAGACGGGACCCTGGCTAATTGCTCGTAGGGGGAGTCTCACCGGTACCACTCTGGGGGACCCGCGGAGTCCATGCACTAACGAAGATTCTAGGATATCATCGGAATTGGCCATACAACAACGATGCTGGAATAGATCATCGATCATCGGCCATCTCACAATCACTCAAGTAAAAGAGTGTCAAATATCCATCTCACACACAATGAACAATTCCGGAATTAAACCTCGGACATCTGCCTTTTCGCAATCACTCAGTAAAAGAGTTTATCAAACATCAATTTCATATAATCAACGATTCCGGAATTGATCTTCGGACATCAGCCTTTTCATAATCATTCAAGTAAAGAGTTTATCAAGATATCAACTTACTCAATCAACGATACCAGATCATCACCGGTATCGGCTATACATCATGAATGTGTGAGAATCCGTGCAATGCGTATATCAACTATCAATGATCAAATTCAATATCACAAGTACCAACGAAGGGGTACGCCAACAATGTATCATATCACTATATGGGGACTAGTGAGTTTTGGGGGGAATTCTCTTGAAATCCCCCTTCAAATAAACATCACCTAATCAAATTTTGAAATTAAAAATCGAATACAACAAAGATCATTAAGAAAAATCAGTCCTTTTGACCGTAGAGTGCAAAAAAGCAAAGTAAAAGGGAGGGTTATACCTCGTTTGGTTGTGGCAAGGTGGAGAGAGGAGGCAAATATTTAATGCTTTGCCTCAATAGGCCATGCCAGGCCTGGCAAAAGCATAGTACGCTAACAATGTATCATATCACTATACCCACAATAGTAAGCCAATAATATAATGATATCACAAGTACCAACAGGGGGGTACGCCAATAATGTATCATATCACAATACCTACAATGGTAAGCCAACAATATATCGATATCACAAGTACCAACAATCGGTATGTCAATTCTATCTCAATCAGGACGATAACACGGATTCCTAATTCTACCAACTATTCATGGCGTCAAACCATCACAATAGAACAATCAAGCACACATAATGGGATGGCTAGTCCCAACACACACCAGGGCCCAACCTAAGGCAATATCCAACCCAACTTCATACCCAAAGGTTCACATGTTGTCTGCGATATTATATTCTAAATATGTGCTTTGCTATACGAAGTCTCACTAGAGGTAAGCCATAACCTACCTAGACTGCCGAACCGCAACACCAACATGCCCCTCCTTTGCTTTGCCCTTCCGCTGAACATCGGAACTAAAGTAGTCTAAGCATAATCGAATTCCATATTAGAAATCATGAAGAATGATACTAATATTGCTACTATTTCATTTCGGGCAATTCTAACCCTATATATTTGGGGAAACGGTCCCACAAGGACAAAACGGAAAATAATACCAAATTGAGTTCTAGGCATTCATAATCCCACCGTTAATTGTTGATTTAGCCCAAGGATTAGCCTAATTTATGATTTCAAGTAAAAAACCCCAAATTGGGTATGAACCCTAAGTCTCCAAATCCGAATTCAACGTCAAAAGTGGAAGATATATGATTGATAAGCTTAGATTCATCAAATTTTAGCATAAGCACCATCTTGAAAAAATAGTTGATTTGTCATGGGTTAAGTTTATTATTTGAGCCCATTTTGAAAAATTCTGGTTGCTAAAGTTTGGAACTTTTTGTTCCGGAGGATAATGTTATTTTTTTATTTTATTTTTTAATCTTTTTGCATTTGATGAAATTTTATGGCTGTTTGTTTGCTAGTTTCATGTTGCACAGCAAAAGTAACTAATATTCTTATATGAAGTTTTCTTTGAACCCATTTTGAAGTTTCCTATATGAAGTTTTCTTTCAACCCATTTTGAAGTTTCTTACTCTTTGTTAAAGTTTGATACTTTTGGTTTGTTGAAGTCCTATGTCTTACACGATAGTCATATGTTTATTTTATGTTTGGTAGTGATATGATAGAAACTGGAGACGAAATTTTCATTTTTTGTTGACATATTTAGGTAAAGCTATTGTTACGACGACCAAAATTTTTTTCATTATCCTGGTTTTGTGATACTGGTTGTTGATTTGTATCCTGTATCTAGAATATGGTTTTGTTCCAAGATCATGAAGCTTGAGATGTTTTTACAAAATTTTAATCCTGTATTTGAAGATTCTTGGTTAATCCTCCTGCTATTTTGATCTTTCTTATGGATTGTGATTTAAGTACATTCATCTTTCATAAGTAACTTCCGTTAAATTCATTTTATTTTTTGCTTAGGTTTTTAGTTCAAATCCCAGACACTACTTGATCAGGTTTTTAATTTTCTAGATTGTTTCCCTTCTCCGAAAAAAGAAAAAGGAGGAAGAGTTTGTTTCCCTTTTTGGCTTTGTGGTCATGTACAGTTGTACACTACTTCATGTATTTGAAGATGCTTGGTTAATCGTCGTGCTATTTTGACCTTTCTGATGGATTGTGACTTTAGTACATTCAGCCATCATAAGTAGCTTCCGTTAAATTCATTTTATTTCTTGATCAGGTTTTTAGTTCAAATCCCAGACATTGCTTGATCAGGTTTTTTTTTTAATTTTCAAGATTGTTTCCCTTCTCACAAACAAAGAAGAGAAAGAGAGATTGTTGACCTTTTTGGCTCTGTGGTCATGTACACTACTTCATGATGGGAACTGAAGATAAAACACTATTTTGTTTCTGCCATTGGGGCGGAAAGAACGAAGTGCTTCCAGATGGATCCACTTCGTGTGTGGGAGGTATTACCCATCAGATTATTATGAAGACAGGCATAAGTACAATGATTTTAATTTGTGAATGCAGTTTTCGATCGATTAGGCATTGAACCTTCAGATAAAGTCTTGCAGTTTACAGTGAAGTTTGATATGGCTCAATTGATACGACTGAGAGATTAAGAAGGTGTCAATACTTTGTTACAATTTAATGACGGTTTTGCCCATGTTTATGCATCAAGCTCCGAAAAGGAGCCTAAATTTGCAGTTGCTCCTTATATGGCTACTATGCCTGTCAACCGGTTCCAACCGGAACCGGACCGGAAACCGGTTAGGAAACCGGCCGGTTCCGGTTCCAAAACCGGAACCGCCTAACCGGTTCCGGTTAACCGGTTTTAAGGTCCAAACCGGAACCGGTCCGGTTTGGATTCGTTAAAATTTTTTTTGTTTTGTTTTTTGTATTATATATATATATTATAGTATTTATTTGTATATTGTAGGTATATTTACATATGTTATACAATTTTATAATTAAAATTTAAATATTTACTGACTAATAGCCTAACAGCAAGTCAGCAATACAGAATAGTGCTTTTTGTACACATATATATGTATAACTTACATATAATTATATATATGTACTATATACTCTATATATGTATAACTTAATATATATACTAAATATATGTATAACTTAATATATATACTATATATATGTACTATATACTATATATAGGATAGCTTAATATATATATAGGTATAACTTAATATATATACTATATATACATATCTACTATATATACAATATATACTTAATATATATACTATATATATTTATATAATATATATACTTATATACTATATATACTTATATATGTGTATAACTTAATATATATAGTATATATACTATATATACTTACTTATTATATACTATATATACTTATGTACTATATACTATATATAAGTAAGTATATATAGTAAGTATATATAGTATACTTACTTACTTATATATGTGTATAACTTAATATATATAGTATATATACTATATATACTTGTATATATGTACTATATACTATATATACTTACTTATATACTATATACTTATATACTATATATACTATTTTTTCTATATATACTTAAAATATACTAAGAATATACTATATATACTTATATATGTTTAAGTATACTATATAACTTAAGTATATTCTTAGTATATTTTAGGTATATTCCTAACTTAATAAAAGTAAAAATATAAACACAAGTAAATAGAAGAAAGCTCAATGAGCCATATATTTTATTCATTCTTGGATAACATTTATTTGCAAGTTGTATTTTTTTTTTAACTTGCAAATAATACATGAGTTATACAAAAATAGTAGAATAATAAAATCACCAATTTTGAACCATTTCGTTAATTTCCCCCACATCATATTCGGTATAATTTCCAACAAAGCGAAGGCGGCTAGAATTGCAAATCCACCAAAGCTACTTCGGATTGTTGCAAAATCACCAACTCCACCAACAATATTATAATTGCAAAATTAATAATTGAAAGTTCAAACTATAATAAGACTTTGTGGCTAATTATTGCAAAGTAACTATAATTGAGAGATTGAGATTTGAGAGAAAGATGAAGAAGAGTGAATTGAAATGAAAATGAAGAAGGGTTTATATAGGGGTGGGGGAGGGGTTAAAGTGTTAAAAAAAAAAATTTGGGGGCCAAAAATTAAGAAAATGACCGTTTGGCAACGGCCATTTTTGCAAATGGACCGTTACCAACGGTCCATTACCGAGGCCCAAGTCCAACGACTCTTTCCTTTTTTTTTTTTTTTTAATTTTAACCGGTTTAACCGGTCCGGTTCCAGTTAAACCGGTTTAACCGGTTCCAGTTAAGAAAAATTTGGAACCGGACCGGTTATACCGGTTCCGGTTTAACCGGTCCGGTTACCGGTTAAAACCGGTTACACGAAACCGGTTGACACCTTTAATGGCTACCACTAGTAATTTATATTATAGTAATTCTTATTATAGTAATTTTTTTTTGGGAGAAATGACAAAAATGGTCTCTTATGTTTGAGGGTGGGTTCAAAGTAGTCCCTTAAGTATGCACAAAATAGTTTTGGTCCTTTAAGTTTGCCAAAAGTTAACACTTCAAGTGGTTGAGTTCGGTACATATTTGACGGAGACTGCAAGTGTTAACTTTTGACAAACTTGAAGGACCAAAATTGTTAACTGCATACTTAAGAGACTATTTTAAACCTACCCTCATACATAAGGGACCATTTTTTTCATTTTCTCTCTTTTTTTTTTTTTTTTTTTTTGAATATCTAGAGTTTGATTGTAAATAATGTTGTATCACAGGGTTTCAACCACTGATGTCAAAACAGTCTCTCTCGGAAGCGCTGAGGAAGAACAAGTGAGTGCCGATACTCCAATTCCCACACCTTCACACCAGTGGATCGCTGATGGAACTCCAGATGCTGCTGCCAACTTGAGTGAATTACTTGTTGGGGAAGGACAAGCTTTCGGGGATGCCGATACTTTTAGGCTATCAGTTTTCAAGTACTCGATCGCGAATAGATTTCACTACAGGATTTTGCACAACAAACCTAGATATATTAGCATACATTGTGCTTCCGATGGCTGCCCGTGGAAAGTAAGTGCTGGGATCGAGAAAAAAATCTCAAAATGTTTCCATTAGGAAATTTGTTGATTCTCACTCGCATCCTCCTACCTAGATTCATCGCAACTTTAGCCTCAGATCAAGATGAAGTGGTTGGGTGGTATCATGCAAGAAGATATATTGGGAAGTCCGGGTTGTTTGCCTCGTAAAGTGTGCGAAGATGCTGAAAAGAATTTGGCGATCAAATTGACCTACCGTCAGGCTTGGAGTGTAAGCAGAGGATTCGCGAGGCAATTGATGAGAAGTTAGGTCAATCCTATAAATTAATTGCCTGGCTATGCAATCGGTTAACCGAAGCAATGCCCAGAATTATTGCTACATATCCATGCACGGAGGAAAACAGATTCAAGTGGCTTTTTGTGTCATATGATTGCTCGATACGTGGGTTCCACGTCGGATATAGACCTTTAATCTTTATCGATGTTTACAACTTAAATGGGCTCCGCAACAACAGCTCCTTTATAGTTGCTTCAGCTTTGGATGCGGATAGCGAGATGTATCCTCTACCTTACGGCGTTCTCCTATCCATGAATGAGGAAGATCTTCTGTGGTTTCTAGAAAAGCTAAAGCTCGTTGTGCGGAATCGCGAGGTCGTTGTTGTTTCTGGCATGAGTCTCCCTTTCCTCTCCAGCTTAGACAAAATGTTTGGCGATGAAAACCACAGCTTTTGTTTTCATTGCATAAAAAAGAGTTTTAATAAATTTGTGGACGGAAATACTGCCTTTAAAGTGCAGGGGAGAGGTAAAGAGATTGCAGTTAAGTACTTGACCGACATTGCATATGCACGAACACTAGATAGTTATAATGAAGCTCTGGGAAAGATCTGTTCTTTTCGAAGAGAATTGTGCAATTGGGTAATAGCTAGCCAGCCGGAGCGTTGGTTTAATGCCTTGTTCAGGAAACCTCGGTGGGACCATCTGAATTGTAAATCTACGGATTCTCTCAACTCTTTTATAGAGGAGGAGAAATTTGTACATATCCTAGAGTTGATGGAAGCTTATCATGAGAAGCTTTATATGTTATTACATTTACAGAGTAACAAGCTCAAAATCGAAGAATGGAACCTTCCGATCGGTCTTCCAGTTGCTGAAAAGGTTTTCGAAAACCAAAAGGTCGGTGATCACCTAGCGGTGACGGTTCTATCTGATATCGAGTTTGAATTACGGGACCTGCATGGCAGAGAAGAAGTTGTAAACCTCAAACTCTGGACATGTACATGTTTAGAGTGGCAAATGACTGGGATTCCGTGCAGCCATGCATGCAATGTGATTAGCATGGCAAGTATGAACATCTATCAGTATGTTGCTAATTGGTACAAAAGGGAGACTCAAGAACATATATATGCCGAAGTTATGGATAAGCTGGCAAAATTTGATATACCACATCCGGATGATATTGTTTCTTCGGCTTCCTCAGGTAATGACGTCGTGCTATGTCCACTTTCACCTCGTGTTAAAAGACCTCCTGGTCGTCCCCGGAAAGTACCTAAAGGACTTCAAGTTGAAACTGTAAAAAGACCTATACGGTGTTCCAAGTGTGGCGGCGTTGGACATAATAAATGTACTAAATGCAGTTCTGTAGCACAGTAAACTATTGTTCAAGGTATCAACAATTTTATCTGTGAACCCCTTCTGAGCGTTAGCAGTGTTTTGTAGTTACTGCTTTAAAAAATTTGAGTCCACCTGTGTCAGCTTGGTCGCATTGTCGATCCGAAGCCCGAGGTTGCAGTAGGTTGTTGTTAGCCAGAGTAAAACTAGTCAATGTATGATGAATGCGCACAGGACATAATATGTTGTTGGGACGTGCTTACATAGGCCTGTGTTTTCATGTTAGTAGAAAATATAGAAAATTTCTAGTTATTTTTGTTTTTTAATTTTATTTTGTATAACATGAGATGAGCTTAAATGGTGCGATATGCTCAATGATGATCTATATAGTTGGCTGCAACTTCTTTGCAATTGATGAAGTGGTGGTGGTGGTGTTGTACTCTGCCTATGATGGTATGATCATTTGTCTATTTCTTTGCAAATGATGATTCATATAGTCAATTTCAAGATGCAGTTTTCACCGAAATATTTTTGACCTAATCTAATAGGTCATCTTTATCACTCAGTTGTATGTTAGCAGCAACAACAACAAATGTGTGCAAATTACTTGTTGAGTTCCAGTATCCTTTTTTCAACCTTCTAACACGTTGAAAGTTTCTCGTGAATCAGATTGATTTTCAGTAATATTTTCTTAGTTCAATCATTTATCAATCTTCCAATAGCTGAACACATTTAATGGTTGTATTGATAATCTTTAGCCATTTATTTATTTAAGGGATGGTCATTGTTCCCTACAGAAGTACCAAAGGCTTTGGTATTACTAACCATTTAATCAATTGTGAAAAATGAAGATTTTGCCTTTCAGAACTAACGGTTCAACTGTAAATTACTCCATTCGAATAAAAAAAAAGTCCACTTAGTTATTTGCACACCCTTTAAAAAATTACTCAATCCAAAAAAATATAAAAATTGACTAAACTACCCCTAATTAAATAGACATTGAGATTTGATCACATAACACTTAATAGGGGCAAATCTGAAAGTATAAGATTAATTGTTTCTTGATTTGATAAATGGACACCTTTTTTGATTAAAAAAAGGCTAAGTGGACATTTTTTTTATCCGGAGGAAGTATTATTCAATCATGACCACTGTTAAAAAAAACTATAATCTCAGTTTACTCAACTCTTTTGGCTGTAGAGAGAAGACTTTAATCTAAAGGATCATATACTCATTTTTAAAAAATGTTAATATTAAAAGTAATTAAAAAGGTAATGAAGCTTAAAGAGGCGTTTAGCCATGAAAACCAAATATTTTTCACTTTATTTGGAATTTTAGAATTGGAGTTGAGGTTGGAGTTGTGTTTGATTATAGTTTTTGTAAAGGATATTTAGTTATTTGAATGTAATAAAAGAGAAAATAAGGTTTTAGTTATTTCCTAAATTTTAAATACAACTTTAATTTGTATTTGAAATTTCATCGCCAAAAGCTTATTTTCAAATAAACCAAATAATATTCCCGGAAAAATAAAAAAATTCTCATGGCCAGCAAGAAGAAAAGAAATCTATTATTATTATTATTATTATTATTATTATTATTATTATTATTTTGGGCTTTAAATGACTTTCACACATTTCTCCTATGTGGGTCCCTTTTCTTGCTGACATAACACTCAAACAAACTAAAGTCCACACTACTTGCTAAGTGACAGCTCACTTTTAACTTCTCCCATACAGCAAAGCGACAGATTAGCAGAGGTAATTAATCTAACTAAAAAATTTATTACTCCCCCGTCACAGTTTAAGGGGGCGTTTGGCCATAAAAATTATTCATCTTTTTCTGAAATTTTTTTCACTTTTTTTACTTTTAACTTTTGGCCATAAAAATTCACTTTTTTTCAGAGTTATATTCCGAAATACAAAAAATAAGAAAAACTTATTTTTTAAAATTTTTTCACTTTTTTACACTACATTTCACCAAAAACTACAATTTCAAAAATTATGGTCAAACACAACTCCAACTTCAAAAATTTCAAAAAAAAAGTGATTTTTTTTATATTTATGGCCAAACGGCACCTAAGTGTTTTATAATCTGTTTAGCAAATTTCTAAAGTCAATTTATTTTTAAAAAAATGCATTTGAATTTCAAAAAAGTACTTTTGGCTAAAAACAACTTGTATTTGTTAATTAATTTAAAAAGTACTTTTGAGCAACAATTAATATTTGGCCAAACTTTTAAAAGTTTTTCTAAGTGTAATTTTCTCAAAAGAGCTTTTCAAAAAAGTGTTTTTGGGCAAAAGCTAAATTTTTTTGCTTCTGAAAAACTGCTTTTACTTCTCCCCAAAATCATTTATTTTCTCTCAAATGTTTGGTCAAACATCTCACTGTTTTAAAATAAGCACTTATTGAAAAAATAAGTATTATTGGGGGAAAAACAGGCTAGGGAAAATTTCAGAAATATATAAGTTGGTTACTTATATTGAAAAAAATAGCCAATACTTACATTACAAAAAATAGCTCAAAATATACAAATATATACAGACACATACAAACACACATAAACACTTATACCAACATATAATAATATATACAAACATATAAGAAGGCAGAGAGAGCGCAAGAGAGAGAGAAAAGTTTGGGTATTTTTTGTAAGAATTAAAAAAAATGAGTTAATTTTAATAGCATTATTGCCCCAAATAACATACAGTGTAATTTTCTCAATAGGCTATTAGTTTGAGTTGGCAAGAAGTTTAAAAAGGAAGATTTTTTTTTAAATTTTATGGTCCTGAATTCAAAGATACATTGAGTCCTTTAAATCTCGTGATCCTTAACTTTTCAAAACTTACTAAATATAAAAAAATACTTTTGAGACAGATTAAAAAAAAAGTAACATGCTTAAATTGTGACGAAAGACTAACAATACAATACAAAAAGTGAAAGAAGTTCCAAAATCTTTAGTAAAGACACAAGATTTATCATATCATAATCCTACTCAGATCTGCTCTAATTTTCTGCTAAAAATATTTTCAAATCCTTTTTTCATTTTCTCTAAAAACCCTTTCCAAGATCCAATTTTTATTCAAACCCCACTTCTCAAAACCAAAATTTAGCTCTCTCATACCAAATTTATCTTAAAAAAAGATTAAAATTTTTTTCAAGATTCATTTTTTCTTTAAACCCCACTTCTAAAAATCAAAATTTAGCTCTCATACCAAATTTATCTTTAAAAAATTGATTTTTTTTTCAAGATCTGCAACTGAAATTTGAGGGGTTTTGAAGGTAATTAAACTTAACCCTGTGTTTTCATGTTAGTAGAAAATATAGAGAATTGGGAATCTCTATTTATTGTACCAAAAGGTTGGTGAGAAAGACAGTTGGGATGTATTTGTAGAAAGAAACGTGAAATGACATTTTCTTATCCTCTCAACCAAAGTTGTTGTAGTCTTTATCACTCAGGGATCGTTTGGTGCATGGCCAAAATTATTTCGGGATTATAATTTTGGAACTAATTTATCTCATAAATGATATAAAATAATCTCAGAATAAGTAGTATAAGAAGGTATATTCCAGCTTATATCATGGGATGCATTTTATACTTTGTTTGATATAAGGTATAAATTTACCTTCTACCAAATATAGTATAAAAAATTAGTGCTGAAATATCTCAGCTTATACCATGCATCAAACGACCCATGTGTGCAAATTACTTATTGAGTTCCAGTATCCTTTTTTCAACTTTCTAACACGTTAAAAGTATCTCGTGAATCAAATTGATTTTCAATAATCTTTTCTTTCATTCAACCATTTATCAATCATCCAATAGATGAACGCATTTAATGGTTGTTTTGATAATCTTTAGCCTTATATTTATTTAAGGGATGGTCATTGCTCCCTATTGAAGTACCAAAGGCTTTGGTATTACTAACCATCTAATCAATTGTGAAAATAAATATTTTGCCTTTCAGAACTCACGGTTTGAATGTAAATTATATTCAATTATGATCACCGTTAAAAAAAAAGTTATAATCTCAATTTACTCAACTCTTTTGTTATAGAGAGAAAACTTGATTAATCTAAAGGATCATATACTCATTCTAAAAAATAATAATATTAAAAGAAGTTAAAAAGGTGATGGAACTTAAGTAGGCATTTGGTCATGAAAATCAAATATTTTTCACTTTATTAGGAATTTTGAAGTTGTGTTTGATTATAGTTTTTGCAAAGAATTTTTTGTTGTTCGAATGTAATAAAAGAGAAAATAAGGTTTTATTTGTTTTCCAAATTTCAAATACAATTTCAAATTATATTTGAAATTTTTATGGCCAAAAGCTTATTTTCAAATAAAATGAAATAATATTTCGGGAAAAAATGAAAAATTCTCTTGCCAGCAAAAAGAAAAGAAATCCATTATTTTTCTTATTTTCTTTTTTTGCTTTAAAAGACTTTCACACATTTCTCCTATGTGGGTCCCTTTTCTTGCTGACATAACACTCTAACAAACTAAAGTCCACAGTACTTGTTAAGTGACAGCTCACTTAACTTCTCTCATACAGCAAAACGACAGATTAGCAGTGGTAATTAATCTAACTTAAAAAATTTATTACTCCCTCTTAAAATCAATTTATTTTAAAAAAAATACATTTGAATTTCAAAAAAGTACTTTTGGCTAAAAATAGTTTGTATTTGGCTAATTAATTTTTAAAATACTTTGGAGCAGCAATTAATATTTGACTAAACTTTTAAAAAGTATTTTTAAATGTATTTTTCTCAAAAGTGCTTTAGGGAAAAACTATTTTTTTTTGCTTCTAAAAAACTGTTTCTGCTACCCCAAAATCATTTATTTTCTCTCAAAAGTTTGACTAAACATCTCACTTTTTTAAAATAAGGACTTATTTAAAAAATAAGTACTATTTGGGGAAAAATAAGTTTGGTCAAACAGGATAGGGAAAGTTTCAAAAATATACAAGTTAGTCACTTATATTGTAAAAAAAATAGCCCAATACTTACATTACAAAAAAATAGCCAAAAATGTACAGACATATACAAATATATACAAATACTTATATCAATATATACTAACAAATACAAACATATAAGAAGGCAGAGAGAGAAAAAAGTTTGAATATTTTTTGTAAGAATTTAAAAAATAAGTTAATTTTGATAGTATTATTGCCCTAAATAACATACAGTGTAATTTTCTCAACAAGCTATTAGTTTGAATTGACACAAAATTTAAAAAATATTTTTTTTTTTTAAATCTTATGATCCTAAATTCAAAGATGCATTTAATCTTTTAAATTTTGTGATTGTTAACTTTTCAAAACTTATTAAATATAAAAAGAGATATTTTTTTGAGAAAGATTAAAAAAGAAAGTAAGATACTTGAAACAAAATAGTAAAATACAATAAAAAAAGTGAAAGAAGTTCCAAAATCTTCAGAGTAAAGACACAGAATTTATCATATAAAAATCTACTTAGATCTGTTCCTAATTTTCTGCTTAAGACATAATTTTCAAATCCTTTTTCCATTTTCTCTAAAAACCGTTTCCAAGATCCAATTTTTATTCAAACCCCACTTCTCAAAACCAAAATATAGCTCTCATATCCAATTTATCTTAAAATAAAAAGATTGATTTTTTTTTTCAAGATCCAATCTTTACTGCAACTGAAATTTGAGGTAATTAAACTTAACCCTTTTGACCCCCTCAATCTCATTTTTGTTTCTGCTTCTTTATTCAGTGTTTATAAACTTCAAGATCCAATTTTTATTGTTCATTTTTGTAATTTTGAATAAATGGTCAGTTCCAAAATATGTCCTTTCTTTAGTGCTTATAATTTTTTTTAATGCTTATAAACTTCAAGATCCAATTTTTATTGTTTATTTTGTAATTTTGAATAAAGTGTCAGTTTCATATTAGAGGTATATTAAGCCCTTAACTAGATTTTCTCTTGAAAATTTGTCCTTTTTTAAGTGCTTTTAAACTTCAAGATCCAATTTTTATTGTTTATTTTGTGATTTTAAATAAAGGGTCAGTTTTAGATTAGTGGTTAGTAATCCCTTATTATAGATTTTATCATAAAAATCTTCTTTTTAGCTTAATCTTGGTAGTATGTTTAGATTATTTGGATTTGATTTGGATTTTTAGCTTAAGGTGTCAGTTTGATATTCTACTAAAAATATGTGTTTTTAGCTTAATCTTGGTACTGTTTTTGTAAGTTTTAGTGTTTTGTAGAAATGAAGGAATTGAATTCAACAACAGATCCAATTGGCCAAAACTTGATAAAAGTTATAAGCAATGTGTGTTTCTCAGTTTTTGTATTCTCTGTGCTTATAATTACTGTTATTGCTATTACATACCAACCTCCTGATCCATGGGAATCATCTAGAGCACTAACTAGGGTGTTCACACAAGTCAAAAACGCTACGTTTAAAGTTGATAATTCTGTCTTAAAAACTGGTGAAGATGTTGCTAGTAGCCCCATTGAGGCTCCTTCTGGAGGAGCGTTTCCTTTAGTGCCGATTACTGAAGCTACTATCGAGAAATCCGAAGAAAAGTTGTCCAATGAGACTCTTAAAAAATCAGGATGTGAGGATGTGAATGTAGTGAATTGTTCGGATCCTCGGGTTTTGATCACGATCCAGAGGTTTAATTTGAAGACATTTAAGTCCATCGCGTTTTTGGACTATCGGACGCCTGTTAATGGGTCGAACCCGAATGAGTGTGACGTGGCGTGGAGGTTTAGAAACAAGAAAGAGAGATCTTGGAGAAAGTACCGGGATTTTCGGAGGTTTAAGATCGGGTTTACCAATGATTGTAGTTACAAAGTGGTTCACGCCGGTCGTTGGCATTCAGGAGTAAATGCACGTCGTCCAAGAAGTCGATTTAATTCCAGTAGAACTAGTCCAAGAGCCAAATTTGCTCCACCGGTTCGAGATGAGGAGATTAACGATACCATTCCGATCTTGGGATCTGATTCAGCTTTCAAGAACGGGAAATACTTGTATTATTCGCGGGGTGGTGATTACTGTAAAGGAATGAACCAGTACATGTGGAGTTTTCTGTGTGCTTTGGGTGAAGCTCAGTACTTGAATCGAACATTTGTGATGGATTTGAGTATCTGCTTAGCATCTTCTCATACTCGTAGTCATAAGGATGAGGAGGGAAAAGATTTTAGATTCTATTTTGATTTCGAACATTTGAAGGAAACTGCATCGATTGTCGATGAAGGAGATTTCCTTAAAGATTGGAGGAAATGGAATAGGGCACATAAGAAGAAAATATCGGTAAGAAAGGTTAAGGACTACAAAGTGTCCCCCGACCAACTCTTGAAGGATAAGAGCACAATTATATGGAGGCAATTTGATGCCCCTGAACCTGAGAACTATTGGTATCGGGTCTGTGAAGGACCTTCTGCCAAATACATCCACAGACCATGGCAGGCTTTGTGGAAATCAAAGCGACTGATGAACATAGTAACTGAGATTAGTGGACGCATGGACTGGGATTTTGATGCTGTTCATGTTGTTCGTGGAGAGAAAGCACAGAATAAGGCGTTATGGCCCCACCTGGATGCTGATACGTCTCCCGATTCCCTTGTCACGAAGCTTCAAGGAATTATTACGCCTTGGAGGAATCTGTATGTTGCCACAAACGAGCCGTTTTATAACTATTTCGATAAGCTTAGATCTCACTACAAAGTGCATTTGCTTGATGATTATAGCTACTTGTGGAGTAATACAAGTGAGTGGTATAACGAAACAACACAACTGAACGGTGGCCATCCAGTTGAGTTTGACGGGTATATGAGAGTTGAAGTTGACACAGAGGTCCTTTATCGAGCAAAATCAAGGGTCGAGACATTTTACAACCTGACAAAAGACTGCAAAGATGGAATCAACACTTGCTAGATAGGAAGGAGATATCCTTTAGTGCTCTGTATACGCCATTACACTTGTTTCCGCTATTTCAAAATTTGCCTAGTTCTTTATTGGTGGTTTGAGTTATTTGTGAGACGTTTTACATCATATTTGTACAATATTCAGCACCATAATCTTCATTCGATTGAGATTTGTTGCCTCTATTTCGTCTCCTGAAACTTTTATCTGTCATATTTGTTTAGTTTTATTCTCTCATTTTCTCCGAGGACGGATATTGAAGCTCGAGTACTTTACCATAATGTTCAAAAGTTGGAACACTGTAAACTGAACAGCAGTGTAAATTTTTCTTGAATGTTCGTGTGCATGTATTGGTTTATAGGAAAAGTTACTTATTTACCTATTTGAATGAGGGTGTTGACTCTGTTTAGATCGGAGATCTATGTTGCTCGGACTCTCCATAAATGCTTGTCATGTCCGTGTCGGATTAGACACGCCCCAACGAGATTTTATGAAGAGTCCGAGCAACATACATTTAGGTATGATCAAGAACATAGGTTGTTGAATCTCATTCCATTCTAAACAAATGACAAATCAAATGTTCTGGTTACCAAATTTACAACATCTCTGGCTACTCAAGAGCAAAGTATTTTTTTTCTTTTTTGCTTTTTCATTTGGGATTTTCATGTGAGTGGTAAATTACAAAGTGTTTGTCAAACAATGAGAAATACAATCTTCACACTTGGGTAATAAACCTATATTCAAGCCCGAAAATTATGAACTTCTTGTCACAGGTCCACCAGTGTTCCAACTATTGCTTGGTGCTACTTGATTGTGTATTGGTATATAATCCTGCAAAAAGGACCCCCCCAAAAAAAATGAACAATATTAACAAAACAAATAGAAGTATGCTTTACTTCAATCAGGCTATTGAGATAATAAAGTTCTTTATAGTTGTACTTTCTTGCTATTATAAGTCACAAGACTCATAGCCGGGGCGAAGCTAGAGAAGCAGAAGAGAGTTCATCTGAAGCTCCTTCGCTGGAAAATCACATAGTACGTATAAGGTTAATTTTTTTCATATGTATATATAGAAGATGATGAACCCCTTTAATGAAAATGCTGTCAATGCAAAATACTTCTCTTAACCCCAGTAATAGTTGCAATATTGCTGGTTTTTCTTTTCTTCCTTAACACTTTTGGTTATTTTTATAACACAAAATTCTCGAGGGCCTTGTGGCACACAATTTGAAATTTGGTGGGGATAAGAGGTCAGGCCCTCTATCCTTCTCCAGCTGAATATAGACTTTTGTTCATGATAGGGTTCGAACACGTGACGTGCGTCGTCTAATTCACCCATCAGGCATTGCAATTTTACTGGTTGAGCTAGTTCGAGGACACTTCAAGGGTGTTCTTTTTCCCAGTGATAATTGAGAATTTTCAAGGGCTAGTTGGCACATAGTTTGAAACTCCGTGGATAACGAATCAACCCCTCTATCTTTCTCCACTTGAATACAAGATTTCTATTTGCAACAGAGTTTGAAGTCGGGATGTGCGCCTAACCTACACGTCACACGTTGCACTCTTACTACTGAACCAAGTATTATTAAAGAATTACCTCCATTTTTACCAAAAGCTCTTTGGCTGTTTTAGCTGATATGACAATATTTCTGGCTGAAGGCTTAATAAATCCTTCTTCAACACCTTTGTCAAATAATCCAAGCAAGCAATCATAATATCCATCTATGTTCAATAGTCCAACCTGTTTCAAGAGAAGCATTGTTTCATCATGGATCATAACAGTAAAAATTATTCGTACTTGATGTTTACACTAAATTGATGAATACAAGATAAGTGTTCTTCATTCACTCATAAATCAGTTAACCACGATTGGTTTGATTTATAATAATATGGTTAAATTGTTTGATTTGATATAAACACCGAATATGAATGAGTATTTTTTTCTCGTCGTCGATAAGTAACCAATCATGCTTCTTGGTGGTAAGTATAAATATGCTTTAAAAACAAAGCTGAAAAGGAAGTATCAATCAATCAACTACGTCTTTAAAAACAAAGCAGAAAATTATCTATCTTATTACTAAAGAACTTATGGTGTTAGATTATTTGTTCATCTTTTTTGTCCTTCTTGTTTATATATTATTTTGAAGAGTATTGATTTATTTCTAGTCACACTAACTACATCTATGACATAAAATAAAATATTAGAACAAAGTTCTCAAAATCTTGGATTCACATTTGCTTTAGATTTATTTAAACTATTGATTGAGGCTAATTAGGTGAAACGTGACATAAACGCAGATTTGGTTATGATTCAGATTCTCTTCTTCTTCTTCTAAGTTTAAAAACAAAAAAGATAAATAAATTAAAAGACACATATTACGTATTTGTTATTTTAGTATATGCATGGGATGCAGATATATATTTCCTTTTATGGCGTGCGTAGATTTTTTCTTTTTATTCGAGTTAACTTTATTTGTACTAATTAATATCTATATCACATTATTATCAAAATTATAACTAACTGAAAATAATCTAGAAGGAGATCCCAAAATCATGGTTTCAGATTTGCTTTGAATAATTACATTTTCTTTTGCGTGAGTTAATTAGTTGAAGCATGCCAGGCATGGTTATGATTCTCTTATAGAAAGAAAAAAAAAATCAAAACAAAAAGGTATATTATTTATAGTAGCGTACTCTTAATTTTATAGTATTTAGTATATTTAACTATGTACTCATCTTCCCTCAAAATATTTAATTAAAGTATTAGAAGTTGACTATTTACATGCAGCCTGTCATTTGAATGAATAAATTCATTTTCATGTTGTTTTAAACATCCTTGTTATGCTGACTCGTTTTTATGCAACACATTACATATGCAATTCTAAAGGTTAACCAAATTGAAAATTAGTAATTAAAACGACATAAAAAGGTCATGAAAATAAAGAATTAAACTTCACCATTTTGACTGAAATTTTACAGTAGCCTATACGATTTAAGAAAATTTTAAAAAAAAAAAAAAAAAAAAAAAAGAAGATAAACCATAGCCAAATAAAAAATTTAACTTCACTCGGAAAATATATGAATAAAATTTAAACCATTTATTATGAATCTCTAGTGTGTGTGTGTGTGTAAAATACATATCATACATAATTTTCTTAATTATTGGAAAGAAAATAGTAGACACGAAAGAAACCTCGTTCCCTTTTACACTTTGTTTGGATGGTTGTTATGTATTGTTGCATAACGTATCGTATAGTGTTGTATTGTATTGTACTGTATTATTTTAATTGATATAATGTTTAGATAGATTGTATCGTTTCCCATCGTTACATAATGTGGGACCCACATAATGTTGGACGTCAATAATTTGAAGGATAACCCTATAAGAAAGTAGGATATACAATGTAGAGCTATCATTAAAATGTATGATAAAGGATAAAATAAAATATGATTATTAAATAATAAGTAAAGACAAAATGAGAAAAATAAATAATAATGATATGATAACACCAAATCGGTCGTTAAATAAAATTGGACTTTTCGTAGTTACATAACAATGCATTTAACGATACGATACAATAAAATTAAAGTAACAATCAAAACAAACATTGTATTTCAACTAACAACACAATACAATACAATAGGTAACAACTAACCACCCAAACAAGCTGTTAGTGCCCTACATTTGGTAATTCTCAAAGAAAAGGACATGATCTAAATCTTAAAAGAGCTTTGCGCTATTTAAAAACCAAAAGATACAAATTAATTTTACTTTCAAAATATTTGTGTAACCTGTTTTTCTCATTAACCTTAATTTATACTAATTGAGTTAAGAAAACAATCCAAGAATACAAGTAGAGAAAATTCACTATGTGCTCCCTATAATATTACATCAAGAAGAAGAAAAATATACATAAAGAAAAAATAACAACACTAATGTGTTGTTGTTATTGTTGTTGTTATAGGAGTAACTATTACTGCCACCACTGCTAGGTGAGTTTATGCTTAATCTATTAATTTTATTCTTCTTCAGTTATTTTCCCTCCATTTTAATCCATAGTCCGTAGTGTTTATACATTTATATCCTCTTACCATTTACTTGCTTTGCTAATAACACTGCTTACTATCAAGGATCGATATGGCCGGATTGATAGAATCTCTCCATAGATTCTTAATTAGAGTCTTGAAAATTGATTTTTTTTTTTATTAATTACTCCCTTCGTCCGCTTTTACTTGTTACATTTCGCTTTTCGAGAGTACTCAAACTGCATAAACTTTGAGCAACATTTTAAGATGTATTTTTTTCATCATATTTATATGAGAAGAATTGTAACTTATAATATCTTTCGTATAGTTTCCGAACATCTAATATTGAATTAATCTTATTTAATTTAGCTCCGAAGATTAGTCAAATTGACTCTCGAGAAGTGAAACGTGACAAGTAAAACTGGACGGAGGACTAATAAGCATTTTCTTTTATAGCCATTACATGAAGTCCAATTAATCGGGTCAATAGATTTTTGAATATCGAATGGTTATACCAACAACAACAAAAAAAACTACTAGAAGAAATAACACCACTTGTCTACGGGTTTGAGGAGTAGGGACTAAAGAGAGACCCCTCAAAGGCCATTGCACCACGTTATGTTATTCAACATAAGTACATAACATATGCCAGCAGTTTCTATCCTGTTTTTGTCCCATCAATCAAATGAGAGCTATATATGGACTATTAGTAATCAACTCTTTATTTAACAAATATCTCCCATCTATATATTTATTTATTTTTTCCTTATCTTCTCCCAACGAAGTAAGAAAAAAAACCAGTCGAATCGGAGGACACGGGTTTAGGCCATGAAAGCAGAACAATTCTTGATAGGAAGTGTTTATCCTTATAATAAACTTATGCGGTGAGAAATTCGAATTAGTCGGAATACAATGTAGATAGTAAACACCGAATGAAAAAACAAAGAAAAGTTTGATATTTTAGATTGAAATTTGAAATATGCACACATATATATATGATTATGATATAAAGTCAAAAAAATTTAAAGTAGGAGAAGTAATAATTCTTACTGGTTTTTCATGAATTCCAAGCTGTGACCACGTTATCACCTCAAGCAATTCTTCCATAGTTCCATACCCTCCTTCAATATCATCATCATTTTAACATGAAAAAATTCATATAATAATATACAATTAGAACTTTCTATAAGAATCATCTGTCATCCTCTATAATAACATTTCACTCTAGAAATTGGCTTGTTGAAAGCCCTTCTTGACGAACATTTGGTCGGAAGTCTCATATTTCCGACCTCGATGGAAATGTCCATTGAAACTTCGCTGTTTTTGGTAGTGAGCTATAACAACTAAGTTTTCTTTGAAACTGATTTTTCATGTTATATTTTATATGACAAATTTCAAATATGAATTAAAGTATTATTAATAAAGAAGCCAAGGTTAGGATTTTTTTACCAGGAAGTGCAACAAAAGCATCAGCTCTACGAGCCATCTCAGCTTTCCTTTCATGCATATCTGCAACTACTAATACTTCTCCCACTGCATGGCCTGATATCTGCAAAAACATTATTCGAAATGATATATAACAATTTTATATACATAAAAAGCATATATCCATACATCTCATGTTTCAGAATAAAAAAGAAATCATTAAAAGGAAAATTAAAAGGGAAAGGAATTGGAGGAGAGTGTTTGAGATTTTAATAATCCATTATAATACCTCTACTGAAACAAGAGCTCTTGGGATAATTCTGTTCAATTGAAAAAAGAAAAAAAAAAGAGAAAAGAAAGGATAAAAGTTAATCATACATATATTCAGAAATTTGGTTCAAACTTGTATTAATGCAAACAAAATCCCATATCATTAAAAAAAAAAATACATTGTCTCAACCACAATAAAATCCTCCTTCCAAAGAAGGAAAAGTATTCTCGCCAATATTTACATCAATCTAATGAACACATGACATTTATCTTTTTGCATGTACTATTATCAGTTAATCGTGATATGTCACGTATTTTCACCTCAATTTTATCAGCTACATACCGTAATAAATGATTATAATTTAATGTAAACATCGTGAGGTATCAGTAAGTTTTTTCCTCTCCCTCCAATCATTCCACAAGTTACACAAAACAAAAAGAAAATAGAAGAAACACTAGTAAAAAAACACGAACTCCTGATGGACGTTATGTTTTCATCAGAACGTTTTTAAAAATATGGAATTTCCCACAATCCATATTCCGTCTGAATGGAAATTTGCGTTTTTTAAACACTGAAAAAAAAAAAGAATTTTGTGTGTGTTGAGTTGGTTTTGGGGGAGGGGGTAATTAATTCTTACTAACCCAAGAACATTGCATCCACCATCATGAACAGCTTGAGAAACCAATCCCATAAGTCCAATACTTCCTCCTCCATAAACAAGATCAATCTTCCTCTCCACCTAATTAGAAGAGTTTTTATAATTTATTATTATTATTATAACAACCTTTAAAAATCCAATAATTTTTCACCAAAACAAACAAAAGAGATAACTAATTTGAAACAAGTATGTATAAATGCACATATGAAGAGAAAAACAGTAGGAAAAAAGAAGAGGAAAATACCAATTCTGTTCCAAGATCAAGAGCAGCATCACTGAAAATTTTCCTATATCCTGAATTGCTTCCACAAAATACACAAATTTTCTTGAAGTTACCCATATGAATAATAATATGATGCTTAATTTTTCCTTCAAGCTTCAAAAAGAAACAACTAGAGATTTTATTTGAGTACTTTGATAGAGTTTCACTTTAAGTGGTCAACCACATGATTAGACACATGAATAAGCAAATAAAATAATAAACTAAATAAATATTGAAAAGTTACATAGCATGATTATGATAGGCTTGCATGACATATAGGTAAGCCAAGGTCCATGGCCCAGTTTTGTAATAGGAGTCCTAATTATTTAACCTTTTTATGTCGAAATAGAGCTAACTAGTCATTTTTCAATTTTGTTTTGAAAAATAGCCACTCTTATGAAATTTTTAATTTTATCCTGAAATTTTATTATTAAACTTTGAAACTCTATGACATTGATTATTTTTTAATACAAGGGCTGAAAGTGATTATTTGTGGATTTTTTTTTTTTTTTTGTTTTGGAGAAGTCAAAGAAAATAATTAGTCACTTCTTTCCCTTTCAAACTCAACCATTTGTTTTGTTGGGTGCATGCACCTTCTTAGAATTTGGGATCAAATTCATCTCCTCTATTCTTTTTAGTTCTTTTGAAACTAGTCTTATAGTGTCCTTTAGAACTCTATTGAGGTGGCTATATACTCATTTTAGACTTCTTTGTTTAATTTTCTTCACTTTAATAAATCCAAGTTGAACAAAATGTTTGTCATTTACTTATAAGCAAGTCAATGTACTTTTCTTTAAAAACTGTACTGTAATGTTTAATTGCATATAATTAAAAAAAATCGTGATTATTAAAGCTGTTTAATCTACTCCTGCAAGTAGGAAAGACAACATTGTTTTCAAGCATTATTAATTTAATTAATTATTTTGACCAAAGTAGCTACTTTATAATTTTCTATAGTCTAAGAATAGGTACAATACTTAATTTATTGTTGAGATATAATCGAATAGAGGAGTGGTGAATATTCATTGAGATTTACGTCTTCATCAATATCACCACTAGAATCATAGAGGGATTATTCAGAAATTTATTTGGGATTCGAGAATCCAGTTGATACCAAGTGCTAACAACTATTGAATTAATTACAAGTCATAAAAACAAAAAGAATGGCATCATCCATGACAAATAAATGCAATATACCACTAAAGGTTATGGTGCGCAATAAGTACAGTTCTATCTCTCAACAAAAGTTTCATGTTCAAATTCTGGGAATGAAGTCGCTCTTGTAAGGAGTTTTTTACCTTCAAAGTGTGACTTCTCAAAATTTAATCGGGACTCAAAAGAAGATAGCGGATACAGGGTGGGTAACAAAAAAAAAATGAATTACAATAATCCATGACAAATAAATGCAATATATACAACAAGAGGTTATTGTGTGATAGTAAATACTCCTCTACCTTTAATCAGAGTTGATAAAAAGCGTTTCACCGGTCCTAATAATGAAACTATCTTTAACAGAAAGCATTTGACCCTCCACATCCCCCCCACCCCCCCAAAAAAAAGTGATGTAACTTTTCGGTATGAATACGGATCAGCGGGACTCAAAGCGAGTACTGGATACGGAGAGGGTAACAAAGAAATTGAAGTTTAATTTATACCGCCAATGTTATAGTGAGGTGGTAAAAGCAAATCTAATTTTAACCAGAGGTCTCAAGTTTGAGTGATCACGGGAATGAAACCGTCTTAGATTGAGAATGTTTTACACTCAGAGTGGGGCTTCCCGATGTGAATACAAATTAATTGAGATTTAAAGCGGGTACCGAATACCGGATGATAACAATAAAATGCAACTTATTGTATACTCAACCACTATTAAAAAAATCTCTATTTCCTAACTGATTTTCCCACTGAAAAATGTTTAGTGCCTATTTCTCGCCAAATGTCTGTGGGAAAATCTTAAATAATAGTGTTTTCACACAGAAAAATTAGAAAGTTTTTTCAGCGTTTCAAGAGGAATCTGTTTCGCACCATGCGTTTTCCCAATGAGCTTGTTCGGTGGAAATAAAATGGAAAAAATCATATTTTACCGTACAAATTTCTTACTGAATATGGATGAAAAAAACCTCTATTTACGTCAACAAATGTTTCTTACCTATCAGCTTTGTATCAGTGGTCTTCAGCTTATCATATGCTTTCGATTAAAACCAAGAGATATTTGTTTTTTTGCATAGAATTATTAGATGTACATGTACCAATAACAGCAAATCATGTTTGCTCTTCTCCATACAAAATTTCAAATATACAATTATTATAGAGATATGAAACATTGAGAAAGAAGTTGATTCCTAAGGGCAATATATGACTCAATCTATCTGTCATTGTTTGCTTTTGATTAAGCAAACTAAACTCAATATCTATTTAATTTTATAATACTCCTGTCACTACAAATAATAATTAACATCACATAACTTCTGTCGTTAAACAATAAAAAATTATTGTTAATCTTATTTAACAATAAATTAGCGATGAATTACCAAAAATCTTGTTAGTACAATTATTTAATGATAGTTTAGCAACAAATTTCTTAGTTAATTCTCATGTTTTAGTGATTCTTATGCTTTCGATGAAAGAGTAATACATAATATCATCAATTTCCTGCCTAGATTGAGAAATCCAATAAAAATAATTGTATCTTCATCATTTTTATTTTTTGATAATTTTTATGGCACTAGGGTGGATTTTTATTAATGATACCTCAGAAAGAAAAGTATATAAGGAAGGCAAAACCATTCCCTTTTTCTTTCCTTACTTTTTTTTTTTTTTGGATAGGGTAGACGGAGGGGTGGGCTCTTCAATCTTTTTTGTGATGTTATTTTTATATATGTATGGCTTTGCAAATAGTTTTCCACTCTCCAAATCACAAATTAAAGGATTTAAGCTTTGTTTGACTAGTCCTCACTAATAATTAAGGGCATATAAATTATCCCTTTTGTAATCAGAGACAATCAATGCTCATTATCTACTAATATTATATTACCGACAAGAACTAGCACCCTACAATTCAGAAAACACTTACGCTAGATGTTTACCTTGATAAATCAAACTATTTAATTTCAATAGTTATAAACGAAAATAAGAATGTAATTAATTAGGTGATTTCTTTCCATTTATTTAAGCATTGATGAATAAAATTACTCGATATATATGTTGGTGAAAGTTAACAAATATCTCATGAACTACGCAAGCTAGCCTTGACACGAGGTTGGATAAATATTTTCCTCTGATTTCTTTAGGCAACATAATCCTTATGATTTTCTATGACATACAAACATAACAATGGTGAAGAATCTATGCCCATAATTGTTTTTGATTTTTCATATTGTAAGGTTTTTTTTTAGCATTTTAATATTACAATGCCCACAAAAGTTGATCATGGTAGCAGCCAATGCTTTTCACATTTGTAGCAGCCAATGATTTTCACAATTGTAGCAGCCACAAAAGACACAAATTTGTGGTATAAAATGTGAAACCATCAGCCATGTCTCTCACGTTTTTTGTCCATAAAATGAGACAATGTTTTGGCAGCCACAAAACAACAAATTTGTTAAATGTTCCTCACGTTTTTGTGGTAAAAAAATGTGATCACTATACTTTTTCATCCATTATAAAAGGATGAATTATTATTCACCATAATATACATTCAAATACATAGAAAAAATCATTAACTTGTGAGAGTAGAGAGGAAAATATATATCCTTTGGAGAATTCATAAAAAGTGAGGAAAGTAAAAATAAAAGAGTTTATTAGTTGAAGGAAGGTGTTCTTCTTTGGTGGAGTTTTGGACTCAACATCTTGTCCAGAGTTTGTTGAGTTATACGACGTGTTCGGGCTGTTGTATCCTGGAGGGGACAAGTCAGAAAGACTTACTGCTGGACCGGTAAATTTGCTGCAGTGGGCTTGAATCTCCTTAAAGAGAGCGAGATATCCGCGCCTCAGCCGAAGAAATTTTTATTTCTTCACTTTTATTTTTCAATTGTAATTGTAATTTCATTGCAATATCACCAACACATATGATGTATGTTCTATTGAAGCTTCCATTAATTTGAATTCGCGCCAATTAATTTGGATTCGCACCGTCATAATTCAAAGCTGAAATCTCATACTCCCTCTGTTTCAATTTGTTTGAACTTATTTCCTTTTTAATCCGTGCCAAAATGAATGACCTCTTTCCTAATTTGAAAACAAATTCACTTTATGAATGATTTACAGCCACACAAATTTTCAAGGCTTATTTTGAACCACAAGTTTCAAAAGTCTTTCCTCTTTTTAAAATGTCGTACTCAGTCAAATAGATTCATATAAATTGAAATAGAGAGAGTATTAAACACAGAAGAATTCTATTTATCCCCCATGATCCTTAATAGCCCTCTTTATATCTCACATATCAATGCATTTTGGTAGTTTTTAAATAATTCTTCTATGAAGGATTCAACTGACAAAATCGACGTGTTATATAATTTCCAAGCGTGCAATCAAGGTTATGATGATAAGAAGGGGCCTATCATCCACTTCAACAACCACTAATTAAATCTTATCACATTTTTTTATGAAAAGAAAGAACTTCCATGATTTATTCAGTTAGTTGCAAATATAATCATGTTACTTTTCTTCTTGTTGAGCAATTATTAATAATTATTAATCAAAAAGAAACAAATTGATATCCACAAACCACCACCATCCACCAATGAAATGATGAGATGACTATTTCTTGTTTTTATATATATTTTTTTTCTTTTGGGAAACACGTGGACTGATTTGTTATGTTGCAAAATCATGCATTCTAGAAAGAAAAAAAGTGGTTTGCAAAATTTCTTAAGATTCAAGCTTAGGTTAATGAATTAAGTAATTTGGATTTAATCATGCATTTTAAAGATAGTCTTTCACCTTTAGTAGCAAGAACAAGTAAACCTAATACCAAATTCGTTAACAAAACAAACCTGCTCACAATAAAGTAAATTAAACAATAGTTTTCTTGATCTTTCAAGCGTCATTAAACCTTTATATTTATGGATCTACTAAAATAATAGTTTAATCTATGGAAATTCTTAAAAAGAAGAATGTTTGTAAATTCTTAATTTTGTTAGATGAACATAATTGAAGTTTGATTAGAGGGTAAAAGAAAATAAGGAACTTGTACCAACAACCAAAGATTGCAGTGGAGTGATACGTACTCATCCATCTCAAGTTGGAAGTCTAGGGTTTGAGTCTTAGGAATGTTGTTGTCCTTGATTGGGAGCGTATCATTCTAAATGGGACTTTTTAACGCGAATGATATAACAATAAACTTAACTCACAATATCTGTAACGGATCTTAAAACCTGTCTTTGAAACACTTGAAGCTCTTATTTTTAATTGGCGAGTTCAAAAGCAGGCACCGAACGTCGGACGATGTATCACCTACTATTGAAGGCAATCAAAGCAAATATATGATCGAATGGAGATAAAATTGATCATAAGACTAAACCAAACTCCATTCCTTTTGGTGCTTCCTATCCATTCCGATATTTTTCTACTATAGCTTAAAATCGAGAATGAAAGTTTTTAAAGGAAATTATAATTAAGGGACACCTTATCAATTTTCCTAAACAAACAGCCTCTTGCAGAAATGCAAGGTAAGGCTGCGTACAATAGATCCTTGTGGTTCGGTCCTTCCCCGGATCCCGCACATAGCGGGAGCTTAGTGCACCGGGCTGCCCTTTTTATTATATTTAAAAGTATTAAGAACTAATTATAATCTATGAACAAATTAATTCAAAACCATTAATCCAATACATCTCCATTTAATTAAATTCGCGGGCTAAAGATAATCGTGTACTCTTCTTGATTCTTGAAGGATAAAATTAAACAAACAAAAAGAATATTTTAAAAAAACATGCAATCAATAAAATGGTGACTAATGTGCTTTTTGACCAAACTTATTATTTATAGCGATAATGACTAGATACTCGTGCAGCCACAGCCTTTCATCATTCCAATCTAATAATGCTTTATTGCCATGTATACCACAATTAATTATGACCCTAAGGTGTTCAATCAAACATTTGTTTCACTCAAATCCTTAGCATTAGGTCAATAAAGTCAGTTTAGACCATTCCACCACCAAATATTGTGATGGAATGTTCCTCCTTATCAAACGATTTCAAATTTGAACTCCAAAAATAAAGTTGTCTTCATAGAAAATAATTTAGTTTTGAAATAAAATTTCTGACGCAAATTCGTATTGATGGAGCTCTAAAATGGGTACTAGACAACATATGAGAAACTAAAATAATAATAATAGTATTCTAGAAATGTAGTTCCTACCTACAATTCTTTTCGCTTTCGTTTTAATACAAAATTTTAAGAGATACAATATATATATATATATATATATATATATATATATATATATAGACACACACACTAGTCATGGAAGGTCCGGACTCAAAATATAAAAATATAAGTTTTCATTAAATAAGTATAACCTGCTATTTTTTTTGTCCCAATTTATGTGATACACATTCCTTTTTAGTCTGTACCAAAAAGAATAATACATTTCTATATTTAGAAATAATCTAACTTAAAGCTTCCCCCTTTACTCTTAATGAAATGATCTATAGCCACACAAATATCTATGACTTGTTTTAGGCCACAAGTTTCAAAAGTCCTTTTTTTTTTCTTAAACTCCGTGTCTAATCAAACTATATCACATAAATTGGGACAGAGGGAATATATTTTTCTACCGGATAACTAATTTAATGTATTTGCAGGTTAATGATATCTTATTACTAAGTTTTATAATTATTAAAATTTCTTCATGACACAATTAGATGATAAAGTAGGATAATTACAACTTGCAAAAATCATAAATCAAAAATTATTTTCATATTTTTGTGAATTTGTGAGCGTATGATTTTATTTATATATAAAAATAAATATTTTTTGCTACTTATTAAATTATGCACTCATTATTTTGTGTTAAGGGTTTATGCTAGTTAAATGTGATTTTTAACCTTAGTTTTAGACTAAATAATTTGTAAAATTACACCTGAAAATCATTTTAGTACAAATTTTTTTAAACACTAAAGTATAAATATAATGTAATAGAAATGTCTACGTGTAAGTAAATAAATTTCCAAAATTCTCAAATTCAATAATGCAAGTATAAAGTAAAAGAAATGAGTACATGTAGGAATCTACAACCAACGAACAAATGACAAGATGAAAAAAGAGTTGGAGGATAATAAGCAACAAATGAAAAGGGAAAAATGAGAGGGCGACAAGAAGCCAGAATATCTAGCGAAGAAATTATTATTTTTTTAGGATAATAAATAAGATCAATAGAAGAAAGTGAAAAAAGAAATAAAGCAGGTGTCCGACAGCTTTTAAAAAGCAAAGTTGACGTACATGGATCTAATAGCTCAGTTAGTTGGCTACCTGAACTTTTACCTTGTTGGTGAGGGTTCGAATCCCCACATTGTAATCCGCTCCCGCATTTTTCCTTCCCTAACCCCTATGTAATAAAATAATTAAAAAAAAAAAGTAAATTTGACTTTAAAAAATAAAATTAGGACCTAGAAGTAATTAATTGAAAAGTTTAACATTAATTTGAAAATTTTTGTGAGGACTACAAAAGGCCTTGGTTCTCCCTTATATATAGTAGTAATGTGTGTGTATATATATATATGGTATCTGAAACTCACTGGCCCTTTGAATTTGCGCATTGAAGGGCCATTAAAAGTTTTCCATATTTGTTCTACTTGGCCTTTCTTAAATGAGAGAAAATAATCAGGATACCCTTCAACTATAAGTGAAGGGTAATAAAACATAAATTTGAAGCATTCAAGAGTGATACTAATAGTTTGAAAGGGCCTACTTGAAATGGAGGTCATGCTAATCCACGAAAAATGATACGAGAAACTTTTAAGAACTCATATACAAAACAAGGGCGACTCGTGTAAGTACATAAAGCGGTTGGGGTAAAATAATGAATAAAATCCCTGCCCCGTAATCAAATGTTTCGCTTCGAGTTCTAGAAATGGAGAAAATTCTTGTAAGGAACGTTTCCCCCTTTAATGAATCTTATGCAGCACAAGTCTAGATTAATCGGAACCTCAAAACGGATACTGAACACGAACATAGAGCGAGAAATTTTAAAAAAAAAAATTATATAAACTCAACAGTAAGGCAGATATGCACTTAAGTTGATAACACACTTGGACAACAAAGTTTTTCTTTTTTTACTTTCATAGTTGGGATTTGAGTTAGATGTATCTCCCTATTCAATTCCAACACCACGCCAATGCGTTATTGACAGACGATAATGACCGTCAAAAGAGCAGACTCCTCCATATCTTTATAAATTTGAATAAAATATGCCTTTACAAGCTCATTACTAAAGATTAATGCTTGTGGACTATGCTATGCATATGTGTAATGTGCTTTATTGCAGAACACAAGGATTAGGTAAAATTTAATGAATTCAAGAAACTTTACAGTCATAATTGTACTTTGCAATTCCTATTCAAAATAAACTAAAAAAACAGATACATAGATCCAATTTTCAGCACTAGACTTAGAGCCCGCTTGGATTAGCTTATAAGTTGTCAATAAGCTGTTTTTAATTTTTTTGAGTGTTTAGCTGGCCAGCTTAAAGTCATTTTATGCTTAAAATAAACCCAAAAAATTAATTAGACCAGTTTAATTTAACTTATCTAAAGCAGCTTATAAGCGCTGTTTTTTTTAAGCCCATACAGCGGAGATGAATTTCTACAAGCTGGCAAGTCTATCGGTAGACACTATGAGATGGATGAATAAAGTATTCATGGAGATCAAGAACCTTTGAAAAGATCCTGCAGCAAGCATTGATTTTTGATACTAGGAATGTTGATAATGATGATCCAGTTGTTGAAGTCGTTAATATACATGCATATGAGACCCAAAGTGCTGATAATTTCACATGTTGCAGGACATTATCAACCGACGCAAACTCCTCAAAGAAGCATGGTTCATCATCAGTGCCTTCCAAGAATCTTCAGGCAAATATTTTCCCACATTTCTTCAATTGTCAGTCTAGCAAATGTTGTTTCACCATCAACTCTTCTTTTTCTCAACCAGAGTATGCTATCCATTGCAGGTTTACCATTAGCATATATGAGAAGAATCTCAGATATAAAAAGTGAGAAAGAGTTGATCCATTCTCTCAGAGAATGCATAACAAGACTCTCCAGGCAAAACTTTCCCCCTATTTCTTGTGCCAATGTCAACTCTGAATTTTTACTATGTTTCACTACGGCTCCACTTTCACTGCTAGCTACTTGAAGCCTTGTATTCTTGAGAATTGAATGGGGGGCATTCTTGCTCCGGCTGTCCTTAAAACCTTATAAAGTTACATAAAAGGAAATACGGAATTGATTGTTAAATGGCATGCCAAACATGTTTATGAATCCAACTATGTGTATAACCAATGCAAACCACCTTCTCTATTACCTTTCATAGCACATATTGATGCTTTCCACTTCCTTTTTTCTTTTCCTAAAAAGTGGTTGAATTGTTCTATACTTTTTGTACATGATTCTTCTTAAATCGTCGATGGTGTGCCTGCAATGGATAAGAATAGCATACTTTAGATTAGAAACGGAGAAGCTGATAGTAAAATGTAGCAATAAAAATTGAAGAAGGGAGAAGTTTGGAGAGTCTTGTTATGCCTTCTGAAACAATGGATGAACTCTTTCGCCCTTATTATGTCTCTGATTCTTCTCATATCTTCCATGGTACACCTGCAACGGATACTAGTAGCATACTTTGGATCGGAAATAAAGGAGATGACAGTAAAACAACATCTGCTAGATTGACGGTGGAAGAAATATGGGAAAGCATGGAGATTCCAGGAAGGCACTGATGATGAACCAAGCTTCTTTGAGGAGTTTAGATCCTCCGAAAATGTCCGGCCACATGGAAAATAATCAACACTTTGGATCTTGCAAACGAGTATATTAACACCTTCAACAACTGGGAGCATCATTCTCAACATTCCTAGTATCAAAATCCAATGCTCGCTTGCAGGATCTTCTCAATGGTTCTCGATCTTCATAAATACTTTGTCCGTCCATCTCAGAGTGTCTACCAATAGACTAGTTAGCTTAAAATTTTCCCTTTCTCTTAAGAGGTCTTCTCTTGCTCTTTCTGGAGTCACACATTTCGGTTTCCGAGGACTAAAGGTCTTAACAAGATCATCTTCAATCACTACTTTAAGCTTATAAATCTTAGTTTTAGCTCTTGGCCTCAGCGACTTGTTAAATTTCAAGCTTTTGTATCCATGTTTTTCTTCATCATCAGCAAATACAGTAATATACTCGAAATCGGCATCGGCTTCTAAATCAACAATAGAAAGGATTATAGATATCACCCTGTAGAACAAGCTCAATCTTTAGAAAATTACCAAGCACAAAACTCAAATAGCTGACGTAGTTCATTAAGTAAAGATGAACGGGACATAGGTACTGACAAATCACAATAGCATGGATTCAACTTTTGTGTGATCTTTGCTAGCTTATGACTTCACATGCCCCCTTTCCAAAATAAAGGCCTCTTCGGAGGTACATGATAGAACATAAAATGTAAAACTGAGTGTTGTTATTTGAGTCGAAAGAAATTAAGTCTAGTATTGAAAACTTGTGGGATTTTACTGGGTTGTTGTTGTATTGAAAACTTAACCTATTTCTCTATTTCTTCTGTATTTTCCAGAGGAGTTGTAAAACAAGCACAACTATAACAATGTAAAGTTTCCACAACTCAATCAAATTTTACATGATCCCTGTATTCTTCCATAAAGCACATCAACTTATAAGCTTGTAAAAAGCATAGTTCTTCAAAATTATTAAAAATATGGAGGAGGCATTAAAATATTTAGACTTTCCTAGGGAGAAGAGTACCTAGAACTTCGATTTCTCATATACAAATGTGCATAATAAAGCATATTTCTCAATTTGGGCTTTGGAGTTTGAACCACCAGAAGACAGAAGTCCAATCATTTCCAAACCGGCCCAATCTATTTATCTTCATTGCAAATCATTCATTTACCGACACATGAGTAACATATCAAGGGACATTTGCCTAGCACAATGAGTAGTTCAATGGTGCTAATTCCTAAACTTATGTAAACTTAATTATTTGTTTGACTAGAGGTTCCTTTTTAATGTATGCTTGTTTTATTTGTGGTGCATCATTTCTTATCTTTAGATGTCTATTAGATGAAAGAAGTTTCCAGTTACGGTTAAATAAGCAGGTTACAATTACACATCAAATTACTAAAATTAATCAGATAGATACAAAAACAGCACATCTTCTCAAAGCGCCAACTCACCAGGAAATATGTTGGGCACTCTACTAAGTGGTGAAGTTTCCTCTTCGGAAATTAAGGGTGACAATGGCATTGCTGACTCGGTCAAAGCCTCGTCCAATCTTCTTTTCGCGGACTTGGTTCTATAACACCATATCTCAAAAGCTTCACTAAGGTCTGGATATTTAACCTGCTCAGCACTTATCCAATCTGATAGAATTTCAGCTTGATCATTTGATGGTAATGCTGAAACCAATGAAACTATTGCTCCCTCGACGCCTTGGCAAAGGTCTTCGCTCATCTTGTATGGAAATGCGGCCTCCGTTTTATCGGAAAGGGATTTCATTTTTCTTATGTAGGGTATCCATTTCTTGACCAATTCTACTCGACTTTCTGCTGGAAGAACTACGGTTCCATAACCTACCGCTTCCAATACTTTTGATGTCACTTCTATTAACTTTATCTTCAAACCCCACATGATAGAATCAAGTCTTTTATCTTCGATGACCTTCAGTAAATTGCTCGATATATTAACCCAGTTGGAGACAAAATCCTTCACGAGATCCATCTTCAAAAGAGTGTTATGGATCCATTCAAGGTCAGATAGACTCCGCATTATTTTCTTTTCCATCTCTTCATTTGCAAAATCGGGCTCCAATATCAAGGAGAATAATTCATTTTCGAAAGAACTAAAGATTTTAGACACCAAAATTCTAGTCTCCACTTTTATTTCATCATCAGCCATGACCAGGGGAATATTTTCATCATCCTCGAGCATGAACTCGACTTGTTCCTGGGCTGAGGTTCTTAGATCATCCTCGAATTGAGGGAAAGAATCAGCGGTGGAAGTGGCAAAGCGGATGGCAGACAAGAAAACTTCTTTTGTACAACTTAATTCTGTTTCTTGTACATTGAAGAATATGGACATGGTTTAGGAAGTCCTATTATCTCTCCCTCTTTATTATCCGAGGAAAAGTCAAACGACGGAATGCAACTATGAAGAATCCCCCTAATTTGAAGAAGCACGGACTTCAAGAATATGAAATTTACATCCAAGAGAGTCCACCTGAAGCAGAAAAGGGTTAATCTTGAGGAATAAAAGAAGGATTTGAAAGAAACAAGAATCATAAGGAGTTTCAAATAGGGAAACAACATGCAGATTGCAAAGACAGTAATAGCTAGCAAAGAAGCAAATGAATGCATATCTGAGTAAACATCCTTCTCATTCTTCCACAATGAGTTAAACTTTGTACCATGTTACTTGCAGGGGCGGAGCTAGAGAGAAAGCTAGGGGTTCAACAAAATCCAATAGCTTTGGTCAAAAACTTGTATTTGTGTTAAGAAATTCACTTAATATGTATCAACAATTTATCCAGAACCCAATAAGTTGCCTTTTTTTTTAGAATTCAAAACCCATAAACTCAAAATTCTGCCTCCGCCACTGGTTAATTCTGGTGCATACAAGGAGTAATCTCTAACAAGCTAAAACATAACCAGTTTACTACATTGCACTCTTCAAGTGTAATCAGGAATAAACTGGAGAAAAGGACCAAATCATCTGCTTAACATATACTAGACACTGGTGACATAAATCACCTATGCAACCAAAATAAAAACTATCACCTCTAAGGGTGTGTTTGGTATGGACGAAAACATTTTATGGAAAACGTTTTTCTGTAGGAAAATAATTCCCAAAAATGGAAGTAGGGAAAACAAGTTCCATAAGTGACATTCTAAGGCCCGTTTGTCCATGAGAATTATTCACTTTATTCCGGAATATTTTTTCACTTTATGGTGTTTGGCCATAAAAATTCTACATACAACTTGAAGTTGTATTTGGAATTTGAAAAACAACCAAAACTTGTTTTTCACGTTTTTTCCCACTTTTTTCACTTCTAATACATTCAAACAACCAAATATTCTTTGCAAAAACTATAACCAACAACTGCATCTTAAACTCCAACTCCAACTCCAAAATACCAAATAAAGTGAAAAATATTTGGTTTTCATGGCCAAACGCCTAATAAGTTTATTACCCTTTGACCACCCCCCCCAACCTCTGAACCCCCACCCCATTAGTGTTTTTCTCTTCTAGATTACATATAAATGCTCTTAGGATAATATCCTTTTGTTTACTTACCAAACACAGCAAAACTTGGAAAACATTTTCTAAAAAAATATTTTCCATGGAAAGCACTTCCCTTAGTACCAAACACACCCTAAAGCTAAAAAAGACTCTCTATTTTTGTATCTGAACCAGCTTACCCGTACCTCGACTAATTCTACATAGGGTACCTATTACCTCCCATCAGCAGCACAAGTACAATGTAACTCCATAAAGCAAAAAAAGATGCTCTTTAGCAGCTATACAGTAATCAAATTTAGTTGTTAACTTGTTACAATCAAGAAGAACATGCAGTTGAGTATTTTTTTTTTGATAAAAATTTATTAGTAAAAAAGGGTTTTAGAGTACCAAGATTTAATTTTTATAGCATACCGGAAAAATAAAAAAGTAAAAAACTCAACTTTATCATATTTAAGTTAAATTTTTATATCATACCCAAACAAAATAATATTAAAAAACTCAACTTTAATTGTTAAAAAATTAGGCTTTTTTTATGCAGTTGAGTATTTTCTTTGATTAAAAATTTCTTAGTAAAAAGGGTTTTAGGGTACCAAGATATCAAGATTTAATTTTTATATCATACCCAAACAATAAAATGTTAAAAAACAAAAAACAAAAATCAACTTTATCATATTTAAGATAAATTTTTATATCATACCCAAACAATAAAATTTTAAAGAACTCAACTTTATCATATTTAAGAGTAATTTTTATATCATAACCAAAAAATCTCAACTTTATCATATTTAAGATAAAAAAAATCAAGAACTGAAAAAAAAAATTAAAGCTTTTTTTTATGCAGTTGACTATTTCCTTTGATTAAAAATTATAAATAAAAAGGGTTTTAGAGAGAGAGAAAGAGAAGTACCTAAAACATTTGATTTTCTATGGATAAAGAGAGGTGGAAATGAAGGATTTTTTTTTTTTTTTTTTGCAGTTAAAGTAGAGCTTAGTTGAAGAAGAAAACTATGGTTGTCGTTTGACATTGGGTTTTGTTTTTCGGGTCTAAATTTGAGTCTGTTGATACATGATTTGGGCTTAAAAATTGGGCCTCAATATTTCTATTAGAGAAACTTATCTAAATGTACACTTCGGTGTTTGGTTTACTAAGGAGTCGTTTGGACATGGTTTGAAATCATAATTTGAAATCATGTTTGTTCAAATAATTTGAATTTCTTAAGTTATATTTTTTGTTATAGACATAAAAACTCCACAAGTTGTGACAACTATCAAAATATTCTCAATTCTTATACAATCTTACCGAATGAGCAAGTCATAGTTTATAACAAAATTAATATGCTACTGGAAGGCCTTTCTAAAAAATACAACATCAATTGATTAAAATTTTTAGTTCAATAAAAAAGAAAATTTAACATGAATAGTAATGTAAATATTCTTTACTATAATCCTCTCACATGGTAGACATAAATAATGGTTGGTGGGAGTAATTGTTAAAAATATCTACCAACTTATGGGTCTCTTTTATAAAATATAAACTTATGGGTCAAGTTTTATATTTAAAAATTGTGAAACCATGGTTTGAAATCCCAAATCATGCCTTTTGGATGATTTGGGATTTCAAACCATGATTTGAAACCATGAGATGAAATGCATGTCTAAACGCTGATTTTATCTCATGGTTTCAAATCGCTTGTCCAAACACCTACTAAACATGATTGAAGTATACACTGCCTATAGGGGTGTACAAAGCAAATCTATAAACCGCACCAAACCGATAAACCGACTCAAACCGAGAAAAAAACCCGACTAGTAGTTTGGTTTAACTTGGTTTGGTGTTGAATAAAAAAACCCGACCATAATTGGTTTGGTTTGGTTTTAGCTAAAAAAAGTCATACCGAACCAAACTAACCCGACATTACATGTATTCAATTTTTGAATATTTTATACATAAAAATATTTATTTGTAATGTAATTTATAAATATTTCTTAAACTTTTTCATAGTTTTTTTTCCTTTGTCGTATTATTTCAAGCTTGAACTTAGAAGTTATATATCTCATAGATGTTAGTAACTCAAATAAAGTCCAAATCAAAACCAACTCAACACTGATGCTAACAAAAGAAATTCAATGCTAACACTAAGAATGACAATAATGTTGGGTATCTATTCTTTAGTTTGCATAATTGGTTTGAGAGAGTGAAAATACATAACTTAATTTTTTTTCTGTCATATAATTAATACTTATTAGTCGTACTTATTTTAGCACGACTTAGTATTTTTAGATTATGGTCATTTTTTTATGGCTTATTAATTAGCACTATTTATTTTAACCAATTTTATTAATCTTTTTTGTTGAATATTTTAATACAATGTCATCACTCAGCCCACATTTGTGTATTTCTTAAGAAGAACCTTAATTATATAGTTGTATCTTATTAGGACTAAAGAAATATTTGAAGTAAAAGTTATGTATTTTGTATGAAGACTTTTTACGGAAAAAAATCCGAAAAACCCGAGAAAACCGAATAACCCGAGAAAATCCGAGGTTAAAAAACCCGAATTTTATTGGTTTGGTTTGATTTATAAATACAAAAATTCAACGTAATTAATTTGGTTTGATATTTAAAAAATCCGAACCAACCCGATCCATATACACCCTAACTGCCTATATACTTTGATTGTATATGTAGTGTCTAGTCAGCTAACCCGCACATCATAAGATGTGCTTTTACAAAGATCAGAACCTTAAACGACAAAAATGTATATACACAGACATATTAGATCTCCTTTCTTCGCTAAAATGCATTTTTGCTCCAATTCTGCAAACATTCTTACCTAAAAAATTTCCTCTCTCATTTGCTAGATTCTTTATCTTGTGCTTATTTTTAGATATGTATATTATATGTATAGGTATGTATAATATATGTAGATTTAGTATACTTTATACACTATCTATATACTGTGTACATATTTTTTAAATTAGATTGTCGAATGGCATTTGGTTGTAATTTTTCCTTTTGATCGGGAAACTTACCTAAATGTACGCTTCAGCCATCTAGTTTACCAAATATGGCGGAAGTATACACTGCCTATTACTCTTTGATTGTATAGGTAGTGTGTTGTTATGTATATTACATGTATACGTATGTATAATATATGTATATTTAGTGTACTTTATATACTACCTATACACTGTGTACATATTTTGTAAACTAGATGGGCGAATGCTACTTGGCTGTGATTTTCCTTTCTTCCATCTATTTGAGGGGACAACTGATTTTGTGATCTCATTGAAGCTACTACCTAAGTTCATTAATTTTTGTATGTTTAAGTCATTTCTAGAATAATTTAAAGCGTACGCGGCTGAAGTTGTAACTATATGCGTTCGAAGTTATAAATTTTATCTGAAGTTTGCCATATTACTTGTAATTTGTGCAAGTACACTTTCGAGATATGCGCAAGAAGTTTGCTTGCAAAGGCCAAACTTCCTATATATGTGTCTTGAGTAATTTGGCTTGTCTAAGCCACACTTCAGAGTTCAGACGTGCTTAGAGTTTAGCTCGACACTCTACCAACTTAGAATACGTATATAGGAAACTCTGAGTAGTTTATACAGCTAATTTTCATCTCTTCAATATTTTCAATTTTTTCTAACAGCACTTACCTAATATAAAAAGGGACTTCAAACATGTGTCAAAAACTTCAGACCACGCTATGCAATTTTTACCTAAAGTTTGTCAATATTGACTATCAGTTAAATAATTATTTTAAGAAATTAGATATACATCATATCTCAGAGTTTATTCTTTATGGTAACAAACCATGTCAATAGGTCAATAGCCTGCTTGTCAATTAGTTGGAATGTTTGTTTAGTTCAATTTATTTGTAGCCAAGATCTCCACATTTATATACAACAACTACCGGTCAATCTTACACAAGCAAACAATAATTTGGAAAGGGACAAAAAAAACACTTCGATTATATTATTTTGTTGGAAATAAGAATCCATCTATAAGGAGTGCTCTAAAAGATTCATTAGGGTAAATACATAAAAGTTTAGTAATTATTATTTATCCTAATATTCCTTATAAAAGTACACCTATAGTGTAGGATTAATACATACCGAAGACAATGTTTTACCACATGCTCCAACATATATAATGTAACTCCAGCTACAAGTCCTCCACTTCCGTATATGAACAACCTATAAGTTCTCATTTTATGATTTATACGCAATCTAATTAGTTTAGACACATATTTTCCTTCAATTATAAATTTTTTAAAAGCACACATTCTCTTTTCTAGGGGAAAAATAACTATTTTTGCAATGCTCCATTAATATTCTTGGTCATGAATAGCCAAAATATCTTTTCTTTTCAACTAATATTCAACTTGGAATCCTCATGTCATTGACGCATTTTTTTTTTTTTTGGGTGTCATTTTATTGCTATCTTACTACCATGCAACTATGGGGTATAAATAGGAGTTTAGATGTTGGAAGCTCTTCTATTCTATCTCTCTTCTAATATAGTTTCAAATTGAAACCTAATATTCTTTATTTTTCTCCTACAATTTGATTTTGTCCACAAACAATTTTTCAATTTTATTTCACAAGTTGTACTCTCTGGAAAATGGAGATGGAAAAAGTTGAAAAGGAATTAATATTTTCTAGCTCCAACATGGCAATGGCTGCGAATTTTCCGGGTGAGTCAAATATTTTAATCTCTAGAATTTATTTTTCTTCTTTATTTCCTTATTTTCACAAATTTTTATGTATTCTTCTCAGTTCTCATTGTGACTAAGGATATATTAATGCAAAGTCATCTCGATAAACCCTCACTACAAGAAAATAAAATAAGAATTAGCTACAAAATTCATCGCTAATCTATTGTTTAATAAACCGTAGCAACAATTTTTTTAATAATCTATCATTAATTAAATAAGATTAACGATTTATGTTTACCGATAGAAATTGTATGTTGCTAATTCCTGTTTAATTCTAGAGCTAGTAAATGGTATTATTCAAAAACAAACTTCGCATGTCTTTGTTTTCATATATTTTTGGTACTTTGGAATACATATTCTGATGTACATATAGTTCTTAATTCTGTTCTTGTTGAATACATATTCTATATTTCTTTTTGCAAGGTACCTTTTTTTAATGCACTGGCTAGTAATGTTTTAAAATTATTTTTTTAACTTTTAAAATTTTCGGGTTGATAGATTAAATAAATTAGCCAAATGCATTATTAGCTTAGCTACCTAAATTCGACTTGTAGTTTTGACTAGTTATATGATCATATCATGCACTAGAAGTGCAGTTCTACACAATTATATTTTCAGACCGTGAGGAGTTCTATGAATGTTAAAACTATTTAAGTAAAAACATTTTCCGCTATGATATATTACTATACGCGTTAGTTCCAAATAAGTTAGGGTCGTCGATAAATTCTTTCAGGCCAATATTATATCATTTCCCGTTGTGGATGAAACAAAGAAAAAGATAACATGTAGAAGAGGAGTCATTAGTTTGATGAGAAGTATTCACTACTAAAAAACGAGAATTTCCTATGGAATTGGCTTGTCGGAAAATTTTTGCCGGATTTCCCATCCGAAATTTCATATTTTCGATGAGAACGTCCCTCGAAAATTCAAGTTTTTACTTTTTAGTAATTGAAAAAGGAACTAGAAATATTTCCAACTTGGTCGTTGATTTATTTTTTTAGTTCAGTTATTTTTTTTGAATGGTTAGGATAGACCACCTTTGTAATTTCCAGTCTCATTCTATGGGACCTTATAATTATAAAATGTTCGAGAAGTAAAATGAACTCTTATCTGATAACAAAAGTTATAGGAGTATAAAAGTATAAAATTATGTAACATTCTCTTGTTCTTCTCTCTCTCACACTCTATATTTTTTTATTTTTTATTTTACTTTTAAATGATAATAGTTTGATTGCAACTCCATTAAAAGAGAAGCAAATGAAAAATTTTCATACATACACATACCCTCATGTAGTCAGATAAACTTACCAACATTCTTTAATAAATCTACAAAAGTGAGGATAAAAATCATGTGAAGACAGCTATGTTCTGGTTGCAAGTTCTGTCGAGCTTGGTAACTTTAGACCAGACCCTGTATTCAGAATCCCGAATCTCTTACACAATATAGTTGCCCTACTAACAAAAAAAAGTTAGCCGGAAAATGTATAATATATGTATATATGTATTGTGTAGCCGACTGTTAATATTTTGGCCGACCGGCCGACTATGTAACTTTTCTGTTCTAAAATCCGAAACTCATAAACTCAAAATCTTAGTTCCACCTGTGAATTAAGAATCATTTTTACTCTAAAATTGTACAAGAAAAGTAAAAATCATGAATGCATATGTAGAGCTACCTACCAATCATATATATTAAATAAAACAGACTGGTAGTTGTCTTTGAGTTGAAGTTGTGAATACTTTGGTCGAAATATATATGGTATATCATGTTGTCAAGTATAAATGAGGATGTAGACAGTAGCTTGACAATTGAAGACATGAACAAGTTATTACTTTCACATAAATATATATTAAGAGAATCAAGATGTTTTTAATTCTGAGTACTTTTGTTTTAGTATTCTTTCATTTACTTTTCACTATGTTTTCTTTTATTGTTTAGCCATCTTGTATCAATTGGTATGGCTCGACTAATCCGTATCTTGTATCTTATTTGCGTCGAATAAGATCCATTAATGAAAAAAGCTTTACTTACCACTTTTTTTCCAGTTAATTTCCAGCCCAAACCTCTAGTACTTTCATTATTCATTTTAATATACACGAGCACTTTCATTGACACCTGGTAACTATATATATATATATATATATATAGCTATTTCGTTTTGGTAAACTAGATGTCCATAGATGAATGCTTTATGAGTTGCAAAAGATTAAACACTTGGCTTATACTCGATCGTAGGTTAATAACATGTTGCATTTCTTTCTTTAATTTTGTTTGTTTCTTGTGCTTCTTTTTCTCTTGTTTTTTTAGCTATCATGTGTTAATCAACAGCTACTTTAGCGTAGTGAAGCATTGATATCAGCAGTTAAATTAGGAATTACTTTTTGTCTGACATTTATTATCAGATGTATATATAGTCCTATAACTTAATGTAACGCTCGAACTATTGGTTCATCGCGACCCTGTATTCTGGAATTGGCTTGTCGGAAAATTTTCGCCGGATTTCCCATCCGAAATTTCATATTTTCGATGAGAACGTCCCTCGAAAATTCAAGTTTTTACTTTTTAGTAATTGAAAAAGGAACTAGAAATATTTCCAACTTGGTCGTTGATTTATTTTTTTAGTTCAGTTATTTTTTTTTTTGAATGGTTAGGATAGACCACCTTTGTAATTTCCAGTCTCATTCTATGGGACCTTATAATTATAAAATGTGAACTCTTATCTGATAACAGAAGTTATAGGAGTATAAAATTATGTAACATTCTCTTGTTCTTCTCTCTCTCACACTTTTTTTTAAAAAAAAAACTTTTAAATGCTAATAGTTTGATTGCAACTCCATTAAAAGAGAAGCAAATGAAAAGTTTTCATACATACACATACCCTCATGTAGTCATATAAACTTACCAACATTCTTTAATAAATCTACAAAAGTGAGGATAAAAATCATGTGAAGAGAGTTATGTTCTGGTTGCAAGTTCTGCCGAGCTTGGTAACTTTAGACCAGACCTTGTATTTAGAATCCTGAATCTCTTACATAATATAGTCGCCCTACTAACAAAAAAACGTTAGCCGGAAAATGTATAATATATGTATATATGTATTGTGTAGCCGACTGTTAATATTTTGGCCGACCGGCCGACTATGTAACTTTCCCGTTCTAAAATTCGAAACTCATAAACTCAAAATCTTAGTTCCACCTGTGAATTAAGAATCATTTTTACTCTAAAATTGTACAAGAAAAGTAAAATCATGAATGCATATGTAGAGCTACCGACCAATCAAATATATTAAATAAAACAGACTGGTAGTTGTCTTTGAGTTGAAGTTGTGAATATTTGGTCGAAATATATATGGTATATCATGTTGTCAAATATAAATGAGGATGTAGACGGTAGCTTGACAATTGAAGACATGAACAAGTTATTACTTTCACATAAATATATATTAAGAGAATCAAGATGTTTTTAATTCTGAGTACTTTTGTTTTGGTATTCTTTCATTTATTTTTCACTATGTTTTCTTTTATTGTTTAGCCATCTTGTATCAATTGATATGGCTCGACTAATCGGTATTTGCGTCGAATAAGATCCATTAATGAGAAAAGTGTTACTTACCACTTTTTTTTTCCAGTTAATTTCCAGCATTCGAAGTCCAAACCTCTAGTACTTTCACTATTCATTTGAATATACACGAGTACTTTCCTTGACACCGGGTAACTATATATATATATATATATATATATATATATATATATATATAGCTATTTCTTTTTGGTAAACTAGATGTCCATATATGAATGCTTTATGAGTTGCAAAAAATTAAACACTTGGCTTATACTCGATCGTAGGTTAATAACATGTTGCATTGCTTTCTTTAATTTTGTTTGTTTCTTGTGCTTCTTTTTCTCTTGTTTTTTTAGCTATCATGTGTTAATCAACCGCTACTTTAGCGTAGTGAAGCATTGATATCAGCAGATAAATTAGGAAGGAATTACTTTTTGTCTGACATTTATTATCAGATGTATATATAGTCCTATAGGCTATAACTTAATGTAACGCATGAACTATTGGTTCATCGCGACCCCGTATTCTGTAAATTTAAAGACCTTAGATAGCAAGAAAATAAACTCAAATATATAACTTATAGCATTCCTAAATGTGAAACCCTCACAAACATGCATACTCTATTACAATATCAGTAAGATTTACATATATAAAAATTTAAGGCATTAATAATCTAGCTAGAAAATCACCAGGGGAAAGAATTGTTTAGTTACAAATATCAATATAAGAATCCATGTTTTTCTTATATAAACATATGAAGGTAATTAACAAGGCATTTAATAATCAAACATTCATCATTATTTATCCATTATATTCTCTTGGAGTTATTTGAGCAGATGAAGGTGTAGATGAAGCTATGATCAAAGGATCAAAATCTTGCAATGTACCATTGATTTGTTGATTTTGGCATCTGAACATGTCTTCATTGATCAAAGAATTCAAGAAGGAGGAGAATACATCGTCCGTGCAACAATTCATTTCATCGTCTCCCTTATCACGGACCTCAATATTCATATCATCATCGCGATATTTGGCGAGCATTGCTTGACTGCTCTGATACTGATAATCATCCAAACACGTAATTTCTCTTGGGCGATTATTATTCATGCTCCTTAAGGGTTGATCTTCCATTTGGAAAGGAATGTAATTAATGGGGTTTGGAATAATTATGTCGGGATCATTATGTGCTAATTTTGAAGATGAAGAAGGAGAAGTAGAATTAGCTTTATTGTTGGTAATAATATGATTATCATCACCAGAGGCAATAGGGTTTAGTATTATTGGTTTGTGGGTTCTTGGATCTATTCCTTGGCTGATTAATTTCTTGCTAAGGCGAGTATTCCAATAATTTTTTATCTCATTATCTGTTCTCCCTGGAATTCTCCCTGCTATCAATGACCACCTACAAAATTTCCACAATAAAAAAATTATAAGAAAGAAAAACATTTAATTAATTAGAGAAATATTAGAGACACCTAAATAAAATACAGCAGAAGGGGAAAAAAACATATATATCGGAGTTGAATACCTGAATTCAGTCCTAGTTTGATTTATTCCAAAGAAAATAAATAAACAATTGTTTCATTAAAGGATAAATACTTCTTTTGTTCTTTTGATCAAAATCCACCGAGAAATACTTTAGTTTTTTTATTAATCAAAACCAAATCAAACAACAAATTAAACTCAAAATACTGCAAACCATAGCAAAACTAAGATAAGAACACAATTAATGAGGTAAAAACATATAACTAAGCTGATATATACCACTAAAGGTTCGTCTGGATCAAAACGAGGATATCCTAAGATTATAATCCTTGAATTATAATCAAGCGGGGTATAACCTGCATCTTCTATATGGGATAAGTAATATATCAAGATTTTGGTATAAAAATAATACTCTTGATTTCAGCTAATACACAGATCTCCAACCACACACTTGGATAAATTTAATTCCAAAATTTACCGGAATAACCCCTCTTGAACAAAATGGCCCCAAATATGTAGTGGTCGTACTCCTCCATCTTTAATTAAAGTTCTCGAGTTTCGAGCCTGGAAAATGAAATTTCCTTTCATAGGGAACATTTTAAGCACGAGTCCGAATTAATCAGGCCCCAAAGCGGGTACGGATCACGGGACAAAGAACCAAAAAAGGAAAAGTATAGATCAGAGTTGAGGATACAAAACCCTAAATAACTAATAGATCTAACAAAAATCCTAGATAGAAGCCAAAAGAAAAATGACAGAAAGATATACAACTTAAAAAAAGTGAATAAGATATGCAGCAAAGCTGGAGAAAATAAACCCTATATAATCAGCAGATCAAGAAAATTACTCCAAGAAAAGGGTTTTCTTTTGCACTTGCACTTGCATTTCTTTTCTTTTTATTGCACATAAAAATCAATAACCCCATAAATAATATCAAAACAACACTCGATATATATAATCAAGAAGCTTTTTTTTTTTTTTTTGAATTACCTGTTGCCAAGAAGTCGATGAAGACGAAGTATGAGATCTTCTTCATCTGACGAAATATGTCCCCGTTTAACGGAAGGGCGGAGGTAGTTCATCCATCTAAGGCGGCAGCTCTTCCCACAACGGAGGAGCCCCGCCTTCCTTGGCAACGTACGCCACCGCCCTTCACCTTCTTTACTGACGTAATTAGTCAGTATTTCGTCTTCTTCGGGTGTCCATGGCCCTCTTTTTAACCCTATTTTGTTACAACATGGTGTTACTACTTTTTTTCTTGATGATGATGGGGTTCTCATTTTCTTTTTTCTCTATTTTTTGTGATTTTTTGGGAGCGATGGAGATGGGATTGTGGAGTTTTGGTTTGCATGTTAAGTTGGGTGAGTGTGATAATGTCTTAGTACTAAATTTAGGAGGGGGGAAAGGAGTGTGTTCTCTCCGTAGTTTACGCTTGCATTTAGAACACGTTTTTTGCCAGATTGATTTTGCCATTTTTGGTTTTAATTTGGTGACCTGCTTGCATGAGTATTTGATAACTCTGTCCATAAGGACTTGAGAGAGATTAGAAGAAGTCACCTAGCTAGCGTGTTGCGGAAGCAATTTCAACCGGAGACCTCAACATGTCCACTTCATTGATGACCATGATTTATCTTTTTTAATTTGGTGTAAATATCTGGTGCACGTAAACTTTTACTGGTAGAGGAAGTTTATGTATATACGTCAACTTTACTTGAGAGCGTAAAAATTCTTTGTATTGTCAAGTGTACAAAACATAAAGTCTGTATTTGTATTGTCGAAAAACAGGCCACCTACAATTTGGTGGAAGCTGCACTTGGTTTTCTTCATATAATGTTGTGGCCAAATATAGAAGACTTCAATATATAGATGCATCATTTACCTCTTTTGGACAAATGGTAACGACATGCATATGAATGGGGCTCACGAATTGATTATAACTAGATATCAAAATATACAAGGAAAAAGTAATTTAAATATTTTTGAATTTGATCGAAGACCATTTAACAACATATCCAGTATATTTTCGCAAGTGCGGTATGGGAAGGATAGTGTACACAGACCTTACCCGTACCTCAGAGAGATAGAGAGGTTGTTTCCGTCACAGAGTACATTTATTCATTTGAATTTTGAATCTTTTTTTATATATATTGATTATTCAACATAAAAATGATACATCTAATTAAAATCTTGTGTAACACATTTATGTAACTAATGGTTGTGGTCCGACAGTAAGTATATCCCTCCATCCTTAGTTAACAAGAGGTCTCGACTTCGACGGATTCGAGCCTTATAGAATGAAGTCATTCGAGCCTTATATTTTTTGTTTTTACTGAAGACTCAAGATACTAATACAGAATTTTGTATATTTATTCTTCCTAAAATAGCAAAACGTATAAAAGTGAATTTTGACACTTAAATAGAGCAAGTTTTGGGGGATCTAAATTTATTGGGCGTGAAAAATAGATAAGCTTTTACTCTATTTGTTACATAATTAATTTCAATCAAAATATTCCACAGTAGGAATTACTCACTTTCAAAGCAGCAAAGAACAGTGACATTTACCCACCCAAAATTACTTTGATCAATGGCATTACCAACTCAATATTAAATCCTAATAAATACTCCCTATTTAAAGAGAAAATCAAAGTAAAATTGCATATTTTTAAGGGTTGTGTTAATTTTTTTTTCTTGTTTTTACGTGTTGTGTACACAAGACCATAATTTTCATATTTATGTATAAAAAGGGACTTTCACCACTTTTTTCCTCCAGAAAATCAGTCAAGTTCCCGTTCTGGAACCTTGAGTGCCATATCATAAAATCGCATATGAATTTTCAGATTTGGGAGTGTTACCGCCGAATGACTCGCGAGCGTTCATTTTTGTTAGGGCACTAAAAATAGCGCCTTCGCCTTGTTCATAGTGAAAAGAGAAGAGTTTCTTTGGATATTTTATTCAGTGGAGGATTTCTTAATCGCTGTATTTTTCAACCATAGGCTAAGATGTGACAAGGATCCGATCCTAGCATATATTACGCTCGAAGTCTGTTGAGCCTACCAATCTCTATAATTCATTCTGCTTTTCGGATAATTCTAAATTGTTTTTGGTATAATAACACTAGTGAACTCCCCGCACTTCCCGCAATTTAAAAGACCTAATTGTATTTACAGAATGATCTTCTTCTAATAGTAAATAGTTTAAAATAATCAGAAATTGGGTTGTCTATAACTACTTCGTAAGCATATCCAAATTAGGAAAAAGCATTCCAAGCAAGCCACAAAAAGTCATAAATTTAGTTCATCAGACTAATTAATTAGGTTGAACTGCTTCATGTAGTAGAAATAATGAAAGAAAAAAGTTGGAAAGAGAGACATTTCAGGAAAAATATTTTTTAGATTTAAATTGAGGAAATTTTTAGAAATGTCAGAAAGCCATTGCTGGAAGCCTTTGTCAGTTTTTACATTGGTGGAACCTTTTGTATTTTATATTGCAGGGGTTCTTTCCCCCGTAAATAAGGAATACAAAGGGATACAACGGTAACAAATACTGTTGGGACAGTTTCTTGCTTTAATGAACATGAAAAGACATGTCTTTTCGGCATCTTAAATTAAAACGATTATAGAGGAAAAAATAAGCAGAAAAGGCTAAAACAAGATCAGAAAAAAGATAAATGTGTTTTCTGAATTTAGAGAGCGCCATGTCACCGGGCTCGATACAAGAAATAATGAACCTTTATGTTAAGCAGTAACAACACACCCAAGGTAATCCATCAATTAATCCTTCATCTTATATTTTTTTCAAATACTTTTAAGGACTTTTGTTGTGACTTCTCATTGAAAACCATCTCTCATAGTACTAACGTGTGTACCTTTGACTAATTTTGTTGGCTTCTTTATCTCTTCTTTTTCCTTATAACGATTACATCTACCATAACGAGTGTCCCATTTTGTTAAACTTAACAAAGCCAACAAATTAAATTTATGGAAAAGGATCAAAATTACCCCTGAACTTTGAAAAATAGTTCATTCATACCCTTCGTTATACTTTAGGGCCAATTATACCCTTAGTGGTCGTTTGGTTTAAGGTATAACATGGATTATACCGGTACTAATTTTTATACCACGTTTGATATAAGGTATAGATTTATTCCGGGATTATTTTATACCTTGTACCAAACGTGGTATAAAAATTAGTGCTGGAATAACTCAACTTATACCTTCTTAACCCACTTATACTGGTATTATTTTATACCATCTTTCAGATGGTATAAAATAATACCAACAGATGGTATAAATTAGTCCCGGGATTGTAATCCCGGGACTATTTTGACCTCAAACCAAACGACCACTTACAGTTATACTATGGGGTCAATTATACCCTTATGACTAACGGCTGCCACGTGGCATCATCCCAACCCTTCAAAATTATTTTACCCTCAAATAATTTTTTACCCACTAAAATAACTCAACAATTTTTTTTCTAGCAAAAATAATACGAAATTATTTTTATTTTTTTTCCTGGAAAAAGTATCCGTATTAATTTTGCTCGAAAAAAAAATCAGGTCGGGTTGAGTTATTTTAGTGGGTAAAAAATTATTTGAGGGTAAAATAATTTTGAAGGGTTGGGATGATGCCACGTGGCAGCCGTTAGTCATAAGGGTATAATTGACCCCATAGTATAACTGTAAGGGTATAATTGACCCTAAAGTATAACGAAGGGTATGAATGAACTATTTTTCAAAGTTCAAGGGTAATTTTGACCCTTTTCCGTTAAATTTATAACCACACGTACAAGTATCAGTAGAGTTCTCACACTCAGTGAAAGCGAAAAATCAATTTTTTTGTTCTTCCGCATTTGTCCTAATCATCCTCTTAGCTATAATGTCACAATGTTGATGAATTTCCTCCAAGCAAGTTCAATAAAAACCATTTAACAATCACATCGTTAAGATCCCCTTCAGTACAATTTGCTCCAGTTTTGTTTAATAGGGTATTAAATTTTTGCCACGTGTCCCACCTACATATCAATGGACAAGATTTATTGAGAAAAAGTACTGTTTTAGTTGGTGTAAACTGTGGAGGTGGTAAATTAAAGACTGGAATGAACTACCTTTCGCTAGTATAATAGGAGGGTAAATTATAAATTGAAGTATTTAGGGGTGATTTTTCATTCTACTACTTAATTGATAATTCAGTATTGCTGAAAACCTCATCACATGTATAGTACTAGTTCTTTAAATTACTACTGCTATTTAGTACGTAGGAGAATTTAGAAGTCCCCGTTTTAGCCTAGCCAAGATCTATAATTTTAAGTTCTTCAAATTATGTATCTTAATGAGTTTAATCAACTTTGATATATAGTTCTTATTATTATGATCAATTTAAGACGTAGTTTTAATTATATTTAGGAAACATCTTTTTGTATGAGCAGAAACGTGTAGTTTTATTAATTTATTTATTTGCAAAAGTAACAAAGCAATATGTTTGAACAAGTATTTTTTATTCAATAAATCTTGTCCATTAATATGTAGGTGGGACACGTGGCAAAAAGCTACTCCCTCCATTCCATATTAAGTGACCTTTAGGCGTTTTATTTTGAGGCTGTTTGGATGGACTTATGTCTATAAGCTGCAAACAGCTTATAAGCTAAAAAAAAAAAGTTGGGGTAGTCTAATTTATTTTTTTTGGCTTATAAGCTGTTTTCAGCTTATAAGCTGCTTTAGATAAGTTAAGTCAAATGGGCCCAATTATTTTTTTGAGATTATTTTAAGCACAAAATGACTTTAAACTGGCCAGTTAAACACTAAAAAAAAACTGAAAACAGCTTATAAGCAACTTATAAGCCAATCCAAACGGGCTCTTTGTTTCAAAATAAGTGACGTTTTAGGATTTCAAGAATATTTGGACAGATTCTTCCAAAATTGTCCTTAATGTTTAAATAATTAAGATTCATTAGTTACATTTTCTTTTTATAGATATTTAAGTATATAAGCACAATATTTTATATCAAATGAAATGTGTATGTATTCACATTAAGATCAAGTTGTTCTCCACCAACATACTCACTCTCATATTCAAAAGGAATATTCAGATCAATTTGAAGTGAAGATCTTTGGTTATTTTCTGTTGTAACCATATTTACTCAGCAATTAGTTTTAGTTTCACGTGAAGAAGTTTAAACCTTCTGTTATAGGACAATTTTGGTGGGAAATGTTAAAAAAGTTGGCTCCAATTTTAAATTTTCATTTATAATCTAGATTTACAATTGAAATTTTTACATGTTGTGATTTTTGTTCTAAAGTTTCATCTATTAACTGTACGTACTCCAAAAGATTCATTGAAGTCATATGCTTTGTTAGTTGAAGGTTTAATGACACCCCCTCGTTAATTGTTCATTCAACTAAAGTTTTAATTACCTACTATTCAATATCCAATGTTAACTTAAAATATAATTAGGGATAAGTTGATAAAAATATTCCTAATTTTCTAGAAGTAAGTAATTTTTAAAGGGTGTGCATGAACTAAAAGAGTAATTTATTATGGAATGAAGGGAGTAATACCCAATTGAACAAAACTAGAGCAAACTGTACTGGAGGGGATCTTAACCGCATGCCACTTGATTTAATTCCTATTTTCTTGGACAGATGATTGAAACAAATAATCGTAGTACTTCAATTGAAAACAATAAAATATAAACCCCAATAGACAACCTAAACCTATATGGTCTCAAGAAAAAGAAAAAAAAAAAAAACCTAGAAGAAGTAGGAAGCAATTATTCTTTCTTAAAATATAACGTTTAGTCAATTATTTTGAAAACCGAGTGAAGTGCGTTAGAGGTTCTTAAAATTTTGATATATTAGTATTTAGTAGGCAACTTCTCCCTTAAACTAAAATGTTGTAGTAATTTTAGAAACTGATTTCTTAAGAATAGAACTTACAAATTTAAAACGCTTAGAAAGTTAACAGTATCTGAACTAAGTCATAATATTCAGCGCTTTAAAATCAATCACGATTTTAATTACCTTATGTAAATCATATCCTTATTTAAATAATGTAAAAAACTGTAATTCCTTCCATATTATCTTTGAACTTTATATATGAACTATAATAAATATTATATTTGAACTACTTTCCAACTCACAATATTTTCTATTCATCAGATTATTTATAATATTTAAAAACTACTCTCAATAATTAGAATAAATAACTTAGAAAATATTTAAGGAAATATAATTCAGTCATATTTGTCTAAACTTCCGTCATTATTCTGCCTGAAGTTCAGTCATATTTGCTTGAAGTTAAGGAAGAAATGTCTGAACTTCAGTCATATATACCTTCAATGATTATCAAGCCTAATTTCAGACACTACATATATAGCGTTGTTCTGAAGTGGTATATATGCAAAAATTCTAATAACGTTGGTACAAGTTAAATAGCGTTGTCCAAATAAGGTACTCAGTAAAGTTTTTTTATCTAAATTCCAAAAAAAAAAAAACATACTAAGTTCTTGATAAAATATCTATTCATATTAAGTGAATTTTTAAGTGGGGATTTTCATAATTAATAGCACTATTTATGCCCCTAATAGCAAATTATGGCGATATTATTGAGTTTTCAAAATACACAACAGTTTTTTTCAAAACATATCATACATACACTAGCAGGCATACATACATACAATCACGCGTGCATGCATACATACAATAGTCGTCGTATACACACAGTCATACATATATATTGACCGTCATAGATACATTGCCGTCATACATACATACATATAGTAAAGATTTGCTATAAAAATAAAAATCTAGTTGTTTTTTCGTAATAATTTAATAGTATTGCTAAAACGGGAACTAGTGAGCCTAAATCATTAAATCACGTAATTTTCCATTTATACAAATTGAAAATAAGTACATAATTTGGGTCAAACCCGAACTCATAAACAGACTTGTAACTCTGCGTTAGGTTTCTATTGTGCTTTAAATGCATATTTTATTGGTCAATTTGTAGGATTGTCCTTCACTGGGGTGGTCTTTAATTTTTGCCCCTCAAATCAGTGGTCTTTAATTTTTGTCCTTCACTAAAAGTCATTGGTTTCGAGTTTGAATCCCTGCTTAGTCAAAAATAAAAAAAAATTACAAGACATAAGTTGAGATTCGCAGGGAAAAAGTTGGGTTTCAAAATCTGCCTTAAGGCAAAAAAAAAATATATATATTTTGCTGGAATTTCACAAACCTCAAGGCTTACCTTGGGCAAAAGTTAGGCCTTAAGACAAATATTTACCTTTAAGGCTTAATTTTGGGTAAAAGTTTGCCTTAAGGCATAAGTTGGTTATGACTTGCGATTTTTTTTTTACTTAGCCTAGATTCGAACCCAGGACCTCTAGGTATTAGCGAGGGGCAAAACTTAAAAGACCACCAATTTGAGGGACAAAAATTAAAGACAACCCCAAAAGAAGGCAATCCGCCCCAAAAAAAAAATATATATATTTCCTTAACACAGTACTTATATGAAAACATAAACTGATTAAAAAAAGGCCTTCAAGTTCCATTAGGTTTCTTCTTCTAAAGTCCTCCAAATTCCAAAAGCCGTAGGATATCTCTAGGGTTTATTATTAATATTAATTATCTCTATTAAATTTTTTGCTAATATTATCTCTTCCTAATAATTTCTACGTTTCACTATCAAAATTTTTGCTAATGGATTCCGACCATGAAATTTACGATATGTATTCAGACGAAGATGAGGTAGTTTTCAGTGATGGCGACAACATTGATGAATCCATGCACTCTGACAATCAGAAAAATTACAAAATCTTGAAGGATACTGATATTCGTCAACTCGTGAAAGAAGATGTCGTGAAAACTTCAAGCATTCTCTCTGTCCCACAAGACGTTTCGTTAGCACTTCTACGACGTTATAATTGGAATGTCACTCGAGCTAATGAAGAGTGGTTTGCTAATGAACACGAAGTTCGTAAGTCTATAGGTATGTTATCTGAAAACAACTACATCTCAGTCTCAGAAAATAAAAACCCTTTGAAAAGAAGTAGTAATCATGTGAATTGTGGGATTTGTTTTGAGGAATATTCTTTTGATAAGGTTGCTTTTGCTACTTGTAATAAACATCCTTTTTGTAAGCTATGTTGGGAAGGTTACATTAGTGCGTCGATTGATGATGGTTCTAATAAGTGTCTCGGTTTACGTTGTCCCGAACCACGTTGTGACGCTATGGTAGGTGAAAGTATGATCGTTACATTAGCTTCTGAGAAAGATAGATTGATGTATTATGATTGTTTATTTCGATCTTATGTCGAAGAAAATAGGAAGATCAAGTGGTGTCCTGCTCCGGGATGTGAATGTGCTGTTGAATTTGAGATAGGGAGCGAGAGTTATGATGTGATTTGTGATTGTTCTAATGGTTTTTGTTGGAATTGCGTGGAGGAAATTCATCGCCCGATTGATTGTGACACTATAGCTAAGTGGATTTCTAGGAATCACGAAGAAGCCGCGAATACGAATTGGATTTTGGCTTTTACTAAAAAGTGTCCCAAGTGTGACAACTCAATTGAGAAAAATATGGGGTGTATGCATATGACTTGTAGGTGTGGTTACCAATTTTGTTGGCTTTGTTTTGAAAAATGGGGTACTTGTTATAGTAAATGTAATAGGTATGAGGAAAAAAAAGAGATAAAAGAAGCCAAACAATGTGTTCAAAGGTACATGCATTTCTATGAGAGATGGTTATCTAATGAGAAGTCAAAACAAAAGGCCATAGTGGATTTGAAAAAAATGAGAGATGAAGGATTGAAGAATTTTAGTGAATTGCACTCTTTAGCTGAGACTGAATTTGAATTTATTATACAAGCTTGGAAACAAATTGTTAAATGTAGGAGGGTGTTGAAATGGACTTACGCTTATGGATTTTATTTACCAAAAGAGGAGGTGGCAAAAACACGATTTTTCGAGTACTTACAAGGGGAAGCTGAGGCAGGTCTGGAGCGACTTCATCATTGTGTGGAGAAAGAATTGATGGACCATCTTGGATCGACCAAGGAATTGGATTATACAGAGCAAGGGTCTTACAAGAAGTTCGAAAATTTTCGTTCGAAAGTCATTGGCCTGATTAAAATTACTGGAAATTACTTTGACAAGTTGGTTATGGCACTAGAAAATGGACTCAAAGATGTGAATACTTCAAGAGAATTCACTAGAAAAAGGGAAGCACCAATGAGTAGCAACAAAGAAGGTATTATGTGGAAGTGTGATAGGTGCACATTCTTGAATGAAGATTTTGACACAATTTGTCAAATGTGCCTTGGTCAATGAAGCAAATTTAGTTCACTGAATTTAGAAGGGGTATTTTTTTTTTTTTTTTGCTTAGCAAATTGGGTCAAATTAAAGACTAGATTATTTAGTATGATAAACTTATAAAGCTTGGTTTTTTCTCAATTTCTTGTGTGAAGAATTTGTTTTTATATAATTTCATTTGTTTTCAGTTATCAGTATGTCAACTTTTGTTTTGTTTAATTTCTATCTCAGGCATGCTTTTTGATCAAGCTTGTATTTCTCATAAAAAAGCTCATTGATTCTTTTTAGGATTGTGTTGAAAACTCCTATATTTAATTTAAGTCAAGAAAATCAGGGTAGAAAAACAAGTGCATTATTCATATAGTTTCATTATTTCGAATTGTATGATACTTTATAGATTGTTCTTTTTATTTTTATTTTTAACAAGACTTGAAATGATATTCATAGACAAAAGACATTAACCTGATTGATTGACTTCTTGCTGATGGCATATACATTTTCTGAAAAAATTTACATTGTTTCTCAGTTTTGGTTAAGTCATCTGTTTTGTTAAAATGATACTCCATTACCCTAACCAGTAGTAAAGAGGATTCATTGATGTTTTCCAAAGGCCAGAAACTTTTACATATGTAAATATAGTGAGTGTCCGTACGGGGTTTTAAGTAGGTAAACTTACATGTGGTCCGGCTTCCCCGGACCCCGTGCATAGCGGGAGCTTAGTGCACCGGGCTGCCTTTTTTTTTATGTATTTTAACGGGTGTATTTGTTTGTTTTTAAATACAGAGTGATTTTTTTTTGCTTTAATATATTTCAGTGATTTTTTTTGCTATAATATATTTCAGTGATTCTTTTTGGATGTGTTTTAGTGATTTTTTTTTTATGTATTTCAATGCCTTTTTTTTTATGTATTTCTTTGATGTATTTCAAATATATTATGTACATTCCAACTACATATGAAGCCAAATACATTCAAATTTTCATGTATTTGAATGAATTTCAAAAAATACATTCAGATACAAGACAAAAAAAAAAAAAATCAAATACATTCAAAAACAGTGTGTTTGGCTATTAACAAATACACTAAAAAATACACTAAAAAAATACAAAGACAAATACATTAAAAAATAGTGTATTTGTGAGATGTAGATTTTTTGAATGTATTTGTATTTGGTTTTTAACAAATACACACAAAAATATAAAAAATACACACGGCCAAATCTGAGACACCACCACCACCAAAAACCCTAATCTCTCCACCACCACCAAAATCCTAATCTGAGACACCACCACCACCACCAAAAACCCTAATCTCTCCACCACCACCAAAACCCTAATCTCTCCACCTCCACATCATCTTCTCCGCCGCCATCTCAAAATTAGTGTCATCGCCGCCACCACCAAAAAAAACACACGGCCAGAGTGAAGAGAGAGAGGGGTGAGCACAGAGGGAGAGGGAGAAGAGAGAGAGGGGCGGTGCGGCTGTGGTGGTGGTCGTTGAGAGAAGGGGAGAGAGATTTTTTAGGGTTTTGAGAAATGAAAAATCTGAAATGGGTAGTGATTGGGAAAAAAGAAATATATATATATATATATATATATATATATATATATATATATATATATATATATATATAAGTATGTATTTTTGATATAGCTACCAATTGTAATTTAGAAAAGTTAATTAGCTACTAAATATAATTAAACAAAATGATAGTTAATATTAATAATTAGGTCTTAAAAGAAGCTACAATGAGTAAAAATTCCTTTTAGGTATACCAATATTTATGAGAAAGATGTCAAGTCGGGCCCGAGCCAGATTCCACTTTGGAAAATCTAGTAGTCCAACTTTGTGTCCGAAAATACGAGGCAAGGGAGTAGGGACCATGGATGGAGCTAGGGGCAGAAGGGATTCATCCGAACCCCCTTTGAATTCCCTTGGCTTCTTAACGTGTTTGCTTTTTTTATATTTTGAATTCCATTAGTGAAAATTCTGTCTCCGCCACTGATAGAGACAGTCTCACCAGTAAACAATTTCTATATGGGACATAGACCTCCCAAAAGATAACATAAGTGTGTAAAGGTTTCCTCGAGATGGACTGGAGATTAGCTCATTTGTGTATTTTATTATTTATATAAGTATAGATTTGTTAATGTAAGACATTATCGTAACTCGTAGTTCTCCAAATTTCATCTCTTGCTGTAGCTTGTACATTGTTGCAAAAGACTATTGGATTTTCAAAGCATTGAGAGTAGTAAATCTCACCTGGCCTTCTTTTCCAGCCAACACAGTATATAAACTTTTATAAATGGATAAAACAACTTTGAAAAATAGATATTTAATGAAGTTGTTGTGGCAGAAATCTTACAAGAACAAATCACCAAAGATCATGGTGAAGTTATATGCACTTCTATATTCCTAATCAGAGAACTCGAAGTCGAATCATGAAAATGGAGTTGTCTTTGATAGAGAGTGTTTTACCCTAAAATGAGATTTTCTAGAATATCAAACACCAAATGGAAAAGAGAAATCTAACCTACCTAGGTAGCTTAAGCTTACCACGTCTGTCCTACATTGCTTGGATTCTCCAAAAATGCTAACATATTCCGTATCCTTAAGAGATGCACTACTTTTGTGTATTAATTTGCACCATCCAAAAGCAACATAGCCACTATACCTTTTTTATGGTGTGAATAATAGGATTAATCATGAGAAAGAATGAATATAATTTGCAAGATACTATAAGAACAATACACGTCCTATATATCCCCTAAACATTTATATATAGTTATATTAAGAAAATAACAAGTTAATTTTAATAAGTTATACTAGTGATATTTACACACAAGTTATCTATGTTTTTAATTCGTGCACTAGTAATCATACATTACATTATTATTTAAGAAATCTGATTTCAAATAGAATTTGCAAAATTAGAAAGATAGCTAACATATAATTAACATCATATTTTAATAAAATAGACTCCAGTCAAGAGGAGGAAAGCAATGAATATTATCAAGTAAATAGTCATATGCAATGGAATTTCCATAGTAATTGGAGTAATTTCTTTCATCATTGTCAATCATTATGACAATGTAGAAAAGGAAAGGAAAAAAATCAAGGAGCTCAATTGGCTACAATTGTCCAGTACATCCCATCACAATTCGAAACTCTAATTAGTAATTACCCATTCAACAATTTTGGTCCTTTAAGTTTTTAGTCTTTGACTAGTATTAACAATTTATGTTAGATTTGACGGAAAACATTGAAAAACTACAATAGATACTAAAAATATTAAAAAAATACAGAAATTACACCTCAAAAACTGTATCAGACTCTAGAAATAAATAAAAATAAGAAAAACTACAAAAATAGCACCTATTTTCACTAATTTTCATTTTGAATGCAATTTTCCACTAATTTTCATTTTTTTTCATAGTCTCTATCAAATCTAACAGATAGAGTTCACCAAAATATATGACGAAAACCAAAGGGTCACTTGGTACAATGTTGAGATGTCCGAGGATATCCCATTGGATTAGCTATTGTGCCTTCTATATGGCATAACTAATACCATTTTAGTATAAAAGTTATCCAGAGCTTAGCTAAAACCCAAACCAAATATGGAATAAAATTAATCTTAAATTTTATTCCAGGATTATTATCCTTGTCACATACACCAAACAACAAAGTATTAACTTTTGATGAACCAAACCAAATATGGAATAAAATTAATCTTAAATTATAGGCAAAATACATCAAATCCACCCTAAACTATACACAAAAAGTCGAGTTCACACTCCAACTAATCAGACGACTTATTACCTCATTATATTTTGTTTTTGTGGAACTAATTTCACCCCAGAAGGTGACATGGCAGACAAAAATAAATATGAAAAGGAAATAGGTGCGTTTGAATCTTCAAAATAGAAATGTGAGCCCATTTTCTTATTTTTACTTAACTATTTCGAGAAAAGGCCATAAATAGTCACTTATCTATGGGAGTAGGTCTAAAATGGTCACTTAAATATACACTTACCGGTTTTAGTCCTTTAACTATCCAAAAACTTATTAAATTAAAGAATGAAATGTCGGAACTTGGAATTGAACTGGGGTATGTTCCTTGGGTCAGTCGATTTTTTTTTTTTTTTTTGAAAATTAAAGAATGAAATGTAGGAACTTGGAATCGAACCCGGGTATGTTCCTTGGCATTAAAGAGCTTTACCACTAGACCACTGATATTCTTTGTTCATATACTTAGATTGATTTAATTTATACTGTTTTTTTCGCTCTAAAAACTGACGGGCTTTTCTTAAAAAATAAAAAATAAAAAAAAACCAGACGGACTACATCGATTTATTTTAGAAAATAATTATATTTTTTCGTGCAAAAAATAACAGACGCAGTCCGACAGTTTTCTTAAAAAAAAGATTTAAAAAAATTATTGAAAAAATCGATGGAATCCGTCGATTTTTGCCAATTTTTTAGTAGTGTTTGAGAAGAATGGTTACAGAAATTGTGTGCCTGAGTTTGTCTTCTCAAATTTCAGAGACTCAAGAGTGACACCAGCGGCAAAATACTCTTCTTCTTTTTTAACAAGAGGAACTTGAGGAAAAAGAAGCGGAGAGATAGAAAAAGACAAGCTTGAGGAATGGTTTAACATTAATCTTACTGAGGTTTATGGGTTTGTACGATGTTTGTATAAAAAATAGACGGAGATCAAATTTAATAAATTTTTAAATAGTTAAAAGATTAAAATCGATAAGTGTATATTTAAGAGATCATTTTAGACCTGCTATAGTAGATAAGTTACTATTTATGACCTTTTCTCTAACTATTTCACTCTATGACAAGTGGCCCCCTTGTACTTCTTTATCCCCATCCCTCTCACTATCTCCTGCACCTCGTTCTGTCACCATTCTTCAGCCATAGATTAGCTTCAAATTCTTTCATTTTATTTTTTCTTTCTTTCTTTTTCTCAAACAAGTCGAGCTAGCTAGAAGAGAAAGGGGCAAAAATGGAAAATGGAGACTTTCTTCTGTTTTTTCTTGTCACTGTAAAATTTTCAGACCCTTCTTCATTTCCCAGCTCCCTAGAAAATCAACGAATTACAAAATCAAGAAAAAACCCAAAATCGAAACTTCAGAGATCAAGCCAACAAAGTGGTCAAACGAGAAATTGAGTTTAAAAAATAGTGTGAAATTTCATATCTCTATGTATCGCCTGAAAAGAACAAATCAAAGCCCCAAATTTGAAAGAAATGAAAATTCAAGATTAAGCAAAATTGTGTGTGGATATGGAGAGAGAGAGAGATCTAGGGAGAAAGAAAGCCTTACCTTTTTTTGTTTTGTTGTTGCTTCACCGGAAGTTCTGTTCCGGCACAGGGAACATAAGGAAACTTATTTTTATTTTTTTTGGGGAAATGGTGATTATTAGTTTGTCTAGCTAAAAAAAATTAAAAAGAAGCATAAAACTGTGGTGGATGTGGTGGTTTCGACGAAAATGGGTGGTAGGATGGTTCAGCGACGAAGAAAGATATAATTATTGGAGGATTTTAATGGTTAATTAGAGATTAAAAGAATATAATTTTTTTTCTAGAAGATTTTTACGTGGCGCCGATATGACGCTGATGTGACGGCGAGTGTGTAACACTTTCTCTGGTGCAATTGGTTATAGGCGCATCAGGATGGTATTAAATTTACTTTTTAGATGTTCAGTGTATAATAGGTCATTGTATAGTTTGAGTGTGAACTCGATACTTTAGGTATAGTTTAAGTATGATTTGATGTAGTAAGCGGGTGGTTGAGAAACACGTATTATTGGGAGGGGGCAGCAGGCAATGGATACCGTTCGAGCTCTATGTGATGCAAATCTGAATATAGTCGGTTTTCAATACGGATACGGCACACGAAAAACCAAAAAAAAAAAAAAGGAACTGTTTGATGCAAATTTGAAGAATTATTTTGAAACTGCCGTCAAGCCTAAGGTAACATTGTTATCATTTTCTCCTACTTCTTTCAATCTTAAAAAATTCCAATATCCTCAAACCCCCTTTTTTCAGATTAAAGTTTCCTTCTTTTAACTTTGTGAAGTTCTAAAGTTAGAGTTCAGTTTTATTGACCAATGGCTTCCAAGTCCACTCAACTTCAACAAGCTCAATTAGCTACAATTCGAAATTCTAATTACCCATTTAATGTTTCCGTCAACTTCATCAAGCAAAATGACCCCAAAAAACTGCCCATCATCTTACTGAGAAAATGCCTGATTCGTTTATTTGGCCTAAACTTGGCTCAGTCAAACATCAAGGGTGTGTTTGGTATGGCTGAAAATTTTTTCCACCTATTTTCTTGGAAAATAAGTAATTTTCCTACTCATTTATCTTGTGTTTGGTAAGCAAGTTGCCATGCGTAAAAAACACTATAGGGGTAAGGAGTTGGTGGGGTGGGGCGGGGGAGGGGGTAAGAGTTACGGGGGTGGGTTGGGGATGCGCTGGTGCATTTTTATTGATTCGAAAAATATTTTTGCTGAAATTTTTAAAATATTTTTTAAGATATTTAGTGCAACCAAACGAGAAAAATAGAAAAATATTTTTTGTCATACCAAACAACACCCCAAAACGCTTCTCACATGTATCCAACGTGAAGTATCGAAATCCATTATCAAGAAGCTACGTAGTTTATTATACGCAGCCTTATTTTTGAAAATTGTTTCAGCTTTTGCTGAGGTTGGTTATTATTAGACCTTCTGGGTCTGGGTCAGCATATTTTAACAATAAACTCAGTTCTAGGTGTTGGGTCCAGTTGTTCATGAGATGCAAATACGTTGCTTGACCATATCTTCTTTTCGTGGTTTGTTTCATTTAGAGTGAGTTCGATATAAAGGTTTCGTACTTATTTTTCTTGTTTTCATTACGTAAGCAAAAAATATTATCCTAGACATATATCATGAGAGATGGAGTGGTGGGGATGTGGACCACCATGGGAGTTGATGTGAAGATGAGGACACAATAACTCGCAAATGCCTGACTGGGGACGACTAGTTTATTTGTCCTAAACTCGCTCAGTCAAACATCAAAGGTATGCTCCTCTTATACAATGTGAAGAATTGAAATTCATTATCAACAAGCTGTGTCATACTATTATTCTTTATAGTTTCCTAATAATATAATACTTTGACACCCACATAACAGCTAACTGTCTATTTTTTATCGCTGAATTGTTTGCCATAATCAGGACTTTATTAAGTACATACCTATATTTTAGTTCACACGCAACAAGTAGTTTTATTCTTGTTTTTTCCAACCATTTACATTGTAGACATTTTGTCTGTTATATAGAAGACATTTGAGACTTGATATCATATTGATTTCACTGAAACTGAAAAAAAAAAAGTAAGTGCATTTGGAAAGAATTTGGAATTTTCATGACCACACGCTAATTTACGAAAAAAGTGAAAAGAATTTCTGGAATAAGTGAAAAATTCTCATGGCCAAACTGGTCTTAACAGTAGAAGACATGAGAAAAAGTCGCCATGGCCTAAACTATTGTTTATTGCTAAAATTGTTTGTCATAATCGAGACTTTAGTAGTACATAACTATATTTTAGTTCACATTCAACAACTAGGCTTATTTTTCTAACCATTTATATTGGCTGACCATGATAAAGTCATTTTCCTAATCAATTTATTAATTACACTTGCATTATGAAAAGAGTTTGCTCTTTTTGATTTTCACCATTTAAACCAGAGAAGAGCGCTTGGCCAGTTTCATATTACTTGTACAATTAGTATTAAAAAAGAAAAAGGAATTTCAAACCCTTTACATTGATTTCTTTCAATATTCAGTTAGCATAAGAGAAACCTTATTCTCATTAACTACATAGTCGTCTCTCGCAATACTACTATACTGCAATGGATAATGAGTTGAAGATTTAGGCGATTCTAGGGCCTGACTTTGAAACCTTTCTCTCCGATATAATTGAGAAACTATCGGAGGCTAATTCCATGTTGGACATGATGAAGCACAAGGATCCTAACACCCTTGCTCTTAAAATTGTTGACTTTCTCAGCTCTTCCCATGACGATGGCATTGATAACTACAAAGAGGCAGCTTTTGTAGTATTTGCTGAACTAGTTGGGAATATAAGTGAAACAACAGTAGTCCCTTCTGGAAAGGCTTTGCACTCACTATTCCGTAATACACTGAATGATGATACCGTTGATCTAGATGTGAGGATCACAGCCATGAGGGCTGTGATCAGATTTGTTCAGCGTATATCGAGTTCAAATGGAAAGGAGCGGTTTCAGGAATTGTTGACAGGGATGATGAAGACATTGACTGACTCATATTTGAGCAAACGTGAGGTTGCAGACAGCAGGCCCTGATTTTTTTTTATAGAATTGGCCATGGATGAACCTCGGTTCTTGAAAAGGCAGCTAGTAGATGTGGTCGCCACCATGTTTGAGATAGCAGAGGCTGAGAGTTTAGAAGAGAACATGAGGCATTTGGCTGTTGAATTTTTGATCATATTGGTTGAGGCGAAGAAGAGGGCCCCAGGCATGATTAAGAGGGTGCCCTTGTTTATTAGCAAATGTTTCGCAATGTTATTGAATTTATTATTAGATATTAAGGATGAACCTTCTTGGTATTGTGCCGAGACCCTGTCTGATGACACAGGAACAAGTAACTACCATGTTGGTAGGGAGTGTTTACACCGGTTTTCTCTTGCATTAGGAGGTAAGTCTGTTGCTCATGTCGCCCTAGAGCAACTGTTGGCTTACTCAGATGAGCCAGAATGGGAGAAGCGCCATGTAGCTCTCATTGCACTTGCTCAGATTGCTGAAGGATACTCAAAGGTACAATAATTATCTTACTTGTGGATTAGTTATGGCTATGGTTTGGTTATAACACATGTTATTTCCACTCATAGCATGCATTTAAGAAGTGCTTTTTGCTGGCAAACTCCCTAATTTTATAAGATAGTCTGTCCATATGCCCCTATTATTCTTTAAAGTTCATCTCTTTGATTTATTTATTTTTGGGTTTTAGTGATTGCCTTGAATTAACGGCTTCTTTCCTCTTATAGGTGATGATTAAGAATTTGGAGCAGGTGGTGTTATTGGTTCTGAATTGTATCCAAGATCCTCATCCTCGAGGTAGATGGGCAGCTTTCAATGCAATTAGCCAGTTGTTGGTTGACTTTTCTCCACATTTGCAAGAAAAATACCATAACCAAGTACTTCTTGCATTAGCTGAAGCTGTGGATGATTTTCATCCACGAGTGCAGGTTTGTCCTATGTAATATCCACCATCTATGGGTGCTGCAAGTTTCCCCAAAAAACAATTGCAAGCTAAAAGAAGAATAGATTATCATTAAAACATGAGACAGCCCATCAACGGTTTTTATTTTGACTGTGCCTTTACAAGGGGTTGGGGTTTGATATACCACACAATTGAATTTCTTTAACTTTGTCTGGGTGTGATACCAGTTTAATTTTTAAAAAAAATTGTTCTTTTATCCACGAAGAGAATATAATCATTTTTTTTTGTTGTATATTCTAGTATATCCGATTCCTAACACTTAACAAACAACCACATTAAACCAAATATTGGTACGTGTGGCAGTTGGCTCTCTATCAGGTCACTCACCTTATTGCATTATGCTTCATATCTTGATGTAGTGAAGTCTTGTGGCTTCATTTGCTTAGTTATAACGCTTATTCCCGATTGGTTCTCAACACTCACTTGTGCTTTTCTGCAACATGAGGTCATTAAGGATGTGTTCTGTACCCGCAAGGGTGGCTCAGTTGGTTGAGCATGGGGTTTTCATAATGGAGGTCTCAGGTTCAAAACCCCCTGCTTACGATAGCAGGGGATTTGCCTTCTGGGTTGAGCTCGTCGCACGGGGCTTGCCTAGTGCGGGTTACCTCTCCTGTGTGGTTTGCGAGCTATTGCACAGGACCTGGGTTTACCCTGTGCGCACCCGAAGGGTAGCGGTTGCGGGTTTCCATGTCATCAAAAAAAAAAAAAAAGGATGTCTTCTGTAACATCCCTTCTAGAATTTTGTGCAATTATATTTTAATTTTATCTAACTTATTGCTTCCACTAGTGTGCTTTTGGAAGAATTTATTTTATGACTTTGTTTTGATTGCAATAAGAGTTCTCTTACTGACGTACAAGAACATTGAGAGATTGTAACACATGAGATTATAGAGGTGCTACTTAATACTAAACATTAGGGGAGTTGTCTAAAGTGTACCCTTAAATAAAGTTAGGAAAAAATTCATAAGCCTAAGGATTTGGTAGATGGGACATTATTTCATTCAGTTGCTGACGCCAACTAATTTTATCCTCTTACCATTTGGCATTTTCATAGGCATATGCCGCTGCAGCCATCTCCAGCTTCGTTGTGCCCGACAAGCCAGAAACTTTGATACATCATCTAGATGTATTTGTTAACAAACTGCTTGTACTTCTAAAGGTGTGTAAATAATATAGAGGCCACCAAATTATAGAGGTATTTCACTACTGACAAGTGTGCAAGAGACTAATTTTTTTCTTTTTTTCTTTTTTGTTCATTGAAATGCAGAATGACAAACAAATTTTCCAACAAGTAGCATTAAAAGCATTGACTTTTATAGCTGGATGTGTTGAGGTATTAAGTGGTATGTTTATTCTTGACTCATTTCTGTTTCTACTTATATTATGAATCATGAAGGTTTAATATATTGTGTGTCAACAGGAGCACTTCGGAACATACTATGATACTGTTATGCCACACTTGAAAACTGTCCTGAGAAACGCCGATCTTAAATCTAATCTCCTTCTTCTTTCCTCTGCAATTGAGTGCATTGGCTGTGTTGTGATTGCTGTTGGCAAAGAGAAATTTAGAGATGATGAAAAGCAGGTCTTTTACTAATAATTATTCCCGGTGGATATAGTACATCTTCTTTGGTTCCGTAATCATGGCTTGGTTATGTTTTATTACAAAATATGGTCAGACCATATTTTGGTTTCCCTCCTTTTTGGCGCTCTTGCCATTTTCTTTCAGCCTAGAGCTTACTTTTCATTTGTATCCTTTTTTTATTGTTGTCATTAAAGGTTATAGAAATGCTTATGTCATTACATGTGAAGGTGGATGATCCTATTACTACTATATACATGCTACTGGTATGTGTTAATCACTTGATTTTAAGATCATAATCGCTTTCTATATGGGCCTTTCTTTATTTTCTTTATTTCATCACAGGCATGTGCTAGAATTTGCAGGTGCATGGGACAGGATTTTCTTCCTTATATGAATGCAGTCATGCCCATCTTAATTCAATGTGCTCAACTTAAGACCATCTCTATGGAGCAGTACAATGAAAATTATGAAGTAGATGCTGATAGGTAAGCTTTTGTCATTGAGGTTTGACTTTTTTCCTTTGTGAAGTTCATTTAGATTTCTTCTGTTCTTTTTATTGAGTTATATGTCTGTAATTTGTCATTAGTATGCTATACTATTTCTTTTAAAGCCACGGAGATGTTTTATTAAATGAACCAGGCCCGACCCATGAGAAAAAAATACCACGTGGCATTAAAAAATAAGTCTACTAAAAAAATGGGTAGACTTTTTTAATTAAAAAACAACCCAAAAGATTTTTTAAAAAGATTTCCATTTCCATCAGCGAAAAGGGTATATTTGCGTCATTTGTGTAACGGCAGGGGTATATATGCACCATTATTTTAACGAGCGTAGATCTGCTCTAATCAGAAAGTTGAGGGGTATATTTGCACCTTTCCCATTAAATAATTACTTCTTTTGGATATGATTGATCTCTAGTACAACAGATCTTACTTGAGCTTCAAATCTTGCAGTATAGAGACACTAGATACGAAAGCTAAAGCCTGTGCTGTTATATGCTGGTACGCTGATGTATGGAAGGAAGACTTCTATCCATGGATTTCCCAGGTTGGCGTGAATGATCACCTGCGTGTTTCTTTTTCTCATGTGTTTTCGAGAGATGTCAAATTAAACAAGTGATATTAATGGCTTAATGTATGAAACAGGCCGTTTCAATCATTGTTCCGCTTCTGAAATTCTATACCTACTATGATGTCCGGAAATCTGCTGTTGAAGGTGAGATTTCTCATGATTTCATGTATTCTTTTTCAGTTGTTGATGCAATTTAATATTTTGCTGTTTAAGGCCTACAGTTCATGTTGCGTTCTGCTAAACTGGCTGTTGAGAAAGGGGTTGCTCAAGACGAAAGTGAGTCATATTTCACAAAGTTGTCAGACCATATAATACTGGCTATTGTAGAAGCTTTGCATGAGGTTGTTCTTATCATCAGTACTTATGTTGTTTTTTGTTTCTTCCTTTATTTGGCTGTTGAGTATGCTTGAGTTCAGTGTATTTGGATAATAAGAAAGTGATACTTGATATGCTATCTCACGCAGGAGTATGAGACAGAAATGTGTGCAATCATGTTGGATAAATTGGATGACTGCCTGCAGGTTGGTTATGTCCTAGATGAGTCAATTCCTTAAATGGTCATCCAAGTTGAAGAAATATCCCACTAAACTAACTTTTTTTTTTTTGGGACAAAAAGGTCATCAAACTATGTCCATGTTTCCAACTAGGTAAAACTAACGGAAAGTGTAACATTTTAACAGATGTTTACATTCCATATTTTTAAACTTGTTTTTAGACATAAAACGGCTTAACCCGTTTTTAAATTATAAAGATTAATACCATCTTCTTTTATTTTATCTATTACTACACTATTAATCTCAAGTTTGCAAGTAAGAAGGTTTGGTAGTTAAGTAGTTCCTCTTAACTCAACATAAGGAATAAGGGCAGCCCGGTGCACTAAGCTCTCGCTATGCGCGGGATACGGGGAAGGGCCGGACCACACGGGTCTATTGTACGCAACCTTACCTTGCATTTCTGCAAGAGACTGTTTTCACGGCTCGAACCCGTGACCTCCTGGTCACATGACAACAACTTTATCAGTTACGCCAAGGCTCCCCTTCTAACTCAACATAAGGAATAGCTAAAAAATATATATATATTTTGAAATGCATAATTATTATGCATCTCTAGGAGATATTTGAGTTTTCAATACGTTTAATGAGCTGGAGACAAACTCGACACAGTAGTCTCACCATTTGTTGATTTTCTGTTTGAATTTTTGGGTGGTACAACTTGCAAATGGACAAAAGATTCTAAAAGAAAAAGCAAAAGCAAAAGCAAAAGAAGGAGAAAAAGAAAATAAATATGGACAAAAGAAAAAAAAAGATGGATTTTGATGAGAAGTCTTGCATATATATAATGTTGGAATCGGACGATCTTTGCACATACTATTGAGATAAATATGTGAATGACATGAAAAGAATTCTATTGCATGCTCTCACAATTATAAATAACTCTAAAACATAATTATTTCTCTGATTATTATTTCAAATCTTCAACTACTCATATTATAGTTTTTCTCATTATCTCATAATATTACTTTTCAACAACTCGTTTCCTTCATCTGAATTGTTTGTAAAGGTTAGACTAATCAGAATTAAATTATATCGAAAATTAAATATTCGGGTTTATTCATGTTCTGCATAATGATGCTCAAAATATAAGTGGAGCTATTATTTTGATTATATGAGTTTTGAATTTTAGAAAATACACATTATTGAATAAAATATTTATACCGTAAAGAAATAGATCATGGGCCTAACTCAACCTCAAAAGCTAGCTTATGAGGGGAGTATTGTCCAAGTCCATATAAGGAGACCACTCATCTTATTAACCACCGATGAGGGACTTTTTTTTCATTCTTCAACATATACATATTAAATAATTGTTTTATACCATTATATATAGTCTAGGCTAAAAAGTATGAATTCTATTTAACCCGTAATCATGCTCTGCCTCTGACTAAAAGAGAGATAAATGTAACGTATAACTCGCCAACTTTTTTCCGTTTTCTAGTTTTGACTTCTTCTTTTCTTCCGAATAGTAAACCAAGAGATGAACTATTTTCTCATTTGTTCTATTTACACAGATAGTTTATTTTATGAAAGCCCCATTTGAAATGGGTCAAATAGATTTTATAATTTAAAATGAATTAAAAGGTCTTATTTCTAAAACTAAATTTTAAAAATATGGGATGTAAACTATGCCTGTTAACCGGTTCCAACCGGAACCGGTTATGGAACCGGTTAAGGAACCGGCCGGTTCCGGTTTACCGGTTTTAAACCTCAAACCGGAACTGGTCCGGTTTGGAGTGGTTAAAATCTATTTTTTTTTTGTTTTTTGTATTATATATATATTATAGTATTTATTTGTATATTGTAGCTATATTTTCATATGTTATACAACTTTATAATTAAAGTTTAAATATTTACTGACTAACAGCCTAATAGCAAGTCAGCAATACAGAATAATGCTTTTCGTATACATATATATGTATAACTTACATATACTTATATATATGTATAACTTAATATATATATATATACTAAATATATGTATAACTTAATATATATACTATATATACTTATATGTATGTACTATATACTCTATATACTTATATATATGTATAACTTAATATATATACTCTATATACTTATATATATGTACTATATACTATATATACTTATATATATACATATCTACTATATATACTTAATATATATACTATATATATTTATATACTTATATATAGGTATAACTTAATATATATATATACTATATATACATATCTACTATATATACTTAATATATATACTATATATATTTATATACTATATATACTATATATACTTATATACTATATATACTTATATATGTGTATAACTTAATATATATACTATATATACTATATATACTTATATATAGGTATAACTTAATATATATACTATATATACATATCTACTATATATAATTATATACTTAATATATATACTATATATATTTATATACTATATATATTATATATACTATATATACTTATATATATGTACTATATACTATATATTTTTTTTAAAATTTTTACCGGTTTAACCGGTCCGGTTCCGGTTTTACCGGTTTAACCGGTTCCGGTTTCCAAAATATTGGAACCGGACCGGTAAACCATTACACGGTTAACCGGTTCTACCGGTTCCGGTTTAACCGGTCTGGTTACCGGTTAAAACCGGTAAGGCCAAACCGGTTAACAGGCATAATGTAAACCCCATTAAAAAGTTACACTTTTCGTTAGTTTTATCTTGTTGGAAACATGGACATAGTTTGATGACCTTTTTGTTCAAAAAAATCAAAAGTTACTTTAGTGGGATATGCCTTTAACTTGGATGACCATTTGAGGGATTGACTCTGTCCTAGACAGTTTCTTTATATTGTTGATCCGAGTTTGCAGGTTGAACTTTTTAAATATAATCGAAATATTGCCCTTTACATTCCCACTGGTAAATAATTCCAACTTTTAAGGTCACTCTAAATCTATGGCCCTATTTCTTTTCCTTCACTAGAGATCTAAACAAGACATTCATCCAAACTCATATCAGAATAAAACTTAGTACAGCTCTAGTATAGAGGAGAATGGTACAAAGAGCAATCACTTACATGCTAATATATATGCAGGAGATCAAGTAAAGTAGGAGCTCCGTATTTAATTTATAGCTACAAATTAAAACATGGTTAAACCCTAATGAAATGCTTAAAATTTGGTGTGTGGAATTAAATTTACTATAGATAGTACAATAACAGAAGTTCTCTTGACATGACCAGGTAAGACTGGCCAAACAGCTTATTAACTTTGTGTTAGCTTGGGTCCACAGAGAAACTTCCTTTCAGTGAATCCCTGTTAAGCCAAGTTACGTTCTCTTTTTAATAATGTTTCATTAATAGTGTCAAAACAAGGAACAGAAAAAGTGGCAGCTAGCAAGTTAGATGGCAAAGAAAATTTCTGTTATTATGATCCTTTTGTTTTGTGTCTTCTTTCAGATTTGCGGACCACTTCCCAATGAAGGTCCGGTTTGTAGCATCGTGGATGAGATAAAGTATGTCATTATAGACACTTCATGTACAAAACAAGAACTCAAAGAGAGAGCAAAAATGGAAGATTTCGTTGCTGAGGAACCTGAATTGTTGAAGGAGGAAGGCGAGCAAGAAGAAAAAGTTTTCGAGAGGGTATGTTCTATATAACAATGCAGAAGCACACCGTGTTTTTTTTTCTAACTAGCATTTCACTTTGAATCTACTATTATTATCTAATAATTCTAACTTTTTTATTAGGTTGGTGATATATTGTGCACATTGATCAATGCTTTCAAGGCTGCTTTCTTGCCTTTCCTTGATGAGTTGTCATCATATTTATTACCTATGTGGGTAAGTTATAACCAATGTCATATTAACCTTCTAGTTTGTTTTTCATTATATTCATTTTTTCTTGCTTTTATGAAGGCCAAGGAGAAAACAACTACTGAGAGATGTATGTCTATTGCTATCTTTGATAATCTTGTGGAGGAGTGCCCTGAAGCAGCTCTAAAGTAGGTCTATATAGTTGTATGGAATTTCTTAATTGGATTCCAGATTTGATAGTTACTTCCTGTAATACTAGGTACTTTGATTCATGTCTTTCTTTAATTTTGGACACAAGCAATGATGAAGACCTGGATGTTAGACAGGTTTTTACATCTTAGTGGTAATAGCTTTAAGTCAAGTTGCATTCGCTATTTGTGCTTATGCTGATGTCACGTTCAGAATGCTCTTTATGGACTTGGCCTTTGGACGGAATATGGTCGTTCTTCTTTCAAACCTTTTGTTGGAGGTATGATATTGTTGAATGTGACATTGAGACCCTTCGAATCATCATGAGAAGGGACGAGAAGTGATATGCTCTTTTGTGTATTTACTTAATCTTATGACCTGAACTAGAGGCTCTGTCAAGGATCAATAAAGTGATAATGCATTTACTTGCTCGTGAACCTGGGAATGAAGGTGCATAAGATAATGCTGTCTCTGCACTTGGTAAGATATGTCAACTTCATGGGGAAAGTTTTGACTCAGCCCAGGTATCTTTTTTTAGTCATTTAAGCATTCTTACTTTTTAGTCATTTAAGCATGTTTAATTTTTTGTTTTAGTGTTTTGATGTTGTTCTCCTAACTCTAGATACCCCCAGCTAATTCCTTCTTTCTGTAATCACATCGGAAAATGACAATATCATGTTTTCTTTTTGTATACATGTATTCTGAGATTCTTTCTCCTTTTTCAGATGATACATGCATATACAAATTTCTAAGTGTTTTTGTCCTTCCAACTTATTTAATTAAGCTATAGTTGAAGGTTTTTCAGTCGGTAGAAAAGGAATTGTAGACACCTTCATATGTTTGTGTAATGTCCTTAATTAAAATAGAAGAAAAAAATAGTAATCGCGAATTGAATAGCTCAAATTGGGTTTTTATTGATGAACAAAGGTTATAAGGAAGCTTAGAAACAGTGGAACTCATAGGCAACGAAACTCCATGAATGAGCTTCGTAACCTGCACTGGTGAACAGTGAACTTGGGCAGAAAAGAAGTTAGGGAGAGGAGAGAATTTGAGAGGGAAGTTAGAAAATACCATATCCAAATTATGAGCTGTGATTCCCTCCATTACTCTATTATAGACAGAAATTGTAGGTTAACCCCCTCCGTTAATTGCTAACCGCCTCTGGGATTGAAGCTGAGCCCTACAATCATTTATTAAGTGGCTGCTGGACCTCACCTGGGCAGTGTTGCATCCACGCGTCTGACTCATACCCCCCTTTCGCAAATTAAGCTATCATGTGACTGGTACGACGGTGTGTGTCGTTTCTTAAAACCTTTTGCTGAGGTTTTGTTTCACTGTGAATGTACTTACACGTCAAATTCGGGTAATTTGGTAGGTTATTCCAGCTTTGTTGAATTGCCTGCCTATCAAAGCTGACTTGCACGAAGTCAGATTTGTTCATGAACTGTTATGTTCAATGGTGGAAAGGTACTAGATTGGTTTGCTCTAATTGTTTCCTGCATGAATATGATGAGAAAAGGCCATAAATAATCGCTTATCTATGAGAGTAGGTCTAAAATGGTCCCTTAACTATAACTTACCGATTTTAGTCCTTTAACTATCCAAAAACTTATCAAATTTGGTCTCCGTCTATTTTTTTATACAAACAACATACAAACTCATAAACCTTCATGAGATTAATCATTAAACTATTTCTCAGACCTATATTTCTCTCTCCTTGCTTCTTTTTCCTCAAGTTTCTCTTGTTTTTTTTTTTTTTTTTAAAAAAAGAGCATTTTGGCACTAGTGTCGCTCTCGAGTCTCTAAAATTCGAAAAGACAAACTCAGGCACAAAATTTCTATAACCATTCTTCTCAAACACTACTAAAAAACTGGTAAGAACCGACGGAAAAAAAACGATGGAAAAAACCAACGGAAAGACCGACAGATTTCGTCGGTTTTTTCAATAATTTTTTTAAATCTTTTTTTTTAAGAAAACCGACGGACTGCGTCGATTATTTTTTGCACAAAAATGCGCGAAAAAATATAATTATTTGTTATATTATTTTCTAAAATAAACCGATGGAGTCCGTCAGTTATTTTTTTTTATAAAAAAACCGATGGAGACGGAGTCCGTCGGTTTTTAGAGCGAAAAAACAGTATAAATTAAATCAATTTAAGTATATGAACAAAAAATATCAGTGGTAAAGCCTTTTAATGCCAAGGAACATACCTGGGTTTGACTCCAAGTTCCTATGGAACATAAGGAATGTAAGTCCCCCTTTTTTTTTTTTAACAAGAGGAACTTGACGAAAAAGAAGCAGTGAGAGAGAAATATAGGTCTGAGGAATGGTTTAACGATTAATCTCACGAAGGTTTATGAGTTTGTACACTGTTTGTATAAAAAAATAGATGGAGACCAAATTTGTTAAGTTTTTGGATAGTTAAAGGACTAAAACCGGTAAGTATATAATTAAGGGACCATTTTAGACCTACTCCCATAAATAAGGGACTATTTATGGCCTTTTCTCTGAATATGATTTTACAAACTTTTGTACGTTATTGTAAAACCAAAAATGAGAGCATCACAAATGGCAAAATATGATTAGAAATGTTTTCCCTCGATAAGTTGATTGTTCTTAACGGAAGCATGTATATGTACATCTGCCAAACAAAACGTTTGAAGTAATATATTAATAGTGCAGCAACTGATTTTGACGTTAATGAGACTGCAGCTGGAACAGTTTTGACATACTCTGGTATAATTGATTGATCTGCCGATGCGACTCTCATCAAACTAAATTAATGTATATGTAAACATTCGGTAATTTACTTTTACTTCTTGTGTAGGTTCTATGTTCTGAAAAGGATCTTGCTATTGAAGAAACTGCAAATCGCATGATTAACGTATTGAGGCATCTTCAGCAAACACGACCTCCAGACACCTTGGAATCAGCATGGTCATATCTTCTACCTCAGCAGGAGATGGAACTGAAATCCATTCTATCACCTGTAGAAGATGCTAACTTTTAACCAATTCAATGAAACTACTACTACTGTAATTATTGTTGGATCAAACATTTTGACGGTCAGATATTCCTCCAATGTAATTTCCCCATAATTCTCTCTGCAGCTTAGTTGAAATGCCTGCCAACAGAAGCTGACATGACTGAAGCCCAAAAATGTTAAAAGTCTTGGTTCAACAAAATTGTATTTTATCACACTAACTAACTATTACAATAGATATTGAAGGATTTACATGAGATTTTCTCTTGTATCAGCAGATATTGTAACTAACTATAACAAAAGATATTGAAGGAGAAAATAGAGGACACGTTTCTGCTCTTTTATTTTGTTTTGGTGTATCAACTAGGAACATGAATGTAGAGTATTTCCTTTTACCCTATGAAGGGGAGCCTTGGAGCAACGGTAAAGTTGTCTCCGTGTGACTTATAGGTCACAGGTTCGAGCCGTGAAAGCAGCCACTAATGCTTGCATTAGGTTAGACTGTCTACATCACACCTTTTAGGGTGCGACCCTTCCCTTGACCCTGCCAATGCGGGATGTTTTGTGCACTACGTTGCCCTATGATATGCATAGAAACATAACTACTAAGTTATATTTGAAAGTCACAATGCATTCTGTAACTCTATGCGCTACAATTAGGCAACAACAACTGTGCCTCAATCCAAAAAGTAGGAATCAGCTATATGAATTCTCATTTCTTCGTTTAACCTCATTCTATAACTCCTATACACTACGATTAGGCAAATGGGAAAAAAGTCACGGGGAACATATCAGGAAAAACAATCACAGAATATACGTTGCCCTTTTGCCCTATGATATGCGCAGAAACATAACTACTAAGTTATATTTGAAAGTCACAATGCAATCTGTAACTCTATGCGCTACAATTAGGCAACATCAACAACAATTGTGCCTCAATCCAGAAAGTAGGAATCAGCTATATGAATTCTCATTTCTTCGTTTAACCTCATTCTATAACTCCTATACACTACGATTAGGCAAATGGGAAAAAAGTCACGAGGAACATATCAGGAAAAACAATCACAGAATACCTCAGAAAGCATAAAAAGAAAATATGCAATTTCAATTATTTATTTAGTGTACTTGCAGGAGGTAATCACAACATTGGCGCTAAATATGAACTGGAGATGTTTCCACAAGTCATAAAAAGTAGTGAGTTTGATAAACAGATTTGAGGTTAAACCGTTAAAGGGATCACAAAAATGCCTAGAGTCTGCAAAAAATTATGTAGCAACTTTGCTGAGTAACAACTGTGTCAACATGGATACTTAAAGGTTATGACGAAAGCAAAAAATTTAAGGAAGAAATTAATACAAATTAACTTTGTTGTATTACTACACTTAAAATGCTATCAAGATTCTTATAGGGAAGATATTAAAATGTGTGTTCATACAGGGAAACGTTGACCAGATGGGAAGACTTGAGAGGAGAAAATTACAAAAAATGATCCTTATGTTTGGGGTAGATCTACAACAGTCCATCAATTATGTTGCTGAGCAATTATAGTCCTTTAAGTTTGCAAAAGTGAAATTTTTTTGTCTTCGTCAAATATTTAACAGACTCGTTAGATTTGATGGGAACTATGAAAAGAACAATAATTTAACTAGAAAACCCAAAGAGTTCTGTCAAATTTTAGAAATTGCAACAGCAAGAACTCAACCATACATCAGAAATATACATGCACCTCAAAGAAAAACTACACCGGACACTAAAAATAAATAAAAAATGTACTTGCAAATATGAGTTTCCTTTAAACTTTTTTTCCCTCACAATTCTCATTAAATTTAATAACCATAGTTTGTTAATTATTTGACACACACCAAAAATGCTATTTTTTATAAATTTAAAAGATCAAAATTGCACAAGAACATTTTAAGAAACCATTATAAACTTAACCTTGAACTTAAAGGACTAGATTTTGTTATTTATTAATTTAAGAGAGAGATGTTGGTTCTTTTTTAATCAATTATTTTGGGCATTTAAATTTGATCGACATGTAATAAGATGTGATGGTTCTTTCTTAAAACCAATGACTAGCCTCCCTAACCAAAACCTCTGATCTGTTATAGAAGACATTTGAGACTTGATATCATATTGATTTCCCTGCAAGTGGAAAAAAAAAAGTGAAAACATGGAGGTATGAGAAATAAAGTGAAACATTGATTTTCAAATAAAGTGAAAAAAAAATCGGAAAAAAGTGAAAAATTCTCACGGCCAAACGGATCCTAATAATAGAAGGTATGAGAAAATGCCAGCATGGCCTAAACTATTATTTATTGCTGGATTTTTTGTCATAATTGAGACGTTAGTAACAAAGATAACAAGTTGTTTGTTGCTGAATTCACGCATCCACGGTACAAAGATTTTGATGCATCACCTAGAATCGAGACCTAGAGAAAGTTCATGCAATTGACGTTTACATGAGAATTAGACAATTAGTAGTAGATGCAATTAATTTAGGACTTGTTTATTGCTAAATTGATGATTTGTCATAATCGAGACTTTAGTAATCTAGTTGTTTGTTGTTGAATTCACACATCCACGGTACTATGATTTTGATGCATCACCTAAAATTGAGACCTAGAGAAAGTTCATGCAATTAAAATATGACTTTTACATGAGAATTAGACAATTATTACTGGATGACTGAAAAAACAAGCATGGCCTAAACTATAGTTTATTGCTAAATTGTTTGGCCGGCCATGATAAAGTTGTTTTTCTAATTAATTTATTAAGTACACTTGCATTATGAAAAGAATTTGCTCTTTGTGATTTTCATCATTTAAACTAGCAGAATAGCGTTTGGCGAGTTTCATAATTACTTATACAACTATTGGAAAAGAAAAGGAAATTTAACCATAATATAGGATAAGAGAACTTTTACTTTGATTTCTTTCAATATGCAGAGGAATCAGTGCTGATTCATACAACGATTCGTTTTATTTTTGTGTGCATGTGATCAATAAAAAGATTCAAGCTTTGTCATGTTAATTACTCCTAGTTGTTACTGGTCAGACTTAATAAAAATAAAGAAAAATGCAAACCTGGATGATGACTGCAACTTTGAGTGAGCAAGAGAGCAAAAAATGTAAGGAAGAAATTTTAATACAAATTATAACTTTGTTATATACGATACTTAAAATGCTATCAAGATTCCTATTGGGTGTTTTTATGCTGAGCATTTACATGTGTTCACACAAGGAAAAATTGACCAGATTAGGAAGACTTGAGAGGAGAATATTACAAAATATGATCCTTATAGTTGGGTAGATCTTCAACAGTCCATCAATTATGCTCCTGAGCAGTCCTTTAAGTTTGCAAAAACAAATATTTTTTGTCTTCCTCAAATATTTAACAAACGCGTTAGATTTGACAAAACTGTGAAAAGAACAATAATGTAAACAGAAAACTCAAAAAGTCCTATCAAATTTTAGAAACTGCAATAGCAAGAAGTCAACCATACATCAGAAGTAGAAAAAAAAAAGAACAAGAACCGCACCAGACACTAGAAATAAACAAAAAATGTACCTGCAAATGTGAGTTTTCGTTAAAACTTTTTTCACAATTCTCGTTAAATCTAACAATCATTGTTTGTTAAATATTTATATAAACACTAAAAATTCTAGTAACTTTTATTATTTTAAATCAGAATTGCTCAAGAACATATTTAAGAAACTATTTTAAACTTAATCTCAAACATAAAGGACTAAAATTTTGTAATTTTCTTGAGTTTTGAGAGAGGTGTTGGATCTTTTTTAACCAATTGTTTTAGGCATTTAAATTTGGCCGGACATGTCATAGGTGTGATGGGTCTTTCTTAAAATCATTGACGTGCCTCCCACTGAATATTGAATATAAAAAAAATCATCACAGTTCCCACTTGAAATAATAAATTAGAAAGGTTAATAAGCCAAAAAAAGCTAGTAATAAAGGTAAGAAGTTGTTTGTTATTTACCAAAAAAAAAAAAGTTGTTTGTTGCTGAATTCACATCCACCTGAAATAATAAATTAGAAAGGTTAATAAGCCAAAAAGACTAGTAATAAAGACAACAAATTGTTTGTTGCTGAATTCACACATCCACGGTGCTATGATTTTGATGCATCACCTGAAACATTGAGAATTAGACAATTAGTAAAAGACAAAAAGCTAGCATGGCCTAAACTATTTTTTATTTGCTAAATTGTTTGTCATAACGGAGACTTTAGTACTCCCTTCGGATCAAAAAGAGTGTTCACGTAGTCATTTGCACGCCCCTTAAGAAAATACTAACTCTTAGAATAAATCGGTAATTTTACTAAACTGTCAATAGGTATTTGACATTTGATCACATAGCACTTAATAGAAGCAAATTTGAAAAAATAAAGTTATTTTTTTCTTGATTTGATAAGTGGACACTCTTTTTTATCCGAAGAGAGTAATAAACTTCAGGAAGCAAATAGTGGATATAGAACTATTGGGCCCAACAATCAGTACCTTCGAAAGGAAGTTTCAAATTATTAGACCTTCTAGGTCAGGATCAACTTTTTTAGCAATAAAGGAAGCTTCAATTTTTTTATTCTCAATTCTTGATGTTGAGTCTAGTTGTTCATGCGATGCAAATGCTTTTCGTGTTGTTTCATTTAGGGTGTGTTAGAATGTTTTCCAGAAAAAAGAAGTGAGTTTCTTATTTATTTTCTCGTGTTTGGCACGTAAGCAAAAAATATTACTCCTTCTGTCCCTATTTATGTGATACACTTCTTTTTAGTCTGTCCTAAAAAGAATGATACATTTACTCCTTTGACAATAATTTAATTTTAAATTTTATCTTCTACGCTTAACTAGATGATTTATAAACACACAAATGTCTTTGACTTATTTTAAACCTTAACATTTAAAAGTCTTCATTTATTTCTTAAACTCCGTGACCAATCAAACTATATCACATAAATTGAGACGGAGGAAATATCCTAAAAGCATTTGTATATAATCTAGACAAATACTATTGTAGGTGGAGTGGAGGTAGGGGTGCTAGGGATGGGGACCACGGGAGTCGATGTGAAGATGAGGTGTGTTGGAGATATGCTCAGTCAACAACTCAATCAAACAACAAAGGTATGCTCCGATCCTCACTTGTCGGAGCCGAGGGTACGGGCAAAGTATAATGGTAAATTTGCCCATTTTCTTGAAGAATAGAGATAATTTTTGCTCTCGTGGGTATTATTTCTTTGTTTTTGTCTTTCATCACATATTTTTCAGGTACAACTCTTGACATGACTTACTTTAAATGTTTAGCTTCACTTTAGATAAGAAACTACTAAGTAAACATAGATTTAATTTTCTTGAAGTATATACCAAAAGAAATAATTAAAGTAGAGTTTGTGTAATATTACATCTTCAGGGTAAATAATTTATACACTATCAAGTCATATTTATCTGTTGTAGCAAAAATGTCATTAAACTATTAAAAATAGGATAAAAATGTCTTCGATGGTTGCGAGCTGGTTAATTATATCGCTATGCCGTTAACGAACCTGCAAATCTCATGTATTCCATTTTAAAATTTTATTTTTTTTGCTGTGATGGACTCCACCTTAGAACTCGAACTCTAATCTCAACAAAAGACAAAAAAAAAAAAAAAAAAGGTGAAAGAATGATCTCTCACGCTCTAAAAGAAAGTGTCATACACACACTATGGCAGTTCATCAAATTATGTCTAATTGCCACGATTTTGCTTGAATTCAGGTGTTCAATAAGTACTAGTTCGAGTTTAGGTGCTAAATTTAAAGTATCCGATAAGTTTAACGCCCATATATAAATTTGGCCTTAATTAAATGTAGAGAAAGATACTGAAAAATGTAATCAGTTATTGGATTTTGCGTAAACCTAAGAGAAGAAGCACATGCACTCCACCTAAGTATTGAGATATGCTAAATAAGGATATAATAATCACTTTCAATTTTTTTAATGTTGAGGTGTGCATATCCTGAGGAATTGAGATAATATTTTAACCCTGGCTACTGCAGCATTATTGATCTTGTGTTTCGTGTTGTCTCAAAAGATTTTTTATTTTAACATAGTGTTCATGACCAATGCAAATCTGACAAAATTGCAGAATCCCATTAATAAATTAAAGAGAAGATGGCGAGATGAGAGGAATTTTTAAAATTTAAAAATTTAGAAAGCGGGTTGGTGTGGGAGATCATTTAAAAACAAAAAGTGTCAAATCGATAATGCAATAAAAAAATTTATGTTTAGTTTTTGGTACAGAAATGTCATTGAACTATTAAAAATAGGAGTTTTTGGTACAGAAAGCCATTGAACTATTAAAAACGGGATAAATATCTTAAGTCCTGCGCCAAAATGACTTGTTTTTGGAGCTAATAGACAAAAATAGGATGCGTTTTTTTTTATACCGAAACAAAATACTGTTCCGGTCCGGATATCGTTGCATTTCGCTATACCTCTAGCGAAATGTAACAAATATTTATTTTTTTTGCATTTCGTTTATATTCCAACGAAATAGGACAATTTTTTATTTTTTTTTGTATTTCGTTCATATACCAATGAAATGGGACAAAATTTATTTTAAAATATGAACGAAAAACCCCTTTTTTTTTTTACCGTTTTCTGCTCTCCACATCGCTGTGGTTTTAGTTTTACTTTTTTGTACATTTCTGTTGGTTCAATCAGTTTCAGACGAGCATTGAATAGTCGTTAAAATAATATCTTTTACATTTCGTGACTTATAGCCTGTTTGGCCAAGCTTATTTTTTCTCCAAAAGTACTTATTATCAATAAGTGTTTATTTTAAAAAAAGTGAGGTATTTGGCCAAGCTTTTGGGAGAAAATAGTGTTTTTGGGGAGTAGGAGAAGCAATTTTTCAAAAGCTAAAAAAATAGTTTTTGCCCAAAAGCACTTTTTTGAAAAGTACTTTTGAGAAAAATACACTTAGAAGCACTTTTTAAAAGTTTGGTCAAACACTAATTGCTGCTCAAAAGTACTTTTTAAATTAATTGGCCAAACACAAACTGCTTTTAGTCAAAAGTACTTTTTTGATACTTTTCAAAATAAGCTATTTTTATAAGCTTGGCCAAACAGGCTATTAATTTGCGAAATTTTTTACTTTTCTCCGTTTATAAATATTGTGCTATCTTTACCTATGATATATCCTTCGTCTTTCAATTTTCTTTTATCCATCTCATATCTTTCATATATTGTTTTTCTCTTATCTGTTTCATATCCTTCAACTTTTATTTTTTCTCTCATATATTTCATAAAAGATGACGGAAACTCATGTCAAAGTGTATTTATTTTGGGGTGGTGAAGTTGTGTATGAAGCAGATTCGGTTAGATATAGCCGTGGTCCTGAAATAGGGCAAAGGTTTCCAATTTCCCTAAAATATGATCGTCTGCAACGCGTCTTAAGGAGTAAAATGTTCGTAAATGATCCTGAACTTTCGGTGGTTATAATCGGACGATGTCCAAGTTCATTTACAGCTGATGGTTCACCAATTTATGGTGAGATGCCAATTACGGATGATGAATCTTTATCGTCATTGCTTCGTTGTCCTGAGATTCTTAAAAATCACATATGCATAGCGGCGCTTGACATGTATGCTATAGTTTAATGCTCTACCCAGGTTGAAGTACCGACCGACAATGAGTTCGATTTTGGAGGTACTACCTATCTCCTAAGTTTGAATATTGGTTTTCCAACGGGTATAGTTCAACAACAAACAATTGTAGGATTTGGTAGTCAGTCAAATGATACAACTAATTATGGTACACGGATTCCTTTTCTTTTTACATGGATAAGTCAAATCCAATTTTTTTTTAAGAATCTTGTCAGTAGCTTTCATTTTTTTTTACTAGGAAACGGATTCCATTGTTTATTTTTTTTACAGGGACAAGTCAAATTCATTTTTTTTAAGAATCTTGTCAAAAGCTAAAAAATTGGCTTGGAAAGTCAAATCCATTTTTTTAGCATGGACAAGTCAAATCCCAATTTAATTACACCATATCTAGGGAAAAAGTTATGTTTGGTTGTTATACTAGCTTGCATTCACAAAAATATTATTAGCGTTGTTCCTGACACTGACGAAGATTAGAATATTTAGATTAATAAGATATCGTTTATATTTTTAATGAAGTCAGATTTATTTACTTGAAATTCAAATTGAATTAACATTGAAAAATGAAAAAGGTACAAATACAACACTTAACTAGCCGACATAATAACGGAAAATGCTTATGGAAAATCATCTTCATCAGACATTTCGCAGTCCGAGTTCCAATTAGGGGTAACATATAACCCCAATATGTGTCCCTCCAAACGCAACCATCGCAAACGCATCCTATTATTTTCTTCGCGAATGCGGTTCAAAGTAAGATTCAATTCTTGGGGTGATGTGAGCGGCGTGCCTATTGCACAGCGTTTTGGACGATGTAGGCCACGACTTCTTAAATCGGTCTCAATATTATGAGCTTCATCCAGGCGGTAGTTATATTCTCTCCTCATCTTGCTAATGTATTGTCTATTGCACCAATGGGTGGCCATCCACGGGAATGTCATATAAGACCTCGACATCCTACAGGGTGATGGCATATTCGTCAGTCCGCATATGAAATGTATGCATCTCTGGACGCCATCTCTCAATAAGTACAGTGATGATTCCTTCATCATACTGCACATTACCTACTGCTAAAACTCCCCCAAATTCACACCTCTCAAAGTAATTAAGGATGCGATTATGTAAAGGGTGTTGCCTCACGTGATTCCAAAATTCATGATTCGCACGACGTATAGTTAAATACGCGTTCTGTTTAGTCAATTTTCCATCCCACAAAGCCTGGGATCGATGTTGTTGCTGGAGTATTAATAAATCATAGTTTTCTGGACCTGGATGTGCAGTGACTTTGGGGCGATCCATACCTATAAAATTGCAACCCCAAGCCACTGTTGTTAGAATAATTGACAACACATTACACAATTGTTTACTATATATTCAATGGGAAACTCAACAAAGGTCAAACTATAAGATATATTATCACGTGAGAAAAGAAAAAAAATTAATAAGAGTACAACTGTCAAAAAATAATTGCAGTTCCCTATGTGGTCAATGAAATGTAATTAAACTTTTGGTCAAGCTCATAATTAATTGCCATAATAGTATTAATCTTACCTATAACTACTTCTTTTCTATTTAAAACTGTCACGCCCCGAACCTGGGCCTGGACGTAACACGGCACCCGGTGCCTGACTGCATGTGACCGAGCGAACCAACTGGCTGGCTGAATCAACAAGTGATATCAAAGCATAACTGAATGTGGAAATAACTAAACACATGCTGATATACTAGATGTCTGACTGAAATCATAATGCGGAAATACTTAGACAAGCTGAAATATTTGAACGTAGCCAACATGGCTTAAACCAAAACAACTGAACAACTGCCAACAAGGCTAACACAATAAATATCTTACTGTCTGAACTGTGTCTATGAAGCCTTTAATGAATACAAAAAGGTAATTATCTAGAAAGCTGTGAGAACTGCATGACTGATATCGCCCAGAAGGAAACTGGGGCTCATCGCAGTAGCTGATACGAACACTCCTAAGTAGTTGGATCGTCAACCTGTACGTCGTTACCTGCATCGCGAGATGCAGGCCCCCAAGCAATAGAAAGGGACATCAGTACATTGGAATTGTACTGGTATGTAAAGCAACTGAAGCAATAAAATACTGTAACTGAAACTGAAACTGAACTAAACAGGAAAGCAAGAAGCTGAAGTACTCCCTGTTATGGATGAAGAATCACCTGTAAAACTGTAAATGTAACTGTGGCCTAGGGCCCAAATAATGTGCACAAAAACTGTGGCCTCTGGCCCAAGCAATACGTATGCATAAACTGTGGCCTAGGGCCCAAAAATACAAGTACAGGTGTTCAACATTAACAATTTACAAAACTGAGACCGGCTATAGCTGATAGCATGATAACTGTTTCTGATTATGGGTCTCTTGCAAATAACTGGTTATACACTGACTGAGACTCATGTGATAATAATGCATAAGTCTATAAGGATTACGTGCTGAGTTCATGATGTTCAAAGTGATAACCATGAACGAATTCTGTAATTGCAATCCTAGAAGATAGCAGTTCTATATCATATCATGAAACTAGAGCTAACTATATTCTTAGTCAAATTGCTGACAAGTATGAAGAATGAGGCGTAGGGAGAATCATGAACATTCCCTAACGTAGATAGTTAGCCTCACATACCTTAATTCCAGCCTTTGAGCGTAATACAATGTTCGTCACCCCTTTCAACTTTGATTTATATCAATACAAGTCAAAGGGATTCTATATTAGCAATAATATTCATGCTTTGGTCATCTAAGCATTTTACAAACACTTGGTGGACATGAAGCTCCACAACCCTCATTAATGGTGTTTTCTTCACCAAATCCCCATTCTATTACTTCTAGATAATTCTACAATCTCAATTAGATGTAATTAACATCATTCTTCATCACCCATATGAATACAACAATCCCAAGTCAACAATCCAACAACTCTAGCATAGTTCATATAATTCTCTTCATCAAACCCAATTATTATTCTCCCAAGAATTCATCAATTCATAACTATAAATGATTAGGGAGTAGAAACATTACCTTTTATGAGTAGTCACCACGAAATCAACATCCCCAAGTTCGATTTTTAGCTTAGAATGACGGCAACAACTTGTACTACACTTTATCCTTCACGAGCCTTGGGATTCGGGGCCTTCAACTTGGTTGATTCTCTACTTTCTCTCTATAATTCTCCTCTCTCTCCCTTTATCTCTCTAAAATCTGAAAATATGGAGGAAATGGGGCTGCTAGGGTTAACATTTCCCTTAAATACCAAGGGGAAATGGGTTTGACCCAACTTGAAATGGGGTTGGGACCTTTCTGTCTTAAAATTTCCATATCTCCCTATCCCGATTTCACATGTAGGCTCACTACCTATGGTTGGAAAGGTATTTCAATTATCTACAACTTTAGTTCTTTGAGTTTTCCTAAATTCCCAATTTATAATAGGGTTATGGCCTCCCGAAGTCAGGTGACCCGAAACGTACTTACGGACCAAGATACGCCCCATGTTACGGTCCCGTAACTCGAAGGACGGACCGTAACTTGGTGAAAATTTCCAGTGAGGTTCTGGAAATTTTTGGTGTGTTACGGCCCACTGTTACGGCCCGTAACACGTGTTACGGCCCGTAACAGTGACCGTAACTCAGGTGAAATTTCCAGCGAACAGGCTTCAGTAAAATGGGCATAACTCTTTGCACAGATGTCCGTTTGACCCCCATAATATACCGTTGGAAATCTATTTCAAAGGGATACAACTTTTATCAAGGAAGTTTTCCCAAATTCTAAATTAATAAAGGGGTTATAATCGTTGGAAGTAAGACCTTCTATAAACTCACTTGCAAACATGCCTTGTAGAGTGGCTTCCAACTTTTCTTTGCCCAAAGACATTTCTTATGACTTAATTGGTTTTCAAAACACTTACTATAACCCTCATATTGGTTCCATTATATTATCATCTTATGAGTCAAACTTTAGCCAGAAGCTACAAGGTGTTACAATATCTCCCCCTTGGGATCATTCGTCCTCGAATGATAAACGTTCGGGGTTCTACAAAAATTTCGCCAGAGTTTCCCCTGTAATAAGGTACTACCAACCTGTCACAACAACCCATAATATCATTGCCTCACAGGGCTACATCACAATATCACTATAAATTGGCCACACACGACCCAAAACATGAAAAGAAAGCTTACATACCTCAAAATCTTGGAGCTTCATCATAACTCTCTTCTGCTGGCTGAAACAAGTGAGGTTACATGGATTTCATATCCTCCTCGGCTTCCCATGTAGCCTCCACAACTTTCTGACTCCTCCACAGGACTTTCACTGAGGCTACTTCCCTAGTTCTCAACTTGCGAACTTGACGATCAAGAATGGCTACGGGGATCTCCTCATAGGTCAACCCATCCTTAACTGTTATAGTATCAGTAGAAACAACCAACGATGGGTCTCCTACACACTTCCTCAACATGGACACATAAAATACGGGATGTACATCAGCCAAGTCTTGTGGCAACTCAAGTTCATAAGCCACTAGACCGACCATTCGTAGAATTCCGTAAGGTCCAATATATCTGGGACTTAGCTTCCCTTTCTTGCCAAATCTCATGACACCTTTCATAGGTGAGACTTTAAGGAACACCCAATCATCAACTGAAAATTCTAAATCCCTTCGTCTCACATCTGTATAAGACTTCTGGCGACTTTGAGTCATTTTTAAACGCTCATGTATTAACTTGACTTTATCCATAGCCTGATAAACCAAATCTTGTCCTAACAACTCTGCTTCACCTACTTCGAACCAACCAATTGGTGATCTGCACCTTCGCCCATACAGAGCTTCAAATTGTGCCATCCTAATACTAGCATGATAACTGTTATTATAAGAAAACTCAATGAGTGGTAAGTGATCATTCCAATTACCTTTGAAATCCAAGACACATGCCTTCAACATATCCTCCGATGTCTGAATAGTACGCTCTGCCTGACCATCTGTTTGTGGATGAAAAGTTGTGCTGAGGTTAACCTTGGTACCCAATCCTTTCTGAAAGGATTTCCAGAAGTTCGCTGTAAACTGAGCACCACGATCTGAAATAATGGACACTGGTGTCCCATGCAATCTGACAATCTCATTAACATACAGCTTGGCATAATCTTCTACTGAATCTGTGGTTTTGACGGGCAAAAAGTGTGCTGACTTAGTAAGCCGGTCAACGATCACCCAAATAGAGTCATGTCTCCTAGCTGAACGAGGTAAACCTGATACAAAATCCATATTGATCATTTCCCATTTCCAGACAGGAATATCAATATTCTGAGCCAAGCCACCAGGCCTCTGGTGTTCGGCTTTCACCTGCTGACAGTTCAGGCACTTAGCTACAAAATCGGCCACATTCTTCTTCATATCATTCCACCAGTAAATCTCCTTAAGATCATGATACATCTTAGTGGAACCTGGGTGAATGGAATACCTGGAATTGTGAGCTTCTGACATGATTCGCTCTCTGAGCCCATCTACATCTGGGACACATAATCTACCTCGGTACCTCAAGGTACCATCATCTCCCCCTTGTTCGAAAGCCGTCGTCTTATGCTTGTGAATCCCCTCTTTCAGCTGCAACAAGTAGGGATCATTAAACTATTTTTCCTTGACTTCAACGATTAAAGAGGAAAGAGCTCTATTCTGAACAACCACACCACCATCCTCGGAGTCCAAAAGTCGAACTCCAAGATTGGCCATACGGTGAACTTCCTTTGTCATAACTCTCTTATCCACGTCCGCGTTGTTATATCCCGTATTTTTGAACGTCGGATTATTTGTAAGCTGAGGTGGGGCCCACACGTCAAGATTTTTTTGGGACATGTGACAAATTATATGAATCACATATGTGAAGTTAAACACAACTCAAGAAGGACCCTTGGGCCAAATCAAAGTGGAAGTCCTCCAAACGAATATTTTTAAGAAAACATTTTCGGGTGACCTGACTTTGGGGGGCAAAAACGGTATTATAAGTTTGGAATTTGGAAAAATACCAAGACATAGAAGTTGTAGATAATTTAATTAGCTTTCCAACCATAGGTCGTGGGTTCCCAGGTGACGTCGGTACAAGGAGATATGGACGTTTTAAGGTCAAAAGGTCAGTGGGCTAGGCCCAACTCGGGACCAACCGGGTTAGGCCCAAAAAAAAAGAAAAAGAAAATTTAGGCCCAAAAGGAGGGCTGGCCGGCCATGTATGGCCAAGCCCACCAAAATTTTAATTAAATTTCCATGTGCTTAAATTAATATAAGGATCATTATCCTTAGAAACTTCAAGAAAGTAAGACAAGGAGAAAAATAAGAACAAGAAGAGCAAAGACAAGGCCATGCCCTTCAATTTTTGCCCCTTTGAAATCTTCCTCCAAAAATTATTATCTTGTGGTTTTCCTACTAAATTAAGGGTCCTTTACAACTTGGTGTAATTATTTTGGAAGAAAGAGCACTTGTTTCTTCAAGTTGACAACTTGGTCAAGTGAAGAAGATTGTAGAAAAAGGTAAGAATTAATTCCTTTTTATTATGTTATGAAGGTTGGTTTATGTTGTAGTATGTAGAAATGAGTAGAATTTATGGAAATATGGAAGTTTACAAAGTGGGTTTGCATGTGTGCATGTGTATGTAAGGTTGTATAAATAAGATGAGTTGAATTTTATGTTGTATTCTAGTTGTAGTTGTGGTGGACCTTATATTGGAAATGGAAGAAAATGGTTCAAGTTGGCATGGAAAATTATTGGAAATAGTTCTAGGAAATTATGTGATTTTAATGAAGTTTTTATGTAATTATGGAAGTGGAGTTCTAAATGTGAATTATTATGTTAGTTGGTGAATTTGGAAGGATAATAGTCCATATTGGCATGAAAGATTGGTTGTTAAGTGGTTATGAGAAGTTTTGTGATTTTATGGTAGATTTATGTAATTATGAAAATGAAATTGTTAAGGTGCAAATTATGATTATGGTTGATGAAATTGAAAGATGGAAATATGTTATGAATATGTAGATTGAAGATTAGAAGTTTTGGATGGATTATGGTTTTGGTGGAAAGTTTGTATATTTTGTATATCTTATGAATATTTTTTAGAAATGATATGAAATGCTTCCGAATTATATTGTAATGATCTTGATTAGTAATGAATGTAAAAACATTGAGATTGGTTTGGAAATGTGAAGTTGGAATGAAAGTTATTGCACTATGTTGGAAAGAGGACTAGTTATGTTATATTGTGTTGTGTAGTGATTGTTGTTGTTATTGATGTTGTTGTTGGTATGGTTGTTGATATTTGAGCCGAGTTAAATCTCGGGGATGTTGTATATACAGGGGAGATGCTGCCCAAATTTTTGTAGACAAGTATTGGTTAAGATTGAAATCTTAAAGCCTTACAATTAACATTTGGTAATTGTGACCAAATTGTAGATTTTGGCGAACTTGAAACTTGATTTTGGAGACGTGTATGAAGCGGAAAAGGTATGTAAGGCTTCACCCTTCCTTCTTTGGCATGTCTTAGACATAATAGGGTGGATACGAGCCTCGGGGACAATCCTATTCCTAGAAATCCGAGTTTGAAGTTGACCCTTTTTCATTCAGTAGAATTGAATTAAATATTGTATGAAATGTTGAAAAATTGCCTAAACATCTAGAACTTGCACAAATAGGACCCGACTACCTTAAAACTCTCACAAGTGACGTCATGAAATGTAACGTATGTAAATCGTGTACGCCACCTCATTTGACCCGAGGTGGGCCCGTTATTCCCGGATTTTCTTAATTGTTTCGTTTATCGAACGATAAGTATTGTAACTATTCTAATCAGAATATTTTTGTGATGATTATGACGAACATGATTTCATAGTTGAAAATCTCGAATTATGGACTCAATATGAACATGAGAAAATAGAGTTAGTTCCTAATCCTCAATCTTATTTCTTTGAACATGATTCTACTTTCTAAAGACTTCAAGAATACAAGTTGACACCTTATGAGGTTTGTGATCTTATTATATGTCTTCTCTTAATACTACTCTTCATTTATAGTCTTGCCTTATAGTACTAGTTCCTCCAAGGCGAGACAAAGTGATCATGGTTATTCCATAAGATAATCGGAGGCTACCGACCTTATGTCACTCCGATACGGACATGATTTCCTTTGGGCTCTAATGCATGCTGCTTATATGTTATAAGTATATGTACATGTATATGGGGAAGATTGGGAAAGGGAAGGCACTATAGACGCATAGCCACCTGATCAGTTGGAGTATGATACGTAGTATCGTCCCGGACGCGGGATATATGGCTAAATGGATCGGAGCCGACGCCTCAGCAATATGATATGTTCTATTTTCTATATATATGATGAGAAATGTCTTCCTAAGAAAGTAAAGTAATATATGTATATGGTCCGGGCTGCACGTTCCGCGGCAATATGTTATAGTATATGCACATATTGATCGGGTTGCACGTTCCGCAGCGCTAAGCATGCATGGTATCCGCCAAAGGGCACTTATATGTACAGGTTATTTTTCTACTACATGACATGCTTTATATCTCTCTTATGTCATTATCCCTGTTCTATATTTTCCATATATTAATATTATTCATGCCTTACATACTCGGTACATTACTCGTACTGACGTCCCTTCTTGTGGACGCTGCGTTTCATGCCACGCAGGTGAACAGGCAGACAGGTTTGGCCCCTAGGAGCTCTATCGGCGGTATATTGGCAGCGCTCCAATCGTTCCGGAGCCTCAGTTTCTTGGTACTATTTTGTGTACATATTCGGGCACGGCAGCACTCGGCCCTTCTTATGTATATATGTACTATGTTTAGAGGCTCGTAGACAGATATGTATAATTAGATGTGTTCTAACGTTGGTTGTCCCCGTTGATGTATATTAAATTAGTAAAGTTTATTAGTACATGCTTATAATAATGTTATTAGTGATAATGCAAAAAAAAAAAAAAAAACGGTATAACTCATGTGGCCCACTTAGTAGTAAGAGTATGACACGAGCTAAGGGGTGCTCGGTACAAGTACCGGGTACCCGTCGCGGCCCCTAGTCGGGTCGTGACACGCGTGGGCTAAACTTCCCATGGAATGCCGACTAAGAGCATCAGCTACTACATTCGCTTTTCCCGGATGATAGAGAATATCAACATCATAATCCTTAAGCAATTCGAGCCATCTCCTCTGTCTAAGATTCAGCTCCCTTTGCTTGAAGATATACTGTAGGCTTTTATGATCTGTGAAAATATCAACGTGCACTCCATACAAATAATGACGTCATATCTTAAGTGCAAAAACTACAACTGCCAACTCTAAGTCATGAGTCGGATAATTCTTTTCGTGAACCTTGAGCTGACGAGATGCATAAGCTACAACCTTACCATGCTGCATTAAGACACATCCGAGATCAACTCCCGAAGCATCACTGTTGACACCCAATTTTGTCCCGCCTCTCTTCCGAAATACCTATTTACGCTTCTAATATTTTTGGCAAATTAAAAAAAAAAGATATTTATATTTTTTCTATAATTATTAGATTATTATCAATATCAGTGTTTCATTATTCTATTACAGTTACTAGCTATTATTAATATCATTAGTTCAAATACGAACCCAATTCACCTCCAATATTTTCGGATTAACCCAAAACAATTTTTTCATAGCCCACTACCCATTTTTATTCACCCCAGCCCAAATAATTAACCAATATTTCGGACCAGCCCATTCTTTATTTTTGCCCAGCCCATTATCCATTAAACCCGATCCAGCACAAAAAAGGGACCCGACCCGTTTCTTAATTAAATGAAAACAGGTAGGGTTCCTTTTCATTTTTCTCTTTTTCATCTCCGCATACACCAACTCCCCCCCCCCCCCCCCCCCCCCCCCCGGCTCCCTTCTCTCCTTCTCCCTCCTTTCTCCCTCATTTCCCCCCACGTTGCCACTGCCACCCCCACTTCTTCCTGTTCCCCACGCTCACTGTCATATCCATCTCTTCCTGTCCCCCACGCCACTGTCGCCTCCACCTCCCCCTGCTCCCTGCTCCTCTCTCTCTTCTAGTCAAACGAAAAGCCCTGAAATTTCCCTATAAGTACTCACTTTTCATCCAGTTAAAGGGAGGATTTTTTTGATTGGTGAAACCCCCCAAGAACCTGGAGGATTTTTTCGATTCATGAAATTCCCCAAGAACTAGGTCTTCTTTTCAGTAACAGAAATCCCCTCAAAATTTTTAGTTCTTTTAATTGCTTCAAATTCCCGTGGAAAATTACTAAGTCTTCATCAGTTTTGATCTTGTTTCGATATTCATTCGAAAAGAGAAAATTATTCCGGTTCCCTTTTTATTCCTACGATCGATTCGAATCTGAGCATCGCAATCTCGGAGTTGGTAGTGTTCGAATAGATATCGAAACCTTCGCCCCACTTCGCTGCACCCGAAGAAGGTCAGCATACTTCCTTCCTTTAGTAAATTTTTAGCATTTTATTTGTTTTTGTTTATCTGTACTAAGTTAATTAGTTATGATAAGTGTTAGTACGAATCAGGCATATATACGTTAAGTGTTAGTCTTGTTTGGTTATATTGTCCTAATTGCTAACTTTAGTCATGTTAAAGAGCATTTTAATTCCTACTTACATGCTAATATCAATTTAGGTTTCTTGGGATTTAAGCATGCTAAATGATTAGTTTAATCAGCACTATGCCCGTTTTAGCTCATGTTTCATATATCAATTAGTTTAAAGTCTCGGTTAGCTGCATTTCTCTATCATTTTGTTTAATGATTCAATCCCCTGTTATGTTGAGAATATGATGTTAGTAGTAATATCTCCCCTGTTAGACTTCATGTGTGTTTTAATCCACTAGTAGTGACTGTTGCTGCATATTTAAGGGTTAATGTTAGGTATGCACGTGATTGATAATTCACATAGATTGGATTTGATGTTTCTAAAGAAAATGGAGATAGTTCCATGATAGTTCAAGTAAAAAATGAGTAGGCTATCATTGGTGTAGGTTTGTGTTTGTGTACAACCTGTATGTTTCCAGAGTTACTTTGTTTGCCTGAACTAGGAATTGACTAAGCTGTGTCAAGGTGATTATATGTTTATCTTAGGCTTCAACAATTCTTAAGCATCCTGGAAGCCAGATAATCCACAGCTATAACTATGCATATGTGTGATATAAATTGATGAAACAGACTTCCTATGGTCATTAAATATACAATCTGTTTGCTGCCAGTTTCCCCTCCTTTGCTCATGCTTCCTTATTCTGTTAACTTATATGTTGCTTTAAATACTCTGTAGGATCCTAGGAGAGCACTGTTTTCTTTCTTTTTCTTTAAATCTGGTTTAAATGAGAAGCTTGTATCATAGCCTGAATTAGTAAGTGCTGGATTTGAGGAACTAAAATGAGTTTTAAGTCTGTGGTTACTTCATCATAGGGGATTTATGTCTACTTTGTCTTTCCTACTTATGTCGAGACTTTCATTAAGGCTAAATCACTTAGTTTAAATGTTCACCTGCTTACAGATCTGTAATGAGTCTGCCTAGATTCTTACAGAATCTTCATTGATGGTTGAATAGCTGGACTTATTTAGCAGTCATTTGGCTTGAACTGTTTTGAATATTTCCCTGTAATTGAATGTTGTATCGTGGATATGGATTCTCTGTTAATTTGTTATTTGGAACTTTCATGTAGTTAGAGATATGTCTTCAGGAATATTTAAACATAAGATCTGCTTTAAATCACACATGATGTCTCTGAATCACTTGGCTTAGCTATTTGCAGAACTATTTGGAACTTGTTTGTATTCTTTGTCTATATGTTGTTATGATTCACCTGGCATCATAATCTAAAAGAAACTTTGACAAGTTCCCCAGATACCCTCTTGTGTGAACTTACACTGCATAGACTCAACTTGTGTAACTGTGTGTGTCCAAGTAACTTGAGTATTACTTTTCCTTCATTGCTTGAGTCTAAACCTATCTGAAACTATGATTTCTTACTTAAAAATGGCACCCGAGGTCCTTCATGTGTTTAAACTGTCTCACCTTCTTAACTACATATACACATGCCATCTAAATTAAAAATTATTGTCTTAAACTGAACCTTTTCCTATCTAACTACTATTGAAAGCCTTAAGGTCCTGCTGGTTTCCCATAATCGCAGTGTATATGTTGTGTGCTTTGTGATCATTTATGCCTTGTGTTTTTACATTTCTGCACCTGTAGCCATTCATTCAAAGCTTTGCATAACCTGTAGCTCCTCAACCTCCTTTGTTGAGCCTCACACTTATAGAACTTAACTGCTTGAATCTTGTATGCTGTCCTTTCAATATTGACAATTCTCTCAATTTGCATTACTTGAATTTTTGGCATTTTTTATGAGCTCTAACTTACCAAAACTAGCTATTGAAGTCTCTTACCTGTTAAACCATTCATTCATCTCAACATCTAGTCTTTTTCACTTAATGTTCTTGAACTATATGAGATTCTCATGAATTCCCCTACCCTAATTTGGATTTCATCAGTTTGAACACGACCATACTCTCAATCCTGGGCATTTTTTCGGTACAGATCAGTTGAGATTTGGTTTGAATTAGAAAAACCAGTCTGTCTGTAACTGCTGTCCCCCCATTTATGACATAAAATGCTTTGTGTTCTGTTCGTTTACCCCTGATTTAAGTATTATCGTAGGCTATAAAACTGCAGTTATTTATATACGTTGAAGCTGTTTTAATTAAGACACATGATACGTGACTATCCGAGGTTCTATCCACGTCTGAGTATTGTCTCGCTTAGATCGTAATTTGTCGTGCCTGAATCATACATACGTGTGTATGTTGCTGGTATACCTTCGCTGAAATGCATTAGATATACACAGAATATACATAATCTACTGGTCTGTTTTGAATTTATATTTTTCATGGCCGACCTGTTGAATTTGTATTTTTACATCTTCGTCGATTAGATACTAATCCTTTTCCTTTTCATTTTATGCATGACCATCGCATACGAGTCCGAGGGACTCGTCTTCTTCCGCATTTGGTGTTGGGCTAAAAGCCCAACATGACTCCTCTCTCTGTCAGCCCCGTCAGCTGTGCAAAAAATGATTCTAGGCCGAGGCCCATAACAGCAGCAACAGATTTGCAGCAGTGGCCCCTGGAAAATGGGCCAGATCCATTCAATTTTCTTCCCCTCTAAATTATTTTATTGTTGTATATTTTTATCTGCTTTGTATGACTAACCTTGTCTTATTTTATTTTCTTGACTTAGATGAATCCTAATGAATTAGTAGGTTTAGTTTTAGTAATGGGTAGATAGTTTAAGGAAGACTGAAATTAATTCCATAAGTTTTATTCTCTTTTTCTCATGTTAAAACTATTTATAATGTCTAATATTTATTTTTATTCGGAATAATTGATTTGCAAAAATGGCATGACTATATATTTTAAGTAAGGGGAATCATATTTTATTCTTGCTATCATATACATTTCAAACGTCACTAATATGCAAATATAAACTCAAGTGTATTTTATAAACATTGTTTTCAAGATTCACCCAATTATGCTTATTTTAGCCAAATATAGTTAAATAAAGAGGAAGAAAACTTACTTTATTTGCATTCTATTTAAGTCTAGATTTTCTACACCGCCATATTCACATAACATAATCTTGTTTCAAAGTTACTAAAAACGTCACTTATATGCAAACTGTTATATTTTTCGCAAGTCTCATTTTTAATCGCATTATTATATTTTCGTTTAAGGCTTTGTCAACATTTATAAATTTTATTTTAAATAGCATTTAAAGTCCTCTTTTATGCAAACCATTATACCAATCTTATTTTAAATAGCACTATTACATTTCTACTTAAAATCTTAACAACATTTATAAATCTTATTTTTAAATAGCACTTAAAATCTTCTTTTATGCAAATTATTATATTTTCGCTAAATCTTATTTTAATCAACATTCTTATATTTCTCTTAAAAACCTTAGCAACATTTCTTAGCCCTTTTCTTAAAATTTGAAGCACCTTATTTAGCATTAATTAATTAACCTAAGTTTGGTCGGATAACCGTAGTTAGCGGATTTTAAAGGATGCCTAATCCCTTCCCTTTAGGATAATATAAAGCCCTTACCTAGAATCACATTGGTTAAGCAGACTATTAACAGAGGTTTAGTTTTAACTTTACCTTAGTTAACATCTAGGTGTCCTAATTCACCGTTAAATTAATTAGGTGGCAACTCCTTAAAACAAAATAAATAGGAACCATCAATATGTTGTACTTCTACTTTAACCCGGTTAAAATGGGGTACGAGAATCACAATAAACCACGAACCCTTCAGTTCCCTCTGGCAATGTCAAAACTGGAGCAGAAGTCAATCTCTTCTTCAACTCTTCAAAGCTTCGCTCACAAGTATCTAACCATTGGAACTTAACTTTCTTCCGAGTCAACTTGGTCAACGGAGCAGAGATAGAAGAAAATCCTTCTACGAAGCGTCGATAATAGCCTGCCAGACCCAAGAAACTTCTTATAGCAGAAGCTGAGGTGGTTATGGGCCAACTCCTTACGACATCAATCTTCTGAGAATCAACTTTAACACCTGCACCTGAGATCACATGGCCTAAGGATGCCACTGACTTAAGCCAAAACTCACACTTTGAGAATTTTGCAAAAAGTTCGCGATCTTTAAGAGTCTGCAACACTATTCTAAGATGTTCTGCATGATCAGCCTCATTACGGGAATACACCAAAATATCATCAATGAACACAATAACGAAATAGTTGAGATAAGGCTTGAAAACTCTGTTCATAAGATCCATGAAAGCAGCTGGCGCATTTCTCAACCCAAATGACATAACAAGAAATTCAAAATGGCCATAATGGGTTCTGAAAGTGGTCTTCGGAATATCAACTTCCTTAACCTTTAACTGATGATAGCCTGTTCTGAGATCAATCTTGGAATAGCATTGGGCGCCCTGAAGTTGGTCAAATAAGTCATCTATTCTAGGAAGAGGGTGTGAGGACCCACAGCTGGGCGCTAACCATACTGTGAACCTCGGGCCTTGGCCCCATGCATGACATGACATACTCAGGTATTGTGCGTGAGAGGGTGCTTAGCCAGTTCGATATACGCTGCAGCGGCTGGGATCGAACCCGCGACCTTGCAGTCACCTTTACATTCCCCTGAGGGAATCGACTCTTACCAATTGAGCTGCAACTCAATTGGTAAGAGTCGATTCCCTCAGGGGAATGTAAAGGTGACTGCAAGGTCGCGGGTTCGATACCAGCCGCTGCAGCGTATATCGAACTGGCTAAGCACCCTCTCACGTACAATACCTCCAGTAGTCATGCAGCAGCATGGGGACCAGGCCCGAGGTTCACAGCATGGTCAGCGCCCAGCTGTGGGTCCTCACAGAGGGTACCTGTTCTTAATGGTGACCTTGTTCAGCTGACGGTAGTCTATACACATACGTAAGGAACCATCCTTCTTTCGGACAAATAAGACTGGTGCACCCCAGGGTAAAACACTGGGCCTAATAAACCGCTTATCAAGAAGATCTTTCAACTGGGCTTTTAACTCTTTCAACTCTGTTGGAGCCATTCTGTATGACGGAATAGATATTGGCTGAGTATCGGGAAGTAGATCAATTCCAAATTCAATCTCCCTATCAGGAGGGACTCCTGGAAGATCTTCGGGGAAGACCTCTGGAAATTCATTTACAACTGGGACGGACTGAAGAGTTGTAGTTTGGGCATCTGAATCCTTGACTCGAACTAGGTGGTAGATATAACCTTTGGAAATCATTTTTCTGACTTTTAGGTAAGAAATGAATCTACCCCTGGGTACTACTGAATTTTCCTCCTATTCTATGACTGGCTCATTAGGAAACTCAAATCTTACCACCTTGGTTCTACAACATACTATGGCATAACATGAAGCTAACCAATCCATACCCATAATTACGTCAAAATCTACCATCTCCAATTCTATTAAGTCTGCTATGGTGTTGCAATGGTAGATTAACACTGGACAACCCCTATAGATACGCCTAGCTATAACTGATTCCCCAATCGGTGTGGATACTTCGAAAGGTTCTTGCAACTTTGCGGGTTCTATCCCAAATTTCTTAGTAATATACGGGGTTACATAAGATAGAGTGGATCCTGGGTCCATAAGAGCGAATACATCGAAGGTGAAGACTGTTAGCATACCTGTGACAACATCTCCAAGAGCCTCTGTATCCTGGCGACCTGACAGTGCATACAAACGATTCTGACCACCGCCCGTATTACCGGGCTTTGCTGCTCCGCGCCAATGCTGGGCTTGGGAATTTCGGGGAGCTGCTGAATTTGTGGATTGAGCTACATTACTGTTACCTCCGGTATTCCATCTTGCGGACAGACAATCCCGCAGAAAATGACCCGGCTGACCACACCCAAAGCAACCATCCATGCCCGAACGACATACTCCTGAATGTCTCTTACCACAAGTGTTGCAAGCAGGGTGTTGAAAACCACGGTTGGTCACGCTGGCCTGTGAATGTGATCCTGCCATTCCGAAGTTCCGGCCTTTCTAGTTAAACTTGGACCTCTGAAATGGAGCACTAGCTGTTGAGGGAGCAGGTATTGATGACCTATTCTTAAAAAATTGACGGTTTTCATCACCTTGAGATCCTCCATGACTAAAATTACCGGCAGACTTAGCCCTCTTGCTGAACTCTTTATCTTTTTGCTTCTGCAGGGCTTCTTCTTCCTTCATTCTTGTCTCGTTACCTTGCACGAATGCCAGTATCTTGAAAATAGTCATCTTGTCATTCTGAGGAACTGTGTTGGCATCCCTATGCAACTCGGGTTTAAGCCCAAGTACAAATCTTCTAACCACGGCTCTCATATCAGGAACCATGTGAGGGGCATGTCTGGACAATGACACGAACTTGAGGTAGTAGTCCTGAACAGTCATGTCTTTTTGCCTTAGATTCTCAAACTCTATAGCCTTGGCTTCTCTAACCTCAATTGGCATGAAATCTTCAATAAAAGCGTCTACAAATTCGTCCCAAGTAGAAGAAGGTGCATCCTCCCCTCGGGATTGTTCCCATGTCTCATACCAAATATGGGCCACATCTTGCAGCTGGAAAGCTCCGAGTTCTGCTGCCTCTGTATCAGTAGCATGCATCACACGAAATATTTTCTGGAGTCCATCAATGAAATTTTGGGGGTCTTCCTCCTTCTTTGACCCTGTGAACACTGGCAGCTTCATCCGCATAAACTCCTGAGTCCTAGAACTGTTTGACCCATTATTAGAACCTAAGCCAGGGGTCGTTTCGTGTCGCTGGGCCTGATTTGCCAAAATTTGAGTGAGCAGCTGAATAGCTCCTCTAACATCCGCATCCAAAGTATTGGGAGGCGTAGCAGCGGCATTAGCTGTGGCGGCTTCCTGGGCCTAAGTGCCTCCTTCTGTTGCTGCGTCAACGGTAGCCCTCTGGCCAGTGGCCGTATTTTTCTTGTTTTACTTCCTTTTTGGAGCCATGTCTGAAATACGTAATTCGCACGAGTTAGAAGAATTCCTAAAAGCATTACTCTATCTTGCACGATCTAGAGTATGAAAGAAGTGAAACAAATCCTGAATGTCTTGGTGGTCAACTGTTTATATGTGTGGGGCCCTCACACATATAAAAGAGACCCCACTGGACACGGCTTCATAGACTCCCTAAGACACTTGAACCTAGGCTCTGATACCAAGCTTTGTCACGCCCCGAACCTGGGCCTGGACGTAACACGGCACCCGGTGCCTGACTGCATGTGACCGAGCGAACCAACTAGCTGGCTGAATCAACATGTGATATCAAAACATAATTGAATGTGGAAATAACTAAACACATGCTGATATACTAAAGGTCTGACTGAAATCATAATGCGGAAATACTTAGACAAGCTGAAATATTTGAACGTAGCCAACATGGCTTAAACCAAAACAACTGAACAACTGCCAACAAGGCTAACACAATAAATATCTGACAGTCTGAACTGTGTCTATGAAGCCTTTAATGAATACAAAAAGGTAATTGTCTAGAAAGCTGTGAGAACTGCATGACTGATATCGCCCCGAAGGAAACTGGGGCTCACCGCAGTAGCTGATACGAACACTCCTAAGTAGTTGGATCGTCAACCTGTACGTCGTTACCTGCATCGCGAGATGCAGACCCCCAAGCAATAGAAAAGGACATCAGTACATTGGAATTGTACTGGTATGTAAAGCAACTGAAGTAATAAAATACTGTAACTGAAACTGAAACTGAACTAAACAGGAAAGCAAGAAACTGAAGTACTCCCTGTTATGGATGAAGAATCACCTGTAAAACTGTAAATGTAACTGTGGCCTAGGGCCTAAATAATGTGCACAAAAACTGTGGCCTCTGGCCCAAGCAATACGTATGCATAAACTGTGGCCTAGGGCCCAAAAATACAGGTACAGGTGTTCAACATTAACAATTTACAAAACTGAGACCGGCTATAGTTGATAGCATGATAATTGTTTCTGATTATGGGTCTCTTGCAAATAACTGGTTATACACTGACTGAGACTCATGTGATAATAATGCATAAGTCCATAAGGATTACGTGCTGAGTTCATGATGTTCAAAGTGATAACCATGAACGAATTCTGTAATTGCAATCCTAGAAGATAGCAGTTCTATATCATATCATGAAACTAGAGCTAACTATATTCTTAGTCAAATTGCTGACAAGTATGAAGAATGAGGCGTAGGAGAATCATGAACATTCCCTAACGTAGATAGTTAGCCTCACATACCTTAATTCCAGCCTTTGAGCGTAATACAATGTTCGTCACCCCTTTCAACTTTGATTTATATCAATACAAGTCAAAGGGATTCTATATTAGCAATAATATTCATGCTTTGGTCATCTAAGCATTTTATCAAACACTTGGTGGGCATGAAGCTCCACAACCCTCATTAATGGTGTTTTCTTCACCAAATCCCCATTCTGTTACTTCTAGATAATTCTACAATCTAAATTAGATGCAATTAACATCATTCTTCATCACCCATATGAATACAACAATCCCAAGTCAACAATCCAACAACTCTAGAATAGTTCATATAATTCTCTTCATCAAACCCAATTATTATTCTCCCAAGAATTCATCAATTCATAACTATAAATGATTAGGGAGTAGAAACATTACCTTTTATGAGTAGTCACCACGAAATCAACATCCCCAAGTTCGATTTTTAGCTTAGAATGACGGCAACAACTTGTACTACACTTTATCCTTCACGAGCCTCGGGATTCGGGGCCTTCAACTTGGTTGATTCTCTACTTTCTCTCTCTAATTCTCCTCTCTCTCCCTTTCTCTCTCTAAATTCTGAAAATATGGAGGAAATGGGGCTGCTAGGGTTAACATTTCCCTTAAATACCAAGGGGAAATGGGTTTGACCCAACTTGAAATCGGGTTGGGACCTTTCTGTCTTAAAACGTCAAAAAATAATTGCAGTTCCCTATGTGGTCAATGAAATGTAATTAAACTTTTGGTCAAGCTCATAATTAATTGCCATAATAGTATTCATCTTACATATAACTACTTCTTTTCTATTTAAAACTGTCACGCCCCGAACCTTGGCCTGGACGTAACACGGCACCCGGTGCCTGACTGCATGTGACTGAGCGAACCAACTGGCTGGCTGAATCAACATGTGATATCAAAGCAAAACTGAATGTGGAAATAACTAAACACATGCTGATATACTAAAGTTCTGACTGAAATCATAATGCGGAAATACTTAGACAAGCTGAAATATTTGAACGTAGCCAACATGGCTTAAACCAAAACAACTGAACAACTGCCAACAAGGCTAACACAATAAATATCTGACTGTCTGAACTGTGTCTATGAAGCCTTTAATGAATACAAAAAGGTAATTGTCTAGAAAGTTGTGAGAACTGCATGACTGATATCGCCCCGAAGGAAACTGGGCTCACCGCAGTAGCTGATACGAACACTCCTAAGTAGTTGGATCATCAACCTGTACGTCGTTACCTACATCGCGAGATGCAGGCCCCCAAGCAATAGAAAGGGACATCAGTACATTGGAATTGTACTGGTATGTAAAGCAACTGAAGCAATAAAATACTGAAACTGAACTAAACAGGAAAGCAAGAAGCTGAAGTACTCCCTGTTATGGATGAAGAATCACCTGTAAAACTGTAAATGTAACTGTGGCCTAGGGCCCAAATAATGTGCACAAAAATTGTGGCCTCTGGCCCAAGCAATACGTATGCATAAGAGTACAACTGTCAAAAAATAATTGCAGTTCCCTATGTGGTCAATGAAATGTAATTAAACTTTTGGTCAAGCTCATAATTAATTGCCATAATAGTATTCATCTTACATATAACTACTTCTTTTCTATTTAAAACTGTCACGCCCCGAACCTGGGCCTGGACGTAACACGACACCCGGTGCCTGACTGCATGTGACCGAGCGAACCAACTGGCTGGCTGAATCAACATGTGATATCAAAGCATAACTGAATGTGGAAATAACTAAACACATGCTGATATACTAAAGGTCTGACTGAAATCATAATGCGGAAATACTTAGACAAGCTGAAATATTTGAACGTAGCCAACATGGCTTAAACCAAAACAACTGAACAACTGCCAACAAGGCTAACACAATAAATGTCTGACTGTCTGAACTGTGTCTATGAAGCCTTTAATGAATACAAAAAGGTAATTGTCTAGAACGTTGTGAGAACTGCATGACTGATATCGCCCCGAAGGAAACTGGAGCTCACCGCAGTAGCTGATACGAACACTCCTAAGTAGTTGGATCGTCAACCTGTACGTCGTTACCTGCATCGCGAGATGCAGGCCCCCAAGCAATAGAAAGGGACATCAGTACATTGGAATTGTACTGGTATGTAAAGCAACTGAAGCAATAAAATACTGTAACTGAAACTGAAACTGAACTAAACAGGAAAGCAAGAAGCTGAAGTACTCCCTGTTATGGATGAAGAATCACCTGTAAAACTGTAAATGTAACTGTGACCTATGGCCCAAATAATGTGCACAAAAACTGTGGCCTCTGGCCCAAGCAATGCGTATGCATATACTGTGGCCTAGGGCCCAAAAATACAGGTACAGGTGTTCAACATTAACAATTTACAAAACTGAGACCGACTATAGCTGATAGCATGATAACTGTTTCTGATTATAGGTCTCTTGCAAATAACTGGTTATACACTGACTGAGACTCATGTGATAATAATGCATAAGTCTATAAGGATTACGTGCTGAGTTCATGATGTTCAAAGTGACAACCATGAATGAATTCTGTAATTGCAATCCTAGAAGATAGCAGTGCTATATCATATCATGAAACTAGAGCTAACTATATTCTTAGTCAAATTGCTGACAAGTATAAAGAATGAGGCGTAGGGAGAATCATGAACATTCCCTAACGTAGATAGTTAGCCTCACATACCTTAATTCCGGCCTTTGAGCGTAATACAATGTTCGTCACCCCTTTCAACTTTGATCTATATCAATACAAGTCAAAGGGATTCTATATTAGCAATAATATTCATGCTTTGGTCATCTAAGCATTTTATCAAACACTTGGTGGGCATGAAGCTCCACAACCCTCATTAATGGTGTTTTCTTCACCAAATCCCCATTCTATTACTTCTAGATAATTCTACAATCTAAATTAGATGTAATTAACATCATTCTTCATCACCCATATGAATACAACAATCCCAAGTCAACAATCCAACAACTCTAGCATAGTTCATATAATTCTCTTCATCAAACCCAATTATTATTCTCCCAAGAATTCATCAATTCATAACTATAAATGATTAGGGAGTAGAAATATTACCTTTTATGAGTATTCACCACGAAATCAACATCCCCAAGTTCGATTTTTAGCTTAGAATGACGGCAACAACTTGTACTACACTTTATCCTTCACGAGCCTCGGGATTCGGGACCGTCAACTTGGTTGATTCTCTACTTTCTCTCTCTAATTCTCCTCTCTCTCCCTTTCTCTCTCTAAATTCTGAAAATATGGAGGAAATGGGGCTGCTAGGGTTAACATTTCCCTTAAATACCAAGGGGAAATGGGTTTGACCCAACTTGAAATCGGGTTGGGACCTTTCTGTCTTAAAATGTTCATATCTCCCTATCCCGATGTCATATGTAGGCTCACGACCTATGGTTGGAAAGTTATTTCAATTATCTACAACTTTAGTTCTTTGAGTTTTCCCAAATTCCCAATTTATAATAGGGTTATGGCCTCCCGAAGTCAGGTGATCCGAAACGTACTTACGGACCAAGATACGCCCCATGTTACGGTCCCGTAACACGAAGGACGGACCGTAACTTGGTACCGTAACTTGGTGAAAATTTCCAGTGAGGTTCTGGAAATTTTTGGTGTGTTATAGCCCGTAACACGTGTTACGGCCCGTAACAGTGACTGTAACTGAGGTGACATTTCCAGCGAACAAGCTTCAGCAAAATGAGCATAACTCTTTGCACAGATGTCCCTTTGACCCCCATAATATACCGTTGGAAAATTTCAAAGGGCTACAACTTTTATCAAGGAAGTTTTCGCAAATTCTCAATTAATAAAGGGATTATGATCGTTGGAAGTAAGACCTTCTATAAACTCACTTGCAAACATGCCCCGTAGAGTGGCTTCCAACTTTTCTTTGCCCAAAGACATTTCTTATGACTTAATTGGTTTCAAAACACTTACTATAACCCTCATATTGATTCCATTATATTATCATCTTATGAGTCAAACTTTCGCCCGAAGCTACGAGGTGTTACAAAAACAAACCATATGACTGGAGAGGGGATGCAAGGACAGTTAATTTTTTTTATCGGACCGGAACAGTATTTCGTTGGTTATCCAACGAAATACCCATTTTGGTATTCACAAAAAAAAAGACATGCTATTTTTGTCTATTAGCTTAAAAAAGAAGTCCAAGTTCCTCACAGTTTCTTGATCTTATACTTTTAATTTGAAAAGTAAAATTCTTCATGCTTATCAACATAAAATAATCTCCAACGACTAGTCACAATTTGAACATAGAATATGACCCAACAAATGATAAAAATATCTTTATGTTATATTTAACAATCTTACTTTCCTCACAATTTCTTCATCTTCTTTTTAGCTGTTGTTCTATGAAAATGACTAACTAAAAGAACATTTTATAATATAAATTTATACCTTTTTAACCAGTTGCTTCGACGATCTTTTTAGTTTTTTAATTGCAGTTCGTTGACCAATAAACTCTACTAACATTTTTAAAGCTTTTTTTAACTGAAGCAACGACTGAAATTACCAACTATTGATTAATTAAACTTGTAACTTTTGTTTTCTTTATTATAGTCTACTACACTAAGTAAAAGATATAAATAAATCAAAAACATAAATATGAACTAATTTATAATGACTAAATCAAAAAATATATGTAAAAACTTATAAAATTAATAAATTACCTCAATTTGAAGAAGATTATGGAGCAAAAGTTGAGAAATCCTTGTGATAGGATTAGTAGAAAAAAAAAATGAAGAACGGAAGAAGAGGAAGAATGGAGGTAGAGGAAGAATGGAGAATGGAGAAGGGAGAATGGAGAATGGAGAGGATAAGGTAAAATAATTTAGGGTAAAAGCGGAGAGCAGAAAAACGGTATATGAACGAAATAAAAAAAAAATATTTTCCTATTTCGTTGGTATATAAACGAAATACAAAAAAATAATTGTGCTATTTCGTTGCTATATGAACGAAATACAAAAAAAAAATTCCTATTTCGTTTTTATATAAACGAAATACAAAAAAAAAAAAAACTTATTTGTCCTATTTCGTTGGAATATAAACAAAAAAAATTATTTGTTACATTTCGCTACAAGTGTAGCGAAAAGCAACGATATCTGGACCGGAACAGTATTTTGTTTGGGTATTTCGTTGATTAAAAAAAAACACATTCTATTTTTGTCTATTAGCTCCAAAAATAAGTCATTTTGGCGCCGGACTCTAAATATCTTCAATTGTAGCAAACTGTCCAATTATGTTCCTATGCCGTTAACTGACCACCAAGTCTCACACATTCAATTTTAAAATTTTATTTCTTTGCTGAGATGGACTTCACCTTAGAAACCTGCAAAGTAATTAAGTTACATCAAGATGCAAGACTGACCTAGCAAAAAATGTAAGAGGTAGCAATACAAATTAAGTTTGTTCAAAAGTCTATTAATCTTACCTCTTACTGCTAGTAAGTTTGTTATCTATTGATTCCTGCCGGGTGTTTACTTGCTCAGCATTTACATTTGTTCATACAAAAGTAATAAAATAAAAAGAAGAATGACCAATTCTACCCCCAAACTATTTGAAATGAGATAATTTTATCATTCATTTCATTTTTTATACAAAAGAGCCCTTACATTAAATAAGTAGCTCAAAAATGTTTTCCCAACTAACAGTTGCTCTAACCTGGATGGAAAAGAGCCAATTTTGCTCCTTAACTATTTCAAATGGTCAATTTTAACCTCCATTCCCATGGTGAAATCGGTCATTTCCCGTTCTACTATAAGTGTGACAAAATTTAATAAGGAAAAGAGTCAAATTTACCCATCTACTTTTAAAAAATAATTTACATTTAACCTCTGTTATACTTTTTGAACAAATTTGCCACCGTCGTTAGCTTTTTGTTCAAGTATACCCTTTTCCTAACGGAGCAAAGGGTAGGGGCAAACTATAATGGTAAATTTGGCCATTTTCTCGAATTACAGAGATAAATTTGCTCCGTTAGGTATAATTTCTTTGTATTTTTCTTTCGTCACATATTTCCTCATGTAAAATTCTTGAGATGACTTACTTTAAATGTCTAGCTTCACTCTAGATAAGAAACTCCAAATTAAACATTGATTTAAGTTTCTTGAAGTATATATTAAAAATAAGTATTTAAAGTAGAGTTTGTGTAATATACATCTTCAGTGAAGGTAATTTATACACTGTCAGGTTTATATTTGTTACACCCCGCACTTTCAGTGTTACATCCCATACCTCGGAGAAGCACTGGTTAAATTTGAATGTAAGTATGTCGAGTTATGGCTAGGTAAAACAACTTTGGAGTGTGAGGAACGAATCATTATTAATTATATTGTTTAAGTAAAGGATGAATCATGATCTTGTAAGTCGTAACCGGGAAGGACAACCTTGGAACCAGTTTTGTATGATCAGTGATTATCAAGTATGATTAGTGATAAATATCATGTATGGAGAGTTTCGGAAGATTTCGGGATCAAGCAAATCGAAGAAAATAAGTTTGACGAAAATTTGAAAAAAGTTGGCAGGATTATGGGCAGATTTTTAGTCAACTTTGGAAGGGTATATCTCCTAATATATTAGGAGTTTTAAGGTGTTTCAAAAGCCTAAAATGAAGTTCATTGAGTAGAGAATTATGGACGTTACAAGTTCGGCTGACAAAGCAGAAACGCGTGCTACAGTAACTGCTACAGTGCCACCGACTTTACCCACCTATAAAAGGGTCAAGACCCCATTTTTCAGCTCCAAAAATAGATCCTAAAGCCCAACACACATATAGGGGCAAATATGTCATAAAAAGTGCAGGTTTGAAGTGATTTTGGGCTAACCAAGGCTCGGGTAACGTAGAGTTACGGTTAGAGTATCGTTTTGCGGTGGATTTCGGCTTGGATTCAAGGTGGATATTGGATATATTATTTTTCTAACAAGGACAAGGTATGAATCTCTCCTTATTGGCATTAATTTCAGTTTATTTACGGAGATAAAGTTATTAAATAGTAGTAACACAAGTTGGTTAGTTGAGAAATTTGGAAAACATCGTGTGGGATGTTTTAAGAAATATATTGGTATGGATAATGGTCTTGATGATGTTGGTATTGTTGTTGTTGATTGGTTGTTGATATTGTGATTTCGGGCTAGGCATATAAATAGGGGAGATGCTGCCCGAATTTCGGCAACTATAAAAAGATTTATTTGAAGGATTAAGACAAGCGTATAAAGGTGAGTCTAACAATAGTATAAATTTTCTTGAATATAGATTTACGAGCCTGGGAGGACAAACGTTGAGTAGTTAAGGAGACCAAAAGGTATGTTAAGGCTATTCCTCTTTCTTTTAAAGGCATGATTCATTTCCTATGAACGCATACACGCCTTTCATAATACCTTATTTCTGAAAACACTAGCAGTTCATGATTCTCAAAATCCTTATGATGCTAAAGACGAATGTTTTCTATAAGGACCATGATGAGGATTATGATGATCCCATTTCTGGAGATTCCATAGTTATGGTTTTAATGTCATTATGAGATTACTGAGCTGGTTTCAAGATTTTGATTATGTTTGTTGATATTGATCTCATCTTATGATTTTTCTCAAAAGGCATGATTCTTATTTTATGATTCCATATATGTTTCCATAACTCTCTTACTTCTAGAAGTTAGAAGTTCATGATTCTTAAAAACTTCTTATGATACTTAAGATGAGATGTTTTCTACGATGAACATGATAATGAAGATCTTAATTCTAGAAATTCCAAAGTTTATGATTTTAATGCTATTATGAGATTATCGAGCTTATTTCATGACTTTCTCGATTTTATTCATTATTGTGATCTCACCTTATAATAATTTTTCCTTCAAGGTGGGATAAATGATGATGACTGATCCAAAATATAATCGGAGGCTACCGACCTTACGTCACTCCGATATAGTTGTGGCTTTTGATTGGGCTCTCATGCATGCTTTATATATATGTATGTATTTTCTCACACCACGCCGCGCTATAGTCGGCCGGGCATGGCACGTAGATGTGCACCCCACTGCAGTGAGCATGTTATGATATTGCCCCGGACGCGGGCTAATGATGATAACATCGAGCCTAAATGGCCGGGCATGATATTATATATATGACACCAAGCCTTAATGGCCGGGCATGGTACTATATATATGTATAAGAATATTTTTTTTAAAAGGCTAAGCATGCATGAGATGACATTGCCTTATGAGGCATCCAGATGTACAGGTTATCTCTCATATTCCATGTTATCTTTCATATCTATATTATGTTCATGCCTTATATACTCAGTACATTATTCGTACTGACGTCCCTTCTTGTGGACGCTGCGCTCATGCCCGCAGGTAGGCAGGGAGACAGATCAGACCCGTAGGTGTTCTATCAGCGAATTCTCAGGAGCACTCCACTTACTTCGGAGCTGCAGTCTATTTGGTATTGTCCTTATGATCATTTGTATTATATGAGAGGCTCGTAGACGTGTGTGTACAGTTAGATGTTTTATAGCTCCACCGGTTCATATTGTTGTATAATATATTGGTGGCCTTGTCGGCCTTATTTTGAGCTCTTGATACTTTACTGTTAGCCTTGCCGGCTTTATGATATACGTTATGTTGTGGCGATCTTGTCGGTCCGCATATGAACCTATGTGCTGAATGATCAGATATTTCTGTATTGGGCCTTTTCTGCGTGCAGGTGTTGTTTGAGTTATAGTTTATAATGTTTCAAGTAACGGATAATTCAGGTGGTTCCCGGCCTACGGGTCGGAGCCCGTCATACTCCTGGTAGGGGTGTGAAAATATTAACCCGTTGTAGCAAGTAACTTATGTTAAATTTCAAATTGCGCATTTTAATGAGATTTAATTTGCATGTAAATATTTCTTTAATGATCTGATATATGATGTAAAAAAATATTTACACTGACTATGCGTATAACTTAAACTCTAAGAATTCATTTGGTTGTGGTTAGGAAGTGAGTTATTCATGTATTAAAACTAGCATATATAATACCATGTTTGTCACTACAAAAAAAAAGGGGGTAATTTTCGGAGGTTGAAAGTTGCAATTCGCGGAGGTTTTAACCTCTTCTAACAACTAGTGGAGGCTAAAACCTCCGCGAATTACAACTTTCAACCTTCGCCAATTACCCATTTTTTGTAGTGATTGGTAGCTTTTTAGTTGCTTTATATAAAATTCAGCATACCAAATACAATGTTTTTTGTGTTAGTAAGCTCAAAGTTATGCGACTTTTGTATTAGCAAACATAGTTAAGTGACTTTGGTGGAAAAAAAAACGTGATAGTAATAACGTGATTCTTGTGTTAGAAAATATAGTTAAGTGATTTTGGTGAGAAAAAAAATGATAGTTATATGACTATTTATGAAATTTACCCAAATATTCCTTCCTCCTTAATTATTCGAGATTTCAAATTTAAATCTAGAGTATGAAACCACTTTTGTTAGACTAGGCTTACCCACCATAGCACTTCCCGGCATAATAAAGATTGCAAATGGTGGCTCTAACTTGTGCAAAAGATTTTACATTTTAAAAAAATCTCCTCTATTTCAAGCTAGGCGTTTGGACCATTGATTCCCTTTCTTTTTTTCCTTTTCACCTTTTTATTTTTTCAACGTGTGTGCGCATGTGAGAGTGGGATATGTTAGACTATCTTTTTATCATTGTTTTGTCCTTTTGTACTCTTTTCCTTTTTCTTTTTTTTTTTATTTACATTTGGTCGGCCAGTTTATTTTTCTAATCAATTTATTAACGGAAAAGGGTCAAAATTACCCCTGAATTTTGAAAAATAGTTCATCCATACCCTTCGTTATACTTTAGGGCCAATTATACCCTTACAGTTATACTATGGGGTCAATTATACCCTTATGTCTAACGGCTGCCACGTGGCATCATCTCAGCCCTTCAAAATTATTTTACCCTCAAATAATTTTTTACCCACTAAAATAACTCAAAACGACCCGAATTTTTTTTTTCCAGCAAAAATAATACGGAATTATTTTTCCAGAAAAAATATAAAAATAATTCCGTATTATTTTTGCTCGAAAAAAAAAATTCGGGTCGTTTTGAGTTATTTTAGTGGGTAAAAAATTATTTGAGGGTAAAATAATTTTGAAGGGCTGAGATGATGCCACGTGGCAGCCGTTAGACATAAGGGTATAATTGACCCCATAGTATAACGGTAAGGATATAATTGGCCCTAAAGTATAACGAAGAGTATGGATGAACTATTTTTTAAAGTTCAGAGGTAATTTTGACCCTTTTCCGATTTATTAATTACACTTGCATTACTAAAGAATTTGCACTTCGTGCCTTTCACCATATAAACCAGCTCTTCATTTTAAATCTAGCTATGACACCCCATATATCTTGCCATGTGGAGTAAAAAAAAACAAAGCCATATAAACCAGCTTGGGTTTTATATTGATTTCTTTCAATCTTCAGTTAGCATAAGAGAAAACCATTCTTATTAACTCCATAGCCATCTCTCTCAATAATACTACTATACTGTAATGGATAACAAGTTGAAAATGGAGGCGATTTTGGGGCCTAACTTTGAAACGTTTCTCTCCGATATAATTGAGAAACGATCGGAGGCTAAGTCCATGTTGGAAATGATGAAGCAAAAGGATCCCAACAACCTTGCTCTTAAAATTGTTGACTTTCTCGGCTCTTCCCGAGATGACGACATTGATTACTTACTTCAAAGAGGCAGCTTGTGTAGTATTTGCTGAACTAGTTGGGAATATAAGTGAAACAACGGTAGCCCCTTCCGCAAAGGCTTTGCACTCACTATTCCGTAATACACTGAATGATGATACCATTGATCTAGATGTGAGGATCGCAGCCGTGAGCGCTGTGATCAGATTCATTCAGCGTATGCCGAGTTCAAACGAAAAGGAGCGTTTCCAGGATTTGTTGCCGGGAATGATGAAGACGTTGACTGACGCATATTTGAGCAAAGGTGAGGCTGCAGACGAGCAGGCCCTGAAACATTTTATAGAGTTGGCCGAGGATGAGCCTAGGTTCTTTAGAAGTCAGCTCGTGGATGTGGTATCCACCATGTTTGAGATAACAGAGGCTGAGACATTGGAAGAGCGGACGAGGCACTTGGCAGTTGAATTTTTGATAACATTGGTTGAGGCGAAGAAGAGGGCCCCAGGCATGATGAAGAGGGTCCCCTTGTTTATTAGCAGATGTTTCGCAATGTTATTGAAGTTATTACTAGATATTAAGGATGACCCTGCTTGGCATAATGCCGAGACCCTGTTGGGTGATACAGGGGATACAAGTAACTACCATGTTGGTAGGAAGTGTTTAGACCGGTTTTCTCTTGCATTAGGAGGTAAGTCTATTGCTTATGTTGCCATGGAGCAACTGTCTGCTTACTCGGATGCGCCAGAATGGGAGAAGCGCCATGCAGCTCTCATGGCACTTGCTTTTATTGTTGAAGGCTGCTCAAAGGTACAACAATTGTGGATTAATTATGCCTATGGTTTAGTTATAACGCATATTATTTCAACTCGTAGCATTTAAGAGGTGCATTTAGTGGCAAGCTGCCTAAATTATCAGATAACTAGTAAATTGACAGCGCGCGGTTATTACAACCTCATTAAACTTATAAAATGACATTTTTATTTAAACTTGAATACCAAGTGAAAAAGTCATTTTTGACCCGTTCTCTTCACAATTGTTTATTTTTAATGTATTCAAATATTTTTCATTTGTTCTCTGCTCAATTGTATAGTTTTAATGTATTCAAATACTTTTAACAAAACTTATGAGAGCTTTAGTTGTAAATATACTATCAGTAATTTCTATTGTTTTGAGAAAAATTACAAAAATATTGTTTCATTTTATTTCAATCTTCTATATAATTGTTAAAACTGCATGTTATCTTCTAAATATTATATTTTAATTCCTCGTACAATTAATGCTTTGACAAAACAAATTAATAGTGTAAGCGAATACACTTGATGGAATACATAATATTCTTCAATTTAATTAATACATATTTAATTGTTTCCTTAAAAGGTTAAATATTTTAATTTTATAGCTCTCATATTTTAACATGTCAAAAAAATAAGAATGGAGAAACCATGATGTGTCAATTTTCCCAACAAACTACGTATAGTTTGTTGAAGAAAACAAAACTCATCATCAAAGGATCGATACACCGGCCGGATGGGCTGCTCCTCGATAAAAAAACTCTATCAATCCATAAGATGTATGCATTGAACTTTGTAAAATGACATATTTCTGCCTCTCACTCCCAAAAAATTGGGAGAAATATGTGGACAAAAACCATTGGCTTTTTGCGCTAAAATTAAATTTATTTCTATATAGTTTTTTATCCTTCAATACTGTCATAGGATTAAAATTTTTGTTCCAAAGGTAAGGAGTAAACAATGAAAGAGATGCTAATAGAATGTCAGGATATATATACCAATAAAGACACATATATATTTTTGCGAGTCCAATCGTGCATAATAATTTTGCAGAGAACGAATCTCGCCATAAAATTTAAAATTTCCTTAATTATAAAAACTAAAAAGGCAACACAATATTTTAAAGATTCATGTAATTTCACAAAAAAATAGTAGTAAAAAAAATAAAAAGAAAGACTGTTAACTTCAAAAGTACGCTAATACAAACTGAATTAAATCTTTATTTTCTTTCCCATGATATTTTCTTTTCTTTATCTTGTTCATTTACTACGTACTGTATTATTTTTTGCTCTTTTGTCTTACCATCTTCCTTTGTTTTTTTTTTTTTTTTTTGCCTTCATATCTCTTCTTCTTACCACAGACATTGTTTCAGCAAATATTTAAAAAAAAAAATCCAATAAACACACTAAATATTAGAAACGTACACCACAAAGTAGAAAAAGACATCTTGATTAATAAGTAATAACTTTTCATCACCCTCCATATAAAATTTAAACCCAAAAAGGGTAAAAAAAAAAAAAAAAAAACAAAGGCAGTACTATATCTTAGAATTCAACTCTCAAGTATGAAGAGATGAGAGAAAAGATTAATTTGTGAGCTCTGATTTTGTTCATCAAAAGAATATAATTTTACTATAGTTATGCAATCTCAAGAAGATACCGAAATGTTTGTATGGGAGAATCGGGCGGCGTATGTCCTTTGTTATCACTGTTGCCACCTTCATAGACTAATGGAGATTTTCTCTACCCTTCCATATGCTGTTATTTTTAATAGTGAAGAGAGGAATTTTGAAATTATAACGTAGCACGCAAACGAGAAGAAGTAAGAAAGGGTTGGATTGGAATTGGAGTAACGTTTTAGTGTATAAATGAGAAGAATTAAGAAAATCATTGATTTAGAATTGAAGTGGCTGTTGGATTTCTCAAACTGAGAGCCCGTTTGGATTGGCTTATGTCTATAAGTTGTTTGCAGCTTATAAGCTAAAAAAAATAAGTTGGGTAGTCTAACTTTTTTTTTTTGACTTATAAGCTGTTTTCGGCCTATAAGCTGCTTTAGATAAGCTAAGTTAAATGGGCCTAATTATTTTTTTGAGCTTATTTTAAGCACAAAATAACTTTAAGCTGGCCAGCCAAACACTCAAAAAAACTGAAAACAGCTTATAAGCAACTTATAAGCCAATCTAAACGGGCTCTGACATTGATCATTCAAACGGTTGTTCTGCAGTTGAAGTAACTATTGAGTTTTTAAAAAATAGCATAAATTGGGAAAAGTAGAGGAGAATCTCAAAAAGCTAAGTAAAGAGATAAATGAATTTTCTGGATTTAGAGTGTCACGTAAGCGGGCCTTTGTCATGCAAATATAATATATATAGATTTGCCCAAAGTCCCCTATTGTATATTTTAAAGCTGAACTCTTTGATTTATTTATTTTTGGATTTAGTGATTACCTTGAATTAATGGCTTCTTTCCTCTTATAGGTGATGATTAAGAATTTGGAGCAGCTGGTGACTATTGTCCTCGATTGTTGCCAAGATCCTCATCCTCGAGTTAGATGGGCAGTTTGCTATGCAATTCATGAGTTGTTGCGTCAGTTCTCTCCGCATTTGCAAGAAAAATACCATAACCAAGTATTCCTTGCATTAGCTGCAGCTATGGATGATTCTTATCCACAAGTACAGGTTTGTCCTACCGTCTATGAGTGCTGCAAGTTTCCTAAAAAACAATTGCAAGCTAAAACAAGATTAGATTATCATTGATATATGAAACAACCAGCCATAAGAGCTCTAGTACTGTGCTTTTGGAGCTCTAGTAGTACAGTTGATTAACAAATTTTCATAAGAAAGATAAGTCTACTACTAGAAAAACTCGAATTACATGGGGATTTTTTCTGCATGTAATTCCAACGGATTTTCATGCTAAAATCTAAAAATTCCTAGTTTCCAGAATATTTACTGGCGGATATGATTTTCCCAGGACAATTCGCAGGTAAATTTAGCGCCAAATTATTACTTGGGGATTTATTTGAAAAAATAATCCCCAAATATCATTTTCCTAGGTAATTCCGTAGGTAAACAATCAAAAATATTAAAAAAATATTGCCTTTGTGAATTCGTAGAAAAATCCCCAAGTAATGTTTCTTGCGGATGTAGCTGGAGATTATTTTTTGGGGACTTACCTGAGGATTTTATCACCTAGGAAATTATTTGGGATTTTGTTCCTATGAATTTAACTGGGGATTATTTCTTGAGAATTAACTTGGGGATTTTATTACCTAGAAAATTACATGGGGATTTTTTTGTTGCTAATTTAGTTGGGGATTAGTTCTTGGGAATTTACCTAGGGATTTTATTACCTAAGGAATTACTTGGGGATTTTATTGGTGCGACTTTAGCTAGGGATTATTTCTTGGGAATTTACCTGGGATTGTTATTACCTAGTAAATTACTTGGGGATTTGATTGTTGTGAATTTAGCTGAGAATTATTTATTAGTGATATAAAGAACAATATATTTTTTTGCAAGTTAAAACTAGTGATTGTGTACAAATTAGATAATTTAAAATTAACCTCCAAATAATAAAAGTTAATATTCAAATAACTTCCTTCAATATATTGATTTTATCTATTTTATATTTATTGATTACTTATTGGTAAATTTAGTTAAAATGTTGATTCCATATAAAAATTAATGATGTGAAATTGTTTGGATTGAATATTCATTTCATTAGGCATGGAACGGTTGGTTTTAATATTTTTTTGGACGTTCGGTACTACTTTTTCTGTCTTATTCTTATGTGGCACACATTTGTCCCAAAAAAATGTCACCTTTCTATATTTTTAGAAATTATTTCGTTTTGAACTTCTCACTTTACCCTTAATGAAACGAGTTTTTTCGCCACATAAATTCGGGAAAGGGACTAATTCATTAATTTTACTTTATTTTGATAATTAATAAATTTATATGATTAATATAAATGATATAACAAAGCTAAGAAATTATAGCATCTGACATTTTTCGGCTAATATCATTAGAAAATATACTAAGCTGTATACAACAACAACAACAACAATAACATCAACATACCTGGTGTAGTCCTACAAGTGGGATCTGAGAAAAGTAAAGTGTACGGAGATTGTACCCACACATTGAGAGGTGAAACATCCTAAACTGTGTATTATTATTTTATAATTAATTTTAAAATCAAGAAAATATTAAGTTGCATTTATTATTAAAAAAAATGATGTGACTAATTTTTAATCGTATTTCCTACTTTGTATATGTTAATTTTTTATATGCATTAAAGTGATGTAATCTAATTATAATATGTTATTTAAGTCTATATATTAAGTAACATTTACAAATAAATATAACTTAAGTATCAAGTAATCTTCCGATTCTATTTTCAAACACCATCTTAATTAACACCTAATTAATATTATTATGATAACTTGATCTTGTATTCACTGTTACAATAGGGAAATAATATTAGCAATTACTCCATCCGTTTCAAGGCATATAAATTAAACTTGTTAAAAGTATACCTAAAGAAAAGAATTCAAAAAGAAATATGAATGGAAAAATCTTAGGAAAAATGATGGTCGTGGATCCCAGTATCACATCGGCTACGGAGCAATTGCTTGAGCTAAACATAAGCCCTTTAGGGAAATATTGAAATCTCCACTTAAAAATTTAGTGGAATGGAAATATTGTTATCTGAATAATGTAGGGCGTAGTGACAAAATTAGTTGTCAAAATAAAATTTGAGTGGAAATATAATTATATGAATAAAATATGGCGTGATGACAAAGTACTGTGAGTATGGATTTATTTTTGCCTAAAATTCTTACAGATTGTTGAAATTTTTGTGAGGAATTACCTACGGATTTTTCTCAAGAAAATTCCTCCTTTTATAATTTTTTACCTAACAATTCTTGCGAATTTTTTATATTTCATGCGGAAATATCTTCAAGTAGTTGCATGCGGAATACAAATCCCCATGTAATTTACCTGGGGAAATATGAATCCGCAGGTAATAATTACTAGCGAAGGTTTTTCCTTCGAATTTTTTTTGCAGGAAAATGCTCATGAAACTACATTACCTGTGGATTTTTCTATATAATCCCTAAGAAAATCCCTACGCAATTTGCATTTTTCTAGGAGTGCACTATAGTTTGAGATGCAAGAAAATGTTTTAATTTATAAGAAAACATATGTAAGAGATCATTGACAATGCTTGATACAACAATGAAAGTAATTTTTCAAGGAAAATGTACATTCAAGGTTTACTGTAGAGAAATATATCAGAAGAAAAGTAAATTCGGGAAACCTTTGCTATCCCAAGATCATTAACTAAGATCGGAAGATTCAACTAAAGAAGAGGAAGCTTTGGAAAGGAAATGTTTACTTGAATTGCTTTGAAGTGGGTTGTGTTAGGTTGATTACAAATGACTAAGGCCACCCCTATTTATACTTGTGTAGGGATGGTTCTAGATAGAATTATCTAGATATATCTATAAAATATCTAGTTAGCCTTATCTTTTAACACTACTCTAGAGCATCTAGATATTATTCTAGGATGTAGATAATTCTATCCTCTACAAATATCTAAGTGTCTAGATTTTCTAGACATTTCCTAAGTATAAATATCAAAGCTATTACAATACAACTTTCTAGAAACTCTTCTAAATATCTATGATATTTATTCTTCCAAAAAATTAACTTTAATTTTTCACACTCCTCCTTAAAGTAATTTTTTGGAAGCTATCCTCAACTTGTTGTTGAAGAACTTAGACGAAACTTTTGAGCGTGCCTTGGTGAAGATCTCAACAATATTTTCTTGACACTTCTTCCTTCTTCAAATGATGATGATTTTCCGCTAATAATTGGGCCTCCAAAGAAATATGAATACACCTTGATAAAATTTTCATCTCTGTTACAGCCAGACTTGACAATATTTCTTTTTGGCCTTTGCGAACCACGTGAATCATCTTCATGCTGAGTTTCACATTCTTGAGTTTCCAGACTCCCCCCTTTCTCTTAGCTCCTTGACAATTGTGTTATTTGGAGAAACACTTGAGTCGGTGACGATCTGAACATTAATTTCCTGCGAAGACTCACCACCACCGTAGGATCCACCACCAGATTCCTTTTTCAGCTCCTTAATGAATTGTTTGTCAGCTTCAGAGCATCCGAGAACCATATTATCTGTCTCTCCATATGAAATTAAACCTTCAAGGTCAACCTCTTCATTTATTTGACCGTCGGCTTCTCCATCTGCTTCCAGTATTTGATCTGAGCTAGTGATTGACTGTGATATGGCAGATGATTGACCAGAGACTTCAACTTCCACTACAACTCCCTCAATGCTTTCTCCAGAATGGTTACCATTGCCATATATAGTTTCAGACACTTCATGCTCAGGTTCTACTTCAACATCCTCTACGTCCAGACTTTTATTTTCAATTTCAGGATCTGCTTCGTTGATTTCCTCGGTAGCAGCTACCACGTCACTAGTCTGAACGTCTTTGGAATATTTTTGCTTTTTGTTGATGACACCAATGCTTTCTTTCTCCACATGATGGACTATGTTATCTCTTGAATCCACGATCCGGTCTTTTTCGAAATTGAGGTAGGCTAAGGCATCTACTGCTCGAGTCGCTTGAATCCACGATCCCTGTCTTATTCTTCTTTTTCAGCAACTTTCTCGGTTTGAGCCATGTTGCTTTCTTTGGCTCCGCAAAATCTTTTTATGTGTCCTACTTCACCACATCGGTAACATTTAATAGACTTCTTACCATAATGATTAGAAGAATCGTCCTTCTATCTTGACGAGCTTGAACCCTCATGGAATTGAGAATGTGTCATATCTCTTGAGCCACTTCGCTCTTGTCTTCCTTTAAAATTCCTCTTGTTAGCAACAAGAGCATTTCCTTCCCCTTCTTTGATAGACACATTAGCCATCTATTTGGCTAGTAGCTCCTGTGATGATAAAAGATTCTCAAACTCCTCCAAGGATGGTTTTTGAGCCCATCCTTGAACTGATGTAACAAAAGGAATATATTCTTTCTTCAAACCATGAATGATAATTCTTCTCATTCGTGGTTCAGAGATAGCCTCATCCGGATTTAATAATGAGATCTTTTAACATAAGTTCTTAATCTTCAAAAAATACTCGGCAATAGAAAGATTACCTTGAATGGTGTTAGACAATTCATTCTCCAAGATCTGTAGCCACCCTTCATCCTTCTTATTGAATAAACGATCAAGGGTCCTCCAAATTTCATGAGCTGATTTGCACCTTATAATATGATCAAACAAGTTGTGAGAGGTGGACCTTTTCAGGACGAACTCCGCCTTCGCATTAATTTGCTTCCACTTCTTGTATGTGCTATTATTTTCCGATTCGTCAATAGGAGGACTTGTGTAACTACCATTTATTACATCCCACAAATCCTCTCCCACAAGGTATGACTCCATACATGTCTTCCATACCTTGTAATTGGACTGATTCAACAATTCCATCCCCAGTCGATTAACACGGCCGCTCAAATTCATTTAGGAAACCAGTTGAATCTACCACCAACCTGATCTTGAAATAAAATCCAGAAGCCAACTTGTGACTGTGGCTCTGATACCATGTAGAGAAATATAGCAGAAGAAAAGTAAATTCAGAAAATCTTCTACTATCCCAAAATCGTTAACTAAGATCGAAAAATTCAACTAAAGAAGAGGAATCTTTAGAAAGGAAGTGTTTACTTGAATTGCTTTGAAGTGGGTTGTGTTGGGTTGATTGCAAATGACTAAGGTCACCCCTTGAAATAAAATCCAGAAGCCAACTTGTGACTGTGGCTCTGATACCATGTAGAGAAATATAGCAGAAGAAAAGTAAATTCAGAAAATCTTCTACTATCCCAAAATCTTTAACTAAGATCGAAAAATTCAACAAATTCAACTAAAGAAGAGGAAGCTTTAGAAAGGAAGTGTTTACTTGAATTGCTTTGAAGTGGGTTGTGTTGGATTGATTGCAAATGACTAAGGTCACCCATATTTATACTTGTGTAGGGATAGTTCTAAATGGAATTATCTAGATATATCTATAAAATATCTAGTTAGACTTATCTTCTAACACTATTCTAGAGCATCTAAATATTATTCTAGGATGTAGATAATTCTATCCTTTACAAATATCTAAGTGTCTAGAATTTTTAGACATTTCCTAAGCATAAATATCAAAGCTATTACGATACAACTTTCTAGAAACTCTTCTAAATATTTATGATATTTATTTTTTCAAAAAATTAACTTTAATTTTTCACAGTTGAGTTTATACTAATTTTGAAAAAAAGGTGCAACTATAAAATCAGGCATATGAGACTCCCAAGGTGAAAGAATATAATTACATCAAAATATAAAAGTGTAAGAAGAAAACTGACAACTTCGGCTTCATACATACATACTGTTCAAAGTCCCCTGAGGTCCGTAATAGTGGCTAAAAGTTCACAATGGCACACTGAGTTGATCAGAATTACAAATGAATAAAGTTAAAAAATTGATCGATAAAATAAATAAAGTTATAAAAGATTAATGTTTGAGGCAAGTTCCTCATTTGGAGGTTTTATTTTCTTCTGTTTTCAAGTTGAATAGTGGGTATGACTATTCAATTTCAGTTTCAGTTCTGAATCTGGTCTATATTGAATCATTTATATTAACTTTTCAAATTCATTGAAAAAGATATTTGATTAATATTTTAATAATTTGTAAAAGAATAATATAACTTTTAAAGGGCATAAAGGTCTATCAACTTTCTATGGG